>NW_027507685.1:218772148-219372148 GCF_037356315.1 Lithobates pipiens
ATAAAGCCTACTTGATCAGGGCCAATGACAATCGCCAGGAGTGACCTGAGTCTGTTTGCTAGTATTTTGGCCAGGAGTTTTACATTCATTTATATTCAATAAGGAAATGGGTCTATAGCTGGAGCATTCTGTGGGGTCTTTGCCTTGTTTTGGAATGACGGTTATGTGTGCGGAGAGCATGTCTGAAGGCATGGACTTGACTTCAGTCAAGGAGTTATGGGCTTTTTGCAAGGGTTCCGTCAGTATGGTCAGGAAGGTCTTGTAATAGATGATGGTAAATCCGTATGGGCCTAGGCTCTTTCCTGGTTTTAGGACTTTTATGGCTTGTTGTAATTCTGTCTGGGTAATTGGTTCTTCCACCTGAGTCACTTCTTCCTCGTCCAGTTTGGGTAACCCACTCTGTGTCAGGTAGTCCTGTATAGCCTGTGTTCTGTCTCCCGTAAGACCTGGTGGTCTGTGTTGTGTTTGTAGGTGATACAGCTTTGAGTAAAATGTATGGAAGTGTTTCGCTATGTCTTCTGTTTTACCATCCAGGGTGCCATTATTGCCTCTGATACCCAATATATGTTTAGAGGCGTTGGGTTCTCATAGGGCCCTAGCCAGTAATTTGCCTGACTTGTCTCCTGCTTCATAATATATTTTTCTCCTAAAGAACAGTAGGCGTTTTGTTTTAGTATCTAGAATTTGTTGTAAGTTTTTTCGTGCCTCCAAGAGAGCTGTGGCCGAGGATTACGACAGAGATTGTTTGTGTATTGTCTCTAACTGATTGATCAATTTTGACAATCTGTCCACTTCAGCCTCCTGTAGCCTTTTGCGGTGTGCCCCCATGCGCATCAGATCACCTCTGATTGTGCATTTATGGGCTCCCCACACCATAAGGGGATCTGCTTCAGGGGTCTTGTTGAGACTGAAAAATTCCTTGAGTTTAGTTGTGATTTTGGGCAGTAGTTCAATGTCTGTTAAGAGAGACACATTCAGTCTCCAGGAGGTTGTGTTAGGTACAGGTGTGTTGCCTATGATCGTCAGAGATATGGGTGCGTGGTCTGACAGGGATTGGATCCCAATATGTGCCTTCGTTACTCTGGGTAGATCTCTCTGGGAGATGAATATGTGGTCTATGCGGTAGTATTGGTTGTGTGGGACAGAGTAGTGGGTGTAGTCTTTGTCTGTTGGATGGAGAAGTCTCCACGTATCTATCAAATGCAAGGATTGCAGTAATAGTTTGATTTTTCTGAGTATCTTATAGGTAATGCACATATTCTCTGTTGAGGTGTCCAGTAGGGGGTTGAGCAGTATGTTAAACTCTCCGCCTAGTATTATGCAGCCTGATGTAAAGCCAGTTAGTGTTCTTATCTTCTGACAGAAGCTAACATGTGCTGAGTTACAGACTAATTAGTTATTATCGGACAAATGATCGTCCGTTTTTTTTGCCTGTTAGACTCCATATTGAAAAAGAGATTACTAAAGTTTGCAAATTCAAAAGTGATGTAATATATTGTATTGTCTTTGTATTGTATTTTCAGACAAAAGTTGTACTGAGTAAATGAAAAATCATATAATCTGGTATTGTACAAGAAAAATTTTCACGTTTGTCCCTTGTGTACTAACGATCCAATAAACGTACGATCACTTTGAAAGCAATATTTTTTGTACGATTTTCTGAATGTGTGTTTTAGTCAGCTGGTATTTATCGGCGTATAACATGCGCCAGCGTATAACACGCACCCCAAGTTTAGGAGGAAATTTTAAGGAAAAAAACTTTTAGGAGAGAAGTTTAAGGAAAAAAACTTACATTTAAATGCCCATCAATGCAGCATTATCAGTGTCCATCTGCAGCCTTGTCAAGTGTCATTTGCAGCCTTGTCAGTGTAGCCTTGTCATTTGCAGCATTACTCCAGTGTCATTTGCAGCCTTGTCATTGCAGCCTTGTCAGTGTAGACTTGTGATTTGCAGCTTTGCTCCAGTGTCATTGCTCCAGTGTCAGTGCAGCCTCCAAGTTTAAAAATGGTGCTGCTGAGATACAGAGCCGGTTGTCCTGTGTATCTCGGCGGCGCTCGGTGGCTCTCAGAGGGGGCCAGTCTGGATGTCAGAGGCCAGTCTGGATGTCATAGGGGGGCTAGTCTGAATGTCAGAGGGGGCCAGTCTGGATGTCAGAGGGGGGCCAGTCTGGATGTCAGAGGGGGGCCAGTCTGGATGTCAGAGGGGGGCCAGTCTGGATGTCAGAGGGGGGCCAGTCTGGATGTCAGAGGGGGGCCAATCTGGATGTCAGAGGGGGGCCAGTCTTGATGTCGGGGGGGGGGGCAGTCTGGATGTCAGAGGGGGGCCAGTCTGGATGTCAGAGGAGGCCAGTCTGGATGTCAGAGGGGGGCCAGTCTAGATGTCAGGGGGGGCAGTCTGGATGTCAGGGGAGGCCAGTCTGGATGTCAGAGGGGGGCCAGTCTGGATGTCAGAGGGGGGCCAGTCTGGATGTCAGAGGGGGGCCAGTCTGGATGTCAGAGGGGGGCCAGTCTGGATGTCAGAGGGGGGCCAGTCTGGATGTCGGGGGCCAGTCTGCATGTCAGAGGGGGGCTAGTCTGGATGTCAGAGGGGGGGCCAGTCTGCATATCAGAGGGGGGCTAGTCTGGATGTCAGGAGTGGGGCAGTCTGGATGTCAGGGGGGGGCCAGTCTGGATGTCAGAGAGGGGGCCAGTCTGAATGTCAGAGGGGGGCTAGTCTGGATGTCAGAGGGGGCTAGTCTGGATTTCAGGGGGGGCCAGTCTGGATGTCAGAGGGGGGCTAGTCTGGATGTCAAAGGGGGGGCCAGTCTGGATGTCAGAGGGGGGCTAGTCTGGATGTCAGAGGGGGGCTAGTCTAGATGTCGGGGGGCAAGTCTGGATGTCAGAGGGGGGCCAGTCTGGATGTCAGAGGGGGGCCAGTCTGGATGTCAGAGGGGGGCTAGTCTGGATGTCAGAGGGGGCTAGTCTGGATGTCAGAGGAGGGGCCAGTCTGGATGTCGGGGGCCAGTCTGGATGTCAGAGGGGGCAGTCTGGACGTCAGAGGGGCACCAGATGAACGGAGGACTGATGGGGACACCAGATGTTAGGAGGACTGATGGTGACACCAGATGTTAGCAGGACTGATGGTGACACCAGATGTAAGGAGGTCTGATAGGGACACCAGATGTAAGGAGGACTGATGGGGACACCAGATGTAAGGAGGACTGATGGGGACACCAGATGTTAGGAGGACTGATGGTGACACCAGATGTACGGAGTACTGATGGGCCCACCAGATGTAAGGAGGACTGATGGGGACATCAGATGTTAGGAGGACTGAGGGTGACACCAGATGTAAGGAGGACTGATGGGGACACCAGATGTTAGGAGGACTGATGGTGACACCAGATGTAAGGAGGACTGATGGGGACACCAGATGTAAGGAGCAGGGGCGTAACTATAGGGGGTGCAGCAGTCGCGAATGCAACCGGGCCCTGTGATGCAGGGGGCCCATGCAGCCCCCTCTACATATGGCCGGCAGCAGCATAGGCAGCTAGGGGTACCAGTGCACCATGCACAAAGGGTGGCTTGAGGTGGAGGGTGACTAGCAGAGCTCCACGCTCAACTATCGCACTGGCTGCTCTTTAGTTGTGCATTCCCCACATGACCTGTTTCCTCAGCCGGCTCCTCAGAGTACCCCTCTCCTGCTCCATGCATTGCCGCTCAGTCCGATGTCTGTTCTCCCCAGCCAGAGTCCCCCCCCCCCCGAGTCCGGCCCCCACTGCACTGCATACTTCTCCCGGGTAAACAAATTTTAAGCACACAGATGCAGTGCAGCCCTATGAGAGCCCCCCGGAGGACACTGCAGGCTTGTCTGCCAGCCCCCCTCCTCCCCCGTCATACACAGATGATGAAAGGTCTTTCTGGGAGATATGCACACTGGATGGAGCCCAGGCCAACATGGATGAGTGCGCGGCCTGCAGCTTGGTCATGGTGAGTGAGAGGACCCCATCCCCCACACACTATTACATACCCCCTCCATCTCCCCCTGGGGACAGGGACCCCTTCTCACATGGGGACAGGGACCCCCACCTCCCCTGGGGACAGGGACCCCTTCTCACCTGGGGGCAGTAACTTCATCTGCCCTGTAGAAAATGACCTCATCTCTTCTGGGGACGGGGGCCCCATCCTGCCTAGGGACAGTCCCCCAATGGGGCACCTAAAAAAAAAAAAATAATAAAAAAAAAAAAACTGATACCAGTGGTGGAACTACAGGGCTCACAAAGGTCATACCTGGGACCACGCCCTGGAGTTCCACCGCCGGACTCGGAGGGAAGGGCCTGGCTGGGGTTCAGGGGGGCCCTTCATGGTTTCTTGCATCGGGGCCCTGAAGGTTCTAGTTACGCCACTGGTAAGGAGGACTGATGGGGACACCAGATGTAAGGAGGGGCTCCGCTGATGGAGACACAGATGTGAGGAAGGCTGCTCTGATGGGGCACCTAATGTAAGGAGGGACTCTGCTGGGGGCACCTCATGGCATCTGGTGGCAGGCAACGTGGCTAGTGACGTGCTCATGGCTCCCACTGATTCTGCATTATGGTGAGTTGAATGATTTCATTTTATATTACAATGTAATAATAGAAATATTGCGCTTCAATCATCCTGACACTATAAAAATCATGGCCCCGGGATGATTGAAGCGATAACACCAGGTATTTGGAGTATCTTTATGTGCTGATTGTCAAACTCTGGAAAACACATATTACTACTGTGATGTAGGATCTGGGGCTGCCGTCCCTCCATCCCTCCCCCCCTTTTAGGGTTGCCACCTTTTCTTCAAGTCAAACCCGAACACTTTAGCGGCACATAGCAATCTTTTTTTATAGTATAAACTATACATATATTTTGCAATTAAATAACATTTCTAATCAAATGAAGTTAATCACAAGAGTCCCCCTTTACATCAGAGGCCACAGAGTTCTTCTTTTACATCTGAACTCATGGAGTTCCTTTCACTGTAAGGGGAGACTCTGCAGACTCTGATGTAAGGGAGAACTCTGGGGACTCTGACATAAGGGATGATCTGGGAACCCTGATCTAAGGGGGAACACTGAGAACTCTGATGTATGGAGAGGACTCTGATGTAAGGAGGAACACTGTGGCCTCCAGTGTAGAGGGGAACTCCGATGTAAGGGGTGCTCTGAGAACCCTGATTTATCTTAGTGTACTCACTCAGAGGCAGGAGAGAGAAGGGGGGGGGGAGACTTCAGTCACAGACAGGGATGGATAGTGAGCTCACTCACCCCTTGGAAGTCAGCCTTTCTCATCTAGATGTAGCTGAGGCTGCTGGACTTCAAATTTCTGGCCCCCATTTTCCTTCTCTGAGGCACAGCGCCAGGGGTTGAAGTGTGGGCAGACAAAGAGCGATAGGGGCGTGAAGAAGAGAAGCAGATCAAGCCCTCTCTCTTCTCCCGTCTGTATGGGGGAAGGTTAATTGTTAATGTTGGCTTTGGGCAGTGTGAAAGAGAGTGTAACAGACACTCTCAGCTTACACAACTGCAGCCAGCAACCCAGCTGGGAAGCCATAGTCTGGTCTGAATAATGTGTCCGGGTTGCAGGTGGTCTGAAACCCGAACGCATGATTACAAACCCGAACTGTCCGGGTGAATCCTGGACAGGTGGCAACTCTACCCCCTTTCCCTCTCCATCCCGCATTCATCTCAGACTCTAACCACACCCCTTTGAACTATGCCCCTGTAAGCCACGCCCACTAACTTACGTAAACCACGCCCATGTTTTGCTGCGGCGCGTTGCACGCTCATTTTCACCCTTTCCCATGCAACGCCTATAACCGCATGCCCCACCCCCTAATTATAATACAACTCCGCCTACAGCCAAAAAAGTGTCTTGGAATTTTTTTTTAGAATGTTGGCAACTATGTAATGTCCCTCTGTTCCTCTTCCCCCCTCATGTGTCCCTCATTTTGGTCTGATCTATATAGATGTATATAAAATGCACTTTTTATCTTTCAAAAAGTGTTTTCCAGTGCTAAACCTTTCATCCAAATTCTAAATTGCTGCATTTGTACATTTTAAATGTCAATATAAATAGGAAAAAAAAAATCCTTGTGGATTTAATTAATCTTTTTTGGGGGTTAATTCTCCTTTAAGAGGGTGCGGCAGGGGCGTGTCCTATGCCTACATACGTTTGTTAGTAGGTGTCCCTCATTCATATCTCAAAATGTTGGGAGGTATGTATGTATATTTTATTCTAGTAGGAAACATTTTCTCACTCGGAATAAAGAAGAATGGACATTGTTGCTGTGGGGAGACTTAAGCAGTGCACAGGAAAGGGATGCTTGACTCCTCCCAGTACACCCGGAAGTGTCCGAATGCTGTGTACTATGGGGAAAGAAGAGTAAATCATGGTGAATATCGTTGCTGGGAGCAGACAGGGGGGTGAGTGGTGATCACAGACACATCCTGCAGGACTCTGGGCATAGCTGGAGCAATTCATAGAGGCTGCCTGGGAAAACCGGAGGTAAAGGAGAATTAAAGGGTATGTAAATCCAATAACAGACATGTAATATGTCACAGCTTACCAGTGCTTAGATGTGGTGGCTGCATTCGTTTTTATTTTTCATTCATTTATTTATTTATTTTATGGCTTTTCCCTCTTTATTTTCACCTAGTAATCTATTAACGATAAAAAAAATAATAATAATGATTAATTGAGGAATTAATCTTTAATTTTCACTCGTTGTGTATCGTATAGAAATAATCAAATAGGGAAAAAAAAAGTCCATGATGAGAAGCAAAGGATGACCCGGAAGAAGGTGGCAACGAATGTAGAAACCGTACACAAGGAAGAACGTTTGCCTATGTCATTCGGTAAATTTCATACACGTTAATACCATTGTAGGTCACTTCATGATACGTCCTGCAAGCAGCATCTTTAGGGCGGTTTGGGGAGAGCTGTATGTCACGCTCCTACACCACCCCTGCCCATTGAAATGAAAAGCGATTCGGAAGCGCCGCAACACGGGCACTTTTAACCCTTTCTTCGTCTGCAAGTGGGGGTTAAATGCGCCCAGGTAGTGGCCGAAAAGCGCAGCTAAAATGGCAGTAAATCGCCGCAAAAACTAGCAGTGCTTTACCCCCCCCCCCCCACCCCGCAGTGTGAAAGCAGCTTTAGAGATCCCTAACCCTCTTGTATTGAAAAAGGGATGAGCTTGGTCATGTTTGAATCCTACTCTGAAGTGACTTGAGCTTATCCACCCCCCAGAAAGCTGTCACTGTACAGAGCCAATGGTTGTCAGCCAAGGCATTCCCCAAACACAGCTGCATATACACACAGGAACATACATCCAGTGCATCCAGAAAGTATTGACAGCGCTTCACTTTTCCCACATTTTTTAATGTTGCAGCCTTATTCCAAAAATGGATTCAATTCATTATTTTCCTTAAAATTCTATAAACAATACCCCATAATGACAACTTGAAAGAAGTTTGTTTGAAATCTTTGCAAATTTATTAAAAATAAACGAAAAAAATTCCATGTACGTAAGTATTCACAGCCTTTGCTCAATAGCTTGTTGAAGCATCTTTGGCACCAATTACAGCCTCAAGTCTTTCTGAGTATGATGCTACAAGCTTGGCACACCTATTTTTGGGCAGTTTCTCCCATTCTTCTTTGCAGGACCTCTCAAGCTCCATTGGATTGGGTGGGGGAACATCGTTGCACATCCATTTTCAGATCTCTCCAGAGATGTTCAAGCGGGTTCAAGTCTGGGCTCTGGCTGGGCCACTCATGGACATTCACAGAGTTGTCCTGTAGCCACTCCTTTGTTATCTTGACTGTGTGCTTATGGTCGTTGTCCTGTTGGAAGATGAACCTTCGTCCCAGTCTGAGGTCCAGAGCACTCTGGAGCAGGTTTTCATCAAAGATGTCTCTGTACATTGCTACATTCATCTTTCCCTCGATCCTGACTAGTTTCCCAGTTCCTGCTGCTGAAAAATATTCTCACAGCATGATGCTGCCACCACCATGCTTCACTATAGGGATGGTATTGGCCAAGTGATGAGCGGTGCCTGGTTTCCTCAAGACATGAAGCTTGCCGTTCAGGCCAGAGAGTTGAATCTTTGTTTCATCAGACCAGAGAGTTTTGTTTCTCATGGTCTGAGAGTCCTCCAAGTGGGTTGTCATGTGCCTTTTACTGAGGAGTGGCTTCCAGCTGGCCACGCTACTATACAGGCCTGATTGGTGTAGTGCTGCAGAGATGGTTGTTCTTCTGGAAGGTTCTCCTCTCTCTACAGTGAAATGCTGGAGCTCTGTCAGAGTGACCATCGGGTTCTTGGTCACCTCCTTGATTAAGGCCCTTCTCCCCCGATCACTCAGTTTGGCCGGGTGGCCCACTCTAGGAAGAGTCCTGGTGGTTCTAAACGTCTTCCATTTACGGATGATGGAGGCCACTGTGCTCATTGGGACTTCAATGCTGCAGAAATGTTTCTGTGCCTGGATACAATCCTGTCTGGGAGGTCTACAGACAATTCCTTGGACTTCATGGCTTGGTTTGTGCTCTGACATGCACTCTTAACTGTGGGACCTTATATAGACAGGCGCATGTATTTCCAAATCATGTCCAATCAAATGAATTTACCACAGGTGGACTCCAATCAAATTGTAGCAACATCTCAAGAATGATCAGTGGAAACAGGATGCACATGAGCTCAATTTTGAGTGTCATGGCAAAGGCTGTGAATACTTATATACATGGGATTTTTTGTTTTTTTGTTAAATAAATTTGCAAAGATTTCAAAAAATATTCTTTCACGTTGTCATTATGGGGTATTGTTGGTAGAATTCTGGGGAAAATAATGAATTTTATCCATTTTGGAATAAGGCTGTAATATAACAAAATGTGGAAAAAGTGAAGCTATCCTACACGTGCGCCCCCATAGCAAGCAACTTGCTATGGTAGAGCATGCAGAGGAAGAGGAGACTGGAGCACTGGTGGGGGAGCCCAGAAGAGGTTTGGGGCCGCTCTGTGCAATATCATTGCACAAGTGGTTAAATATAAACCTGTTTGTTATTTTACAAAAAAAAGCCTTTACAGCCCCTTTAATCTACCAGCATATCTTTGGGGAAAAAAAAGTATTTGGAGGAAACTTAAACAAGCACAGGGAGAAAATGCATATAGATTGTATCCTGGTTGGGACTGAACATAGAATGCAAGTTACCTTAAAAGTTGAACTCTCCAACACACACACTGCAAGGGTTAAATGCTGTCACATTTATGTTATTCCTTGCAGGCTCCCTCCATGCTGTAAGGCCAGTCTGGCCAGTGGTCCCATGCTGACATCATCACATACCATTTAGAAACAATAGTCCTACATTGTACATGGAGATGGATTAGAACCCCGTCAGTTTTTATTGCCGTCTGTGTCCCCGTTAAAGAGATTCACCCTCTCTATGTGTCCTGTTTACTGTTATTGAAAGTAAAAGAAAATCCCAAATTTTTGGCTGTCCCTAGAAAAGTAATAGAAGGGAAATCTTCCAATGTGAACACTACTTCTGGTGACCGGGGTGGGGGTTCCTCAAGGAAATCCCTTAAAGTGGTTGTATAGTCATTTTTTAAACTTTTACCTACAGGTAAGCCTATAATAAGGCTTACCTGTACGGTTTAGGAGATATTCCCCTCACAATGCGAGGCTGACTGCAGCGGCACATGTGCACAGGGGATTTTCGGCTGAAAGTCCAGCAGACGCCGGAAAGAAATCTCCCACGCGCATGCATGGGAGTGACGATATCGCGGCTCCGGTCACTCACAGCGCCGGAGCTGCGATACCCGGAAGGCACGCCAAGGGAACATGTCAGCTCCCTCGGCTTGGATCGGGCCAGATGTCGGGGCCTTGTTCTAAGGTAAGTATTTCATAATGAGCTAGTATGCGGTGCATACTAGCTCATTATGCCTTTTGCTTTGCAGGTCAAAAAAAAAAAACTTCAGCGGGTTTACTCCCGCTTTAACTTCCAGGCATTTCTTCTCACAGAAAGCTCTATTTGTGAGAATAGTGTAGCATGACCACGCAATTGTCATTTAAAAAGTTACAGCGCTGATAATTGGCTTGGGCAGAAAGGGGCAAAAGTGCCTGGTATTGAAGTGGTTAATAAGCATGTAACCCTTGCAGATCCAGGGGTTGGATGCAGTGTTGTGTGTTTTTTTTTTTTTTTTTTTGTATTTCTGCAGTCCAGCTTGAGTCCTGAGGCAGAAGACCTTTCCCATATACAAAAAACATATTTGGGGGGCACACCTTAATGCGTTTAAATTCAAGATGGTGCTGCTACAAGACCAACAAACAGTACAAAACATATTACAGCGCACACATTCAAGAATGACATTTCCCAGCAGGCTAGTTAAAAACACCTGAACATATTCAGAAAATACAGGGGTTTGGTCACACTATAGGGTTATATAGTGCTAAGCCCACTTACTGCGTCAAAGTACTTCCCATAGAACGGTATAGAAAATGACTGTGGAGATGAAGGGCATGAGTGTAAAGTAATTTTGCATCTGGGAGAACGAGTTCACTGCACTTTGTTTGAAGGTGTATCTATCCTTTAGCCTAGATTCGCAATGGGTTTGAAATCGATCGACTTCAGCTGAATTGCAAACCGACAATGCAGTCCGACTTCGGGAGCGATTTGACAGATATCTGTACGGGTTCCCACACAGATGTCTATTCAAATAGCCCCCAAACTCGGCAAAAGTAGTACAGGAACTACTTGGGAATTGGTGCAGTGCCACAAAGACAGTGCCATTGCCGGCAGTAGCTGCTGATCAAATCGCATGCCAAATTGGCCCAGTGTGAATGTGGGCTTAATGCTAGCCACATGGGAAGTAACAGTCATTGGATTTAATTGACTTCTCAATGGAAAGGATTTTATTTTTAGTAATTGAACATCACTCGATAGATGCATGAGACATAATTGCAATTCTCCCCGTCTGCAATGTAAAATGTCCAAAAATATTTTTTTCAAATTGGGCCATAATGACGTCTCCTCCGCTCTGAAGGCTTTTATATACATGGTGTACAGGATATACATGGTGAACAAAAATATATCTAAATCTATAACTCACACTAGAAGTACATGTAACATGTAATAAAAAATAATTGAATGTGTGACATGTGAAGTTGCAGTTTCTGGTACTTTGTTCTGTAGGTCTCATGTCTTTCCGCCGGGAATTGCGAGCACTGCGCTACATTCAGAAGGGAGATGTTCTGCGACTGAAGTCTTACATTCGCCGTCACCGCCATCTGCAACTCGACCAGCCACTGCCAAGTGGACAGAGCCTACTTCACACTGCCTGCTTAATGCCTGATAATGCCTGCGCTCTTCTACTGCTCCGCAAAGGAGCTGACCCCCTGCAGTGTGACGCTGCGGGAAATAACGCTCTGCATGTGGCGGCCCAGGAGATGGAGAAGGGAGAATGGAGAGGTAAGAAGAGGTCACAGTTAAATCCAACCTAAATGGATGCTGTTATGTTGCCAAGTGACAGGTTACATATATTTAGTCAAGTTGAAAAAAGACACAAATCCATCTAGTTCAACCAATAAAGATACAAAAAAACAAAAAATAACCATACAGGTTCTCTTGAAGTAGTTGTAAAGTCTTGGCTCAGCAAACAGGCCACTTGCATCTAATGGATTTCTCTGCTGGTCGCAATGATTAGGTAAAATGGCTTGGGAAATCCTTTTTTGTAAAAACGTATTTTCTTCACCCAGTCGCATGACTACGATTCTACTGCAGATAGTTACACTGGGTTATTGGTGGGTGTATAACTCGGTTGTCTTGCATCATTCCAGGAAGTGATATGTGTTACCCAGGCAATTGAAACAATGACCACGCATAACTCTTCATGCATGGGAAAAGTGCGTGCACTTTGGATACTTTTTGAGGTGCACATCTGCTTTAACCAGTTCCGGACCCCCGCATGCCGATATACGTCCTAACTTTGAGGAGGAATATCATTGTTATGGCAGCAGCCAGCTGCCATAACCCCGGTATCCTCTTCTTCGGCAGGCGGTCTGGTTTCTGATAATCGTGGTCTCTGCGGCAGATTCGGCGTGAGATCACTTTTATGGGCGGCGGGAGAGGCCCCTTCCACCGCTCTCTGGTGTCCTCTGCTGCTTACCAAAGCCGTCGGCAGTGGCAGAGGTGATCTGGTCCTTCTCTTGGCTAGACATGGAGATGAGTAAGGGGAAGATGTCCCCCAGCCATCTCCATACCATTGCAGGGCGGAAGCAACGTCAAAACGTCACTTCCACCAATAGCTCTTAAAGAGGAAGTAAACCCTGATAGGTTTACTTCCTCTTTCATTCCCTGCAAAGGCAAAGCATAATGGACTACTATGCATCGCATAGTAGTCCATTATGTGTCACTTACCTGACACAGGAGCCAGCGATGTCACCGCTGTCCCCTGTAGTCCGGCGCATCCATCTTCTTGGTGGAGTCTCGCAGCTCCGCCGCTGTCATTCGGCGAAGCCGCAATGACGTCACTCCCGCGCATGTGCACAGGAGCCGACACGCGTGGCAACTTCGTCATTGACAATGGCGCGCTCAGTGCGCCTGCGCGCCGCTGTCTATGGCGCATGCGCCGTAGACAGCGGTGCCTGTCTTCCGGCAAATATCTCCTAAACCGTATCGTTTAGGAGATATTACCTGTAGGTCAAAGTGGTTTGTAAGGGTTTACAACCACTTTAAAGGGCCATTACTTTTATTTATTTTCTTTCTTTTAAATTACAATTTTTTTTTTTTTGATATTTTAGTGTATGTTTCCACCCCAGATCTCATATCTAAGAGGTCCTATCATGCTTTTTTTTCTATTACAAGGGATGTTTACATTCCTTGTAATAGGAATAAAAGTGACACAATTTTTTTTTTTTTTTTTTAAAAGAACAGTGTAAAAATAAAAGGTAAAAATTTTTTTTTTTAAATGTGCCCTGTCGAGCTCGCTTGCAGAAGCGAACGCATACGTGAGTAGCGCCCGCATATGAAAACGGTGTTCAAACCACACATGTGAGGTATCACCGCAATCGGTAGAGCGAGAGCAATAATTCTCTCTGTAACTCAAAACATGCAACCTGTAGAATTTTTTTTAAACGTCGCTTATGGAGATTTTTAAGGGTAAAAGTTTGTCACCATTCCACGAGTGGGCACAATTTTGAAGCGTGACATGTTGGGTATCAATTAACTCGGCGTAACATTATCTTTCACAATATAAAAAAAATTTGGCTAACTTTACTGGTGTCTTATTTTTTTAATTAAAAAAAAGTCTATTTTTTCCACAAAAAGGGCGCTTGTAAGACTGCTGAGCAAATACGATGTGACAGAAAGTATTGCAATGACCGCCATTTTATTTTCTAGGGTGTTAGAAAAAAAATTTATACTGTTTGGGGGTTCTAAGTAATTTTTTAGCAAAAAAAAACTGTTTTTAACTTGTAAACAACAAATCTCAAAAAGAGGCTCGGTCCTTAAGTGGTTAATTGTTTAGGAACTGGCGTTTAGTTGCCTTGGTAACGCACATCAGTTTCGGCAGTGACATGATCCACAGCATTACAATCTACAAGGGAATTTCAGCACAGATTCCAGCTTAGGAATTAGGCACCGTAATAGCGTTGTGGATCCATACTGGAACTGAGGTTAAGGCAGAGAAATGGCAGGATCACCAGGTCATTCATTTCAAATAACTCAGGCAAAGATAAAGAAGCGTATTATGAATGAACGTTTATTATGGAAACCTTTCAAAAGAGAACTTCTCCAGTCATCTTCCAGGACAGTAACCTAAAGGCGATGAATGGTACTTTCCTCTACAGGAGATGCAATGGGGGAGATTTACTAAAACTGGAGCACTCAGAATCTGGTGTAGCTGTGCATGGTAGAAAGTCGGCTTCAGCTTGTTAATTTAAGCTTTGACAATAAAGCCTGGACGCTAATTGGTTTCTATACAGAGCTGCACCAGATTTTGCACTCTCCAGTTCTAGTAAATAAACCCCACTGAGAACCGTGAAAACACCCTCCCTCCCTCTCTCCGATCAGCTTGGATTATGTTTACTACTATCCAGGAGCAGCACAAAGTTTGTTTTCTTCTGGCTGGATGGTCATTAGGCCCTCTTCTGAGGGAGATCCTTTGGGCCCATGGTGTCTAGGACTGCTTGCTCTCTCCTCCTTTTCTTTTTCCAGACCCTGGGCCCCTAGATATTTTATGGGGGCTGACTCCTGTAGCATGTGGAGCATGGCGGGGGGGGTGGTAGCTTAAGCCGAGGCTGGTGGCCTGGTTGGTATGTGCAGTCCAAGCCATGGATTGGGAAGTGAGATACATCCCCCTTCGACAGGCCAAGATGTTGTAATTGTGGGTGCTCGCCATAGTCAACAGGCCAGGACAGCATAGAGAGATTGTCACTACCATCCTATCATGCTGGACAGAGGACTGAAAGTGGCAAGAGTAAATCCCTCCCTGTTGTGCCACATCTAGCACATTTGGGACATTGTTGTCTAGGGTTTGTTGGTGGTCCGGGAGTGCAGTGTGTTTCCTGTCACTTTTTCCCTACCTGAGTTAGCTTGATTTTTTATTTTTTTTGTTTGTTTTTTTTACTGGTAAAACCTGTTTCTCCAAGTATCTGCATACCCACCTGGTGTCTCGATTTTTGGGTTCCAGCACAGTACCTATTAGTTAATCGTAGGGTAGGAACTGCCCTATGAGTAAGATCCAGTGGCTGGAGTGAAACATGTCGGGGGTGTGGCTTTGTCATAGATTAATGGACTGAGGCCGCTTTCAAGTCTGCACTTGGTTGGCTGATTGGGAGTGCAGCACTGTGTGGATTTCTATACATCATGCATCGCTTCAGATGAGTACCTTTAGCAGCCCTGTACCTTTCTTCCTGGTGACTGCAGAAGTTTGGCTTCCCCAGATTAAGCGACATTCATAATCTAGCACCAAGGTTTCAGTTTTTCTATAGTCAAACCAGATAAGAGGTAGTTTCTGTCTACTGCTACCCTTTTTGCACACTCTCATTGTTCTTTGTCCTGCTTCATTGAAAAAGCCTTGTTACGCTCTTGATGTTTCCTTAAAGTGTCTCTCCAGCCAAAAATAACCTTTCTTTAATATCCAAACTTAAATTAGCCTAAATTTATCAATAAATTCCCTGGTGATTCTGCTGTTTCCCTACTTATAAGCTTAGTTTTGGCCAAAATTGAAATTGCTAATCATTCAAGCATGTTGTCAGCTCCCAGAAGCTGCACTGCTTCATTATGTATGCAAAAGTGCTGTGCGTGTCAGAAGCTTCCTCCAGTGCACATACGCTGTTATTTTCTCTGAGCCGCGACCACATTCAGACCTGATAGGCACATATAGCGCCCCCCTTTTTACTTTTGTCAGTGGAAAGTACTCGCCAACTGCTCACCAAGGAAAGGACCAGCAGCAGGCTAGCAGTCATGTGACTTCAGATAAAGACATACAAGTATAGTATTTTAATGGCACTTAAGAGATTAAAACGGCAATGATAGAGGTACAAACATGGGGCCTTGGTGATATGTTGTCTTTCCATCTACTAGTTTGCTTCCTGCATCCCTACTACTTCCTTTTACTGTTATAATTGTGACCTTATAATTTCCCTATCCTCTCTCCTCAGTGTACACAGACCTGTGTGTTCCAATTCTGAAACATTGTCCACAGGCAATTGATGTTCCAAACAAGCAGGGGACAACACCACGTCAAATCCTCCGCCGGGCAGAAGACCTCATGGTAACCCATTTATTTTGATACACAACTGTAGTTCGGTCCAAAAAAGAATCAGTTTGTTTTTAAAGAATGTCTTGACTTTTGTTGAGGATAAAAACAATTCCCCCTTGGGTGATTAAAGTGATGTTAAAGCCTCCAGTTCAAATTAAAATAACATATAAATTAAATATACTTGCCTGCTCTGTGCGATGGTTTTGCACAGAGGAGCCCCGATCCTCCTGTTTTGGGGTCTCCCACCAGTGCTCTCGGCTCCTCCTGTTCTTCATGTGCCAATATAGGAAGCCGCTTCCTATGGTGGCACAGATGCAGGCTCCCCCTGAGCTCTGCTGTCTGTGTCTATTAACGGCCCCACCTCACCCCTGCTCCCTTGTCATAGGATTTTATTGACAGGAGTGGAAGCCAATGGCTCTTGAATGAATGAATAAAATATTTGTATAGCTCTTGCTGCTATCAATCTACACAGTGGGGAGGGACAGAGCCAGGAGAGCCGCTCCTCTTGTGCACATCGCTGGATCGAAATAGGGCTCAGGTAAGTATAAGGGGGGTGAATGGGGATCCTCCACAACAGAAGTTTTTTTTTTGCAACTTTAATGCATTAAGGTAAAAAAAAACCCTTAAAAGCAGAGTTCCACACAAAAGTGGAAGCCCTGCTTGTTTTGCTTCCTCCCCCTCCGGGGAGAACGGGTACCTGTTTTTCACAGGTATCTGTCCTCACTTCCAGGAGACCTGGATGCGGCGAAGTCCCCCAGAAGTTTGGCCCACCTCCTTCCTTCGCTGACGGGCCAGTTAGAAAGCACAGTACGCTTCGCACATGCACAGTAGGAAGCCAGCTGTGAAGGCAAGAAGCTTCATTGCCGGTTTCCCTTACCATGAATGGCGGCGGCAGCACCCGCGATCCGATTGGAAAAACATTGATGGCAATCTCAAATCCTGGGCAAGCTTTGCATGAAGCCTAGCATGAAGCTAAGACTGAAATCATTACATTCTGGTGGCAGTGGTGGGATCTATAATTGCTGTCATCTTACAGCTTACTTAAGACCCCTTTCTTTCACATGACGTTTTCAGGTGCTAAAGGGCTAAAAATAGCTCCTGTAAAGTGCCTGAAAAACTCCTCCCCTGCCACCCAAATGTGAAAACCCGAGTGCTTTCACACTGGGGCACTGCGCTGGCAGAATGTGAAAAAAAAAAATAGTCCTGCAAGCAGCCTCTTTGGGGTGGTGGAGGAGCGGTGTATACTCCACTCCTGCTCATTGAAATGAATGGGCACCGCTGCCAAAGCGCCTGCAAAGCACTTCGGCAGCGGCACTACGCGGGCACAAATAACCCTTTCCTTAGCCACTAGCAGGGGTTAAAAGAGCCCCGCTAGCAGCCAAAAATCGCAGCTAAAACGATGGTAAAGCAAAGATAAAACTAGCGCCGCTTAACCGCTAATGCAGCTGCAATGTGAAAGGGCTCTAAGAATTATGTAGGCTGCCATTTTTTGAACTCTCCTTTTGATAAGGGTAATTCTATGGATATCATGTAAATGGTTTGAGTCACTGACCCATGAAAAATGTGGACATGAGAAATTCTGACACTTCTGTGAAGCCAGGCAGAAAGCAATTCAAGAGGAAATCGGCATCATCAAGCCCATACTTCTCCCATACAGGGTGCATGTTATGTATATGTAAATCCTAACGGAGTACATTTAGTTGCTAATCGCTGTATATCATAAACAACTGCCATTTTTAAACTAAACACGTCCTGAAACCCCCTATTGCTGAGTCAGACCTATCGCTCTGCAATCAAACTTCATGCTCCCTGCTGATTGGGGGACTCTTGCTCTTACTCAGCATGTGTTTGTTGGACCTCTGCTGAGAGACCACTGCTTAGGTTTGTGTTGGGTTTAAAATGTTTTTCTCTTTTTTTGGGGAATAAATGTTTTTGTATCTTTCTACTTAAAAAAAAAAAAAAAAGAATTCTCTATTTATATTTTCTGATGATAAGGGGAAAAACATATATATTATGCCACAATGATGTGAATATATGAGGAGACAATATTGAACGGAAAGTTGATTTATGTCTCATTGGAGAAATTCGCTGATGTGTGCAAAAAAAAAAAAAAAAAAAAATGTTTTTCTCTGGGTTTACAGGAGAGACATATGATTGAAAAAAAGAGCTCCCCGGAGGCGTACACAAATCCCTCATCTAAGGAGACAACAGAGTGGAGAGAGAAGCTTTTAGCTGAGAGCATGGATGAATACCAAGAGCTGTATGGGCAGTATGATGGTGAGTGCAATAGAAGCATGGCGATGTTATTGTTTAGGTTTGTGCATGGTACATTACCATCCATGTTCTTTTTAAACTTGAGTGCTTAGTTTACCAGAGGTTCAATAGGTTTCATCCAGCAGTCCACACTGAACTCCATGGGATAGGTGCTAGCCCATTACAGGTGTTCAGAACAGGCCTCAAACGCGTGAAAAACATCAAAGCCTTATGCTGGTGGTGTCATCTGAACCAGAATCTCAGTCCAGGAAGTAGAATGGGAACCTGGATGATGCCTGCATACATATCCTTCATCTTTATGGAGAGGAAAGTAGATGAAGGGGCGCTTTGGGGGGGGGGGTCAATAAATACTTGTAAGTGCTACACTTATCCATTGACGGTTATTTAAACCCAAAAAGCAAAAATCTAATATTTCAGTTTGCCAGAGGTGGTAGATGCCATTGTTTTTTCCTTTTTATTTATTTATTTATTTTCAAGCTTATTTTTCTTTATTTTCACCTGATAATCCTGAAAATAACATACTTCCTATCCCTGGGTGGCTACACTATCCCCTTCACTGTATTTATGGAGGAAGCCATGGTTGTCGCACAGGTCTTCTGCCTTTTGTTCATCTCCATTATATTGTAGATTGATAATAGTAGTAGTTTACACAAGAAATTTAAGGTTCTTTGGGCTTTCTTTTAAGCACACAGGAAAGGACAAGAACACCACTGCATTTCTGGCAAGATCAACTGGCATTTTCAAAACCAAACCAGTATACTGTCACTTTCCAATACATTGATTATTAACTCCTTCCTGCCTCCGCCTCCCGACCCTTTTAAGTGGATCTAAATGTATGCATCTGAAGCTTTCTGTTACCCATTTGTTACTGTGCTAGGAGCGTGCGTTCAGCACAGTAAAGTGTTTACCTAGGGCCAATTATATGTGACCGATCAGCATTAAAGCCCACCTATCGATAGGCCGCATATATGCGCCAGGTTGGTGGGAAGTAGTTAACGGCTCATTCGCACCCCATATGCGCTAGGCTGCATTGCTCAATGTAGGCCCAATGTAAGCTAAAATACATTGGGGGGGAAATTTATCAAAATTGAAGTGGCTGTGGATGACAACCAATCAACTTCTCTCTTCAGCTTGTTCCATTAAGCTTTGAGGATAAAAGCTAGAAGCTGATTGGTTGCCATGACATCTGCTTCAGATGCTGGCTGCTTCAGTTTTGATTCATTCCCCTCATTGTTTGTAATGAGCCCAGTTTACCCCAATGGGCAAAAATAGGACATGCTGCATTTAAATGCAGCGAAACACGTCACAACATGCGTTAGGATAAAAAAAGAAAAATCTAAAGCCCCACAACATTGTAAAAACCTGCACAACAATGCAAGTGCATTTAACACACATCAGTGCATGTTAAATGCATTGTATATAGTGTGATTCCAGTCTTCGGCTAGGTGCAATCCTTTGCATGTCGGGAACACGTGCACAATCACAAGAGAAATGCATTGGCATTTAGCAGATGAACTGTGGAGCCATTCATTTTTAACCGCTGGCCAACCAGGCAACGTCATTATACGGCAGCAGGTTGGCACGGCTGCGGGAATCACATAGGTGTACGTCAGCCACCTTAAGGGTGATAGGGAGCATGTGCGACACCGATGCGCGATGTCCGACGGTCATCAGTGATCGCGCCACAGAGAGGCAGAATGTTGACTTGTGTATGTAAGCAAACAGATCCCTGTTCTGACAGGGGAGTAGAGAGATATTTGCTGTTCCTAGTGATCAGGAGCAGCGATCGCTCTCCTCCTCCAGTACCTACACTCCCCCCACAGTTAGTAACACCTCCCTAGGGAAAAATTAACCCCTTGATCGCCCCCTAGTTTTAACCCCTTCCCTGCCAGTGATATTTATACAGTAATTGGTGGCTATTTTTAACTCTGATCGCTGCATAAATGTCGATGGTCCCAAAAAAGTGTCAAGATAGCTGTCATTACTAGTAAATAGTATAATAATAATAAAAATGCCATAAATCTATCCCCTGTTTTGTAGACCCTAAAGCTTTTGTGCAAACCAATCAATATATGCTTATTGCGATTTATTTTTGGTAAAAAAAAATGATGAAGAAGTTTAGATTTTTTTTTTTTTTTATTTCTTTTTTTGGTTGCTTATAGCAAAAAGTAAAAAATATATTTTATTTTTTCAAAATTGTCACTCATTTTTTGTTTATAACGCAAAAAATAAAAACCGCAGAAGTGATCATATACCACCAAAAGAAAGCTCTATTTGTGGGGAAAAAAAATATATCAATTTTGTTTGGGTACAGCACCACACGACCACACAATTGTCAGTTAAAGAGACACAGTGCCGTATCGCACAAAATGGCCTGGTCATTAAGGGGGCAAATCCTTCCGGTTCTTAAGTGGTTAATGATATCCAATGCATCTGCAAACGCTTTTTTTTTTTTTTTTGTCCGCACCAAACCCTCCGGTGCCTCATAGTTAAAAAAAAAAAAAAAAGTCAGAAACTCCTTTTCCCCCTTTCCTGCACATAGGGCGGCCCTTTCCAATGAATGGCCTGCCATACAAACAATGCGCAGGAACGCGGTCATGCTTTGTCGCACCTGTAGATGTGAACCAAGCCTTATATGCAAATTACCAGCTTTGCACAATCTTCAAACAACTTCTGATACATTTGCTATTATATAATCAACTTTTTTTTTTTTTTTTTCTTTAAGATGACGACTACGTGGATTCAGTTCCCGAAACAGAAAGCTTTGAATCCTGGGCTGATCGTATCTACAGAGAGTACCATGCTAGAAATTGTCGCTATGATAATACAAGTGTAAAGACTAAAGTTGTGACTTTGCAGGACACCTCCAGGCTCGCAGGGGAGCGGAGATACAAAGAAAGAAAAGAACAAATGGAGAGAGAACTGCACCAGGCTCAGAGTGATAGATATCACAGGAAATGCCAGGAGGTGTTCGGGGGTGCCAGTGCAAGCCATGAGGCTGGCTCAAAGCATGGCACTGGCAATGTTGAGCCAACAGAAAAAAGTTGTGACATGACTGACAATGATGGTGCCCTTAACACAGATACAAGGACAGGTGTTCGTATGTTGAGCTACAAGGACATCCCTTGGCCAGTTCAAGGTGGCACTGCAGAGCAGATGGCACGGTTCATAGCAGCAGGTGCAGACTCTTCGGACATCGCATCATATAAGCGCTACCTGCGGGCACAAAGAGTGACTTGGCATCCAGATCGCTTTATGCAGAGATGTGGCACTCGTCTACTTGCAAAGGACCGAGTGCGGGTGTTGGAGACTGTTACGGCTCTGTCACAGGAATTGAACAGACTGGCAGAACTAGCAAAGTGAAAGCCATGGTACCACTGATATCTATGGCCTTACTGGGCACCTTTTATAGTAGATTTGTAGTCTAAAATGAACTAGTCCTAAAAATGTCCCTTCCTCTCCTAACATCTATGCTGGCTAACCTGTATGGTAAACCTGTACATACTTATCTATTTTCAGCCTATTCTGGTCCAGTCACGTGATCTGGCTTCTGTGTCAGCCAGCAGCTGCTGCAGGGGAGGAGAGGAAGCGCCGTCAATGGCTGAGAATTCCAGGAGTAATGACGTCACCCATAGGCTCCTGTGTCCCAGCCGTTGTCTGCGCTTCATCCTCTCCTCTGCAGCAGCTGTTGGCTGACACGGAAGCCAGATCACATGACAGGACCAGAGTGGGCCGAAAATAGATAAGTATGTACATTATTAGTAAACAGGTTAGTCAGCATAGGTGTTAGAGGGGGGAGGGAACATTTTAAGACTAGTTAGGATTAGGCTGGAATTTTACTTTAATTATGTGTTGCTTTCTGTATCTCCCACCTACATCTGTACAGCAACCCACACAGATGTCCCTGAAATTGCCTCCAAAGTCGGGACTGACACGCGGGAATGAAATCGTACGAGTTCAGCTGAACTTGCACAATTTCATTCCCACTGTCAGTGGGAACCTGGGCTCTAAAATCAGCTTGTTCAATTGAGCTTTAACAATACAACTTGGAAGCCGATTGATTACTATGCACAGATGCATCAGATTCTGTGAATTCCTGTTTTAGTAAATCTCATCTGCTAAAGGAAAATGTTACCCATCAAAGCCCTACGCATTAAGTGGAATACAGTTGGGGTAAGCCAGGGTGGAATAACCATTTACACTAAGCCAAGCAGCAGCTGTTACGGCAGATGGAATCTTGAGGTATAGATTATTATAATATTGTCATATTGGCTGGGCTTCTCTTATGGATCACAGGAGTGCAGTTCGTTCCGCACTCCTGTGACCCGTTTTTAGCAGAGAGCGGTCTAAAGTCTGCTCTCTGCTGATGTCACAGAAATCAGTCCAGGCTCCATGTCATCACGACCACGGAGGTGGATCCACCAGATCCATGGAATGACACCTGGCTCAGTCTCTCATCGGGCCTCAGATAGCCTGAGCCGACCGGCCCTGCCCCCTCCATAGCCCAGCGCTCCAGTGAGTGGGGAGGGAGCAGAGAGCTGTGACTGACAGCCTGCAGCTCTCTTCACTTAGTTCTCGCAGCCCCCCCCCGAGATCAGCGGTGTTCAATTGCTTGGTTCTCAGTGTTGGAGGCACAGGGGGACAGATGCAGCATTCACCTAGGTAAGTATGATTCTTGTAAAATAACAAAAACAAAAAAAACATACTTCTCTTTTAACCACTTGACAGCGATCTGCTGATCACTGGTGCAGTGCTTTACAGGCAGTGTTAATTTTGTCGACTAAAACTACTAAAACATTTTAGTTGACTAAATGAATACTATTTTAGATGACTAAAACTAAAACAACTGAGATGACTAGATTGTAAGCTCTAATGAGCAGGGCCCTCTGATCTCTCCTGTATTGATTTTTATTGTAAGTGTACTGTCTGCCCTCATGTTGTAAAGTGCTGAGCAAACTGTTGGCGCTATAATAAATCCTAAAATACAACAAAAACTGAAATGGGACTGAAACTAAAGTGGCATTTTAGTCAAAAGACTAACCCCTTGTACACACGATCGGAGTGTGTCCGATCGGAGCGTTTTGTCGGATATTCCGACTGTGTGTGGTCTGCATTGGTCGAAATATCCGTCGGACCAAATTTTCCAACTTGCTGGAAATATTTTCTGACAAAATGCTCCGATCGGACATACTCCGATCATGTGTAGAGAATTCCGATCGGACAAAGTGGCACGCATGCTCAGATCAAATTCCTACATCAAAGCTATTGGCTACTAGCCTGAACATAGTCCCATCGTAACGAAATTACGTCATCACGTTCTGAAAGATCGGATTTTCCGATAACTTTGTCCGACTGTGTGTATGCAACAGTTTCGGACAAAATCCGACGGATTTGGTTGTCGGAATCTCCGACCGTGTGTACAAGGGTTAAGACTAAAACAAAATTGAAATTTGACTTCAAAATGAACACTGGTCTGTAGTGCATATTCATTCCTCAATACCATAAATGATAACATATTCGATTTTTTCACTCCAGCAGTATATAATGAGTTTGGATTTTTAGAGAAATGTTAACTAATGCATTACATTTTAATTACACCCATTAGATTTTTTTGCCTGGAAAAAACAGTTCCACAAAAAACAATGAACTTATCCTTTTAAAGTATATGTGAAGGCATCGAATGTAAATCCCGATATGAAATGCAAACAATTTTTAGAATTGCCTGCAAACACTTTTTAGATGACGTTAAAAAATGCATGGATGTGAACCAGGCCTCACAGGACAACAAGTCGGAACAAGTTTCTAATACCTTTTTATTTATTTTTTACTTTTATTTAGCAGTAATGTGACCGTGGCTACTCTTCCAATCATCTTCTGAAGTTTGGGGGCCTGGCTGCATTGGTAGAGGGTGGGTGGTGACATGATGTAAGAGTAGCGGGGAAATACATTCCCTGTATTCCTATTTGGCGTTTCATAGTGCCCTCATTATGCAGCGGAATAATTAACAGTCTTTAACAGTCATTAACAGTAATTAACAATGCTAGGAGCTGCTGTCAATCAAGCAGATCAGTGCATGTAATGCAGTGTCAGCCAGACGCTACATTCTATAATTTTTTATTTTTTTCCTCTGAAAAGGTGGTGTCTGTGGGCACATAACAAAGGGGAAGAGTCTATAGGTAGGTGGTATCATTGGGCACATAATAAAAGGAGAAGGGCCTATAGGTAGGTGGTATCCTTGGTTACATAATAAAGGAGATGAATCTATAGGTTGGTCATATCTGTGGGTAAATAATAAAGGAGAAGGGTCTACACGTAGGTGGTATCTGTGGGCACATAACATAGGGGAAGAGTCTATAGGTAGGTCATATCTGCGGGTCTTCAGGCACTGTTATTCATCCCACATGGATTTCACCAGATGGCCGCTGTCATGCCCTGAAATACAGTTGACATGGTTTTATCAACCCTTTCACGCCTAAGACTATTTCTGACATTTGTTGCTTACAAGTTAAAAGCCGTATTTTTTGCTTGAAAATGACTTAGAACCCCCAAAAATGATAGATATTTTTTTAGTAGAGACCCTAGGGAACACTACAATGGTGATTGTTGCAATATTTTATGTTATTTGCTCATCTGTCTTTCAAATGCATTTTTTGGGGACTTTCGTTTTATTTATTTTTTTTAATTCATAAAAAAAACAAAAAAACAGTGAAGTTAGCCCAATTTTTTTTTCTATAATGTGAAAGATTATGCTGAGTAAATAGATATGTAACATGTCATGATTTAAAATTGCGCACCTTCGTGGAATGGGGACAAACTACGGTACCTAAAAATCTCCACATGCAACGCTTTAAAAAAAAATGCAACGGTTACCAGGTTAGAGTTACAGAGAATGGTTGGTGCTAGAATTATTGATCTCGCTCTAACGATCGCAGTAATACCTCACATGTGTGACAGGTACTCCTTATGGAGGGATCGGGGGTCTAAAAGACCCCAAATGTATCATTTGCACTGAAAAGTATTCAGATCTCCAAAAAAAGCGATTCTGAAAACTGTCATTTTTTTTAAAATCTGCGCCATTGGCAGCCGAGTAAACAGGAAGTGACATTGTCTGTCACTTCCGGGATTTTATTTCGGAGACCCCATCGGAGCCGATTCCAGCTTAGTTTGGGTCTCCACATAGCAGGCGAATGTTGGCAGTGGGACGGGAGGCTCTGGAAGAGCGGCGGAAGGAGGCAGGAGGGGGGACGTCCCCTCCAGCTGCTTTAGGATAATAGCATCGGCTGTTATCACTAAAGAGCCGACTGTCCGCTCTAAAAAATAGTACTGGGTTGATGCCTGCAGCTGCAGGCATTACCCTGGTATAGCAAAACTGATGATTCACAAGTACCTGCCCTCCAATTCGTGTGATCACCACTGCACTTATAGATATGTGAAAAGTAAAACTAAGGCAGCCGCCTATAACACAACAAACAGGTATCTAAATGTATACCTCTCAAAGCAATAGGATAAATAGCGGCGCTCTACTATTACCAAATCAATAGTGTAATGATTACACAGTGACCTCCTAAATACTGTGCAGCAAAAATGATTAAAAAAACATTCACTAAAACTCTTGGCATTAAAAGTGCCTCATATATTGATAAAAGGAAAAAAAACTCAAACCTCAAGAGCCAGTGCACCCAAAAAAAGCAAACAAAAACAAACCCACTCTCTGTGAAAAAAATGTAAAGAAAAAAAGGTAATACATAAAATATTTAAAAAAAATTATAAAATAAAGAAAAAATATTAGAACCAAAAATATTATTAAGTGTCCATAAAACACTCAAGTGATTTGATGAATGGTATATAGAATTAGTGTTGTGCAGGTCCACCACACCTCAGTGACTGATTCCACTCCCACTAAAGGGGGCAGGGCAGCACAGTGGTGTAGTGGTTAGCACTCTCTCCTAGCAGTAAGAAGGGTCGCTGGTTCGAATCCCAACCACGACACTACCTGCCTTGGATTGTGGGCTCCTTGAGTGGACCAATGTGAGTGTGCAATGTACAGGGATAGGGACAATTGTAGACACTCACTCAGGTTGAACTGGATGGACTGGTGTCTTTATTCAACCTAACTATAAAGGACTTGCACTCACCAGCTGCATGTGCCTCCCACTCTCGCGTTTGGCATAAATCGCTTTTAACCACACTTATCAGGGCTTCAAATGGATCTTCGGATAGCAATTGTGATTAGCACAATCTCTTTTCCTCAAGAATTGGTTATTACGCATGCAAGAGAAAAAGCGCTTCCAATAGTGTGATATAGCACTACAAATTTATTTAAAATTCAGTAAAACTCACATGTGTAAAATCACAGCAAGCCAAAAAACCGAACCAAGGTGAATAAACCACAGACGTCATGCGCTGATAAAATGATATATAGTGGTCATGGCGGAACCCGAGTAGTGTGCCAGCTAGTGATGTCTCGCCCACTCCTTGTTCCATGTTCCCACTATTGAAGGCAGCAGGTCGGATTGTAACACACTCCGTCCTCTGTAAACTCTGAATGCCTGCTGCGTGGCCACGCCCCCCCTTTTCTTCTTTTTTTTATTTTTTTTTTTACATGTTTCGTCACAGACGACTTAATCATGGGATTGGCTACACGGCGTACTCCTCCCTTTATTGTCTAACTTCCTCAAAGGGGCAGAGACGTCCCGCCTGCGCACTACTGGTGTCCCCGACGTCCCCCTCTCTATTAATAATGTTAGTCCTGTCCCTATTGCTCACTCTCACATTTCTACAGCAGGCACGTTTTTCTGCAGGCATAACAGCCCTTAAAATCTATTTTAATAGTCTGCTCATGAGGTGGGTCCAAAATCTTCCTTACCACCCTATCCCCAATGTTCGGGGTTTGCCTTTAGATACATTTAGGTTGAGTCGGTAACACATCTCCCAGATGCCTATCCCTACACAAGATGTGCCAGTGTTTTTTAAAAATGGACTCCACCTCCTTATACTGACAATGAAAATCTGTTAGTAAACCTAAGTGATGTTGGTTGTTCACTATTAAACCATCCTTTTCCTTTAAGCACTGTTCTCTAGGAGTATCTCTCACTTCCCGAATGATCCTATTTAGGGCGGTCTCCTGATATCCTTTTTTGAAGGAATCTTTCTTCGAGTATATGTATCATTATAGTCACTTAATTGTGTGCAATTCCTGCGCACTCTAAGCATTTGACCTTTTAGGTATGTTTTTGATTCAGGCCGGATGATGGCTGCTTCTAAAAACGTTTCTATCCATGGTCTTGAAATATTCTTATATATATATTATTTAGTATTCAGTACATTCCTGTTCATTTCAATCATAAGATCCAAGAATTTTATTATTTAAAATTTCAAAAAATTCACTCTTGATCCCTCCCAGATGAAGATCAGGTCATCTATAAATCTCTGATAAAATTTCAATTGGGGGAGCCTTCTGCCAATCACATAATTATCTTCCCACTCTGCCATAAATAGGTTGGCGATACTGGGGACATATTTAGCCCCCATAGCCACTCCAACCCTCCGGGAAAAAAAGAGTGCATCATACCAAAAGTAGTTGTGGGTCATGCAAAAATCTAAAGCATGACCCAAAAAAACTTTCTGAGCATTAGAGATCTCATCCCTCTTACTGAGTGCCCAATTTAAGGCCAGCACCGCATCCTGATGCTGTATAATAGTATACAGCGCGGCTACATCAGCTGTTACCAAATACGTGGCAGCCGTTGGATGAATCGTTACCTTTTCCAATGCCCTTAGTAGATCGGTGGTCAAGTATGCTCTGGTATCCTTCACGCTAGGCTGTAGAAATCGATCCAAGAATTCACCTTGCTGTCACCGATCCAATGCCGTTGACAATTGGTCGTGCTGGTGGCATTTCTGCATTTTTATGAATTTTCGGTAATGTATAAATCACCGGAATTCTGCAAGCACTTGGAACCAAATATTTTTTCTCCCTCGAATTCAGAGCACCTATACTATATCCCCACTCAATAAGTGAATCCAATTGCAGATGGTACTCATTTGTGGGATCAGATCTTTGATAGGTATATTCATCCCCCAATAATTGCATAAGTTGGTCATGGTAAAAAGATGTGTCCATGACCACCGCCCCTCCTCCTTTCTCAGCAGGTCGCACAATAATATTGTTTCTCACATCCAATTACTTGATGCCCTCTTTGATATATTCTGGATTGACTCATTTTTTCGGTGTCAGTTGTTCTATATCACTTAAAACTTCTATAAAATGATTATTGGAATTTAGTGGATTGAATGTAGATTTATTTTTTAAGACACTTTCAAACCTATCTTCAACCTTATAAATAATAGGCCTAATAATTGCTGGATGGCTTAAAAATTGTTTCTTTATATTCAGAGTGCTCATAAACTTATGCACATCTATATAAACATTGAATTTATTCATGGGTTTCTTAGAGGCACATTTAAGCCCTATATTAAGAATATTTCTTTCTTTTGGATCAAGTTGTACCTTGCTTAACCACTTCCCGACCAGCGCACGACGATGTACGTCGACAGAATGGCACGGGCAGGCATATTGGCGTACATGTACGTCCAATATTCGTTGCCGCCGTGCCATCGGGAGCGCGCCGCCGGCGGCGCGCTCCCGCGCTGGTCGGGACCCCCGTGAGTCCGGTCGCGGGACCCGCGGACTCGATCGCCGCGGGCATCCCCGCGATCGTCTCACGGAGCGGCCGAATGGAGGAAATGCTGTATAAACAACATTTTTCCATTCTGCCTAGCAACTAGTGACGCTGATCTCTGCTCCATGTGATTGGAGCAGAGATCAGTGTACACTAAATGAAAGCCCAACCCCCCCACAGTTAGTAACACACCCCTAGGAACACTTAACCCCTACACTGCCACCCACTGGTTAACCCTTTCACTGCCAGTGTCATTTACACAGGAATCACTGCATTTATATAGCAGTGATTACTGTATAAATGACAATGGTCCCAAAAATGTGTCAAAAATGTCCGATGGGTCCCCCACAATGTCGCAGTCACAATAAAAATCGCAGATCGCCGCCATTACTAGTAAAAAAAAAAAATAATAAAAAATTATTAATAAAAATGCTATAAAACTATCCCTATTTTGTAAACGCTATAACTTTTGCGCAAACCAATCAATAATCGCTTATTGCGATTTTTTTTTACCAAAAATATGTAGAAGAATACGTATCGGCCTAAACTGAGGGAAAAAAATGTTTTTTATATATATTTTTGGGGGATATTTATTATTACAAAAAGTAAAAAATAATGCGTTTTTTTCAAAATTATCGCTCTATTTTTGTTTATAGCGCAAAAAATAAAAACCGCAGGGGTGATCAAATACCACCAAAAGAAAGCTCTATTTGTGGGAAAAAAAGGACGTTAATTTTGTTTGGGAGCCACGTCGCACGACCGCGCAATTGTCAGTTAAATCGACGCAGTGCCGAATCGCAAAAAGTGGTCTGGTCTTTGACCAGCAAATTGGTCCGGTCTGAAAGTGGTTAAATTGTAAATACCAGAATTTATGTGTCCCGCAGCCTTTTTCTTGGATTGTTTTCGTCTGCCGGCACTACACCTCTTGTTCTCTTGGATGAGGGTTCATATTTCTGTTTGGATTTTGTGTCATCCCATTCTTCATCCCTCCCCTGTTTGTTGGATAAGTATTCCCTTTTGTTGTCCCCCCACCCCTCCCCCCCCCCGTTGATCTAAAAAAGGCGGTGGTCCCTGTGGTGAGTAATCATTATAATACCCATTTGGGCCATCCTCTGCTAAGGGTGCATATCTGTTATACACAGGAGTTTGATTTCCTGTGTTATATTGATAATCATTGGGGGAGGGGGTGGGATTTGAATGCCCCCTCTGATTATGCTGAGATTGGTAGTTTAGTGGATAATAGTTTCTATATTGTTGAGTCTGGCGGATGGGTGTTGGTTATAATTTTGCTGCTGTTCACCTCTCCCATACTGAGGCGGTTTTGGTGAGCAAAAACCACCCTCATATTGATTTCCCCCTATTGTTGCGGTGTATCCTTCCACACAGCCTGTGATTGAGGAATATGACCTGATGTACTTTGTTCTCCTTTCCCTTTTCCACCTCTGGTTCCCCCATTCTTTCTCTGTTCTTCCATTGGTGCCGCATTGGGGATAATATCACCTTTCTTCTTTATATTATTCTCATTAGTACTTGGAACAGTCTGTTGCCAAGCATAAATTTTCATATTTTTAAAATCCACAGAGTCTCTGTTGTACTTCTTTACTTTCTTTTTTTGTGTATCCCGAGTAGTGTGCCAGCTAGTGATGTCTCGCCCACTCCTTGTTCCGTGTTCCCACTATTGAATGCGTGTGGCCATTTTTGGTTCTAATATTTTTTTCTTTATTTTTTTTTTTTTTATTTGGAATTTTATATTTTTTTCTTTTATTCTTTTTTTAAATATTTTTGAATTAATATTTAAATGTATTACCCTTTTTTCTTCACATTTTTTTCACAGAGAGTGTGTTTGTTTTTGTTTCCTTTTTTGGGTGCACTGTCTCTTGAGGTTTCTTGAGTTTTTTTCCTTTTATCAATATGATATGAGGCACTTTTAATGTCAAGAGTTTTAGTGAATGTTTTTTGAATACTTTTTGCTGCACAGTATTTAGGTGATATTTAGGGGGTCACTGTATAATCACTACACTATTGATTTGGTAATAGTAGAGTGCCGCTATTTATCCTATTGCTTTGAGAGGTATAAATTTAGATATATTACCCCGGTAAAACTCCTTCATGCCATGAATGCAAATTTGCGTACGGTTGGCATGAAGGGGTTAAAATACGTGAAAATGCATCATAATTTATCTCAATGTATGCATTAAGACGTGATTCTGATGCATGTTGATACGTCATAAGACGTATTGTTATCCTATGTAATGTAATGCATTGCAACACACATAGAAAATGTGTGACAATGCACGCTAATGTTTAGCGACACATGTTTTAACCACTTGCAGACCCATGCACATATGACTGGGCGGCCACGCTGGGCTGGATCATGCACATGTATGTGATCTGGCATTTCTGGGTAGGGGGTAGGGGGAGCACGCACGCCGCCCCATCTGTGCTCTGATTCAGTACAGCACAAGTCGGTCAGCAGGTCCAGGACATAAATCATTGGCCCTTCTGATCAACTTAGCGAATCACAGTACAGAGCCCTGTGTTTATGTTTAACAACACAGGGCTCTGCACACAGAGCAGTGACTTGTTTTTTTGTTTTTTCTCCCTGCAAAGCCACATTAATTAGTAAAAGCAGCACACATTACACATTGTTAGGGACACAGTTAACCCCTTGATTGCCCCTAGGTTTGACCCCTTCTCAGCCAGTGTCATTAGTACAGTGACAGTGTATATGATTAGCACTGATCACTGTATTGGTGTCACTGGTGATGTCAGTTTCAGTTAGTTCCCACCCAATGTAATTTAGTGTCAGATTGACTGCCGCACTATCACAGTCCCACTATAAGTTGCCACCATTGCTATTGTATAAAAATAAATAAATAAATATTCCAATATACTGTATATAATATTATTTATAGATACTATAACTTTCACGCAAACCAATCAATATACACTTATTGCAATTTTTTTTTCTTCTTTTTACCAAAGACCTGTAGCAGAATACATTTAGCCTAAATTTATGAAGAAATTAGATTTTCTTTCTTGGATATATTAGCAGAAAGTAAAAATTTCTAAATTTCCAATCTTTTTTTGTTTATATAATTAAAAAAAAACCCAGTGGTGATCAAATACCACCAATGGAAAGTAACATTTTTGTGACAAAATTGACATAAATATAATTTGTGTACAGTGTTGCATAACCGCTCAATTTCCAGTTAAAGTAGCACAGCGTGGAATAGCAAAAAAAAAAAAACCCTGGTCATGAAACCTTCCTGAGGTCAAGTGGTTAAAAGAGAAGCTCATAAATAAAATATAACAAAACAATAATCATGCTCACCTAGATGGCCGCAGAACTCATTCCAGCTGCATCTGTCCCCTGCCACTTCTACACCGAGAACTTTGCAATCAAAAAACGCTCGCTGATCGCTCAGTTCTCGGTATTCAGTCTGCAGAGAGCTGGTGACTGTGAGTCACTGGCTCTCTGCTCTGCCCTTTCAACACTCAATGGAGTGCTGGGCTGTGGAAAGGATGGGAGCGGCTGGCTCAGTGTTCCAGCAGCTACCAGTCAGGCATCATTAAAGTCAGGATCTCTCCAAAGTCTGGACTTGGGTTGCCACCTGTCTGGGATTCACCCAGACAGTCTGGGTTTTGAATCATGTCTGGGTCATGAGTCCGCTTGAAACTCAGATACAATATTCAGACAGGAATGCAGCTCAGAACAAGGCCTGACAGGAGGGTGAGAGGGCACTACATTACTCTTTGGAGCACCCAAAGGTGTCCAAGGTCTGTTATGCCCTGTACACACGGTCGGAATTTCCGATGGAAAATGTGTGATCGGATCATGTTGTCGGAAAATCCGATCGTGTGTGGGCTCCATCTGACTTTTTCCGTCTGAATTTCCGACACACAAAGTTTGAGAACAGGATATAAAATTTTCCGACAACAAAATCCAATCGTTTAAATTCCGTTCATGTGTACATAATTCCGATGGACAAAGTGCCACGCATTCTCAGAATAAATTATGAGACAAAAGCTATTGGCTACTGGCCTCTTTATAGTCCCGTCGTACGTATTGTGCGTCACCGCGTTCTGAACGATTGGATTTTCCAACAACTTTGTGTGACCGTGTGTATGCAAGACAAGTTTGGGCCAAAATCCATCTGACAAAATCTGTTTTGTAGTCGGATTGTCCGACCGTGTGTATGGGGCATAACAATCCTATATTGTATACTAAAAAACGTTGTGCTAAAGTGTAACGTCAGCCGACAGTGGACTTGTCTTGACTTGGCTGAAAGGGGTCACAAGAGTGCAGAATGAAATGCACTCCTGTGATCCCCAAGAGAAGTAGGGCCAAAAGAGCTTTTGCCCTCTCTCTCCTTTAATGCACTTCCATTGATTTCAATAGAAAATGCATCAGGCTAAAAATGCATAGGTGCATAGGTCTTATAGACCCCAGAGCTCTCCATACAGAGGACCTGTCATGCACCAAAAGTGATTAAAATTTTTTTTTTAACCACTTAACAACCGCCCATTGCCGATTAACGGCATCAGGGCGGTTGTTTAACTCTAAGAGGCCGTTAATTAACGGCCTCCCAGAATTCTGCTCTCGCGCGCCCCCTGGGGCGCGCACACGAGAGCATCCGTGACCGCTGGGTCCAGTGGACCCGGCGCATCACGAATCACGGTAAACGGCCGCTCATCGCGGCCGTTTACCACGTGATCGCTCCGTCAAATGACGGAGTGATCACTTGTAAACAAGCCGGCGTCATGTTATGACGCCGGTTCCTCCCTCCCCCTCTCTGTACCGATCGGTACAGCGGAGGGGGAAGAGATCGGTGTCAGCAGCGATGTGGGCTGCATCTGCAGTGCCCACATCGCTGCTCACCGAAAATTAACCCCTCAAATCCCTGCAAATACTCTGCATTACTCTGCAATTCCCTGCAAATACTCTGCATTACTCTGCAATTCCCTGCAAATACTCTGCATTACTCTGCAATTCCCTGAAAATACTCTGCATTACTCTGCAATTCCCTGCAAATACTCTGCAATTCCCTGCAAATACTCTGCAATGCCCTGCAACACTCTGCAATGCCCTGCAACACTCTGCAATGCCCTGCAACACTCTGCATTGCCCTGCAACACTCTGCATTGCCCTGCAACACTCTGCATTGCCCTGCAACACTCTGCATTGCCCTGCAACACTCCGCATTGCCCTGCAACACTCCGCATTGCCCTGCAACACTCCGCAATGCCCTGCAACACTCCGCAATGCCCTGCAACACTCCGCAATGCCCTGCAACACTCCGCAATGCCCTGCAACACTCCGCAACGCTCTGCAATACCCTGCAACGCTCTGCAACACCCGCCAATATCCTGCAACACTCTGCAATGCTCTGCAACCCCCGCCGATACCCTGCAACACTCTGCAATGCTCTGCAACCCCCGCCGATACCCTGCAACACTCTGCAATGCTCTGCAACCCCCGCCGATACCCTGCAACACTCTGCAATGCTCTGCAACACCCGCCAATACCCTGCAACACTCTGCAATGCTCTGCAACACCCGCCAATACCCTGCAATGCTCTGCAACGCAGTACTCTGCAACACCATGCTCTGAGATACCCAGCCATAGTCGGTGATACCCTGCAATACCCAGCCATAGACATCTCCCGCCGCCCTCCGCCCTCCGGTGCTTCTACCGAATCGCTAATACGATCAAAGCCAGAATCTTTTTTTTTTTCAGGCTTCCCAGCTTAGAGGTGAGATGTGGGTCTTATTGACCCCACATCTCACTGTAAAGAGGACCTGTCATGCCATATTCCTATTACAAGGGATGTTTACATTCCTTGTAATAGGAATAAAAGTGATCAAAAAAATTATTTTTGGGGAAAAAAATGTCAAACTAAAATAAATAAAGTAAAATGAACAATAAAAAAAAATGTTTTTTTTAAAGCGCCCCTGTCCCCATGTGCTCGCATGCAGAAGCGAACGCATGCGTAAGTCCCGCCCACATATGAAAACGGTGTTCAAACCACACATGTGAGGTATCGCTGCGAACGTTAGAGCGAGAGAAATAATTCTAGCCCTAGACCTCCTCTGTACCTCAAAACATATAACCAGTAAAAAAAATGTAAATCGTCGCCTATGGGGATTTTTAAGTAGCGACGTTTGCCGCCATTCCACGAGCGTGTGCAATTTTGAAGAGTGACATATTAGGTATCTATTTACTCAGCGTAACTTCATCTTTCACATTATGCAAAAATTGGGCTAACTTTACTGTGTTTTTTTTTTTTTTTAAGCACAAAACAGTTTTTTTTCCAAAAAAAAGCATTCGAAAAATTACTGCGCAAATACCGTGCGAGATAAAAAGTTGCAAAGACCACCATTGTATTCTCCAGGGTGTTTGCTAAAAAAACATATATAATGTTTTGGAGTTCTATGTAATTTTCTAGCAAATAAATTATGATTTTTACATGTAGGAGAGAAATGTCAGAATTGTCCTGGGTGCTCCAGAACACCTGATGGCGCTCCATGCATGTTGGGCCTCTGTATGTGGCCACGCTGTGTAAAAGTCTCACACATGTGGTATCACCATACTCGGGAGTAATAGAAGAATGTGTTTTGGGGTGTAATTTGTGGTATGCATATGCTGTGTGTGAGAAATAACCTGATAATATGACAATTTTGTGAAAAAAAAAAAAAAAGTAAAAAGAATCTTGATTTTGCAAAGAATTGTGGGAAAAAATGACAACTTCAAAAAACTCATCATGCCTCTTACTAAATACCTTGGAATGTCTTCTTTCCAAAAAGGGGTCATTTGGGGGGTATTTGTACTTTTCTGGCATGTTAGGGTCTCAAGAATTGAAATAGGCCGTCAGTCCTTCAGGTGTGATCAATTTTCAGATATTGGCACCATAGCTTGTGGACTCTATAACTTTCACAAAGACCAAATAATATCCACCAATTTGTACTTATTTTTACCAAAGATATGTAGTAGTATAAATTTTGGCCAAAATTTATGAAGAAAAAATTACTAATCTGCTAAATTTTCTAACAGAAACAAAGAAAAATTCGTTTTTTTACAGAATTTTCGGTATTTTTTCTTTTATAGCACAAAAAAAAAAAAAACCCAGCGGTGATTAAATACCACCAAAAGAAAGCTCTATTTGTGTGAAAAAAAGGACAAAAATTTCATATAGGTCCAGTGTTGCATGACTGAGTAATTGTCATTCAAAATGCGAGAGCACCGAAAGCTGAAAATTGGTCTGGTTATTAAGGGTGTTTAAGTGCCCAGTGGTCAAGTGGTTAAGAGAAAGTATCAAAAAAATAAAAACAAAAAAAAAAGTTAAATCAACAATAAGAAAAAATAAAAATAAATTCAAAGTGCCCCCCATCCCCGTCTGCTTGTGCACAGGCATACGTATTATGTATCATACGTAGTAAACACATGTGAGGTATCGCCGCGTGTGTTAGAGCGAAAGTGACAATTCTAGCCCAAGACCTCCCCTGTAACTCTAAACTGGTAACCTGTGAAAAATTTTAAAATGTCGCCTATGGAGATTTTTAAGTACCAAAATTTGGCACCATTCCACAAGCGTGTGCAATTTTAAAGTGTGACATGTTGGGTATCTATTTACTCAACGTAACATCATCTTTTTATTTTATTTTTGTTATTTTGTTTTGTTTTGTTATTTGTTATTGTTTTATTTTTTAATTCATTAAACTTTTTTTTTTTTTTTATGAGTTTGAAAAATTGTTGCACAAATACCATGTGACATAAAAAGTTGCAACGACCACCATATTATTCCCTAGGGTCTCTTCCTAAAAAACATATATAATTTTTGGCGGTTTTGAGTAATTTCCTAGCAAAAAAATACCAAATTAAACTTGTAAACAAAATGTTCCAGAAAAGGCTCAGTATGGAAACTGAATGTAAAAATATTAAATATTCATCTCAAATGCTTAACTATATTTAGAAGGTCAAGGAATAGTTTCTAACAGTTAGGCCCCTTTCATGCAGGTGGTAGCATCCATTCTGATCGGCAGGGAATACATGAACGGATCTCTTGCTGTCACTTTTGTGACATCTGTGTCTGTTCATCTTTTGATTCCTTCTTGAACACAAATCTTATAGCACCCGTGTTAGGACTATGGGCAGGCAGAAGTAAACAGATGTGCATCTGTTTACATCCTTTTACCTCCAATAATTTATCATGTTTAGGTCCAACAAACTGAAATAGGAAGAAAATGTTAGAGGCTGACAATAGATGGCAGCATTCACCTTCCAATAAAAAGTTAGTCTAGCATCAGAAGTATTCAAAAAATGTCTCAAGGCTTTTTTAAACAGCTGATCAGCTTCAATCTGTTATTTTACTTAAACAAAGCCTTTTATTCTCTGAAAAACAGTGCAATTAATAATAGCCTAGCCCTAGAGCAACCAGACATGTATGCTTAAAATTGTAATTCCACTTTTAGTGAGAAAAAGCAATCCCTTTGGATTGATCTATGTACATTGCAGGGATTTTAACAAGCTTTGTAGCAGATTCCTACGTTTTTTTTTCTTCTCTGAAGAAAAAGTTGGTTGTTTCACCATTTCCTTTGTCAGGGATGGGTTCACCTGCTGGTGGCACTGTGGCTCCCAGACCAATAGATTGTAGTTTCAGTTATCGCCAGCGGGTGGCTCTCAGTAGCCAATCATTTCTAGCAATTAGGCATCACCCGATTGCAGGTCAGACAGAATTGATGTAGAACATATCTAAGCCATCAGCGAGAAGATTACCTTTAAAGTGGTTGTAAACCCGTTACAACCACTATTAACTACAGGTAAGCCTAGATTAATGCCACATACACACAACCGTTTTTTCTGTCAGAATAAACTCTGACGGTTTTTTCCAACGGAGTTCCGCTTAAACGGACTTGCCTACACACGATTACGCCAAAGTCCGATCGTTTAGAATGTGGTGACGTACAACACACACAACGGGACTACAAAAAGGAAGTTCAATAGCCAATAGCTGCCCTTGTGTCATTTTTGGTCTGTCGGACAAGCATACAGACAAATGGTTTTCCTGATAGAAATAGATTCCGTCAGAAAGATTTAAAACATGTTCTATTTCTAGGTCCGTCAAAATTTTTCGAAAAAAAAAAAAAAGTCCTCCTGAAGCCCACACACGATCGGAATATCCAATGAAATGACTTAATCTGACTTTTTCTGCCGGAAAGTCCGACCGTGTGTACACGGCATAAGGCTTACCTGTAGGTGCTTGAAATATCTCCCAAACCTGCACGGTTTAGGAGATATTTACAAAAAAAGGGGATCGCCGATGTCTACGGCACATTTGTCGTAGACAACGGTGTAGGCGCACTTTAGACTCCTTTAGGAACAGCAAGCTCGCCTCATGACTGGTGGCTCATGCACTGGAGTGACATCATCGTGGCTCCGGCCAATCACAGCACCAGAGCCACGATACCCAGATCGAAGATGGACGCTTTGTGGAAGAGGGGACAGTGGTGACATCGTAGGCTTTGGTTTCAGGTAAGTGACACATAATGGGCTACTATGCGATGCTTAGCAGCCCATTATGCTTTACCTTTGCAGGGAAAAAAAGAGGAAGTAAAACCCATGATGGTTTACTGCCTCTTTAAGTGTGCTCTCTAAACTAAAATCTGATTTGTTCCTGCTGGTTGTAGCATTTTGCATATCATTATTTCACTTTTCTCTGCCTTGTTAAATAAGCCGTCTAATATTTTTTGTTCTGATTTCTCTAAATGGGTTAAATTCCTAGGTTAATTCACTTACACTACTTAAAGAGGGAGTCCATCTAAATTTTTTTTATTAAAAGCCAGCAGCTACAAATACTGCAGCTGCTGACTTTTAATAAATGGACACTTACCTGTCCCAGGGTCCAGCGATGTTGGCAGCCGAAGCCGAGCAATCGCTTGGCTCTCGGCTGCTGCCACCACCATTCTCATTGAGGGAATCAGGTAGTGAAGCGTTGCGGCTTCAGTCACGTTGCTCTTCGTAAGTGGTCCCCGCTATCTCCTGGGACCTGTTTGTTTCCCAGGAGACAGCGGGGGGAAGGGGCGTGACTCCCGTGGGAGTCTATTCCCAGAACTGGGTGCAGATACCTGTATTATAAAAGGTATCTGAAACCCCTCCCCCCTGAAAGGTGCCAATTGTGGCACCGGAGGGGGGAGGAATCAAATGAGCGGAAGTTCCACTTTTCAGCGGAAGTCCGCTTTAAACTAAACTTCATATAGTGCAGGCACCCACAAAGAGTTTCAAATGTCTTCATGAACACCCTGCATACCTGAAATTTGAGAAGGAGATGCTTTGTGCACTGGTGCACAGTCGTGTTGGAATAGGAAGGGGCCATCTCCAAACTGTTGCCACAAGGTTGGCAGCATGAAATTGTCCAAAATGTCTTGGTATGCTGACGACTAAGGGGCCAAGCCAACCCCTGAAAAGTAACCCTATGTAATAATCCCCCTCCACCAAATGATTTTGACTAGTGCACAAAGCAAGGTCCATAAAGACATAAACATGCACGTTTGGGGAACTTGACTGGCCTGCATAGAATCCTAACCTCAACCTGAAAGAACACCTTTGGGATGAATTGGAGTGGAGACTGCGAGCCAGGCCTTCTTGTCGGCATCAGTGCTTGACCTCACAAATGCGCTTCTGGAGATATGGTTAAACATTCCCATATACACGCTCCTAAGCCTTGTGGATAGCCTTCCCAGAAGAGTTGAAGCTGTTATAGCTGCAAAGGGTGGGCCAACTCAATATTGAACCCTACGGACTAAGACTGGGATGCCAGTAAAGTTTACATGCGTTTGACAATATAGGGTATATGAACTACACTTTCCAGTTACTGTATCAATCAATGAAGAACTGGAATTTTGAGACATAACTTGGAAGTTGTGGTCCATGGATGTAAAGTACCGCCAAGGTCTCCAAGTGGTCCTAAACTTCTCCTGAATTAGGTAAGGTGGAGGAATGATCTTCCATACAAATATTCTCATTCAATTTAGTATACCACATGGAATTAGAAAGCCGAAAGGGTAGTTTGCACAATTGGGTCACACAGTCTTTGGCCACATATAATGGAATGTCCCACACTCTGCTTGAGTGCTTCCGTCATATACCGCTTCCTGCAGTCTGAATATAGATATTAGATGTTATAGCCACATTTTACAACCAAGAACAGGGCAGGACTTGTTTGGCTGCAAAGCTGGAACTGTTTATTTGAACAAGTATACAGGCTTTTATACACTTCAGAAGGAGGTTCCCCATGCTCATATTACTCGAACAATACAAACTGTAACCAGAAACATAAATGAACATGAGCTAATTGACCAGTCATTTAACCAGTCTAGGTGACTCAGAGCTCTGACCTTCCAGGTCAGACTTGTCGTCTCCTAGCTCACAAACTACAATACACATTATCATAAGTATAAACACAGAACTCCTTCACACAATAACAGGAGACCACCAGTAGCAGACTATCCGTCTCCTACATTGTACAGAGGCCAATGTGATTAGATCTTTCAATTAACACGTATAGTTCAGAATATAAAAAAAACAGGAATAGTCTTTGTATATTTCCTGTTGTATAGTTCCTATTGTGGATAAATATTACTGTCCCATTTGCTTGGCCACCCTGTGCACCTAAAACACAGGTGGTCACATATACATAAGAGGGACATGGGGACTGAAACAAAGGTTACCAAGTTCTCTCCAAAAGCCCCTGTCCCGGGTAGCTCTGTCACAGGCAGGTGTCCCAATACTTTTGACAATATAGTGTATATTTGGGGCATACAGTCTGTGGCCACATATAACATATGCATAATAAGGGAAGTCTTGTATTTTGAGATAGGACTCTCCATGAGGTGGAGAAGACATTCCTAATTTATATATCATGACAAAACCTTCCCAGACTCTCAGTCTTCCATTGCAGCCCATAAAAATGGATGGTGTGCAGCAGGTCTGTGAAATATTTCTGTTCCTTGACTGTGAAATAATAAAGTGTTGTTGCATTTGTGTGTGCTAACAATGCTTTATTAATTTGCTTTGATATAGAATTGTTAGGATTTTAAAGAATTCTCATGGAATGTAAAACATCTATGGTTTTAATTTAGATTTTTATTTTAATGTTGAAGCAATTTTCCACTTCCAGAAGGCATGTAGTTAGCAAACTTTTAAGTCTTTCGTGTGTGTCTGTATACGTGAAAAAATAAGTGCTGGTATGCGGTCATCATAACTGAAGTTAAGCCACTGCAGGAAAGGTGTGAAAAGAAAAAAAAAGAAAAAAAACTTTAGTTAATTGTTAGTCCAGCCAGATATGATGGTCTAACCACAGGTTCCATGATGTCACTTTCAGAAGTGGGAGGGCCTTAGCAGGGGATCTGCCAATTTACTTCAATAGAAAAAGTTTAATAGACTAAAAATGAAAGTACATTCTCAATGCTCTGACTGCCAAAATGAAGAATTCTCTGCATGTCTACAAACGTTCTTTACTCACCCTCTTCTGTATTGTCCTGCAGGCTGGTAAGGAAGTATGTAAGATTGTTTATTACCAGGTGTATTTTTTTAAAACATAAATTCAGATTTGATACTTGTATATTTTTAAGTGTTCCAGGACACTGAAGGTAACCGTAGACGTAAAGATATTAATATGCCAGTTAAATGCTCTTTTGTTTTTTCATTTGGTCTCAAATACTATAGGGTATACGTTGTCCATTATTATTATCTGTCTTACTAGCAATTGCAAACAGCATCTCTGCCCATTTGTGCACAGCAGAGAGAATAGGCGAGAGAACCTAGCATGATCTACACTTTTCCTTCAATTTCAACCCAAACTATTTAAACATACCCAGCTCTTCAAAAAGGTCAGACTTGTCCACATTGAGTGACTTTTCTTTGCATATTTAATTATGAATTTCTTTTGAATTCTCTGGGTGATATGCATTGAGAATCATTTGCAGAAAGTTTTTTTTTTAATCAAATTATATAAATTGTGTTTCAGTCAGCAATCTAGCAAGTTATGTTTTCCCATCGATTACTGATCTATTTAAGCGACCGCCAAAGCATCATTTGAGAAAAACTCAGGCTTTTCCATCCATAATTAGTTTTTTCGTATTTATCCAACAATATGTTTTTTGACATGGAGTTAAAGATGTGAGGAAGACAAGTGGTTTAGAGTAGCATAGTCCTATGCAGAAACGGACTTGACACCTACTTTACCAAAAGCTTGGGCAGAAGCTCCAGCAAAATGTGCTGTATGGTTTGGTAAGTGTGGAATATGGGGCAGAAGAGTTTGGTTTCAAATCAGGGACAATCAGTGAGGAGGCCCGCTAAAATGTAAGCTTTAGAGAAAAAAAAAAGGTATCACCAGACAAATTTTTTTGGATGGAATGCTTAAAACTCCTGTCAGGTTTTTGTTTTTTTATTTTGCTTTTTGTTTTGTCCCTTTTGAAAAATATATTTTCATTCTTATCCCAGAAACACAACACAAAAAGGATATCCCTTCAAATAAGGAGACATTTTTCTGAACTATAAGCTGTATATACTGTATACCACTATTTTTAAAGCACATTTTATACAGTGCTATTTATTGTTGATGTTTAAGCTAAGTGGATGGGTTTTTTTCTTTGATGAATTTTATTAGTGTTTGGATTTCTTATGACACATGCAGATTTTTCTTCGCAAATTAAGAACATAGCCTTTTTCTTTTTTTTTTTACTCATTAAAAGGAGGTTGATGGTTGGGTATTAAACAAGACCTAAAGTCATTTGTAACCAACTTCTATAGATAAAAAATAAATAAAAATTAGAGAATAAAATAACTATTTTTATGCACTTTTCTTGCAGCTAATACAGGGCTTCACAGAAAACAATAAGATCTTTATGTTGATTTGCTCCAATATATGACTGGGTTTCTGTGTGTTCTAGAAGAAATGTGCAAGCATCTCTAAATGCTTCAATTTCATCTACAGGACAAGTTCAATTTCTTTACATTAAGCAACTAAGTATAGACCGAAGTGGATAAATACAGATAGGAGTTAGTACAGTTGTAATAATTTAAGACCAGCTTCACCCCCTCCTTGGGTACCCCAAGGCAGGATTTTTGGCTTTTTTGTATACTTTTGTATACTTTACTCACAAGATGTACTCAGTCCTTTTAAGTTGAATTACTTTCAGTTCAATTTAACCACTTCCCGACCGCCGCACGACGATGTACGTCGACAGAATGGCACGGGCAGGCATAAGGGCTTACATGTACGTCCTTGCCTTCCCGCGGGTCGGGGGCCCGATCGGGCCCCCGCCCGGTGCCTGCGGCGGTTGGTATTCGTTCGGGAGCGATCCCGGATGAGGGGACGGCCATTCATTCATGGCCACCCCCTCACGATCGCTCCCGACGAATAGAAATCCTTCGTCACATCACTTCCTCTCCTGTAATGTAAACACAGGAGAGGAAGTGATGTAATCTCTCCTCCGTGTCGGTATTTTTCGTTCCGACAACGAGGAGAGAGGATCGGTGAGTTGCACCAACACGACACTACACAGTAGAACATGCCAGGCACACTCACACCCCCCTGATCACCCCCCCAATTACCCCTGCCCCCCAGTCACAGTGACACCAATGTCATTTTTTTTTTTTTTTTTGCATTGGTGTCATTTGTGACTGTAATAACTGTTAGGGCAGTTAGGGTTAGCCCCCTTTAGTTCTAATGTACCCCCCTAACCCCCCCAATAAAGGTTTAACCCCGTGATCACCCCCCCGTCGCCAGTGTCACTAAGGCTGGGTTCACATTGCAGCGGTTTATGAGAACGAATGCGATTCGCACCGCACTGCAGTGCAAATCACATCCGATCTCTGTGCGATTCGAGTTCAGCCATACAGATAGTATGGCTGAATTCGCATCGCACCCGCCGCACCCGCCGCAAATTCGCACGGGACCCTTTTTTTGGCCCGCAGCAGAATCGAATCGCATGGGTGTTCACACCATGCGATCCGAGTTTGCAGATCGCACTGCGATATGCGAACTGATCTGGGGGTGTCATTAACATTTCACTGACACTCCCAGCAGTTCGCATAGGGCAGTGTGAACTGCCGCTGGGAGGCATGCGATGCGGGAACCCGCCGCGGATTCGTGGCGTTCCCGCATCGCTCCAGTGTGAACCCAGCCTAATAAGCGATCGTTTTTCTGATCGCTGTATTAGTGTCACAGGTGACGCTAGTTAGGCAGGTAGGTATTTAGGTTCGCCGCAGCTTTTTATAGCGCCAGGGACCCCCATATACTACCGCATAAAGCCCCCTGATTGCCCCCTAGTTAACCCTTTCACCAGTGATCACCATATAACTGTTACAGGTGACGCTGGTTGGTTAGTTATTTTTTTATAGTTTCAGGGCACCCGCCATTTATTACCTAATAAAGGTTTAACCCCCTGATCACCCGGCGGGTGTCATTTGTGACTGTAATAACTGTTAGGGCAGTTAGGGTTAGCCCCCTTTAGTTCTAAGGTACCCCCCTAACCCCCCCAATAAAGGTTTAACCCCGTGATCACCCCCCGTCGCCAGTGTCACTAAGGCTGGGTTCACATTGCAGCGGTTTATGAGAACGGATGTGATTCGCACCGCACTGCAGTGCAAATCACATCCGATCTCTGTGCGATTCGAGTTCAGCCATACAGATAGTATGGCTGAATTCGTGTCGCACCCGCCGCAAACTCGCACGGGACCCTTTTTTTGGTCCGCAGCAGAATCGGATCGCATGGGTGTTCACACCATGCGATCCGAGTTTGCAGATCGCACTGCGATATGCGAACTGATCTGGGGGTGTCATTAACATTTCACTGACACTCCCAGCAGTTCGCATAGGGCAGTGTGAACTGCCGCCGGGAGGCATGTGATGCGGGAACCCGCCGCGGATTCGTGGCGTTCCCGCATCGCTCCAGTGTGAACCCAGCCTAATAAGCGATCGTTTTTCTGATCGCTGTATTAGTGTCACAGGTGACGCTAGTTAGGCAGGTAGGTATTTAGGTTCGCCGCAGCTTTTTATAGCGCCAGGGACCCCCATATACTACCGCATAAAGCCCCCTGATTGCCCCCTAGTTAACCCTTTCACCAGTGATCACCATATAACTGTTACAGGTGACGCTGGTTGGTTAGTTATTTTTTTATAGTTTCAGGGCACCCGCCATTTATTACCTAGTCTCACTAGTGTACCCCTAAATTTAGGGGTGTCTACTTTCCAAAATGGGGTCATTTGGGGGGGTTTGTGCCATCTTGGCATTTTATGGCCTTCAAAACTGTAACGCCCTTAGAAGGCCTGAAGGCGGTGCTTGGTTTTCGGGGCCCCGTACGCGGCTAGGCTCCCAAAAAGTCCCACATATGTGGTATCCCCGTACTCAGGAGAAGCAGCAGAATTTATTTTGGGGTGTCATTTCACATATGCCCATGGCATGTGTGAGCAATATATCATTTAGTGACAACTTTGTGAAAAAAAAAAAAATATATATTTTTTTGTCATTATTCAATCGCTTGAGGCAAAAAAATAAAATATTCAATGGGCTCAACATGCCACTTATCAATTTCCTTAGGGGGTCTACTTTCCAAAATGGGGTCATTTGGGGGGGTTTTGTGCTGCCCTGCCATTTTGGCACCTCAAGAAATGAGATAGGCAGTCGTAAACTAAAAGCTGCGTAAATTCCAGAAAACGTACCTTAGTTTGTAGATACAATTATTGACTTTTTTTTTACCAAAGACATGTGGCTGAATACATTTTGGCCTAAATGTATGACTAAAATTGAGTTTATTGGATTTTTCTAATAACAAAAAGTAGAAAATATCATTTTTTTTCAAAATTTGTGGTCTTTTTACGTTTATATCGCAAAAAATAAAAATCGCAGAGGCAATCAAATACCATCAAAAGAAAGCTCTATTTGTGGGAAGAAAAGGACGCAAATTTTGTTTGGGTACAACATTGCATGACCGCGCAATTACCAGTTAAAGCAGCGCAGTGCCAAATTGTAAAAAGACCTCTGGTCATTTACCAGCAAAATGGTCCGGTCTGAAAGTGGTTAAAGTGAATGTAAACCCAAAAATCTATTTTTAGTATGTTTGGCATCATATCTCACTGAGTACAGTTTACTGCAAATATTTTTTTTATGAAACTATTGCAAAATATATTATACATCCTGCCAATAACATCACTTCCTGTTCACAGATGCCAACGCTTAGCTGTCTGTGTGAGCTCCTTCAATTGGCATTTATATAGTGTGAGTTTTCTGTCTCCCGGTTTGTTTTCCTGCCTGATCTCTGCTTTTATCTTGGATTCCCTTGTTGATGACCTTTGAATTATTCATTGGATTGACATCTGAACTTGACCTTACATTTTTATTGGACTATGCCTGCTTGCTACTAGCCTCAATCTCAGAATTGTTTTTGGACTATGCTTGCTCGCTACCCCATCTGATCTTGGACTGTCCCAGGATTCTGCTACCAGCTGCTGCCTACTGCCTGACCAGCCTTGTTACTATAGGTAGCCTTCCTTGTCTCAGTCACTTAGTTCTGGGGGCGCGTTGAGCCAGGAGCTATAGCATTGTATTTGTAGGCTTGGGGGCAACCAAGTACTGGTAAACCTGCTTGCCTTAAGGGCACAGGGCTGCTATAGGCAGAAGGAACATCAGCCAGTTATAGTTCCTGGGCTAGGAATCAGGTTTTGCATTACAGTCAGCCTGGAGCCGGAATCTTCAGATAAGAAACTTTGCAACAGGCTCACAAATAATTATTAGCTTAAAGTGGAGGGCCACCCTAAAAAAAAAAATAATTAGATTAACATTCACAGAAAAATAAAAAAAAATAAAAATGTGAATTTTTTTTTTTACCTTACCAGAAACCCCTGTTGCTAGGCAATCTTCCTAATCTGCCTCTTCCTATTCCGCAACACTTCCTCCTCTTCTGTGAGCTGCCCCGTTGTCTTCTGGGACATGTGTGTCCCAGAAAACAATGGGGCCATCCACAAAACGCTGCATGACTCGTGCATGCGCTGTAGGAAACTACTTCACTGCCTGTTTTCCTTCATTAAGATGGCGGTGCTGGCACCCGATCTGATGGATGGATCGGCCTCGGGTTGAGGTTGCTGGCACGCTGGACAGGTAAGTGTCCTTATTAAAAGTCAGCAGCTACATTGTTTGTAGCTGTTGACTTTAAAAAAAAAAAATTGCGCCTGGAACACCGCTTTAAGAAAACTGTATGCAGTGAAGCATGATGCCACACATACTGCAAAATAAATTTTAGGGTTTACATATACTTAAAGGTTTAAAATGACATCTTGTTTATGGAGGTACACTTTGAAATTATTTTTTATTTTGTTCTTCTGCAACAGATGGACAGAACATTGTGGTAGAGACCCAACATATTAAAGGTGAAATTGGGCAGTCTGTGACATTAAGCTGTGGAGAGCCGGAGCTCAGCACTTTTTTTGCGACATGGATCGTGTCTCCTGAGAATGAGAATCTTGAATCTAACACGCATTACAAGGACAGAGTGGAGTTCACCAAAAGCAAGCTATATGTCACAATTAGAAACCTGACAAAGGAAGACTCTAGAACTTACTGTTGTACCGTGGAGACTGTCAATAAAAGAGTAAAGCAGCAGATAATGCTTGAAGTTGGACAAGCATTAGTTTCGAAAGGTTCTAAAGGTACATTATAGCAAATCCTATGTACATTAAGGCCAGTCCTTTGGAACCTGTAACACTGGCAGGGGTACTGGAGTAATTGCAGGAGTATTTTTTAACATCTAAAGTAAAGCATATGAATAAAAGTTTACCAATGTAAGTATGTAAGTATCCCCAGCAGTGGTACAGGTAGCCCTAAGCACTGTCACTTTTCTAGAAAGCTTTGTCTTCATGGCAAAAAAATAAATGTAGGTATGAGGAAAAAAAACATACCTAATTCTATCATTACGTGTAGTAACCCCATACAGTTAAATTTTTTCCCAAACAAAGATTCTTTGAAGTTTAATTCCAGTCTTTTTTTTAGTTTGTGTAAGTGGGGGAGATTACATTTCTGTCTGTGTTTTGTTTCTCTTGGTGTGATTTTCCCAACCTTCCAGTTGTCGTGAGACCTTGACAAAAAGATGAAGAAAGAGACAAAGAAAAATATGTGTGGACTTCATCAGGGAGAAAGGTACAGGTAACAATACAATTATTGTAAGAGGTTTTAACCCTTCCCCACTTTACCTAATCAGTTTTTTAGTCTGTATCATCATTGGAGAGGATTCCCAGCACTTTCTGTCCTGGAAATTTCCTCAATACGGACGTTAATAAAGACCTGAATGAGCATCTCCAGCCTTTTCCCCCCATTTATAAACCACTAAATAAAACATTTGGGCTGAGCTTTATGAATTGAAAATAGAGCAACAATGAATTTTGAACAAATATGACTCTCTCATTACCAATTATTACAGATTTGGTGCAAGTAATTTACAGTGGTCATTTTTCTTGCCGATTCTTTTGGAAAAAAACATAGTTATTCCACTATCATCTGTATACTTAAACTCCATACAAAGGCTATTGACAACTTTGTATGGGATGACAAACATCCACCCATAATGATGAAGCATACATACTTTGGGGGTTCCTAAACATCCAACATTTTTATAGAGCCTGTGAACACCATAAACTCTGGTCTCTTATAAAATTTTCTCTTTTGCCTGAATAACCACAACTTCTCATAACCATTACGATTATCAATAATGAGGGCAGAAACACCAAACTAGACACCACATCCCAAGTACAGAAACAAGACAGAAAGGGACTTTGGGGTAAACCAAGCCCGGGACTTTAAAGGTGTCTTTAAACAAAATATATAAATATTAACAAATATCCATAAAAATGTATTTTATTGCACAAATTTACAGTAGATAAAAAGTTAAAAATACATATCCAGATCAGATGTTGTAGACAGAAGAACAGTTGATAGAAGCGAAGACTAACTTTTTACATATACCACTCAACATGTTTCACTCATCTGAGAGCTTCCTCAGGAGTTTAGGTACAATGTACATGGAGTCTTACCAGTATTGCCACAAAATTGCTTGAGTGAATATGGAGCAACAATAATGATTATAAAACCAGCAAGGCTTGAATAGCGTTAGTACAACATCGATGGGGTTTCCCTTGCCAAAATGAAATCACGTCCAACAATTAAGGCCACAGGAGGGTATAGAGTAAAAAGCTCCCACTCTAGGAATAGAGAAATTAAATTAATATATTATATTAATAAATTAATATTATTATTGGTATTAATGTTATTGGTATTATTATTGTTACTGGCCAAATCCATGGCACAGAAACAAAAGTGTTAATAATATTTGAACAAGTGTTCCAATTAGAAAAGAGTTGAATCAACATATGAACAACATAGTAAGGAAACAATTTCCTCACCTCAATGAAATCTGTGCAGCCATTAAATAGCCCAGCAAAAACATATGGCTATTGATATTGTAGCAAGCCACAGGAACAAACATCTGAAATATAGACCAAAAAGTAACTAAGGTTGAAGGAAATGATACAAAGTACAAACGCAGATGAAAATACTTTGAGGTGAGCAGAAGTGCTGAAAGTGGGATAATATTTACCAATATAGATGAAGACAATCAGGAGGCAAGTTGGTATGGAGCACAACCCAGACCCCCACTCATGGGGATAGATGCCTGCATCAGACGGTGGAGGTGCACCCTGCACTCTTATAAACCTCCCAACCCGGTGGCGTCTTACATCACCACTGGGTTGCGAACAGATAGTGAGGGATTCCCATCGGGGCATGTCAAGAACTGCCGAATAGGCGTGCGCTATTGAATGACTCTGTACATGTCATAAAACACAGGGCGCATGTGTCTTATACAGAAGGGAGCCACAACGTGCCGACAAGGCACGTGTTGAAACCAGCACCATCATGTTGGCTGAGGAATGCACCAGGGAAATACCCACCAAGCAAACCTAACTATATTTAGCCAATTGGGGATAATCGTAGAATGAAGGCAGCAAAAAACAACACCCATAACACAGTGGAAATAAATTCCTCTGGGGCTCCAAGCAGACATGGGGTTGATTAGCTGCATAGTCGCTGGGTGCCCCGGGCGTCCATGTGACCAACAAAGTAGGACCAAAGAACATTAAAAAAAGGCAAATGGGGACCCATAACTTATCTAACCACATATTGGTAAATAAATGCTGGTATTAGATCTTAATATAAATATATGAATAGAAAGAAAATGTTTTTTTTTTTTATTCAACATTAAATTTAATTAAAAAATAATTCACCTGCTAATAGACTAACCATGTGGACAAGGAATGGTGTGAATTTACAGATTTTTTTTTTTAAAACATTTAAAACTAAATGCATCATTAGGGCCAGGATATTTTAACGCTGATAAATCATGTATCCGTCTAGCCTCACGTTGTAAGAGCAATTTGTCATAACCCCCCCCCATACCAGGCGCAATATGTTCTAAGGCATAGAAATGCATCTTAGTACTGTTGAAATTATGGTGCATGCCAATGTGGCGACTAATGGGAGTTTAAATACGTTTCTTATATATTAATGATACACGATCCCGAACTCGACAGAAGAAGGGTCTTTTGGTTTTCCCAATGTAGAACGCATCGCATTCACATTGCATAAGGTAAACAATGCCCACTGATTGACAAGTAGTGCAAAAAGTTGGTTTAAAAAGGCGACCATTAGGTAAAACAATGGAGCGAGCAGTCCATATAAATTTGCAGAAACTAAATTTGTGACAGGGTCTAGTACCTTTCTTGGATTCATTTACAGTCACCCCTTGAGGGGTATAATGGCTACATACAAGACTGTCCCTCAAAGATCGTCAACACCTAAAAGTAATTTCGGGATATGGTTTAAGGTGCTTGGAAATCTTTTCATCACCCATTAGAAGATACCAGTATTTATTTAAAATACTTCTAAACTGTTGATGTTGTCCCGAAAAAGTAATAATTAAGCGTACACCGGATATAGATTTTGGAGTTTTTGGATCATGAATAAGGGGGACTCTAGTTTGATTTTTGGCCTTTAAATAGGCTTTTTTCAAACACTTATGACTGTAGCCCTGTTGCCACAAACGTGATCGTAGCAGCTGGGCTTGAATTTCAAAATCGGAGTCAGAACTGCAATTGCGTTTTATGCGCATATATTGGCCATAAGGCACACTTCCTACAAGTGGTGCAGGATGAGAGGTGGTTGCATGCAGTAAAGAATTCCCTGCAGAGGTTTTTCGATATAAAGTAGTGCCGATACTTCCATCCTTATTGACCAAAATCTGCACATCAAGAAAAATTAATCTCTGCTGGCTCAGTTCATAAGTGAATTTAAGGTTGTATTTATTCATTTTTAAGTTGTCAAGAAACAAAAGGAGAGTTTCCTTTGTTCCCAACCAAACAAAAAAAATGTCATCAATAAATCATCTCCAGATAGGTATAGACTCAAAAAATGGTTGCATGTCATCACTGAAAAAAAGATTGCGTTCCCACCCCCCCCCAGGTACAGGTTGGCGTAGGAGGGGGCACACTTGGTCCTTATAGCCACCCCCTGCACCAGGAGGCAGTGGGAATCACCAAAAAGAAAAAGATTGTTGGATAAAATTAATCCAAGTACAGTAGGTCTAAAATGAATTGGTTGTATTGCCTGGATACTTCAGGGTTCTCTCTAATTAATTCCCCTACAACAACCACCCCCAAGTCATGGGGGATGGAGTTGTAGAGGGCCTCAACATCCAAGGTGACCAACCAGGATCCCTCGGGAATGACAATTCCATCAAGGACCCTGAGCATGTCCCCCGTATCCTGCAAATAAGATGCAAGGCCATCCACATGAGGTCTTAAAAAGTCGTTGACCAACTGGCCTTCTCAGTGAGGCAACCGTTTCAGGAAACAATTGGACGACCAGGAGGTTTATGCAGATTTTTGTGTATCTTTGGGAGTGCATAGATAGTTGGTGTCCGGGGAGAGGTGACATTCAAAAATTCCCAAGTAGTTTTATTAATAAGGCCAGAATGATAGGCTGAAGCTATAAGATGTTGAGAACGAGTGGTGGTTAGGGCAACATGACTCGGACAGTACCACTCACGGTTCGATAGAAAAATGTCCATGACCATGGCCTCATATTGGTAATTGCCCATAATCACCAATTCCCTCTTTGTCGGAGAGTTTGATGACTGTCTTTATTTTGTTGCAAAGACTTAAGGCTTTGGTTTGGGAGAGAGTCAAATTAGATCTGGACATGTCTTTCCATTTTGTGTTCGTGATTTCTTTGGTCACCTGACTGGTAAAAGCCCAGACATTAGGGTTACCTTGTAAAGTGGGAAAATTACGGGATTTGGGTTTGTAATCTTTAGGTATCGAGATAATGGGCAGCGGGGAAGTGTAAGGAGGAGAAGATGGGGCAGGGAGGAGGGGGGACTAGGCACCAAGGCAAGATGGTCGGCCTCCATATATTCAGTTGCATCTATGCCACCCTCATCCCATAGCTCCATCAACTCCTCCAAGGCCTTAATGTCCTCAATTGTCATTTGCCTTCAAAGAGGATTATCTAGCGTTTGTGTCTGAGTCAATGGTTCTGGTCTATCATATAAAATTTTAAACATCAATTTCCGTGAAAACAAATTGAGATCCTTTATATGCTCAAACTGGTCCACCCTTTGCGTAGGGAAAAAAGTGAGACCCAGTTTGAGAACCGAGATTTGTTCAGTTGAAAGGGGATAAGAGGATAAATTAATCACTTCAAATAGATTTTCGTTAATTTGTGACTCTGTTCTTTTGTGATCCAGCACCGGCTGGGAGAAAATAGGTGCCCGACGAAAATCCGGTTGTGAATAGGTGATAAGGTTCGCATTGCTTACCTGTGTGCTCGAAAAGATTGGTGCGACAGAAAATGAACCATTTGAAATACCTGGTTCAGAGTGACCCGGTGCGTTAGTAGCTAAAGTTTTAGAAGTGCATGCCCGAATATTCATAGGTGCTTTAGTGCTAGGAGTGTGCCTTGTAGTGCCCGTATTTGTGTTCTACTTGGAATTTTTTGGGACCGATGATCCCAAGGCTTTAGTAATTTTAAAGGTGATCCTGTACCTGTAAAGAAGAAACAGAGGACATGGATGAATCAGAGTCAGTATGTTCATTCACAGAGTTTCCAGGTTTATAGGTTTTATTGAGACGCCTTCTATTTTTATTCTTAGGCTGAATCCAATTATATGCCTGATTGTTATCATAGGATAACTAATCCCTGATGAATTTCTTTTCCTTAGTTTTTAGAATTTCGGCCACATAGCTCTCTAAATTCGTTTTTAGTGTGCTTTCCCTCTGTGGGAAAAGCTCATCTCGGGTGATGGATTTATTGTCTTCATATAATTTTTCTATTTCTTTATCAACGGCAGTCAATTCCAGAGAGTAATGCTTACACAATAACTCCATCCTTTTCCTAGCGCAACACTGAAGATTAGCCTCCCATTTTTAAACTCAGGTTCCACGTGAGTAATGGTGGGGAAGATTTGGATCCTTAACCCCCAGGGTGAGATGTTATCCTCAGTGTACTTGGAAAAATACAATTTGTTCCAGAACAATCTAGTCTCAAGAAGAAACGATCCATAGATAAACCGCCACCAGCGTTTTTTGTGATCTATGGATTTCATTCATGAGGCCATCGAAGGCATTGCCACAGTAATTGGTCATATTGGAGGAAGAAAGAAGAAAAAAAATACCAAAAAAAAAACACTTTTGCTCTGAAACACAACACTGCCTTATGAGTGTGCATAAAGTAGGTTTGATAGTGTATCGGACCTCGAGCTAGGGCGGGTGGATGACACCCAAAGTGTATACAATAATCAATAATGAGGGCAGAAACACCAAACTAGACACCACATCCCAAATACAGAAACAAGACAGAAAGGAACTTTAGGGTAAACCCATGTGGACACATGTATTATATATCCTTGTGATAATTTGACTGTTATGCTCGTTTGTATATATGTAGATGATGATACATATATATATTTTTGATATTTGGTGTTATATATATTTTTTTGATTTGCTATGAATTCTTATCCATTTCATATTTATTATTATTTCTAGCCTAATATACATTGTACCTAAACTCCTGAGGAAGCTCAGATGAGCAAAACATGTTGAGTAGTATATGTAAAAAGCTAGTCTTCGCTTCTATCAACTGTTCTTCTGTCTACAACATCTGATCTGGATATGTATTTTTTACTTTTTATCTACTGTAAATTTGTGCTTTTTATGGATATTTGTTAATATTTATATATTTTGTTTAAAGACACCTTTAAAGTCTCGGGCTTGGTTTACCCCAAAGTCCCTTTCTGTCTTGAACCATTACGATTAGGTTATCCATCCAAGCAACCCTTAAGATATGAAAGGATATACCACTTTACTCCCAGTCTTATCACTCAATCACCTCCTTTAGAAATACTCAAACTCTATATCCCTTATTCATACCTGCAGCATTACAATGTACTTGGTATTTATTACTAGCCTTCAACAGATCTTTTTCCAAAACTCCTTAAAACCCTTTTCTACCCTGCATAAAAAATATGTTATAGCACTGATCTTTACCTATATCATAGACTATAATTGAATGTAGGTTTTTATATCTATTCCACCTAAGACATTATTGAACATCTCTATTTTTCAATTCCTTACCAACCCCTTTATTCAATTAAAGAGAATTCCTTTTTACTATTGGTAGAATTGTAACCATATTTTCCTTAAATATCCTGTGATGGAAAAGTAGGAAGTGAAGTTGTGTAACCAATTTCCTGAGACTTCCTGGAGGAAGATCCTTCATCTTCCTCCATTTTTTACTACAAATTACCCATTGGTGGTATATCACATTGTATAGGCTGTACAAGTTCAACAATAAGCACTATCACTTATTCAATTACTTTGTACTGTCATTAGTTCCCTATTGTATATACGTTTGCAACTATAAATGTCTTTGCTCCTATTGGAATTAAATATTCCTCCATACCTAGGGAGAGGTCAGTTTCCCTCCAATACTAAAACTATTATTATTACTTCTAGCTGCAAAATAAAAAAAATCACCAGACTATGGAACAGATTGCAACTCCCAGGCCTACTAGATGTGGTCAACGACTTTAACCCTCAATGCTCTTTTGCCAGAATAATAGCCCTCACAGACAATGGTTATGCATAGTTTTCTTTTGTTTGGTCCATATAGTTAAGTAATCCAAGAAGCCACGACTAATGCACATCGGGGTGGATTTACTAAAGTCAAAAAACTTTGAAAGGGAAGCTCAATTTTGCAGGCTAGACAGGCTGAGGGTGAAGACATTTGGTTTGATGTATTTAAGGCAAACAGACTGTTTACTTTGCACAGGAATTTCCCCCAGAGTTTATTGAATGTGGTGTAATTTCCCTTTGCAAAGAATGCCAAATCAAATGAAAGGAAAAAAACAGCATTTTTGCTTCCAAGTAATTGGATGACGGAAGTAACAAATAGAACTTTAACACATTCACTAATCTCTGAGGAAAATTCCCCTTGCAAAGTACAACTTCTCTTGCAAGGGGAACAGTCTATTTGCCTTTAGCACATCAACTCAAATGTCTTCTACCCTCAATGTCTAGCCTGACTGGTAACTTTTGTTATTGTTCTGAAGTTTATATTTTGGGAAAACGGGTGTGTAGGTGCTAACGTCCGAAACATGTAGGCGGTTTTTACAGCATCGTATGTAATTTCAATAAAGGAATACCATTTTTTGGGTGTCATCCTGAGTGTGGACCATCCCTTTCCTTACTCTGAAGTTTATATTTTGGTCCCTTTTATTCCTTTCACCTTCTCCCATCCCCCATCCCTCTCTGCCTCCTTATTTCCATATTCTGCTTCCGAGCTCCATCTAATCCTCTCTTTTTTCAGTTTGCAAGCTTAATTTGGGAAAATTATACCTATAGAGAATTGATAAACATACTGTTAGACCCCTTTCACACTGGAGGCATTTTTCAGGTGCTAAAGGGCTAAAAATAGCACCTGTAAAGCGCCTTAAAAATGCCTCCGCTGCAGCCCCAGTGTGAAAGCCTGAGTGCTTTCACACTGGAGCAGTGCACTTGCAGGAAGTTAGAAAAAGTCCTGCAAGCAGCATCTTAGGAGTGGCTTAGGGGCGGTGTATACACCGCTCCTCCTCCGTCCCTGCCCATTGAAATTTACCACTGACACGCCCCACTGGCTGTGTGAAAGGGCTCTTATGCTTTTGTATTATCCTTTGTGTGATTCACAAAATACAATAAATCAATGATTCACCATTTGTATACATTGTAATGCAACTCCTTGTACAAATACAGTAAAGAATTATTGAATACTTCACAGCTTCACTTCATTCACTGAGCTAAATGGAAAATAAAAATTGTTAAGTGAACATGCTCGACACCTTTAGTAAATCAACTCTGTTGTCTTTACTCCAGGCCAGCACTTACTAGTGGCTGATCTCTCTCTCTCTTTCTGCAGATAATAGCTGTAATCTGGATATTCTGTATTTTGTGATGGAGATCCTTCGTATTATCTGCCTCTTTACCTTAAGCATCCTGCTGGGCATTGCAGTAAAGACATCTTGTTGAGGAGAATTTGCTTTCCTGTCCTCCAAGAGTCAAGAGTTCTCCATACAGAGAAAGTGGACAACATACATAGACAAAAAGGAGCAGACTGATAAAGAGCAATGGAAGGAAGAGTATTTGCCTGGACTTCTGTTTTTATGACCTCTGGTCCTACGTCTACATTCATTAAAGTGCTGGTCTATCTCTCGCTTATTCTCTCTCTTGCTTGTCTATCTCTCGCTTATTCTCTATCTTGCTTGTCTATCTCTCGCCTATTCTCTCTCTTGCTTTCTCAAGGTATGGATTGCTTCTGCAGTCCGAGGGTTTATTCTAATAAAGAAAATTGGTTTAAAGTAATAGTTTTAAGTTCATATTTCTTTATGACTTCCCTGTTCCCTAATAAAGATATCACATAGGGGGTGATTTGCAAAAGCCATACGCCATCAGTAGAGGCACAACGCACATTTCCATATTTACGAAATGGTGCGCCGGTAACAGAGCGCAAATTCCCCATTTACTATAGCGATCTTAGCACACGGGAGAATGTAATCTGTGCGCCACGATGGACGTGGCGCACGGCATCTCTAATTCAATATTGAGAAAGATGAAGGTGCCAATATTATGGGGTGATGTGAGGACGTTTAGTGACAACTGCCCAAGTAACAAATATGCCCAAAATAGAATGAGAAGGTAATGTTTTCAAAGAAAGCCTGTTGTGCCTGCAAGTACGTTTAGAACTGAGTGAGATCATGTAAGCAGTGTGCACGCGCAATCGGCTATTGCGCTCGTTCACATGAGTTTGTTCACTGCACTGAACGGGCGCAACTCTAAACTTGACAATTATTTTTTTTACGCTGGTTCACACCTTTATGTATTTGTTTAAGGAGATTTGCACACAGGTCATGTTAGCATGTTGCCAATGTGTGACATGCACCTTGTTAAAATTATGTAAAAAGGCTCTCACTCCTCTAGCTCCTCCTAAAAGGGCATTTAACCTTCCCCCTCTAATCCCTTGGAATTCCTTGGGCTAACTTTTGCTTTTAAAGGGGAACTCCACACTCCATTCTATTTAGATTGACCTGTGTCCCCTCAAGGAAAGACATTGGTAGGGTTTTACCCCCACTTCCTGTTTGGCTATGTGACAGGAAGTGAATAAATTTGAAGGAGAAACTGGCAAAATTTGGGAGATGTCTTCACCCTATTAAGGGTGCAGACATTCTCAAAAACTGACAAGACTTCTAATCCCTCTGCACTCTATCTCCAAGCAAAAATAACAGAGGATTTAATTTAGTTTAACTTTGCAAAGACACGTTCCTAAGTTCAACTGTGATGCATGTCAATGGCCCATTTAGACCTTGTTTAATAAAAAACCCCAGTTGCCTTTCACTATAAATATTTGTTAGTCCAGTTTTGGAAATCTGCATCTGCTTTACTATTAATTTCCCTAAAAATTGGGTTTCTGCAGCTAGATGCACCAAATGCATCTAGATGCGCGACCACTGTGTATGTAAGATGCACAACTGCTGTGTGTGTACCGTGGCGCATATCTGGTTCCTGGAAGCGGTGGCCAGCACACAGGAATGACATCACACCCCTCCAGGAAGTTGCTTGTACTGCTGCTTATTTCTTCCCACCACCATGCCCCGCTCACTATTCTCTGAAGAAGAGATGATCCTTATTTGCAAATTAAGATCATTTTTTATTTATTTTTACATGGGGTGGTGTTTGTGTGGGTCATGTGTGTATGTCTAAATGATTTGGCCTCAAAAAACACACCTACTTCCTGTGTAGCGATTCACTTCCGGGCCAATGTATATTGCTTCCTGCTTCAGTGTGTGTGTATATATAGATATATACATATCTATATATGTAGGTTCTTGTGTCCACCAGCAGAGAGAAGTTGGGTAGATGCCACACTCCAAATTCTGGAGGCACAATAATGGTCTAGCACAGAGTTTTCAAACTACAGCCCCCCAGTTGTTCGGGAACTACAATTCCCATCATGCCTAGTCATGTCTGTGAATGTCTGTGAGTTTTACAATGGCTCATGGGATGTGTAGTTCCGCAACAGCTGGAGAGCCGTAGTTTGAACATTCCTGATCATTCTAGCATGTCTTGAAAAAAGGTGTTTTTCCATGTGCCTTGTATAATGCCCAAGAAATATCGTTAGGAAAATAGAAGTAGGTCATGGCACATCTACATTCAGAATTTAACACTTAAGATGGTCATGCACTATGCAATCTGGTTGGCCAATCTATGTACAAATCGATATAAAATAGGTAATAGGAAGACGCACTTGAACAATTAATTTAATTATAGAAAATCATTCAGGCTCTTGCATTAAATCTAATTTATTTAAGTTCTAACTGATTGCAGTGTATGGTCACCTTTAACCACTTCAATACCAGGCACTTAGACACCTTCCTGGCCAGGCCAATTTTCAGCTTTCAGCGCTGTCGCAATTTGAATGACAATTGCGCGGCCATACAACACTGTACCCAAACAGATTTTTTATCATTTTGTTCCCACAAATAGATCTTTCTTTTGGTGGTATGTGATCACCTCTGCGGTTTGTATTTTTTGTGCAACAAATATAAAAAACACAAAAATTTTGAAAAAATAAAAGTTTTTCTTTATTTCTGTAAAAATTTTTGCAAATAAGTCATTTTTTTCTTCAATGACAGGCACTGATAAGGCGGCACTGATGGGCACCAATGAGGTGGCACAGATAGGTGGCACTGATGGGCACTGATAGGTGGCACTGGAATGCGGCACTGATGGGCACTCATAGGTGGCACTGATGGGCACTCATAGACGGCACTGATGGGTACTTATGGGTGGCACTGATCGACACTAATGGGTGGCACTGATGACACTGATTGGTGGCACTGATGACACTAGCATTGCTGGGCATCATATGTTATATAATGATGCCAGTCAGTGCCCATTTGTGGGCACTGATTGGCACAGATTGGGCATAATTTGCACATGTGGATGACCATGAGGTACATACCTGGCCATCTATATGTTGCCCCCTTCCCTGGTGGTCCTGGCGGCTCTCCTGGTCTAGTGTGGGCATCCGAGAGGGAGCTGCACTATCAGACACGAGTAAGGAAAAGGATGGATTTTCCTGTTGACATCGTGATCAGCCCTGATTGGACACGGCTGATCATGTGGTAAAGAGCCTCTGTCAGAGGCTCTTTACCAAGATCGGTGGAGCGGTGTGTCAGACTGACACACCGCTCCACCGATCGCCACGATGCGCACCCCCAGGGGCGCGTGGCGGCTGTTATCCTGAAGAACGTCATATGGCGGCCCGTCAGGATAACTGAACCACCGCCCGGCCGTCATTTTGCTATAGGCCGGGCGGGAAGTGGTGTAATGTATTAAAAGATTTGGGTAAAAAAAAAAACACATTTCAAAGCTATATTAGAAGTGATAGGAATGAGATTATCAAAAGGGTTAATTAACTGATTTGCCTAACAAGACACATCCAATGAGATGAAATTAACCAATTGTATTGGGCGTGCGCAATTATCAATGAGAAAACCGCAGTTACCCTAGCAACAGTGGCAGTTTACATATGGGGGTCGTTTTTATCGCTATTTGCGCTTCAATGTGCACCAGTTTGCATGTTTGATTAATTACTTTCCGGCGCACCAATTAATGTATGAACCGGTGCAGTGCCTTCTTCTTAGTAAATCACCCCCATAGAGTGTTTTAACTACTGTCATGATAAAGTTACTGCAATCATATACACTAAATAGTAATACAAACAAACATTGTATTTACATATAGACCTTCTTCTTATGATGCTTCATGTTTGCAGTGGGCATGTTAGATTACTACTGTGGAAGTAAAAGTAAAGACAAAACAGTGGTGCTACTAGGGTTGGTGTCACCCGGTGCGGTAAAACATGGTGTCATCCCCCCTCCACCAACTATAGTCCCCCTCAGTATAGACCCCCTCTCTCAGTACAGATCCCCATCTCTACTAAGTATAGAGCCCCCTTTCTCAGCACAGACCCCCTCTCCACTAAGTATAGACCCTCCTCTGTTAGTGCAGACCCCCCTCTACACTAAGTATAGACCCCCCTCTGTTAGTACAGACCCCCCTCTACACTAAGTATAGATCCCCCTCCCACAATACAGACCCCATCTGTCAGTACAGACCCCCCCCTCTCCAGTAAGTATAGACCACCCTCCCTCATTACAAATCCCCTCTCTACCAAGCATAGTCCTCCCTCAGTACAGACCTCCTCCATCAAGTATAGCCCCCCCTCAGTACAGACCTCCCCCCTCACTAAGTATAGATCCCCTTCCTCAGTATAGACCCCTCTATCAAGTATAGTCCTCCTCAATACAGAGCCCCCTCCCTCAAAATAGACCCCCTCCCTCAGTACAGACCCCCCTCCACCAAGTATAATCCCCCCTCAGTACAGACCCCCCCTATCAGTATAGCCCCCACTCAGTATAGACCCCCCTCTCCACTTGTGCTAGTAAGGAGGTGGGGGCAGTGGCGTAACTAGAACCTTCAGGGCCCCGATGCAAGAAACCATGAAGGGCCCCCCTTAACCCCAGCCAGGGCCCTTCCCTCCGAGTCCGGCGGTGGAACTCCAGGGCGTCGTCACAGGTATGACCTTTGTGAGCCCTGTAGTTCCACCACTGGCATCAGTAGTTTTTTTTTATTATTATTTTTTTTATTTTTAGGTGCCCCATTGGGGGACTGTCCCTAGGCAGGATAGGGTCCCCGTCCCCAGAAGAGATGAGGTCCTTTTCTCCAGGGCAGATAAAGTTACTGACCCAGGTGAGAAGGGGTCCCTGTCCCCAGGGGAGATGGGGGTCCCTGTCCCCATGTGAGAAGGGGCCCCTGTCCCCAAGGGGAGATGGAGGGGGTATGTAATGGTGTGTGGGGTCCTCTCACTCACCATGACCAAGCTGTAGGTCGCGCACTCATTCATGTTGGCCTGGGCTCCATCCAGTGTGCTGGACGGGCGATCAGCATATCTCCCAGAAAGACCTTTCATCATCTGTGTATGACGGGGGAGGAGTGGGGCTGGCAGACAAGCCTGCAGTGTCCTCCGGGGAGCCGTCTCTCATAGGGCTGCACTGCATCTGTGTGCTGGACTCTGGCAGGGGAGAACAGACAACGGACTGAGCGGCAATGCATGGAGCAGGAGTGGGGTACTCTGAGGAGCCAGCCGAGGACACAGGTCATGCGGGGAATGCACAACTAAAGAGCAGCCAGTGCGATAGTCGAGCATGGAGCTCTGCTAGTCACCCTCCACCTCCAGCCCCCCGTGTGCATGGTGCACTGGTTCCCCTAGCTGCCTATGCTGCTGCCAGCTATATGTAGAGGGGGCTGCATGGGCCCCCTGCAGCACAGGGCCCAGTTGCGGTCGCGACTGCTGCACCCCCTATAGTTACGCCCCTGGGTGGGGGGGTCCCATATGCCGGGGGGAGGGCTTGTGCTCTTGTGGGGAGTTGGATTTCAAATCCAACCCCCACATCTCTCCTCCCAAAGTGCCCCTCCAGCATATATCCTCTTAGCCCCCCCCCCCCAATCACTCCTCTGTCTTTTTTAATCCCCCCCCCCACCCCTGTCCATCTATATTTATTATAATAAACTTAGTACAGACCTCAGATCAGTGCAGAACTCCTCCTGTGTAGATGTAAACAGCCGAAGAGGGGGAGGCAGCTTCGGTCCGCTCTGCCGTATGAGACAGCCAACTAGAGATGCAGATCAGTGTCAGTGGTGTGGTGTCAGCTGCTGACAGGCGATCCACATCCCCCACAACCCCCATAGTGACGCCACTGAAAAAAAAAAATCTGTTAATTCTATGTAAAAAAAAAAAATATAAAAAATATTTAAAACCACGTGGAACAACTCTGCTTGAGGGGATTGTATTCGAATTAGGCACTTGCAGCAAAAAAAATTGGGCACTGTCCATGATACTTTTTGTATTTGCACTAATATTCAAAATTTAGGACAAGCTTTTTCAAGGTGCAAGCAGTAGTTGTAGACAGTTTTAGCAGAATATTAGGTAAGACAAAACCACAAACAAACATACACAGCAATGGTAATTAAACTTGGAGAGTTGGTGATATAAGGAAAGGAAAGGGCTATAGGCTGGGAGGGGGAAAGAGTCACAGAGGTGAGAGTGGTCATAAAGTTGTTGGATAGTGATTTAGAAACCTGAGGTCTGCATTTATTCAATATAGAATTAGCCCACCCTTGCCACTATAACAGCTTCAACTCTTTTGGGAAGGCTGTCCACAAGGTTTAGGAGTGTGTCTATGTTTGACTATTCTTCCAGAATCGCATTTGTGAGGTCAGGCACTGATGTTGGAAGAAAAGGCCTGGCTCGCAGTCTCCGTTCTACCCAAAGGTGTTCTATCAGGTTGAGATCAGGACTCTGTGCAGGCCAGTCAACTTCCTCCACCCCACACTTGCTCACCCATGTCTTTATGGACCTGGCTTTGTGCACTGATGCACAGTCATGTTGGAACAGGAAGGGGCCATCCCCAATCTGTTCCTACAAAGTTGAGAGCATGAAATTGTCCAAAATGTCATGGTATGGTGATGTCTTAATAGTTCTCTGCACTGGAACTAAGAGGTCAAGCTCATCCCTGAAAAACCAACCCCACACCATAAACCCCTCCACCAAATGATTTGGACCAGTGCACAAAGCAAAGTCCATAAAGACTTGGATGAGAGAGTTTTTGGTGGATAACCTTGACTGGCCTGCACAGAGTGCTGAACCCTATGGACTAAGACTGGGATGCCAATAAAGTTCATGTGTGTTTTAAGGCAGGTGTCCCAATACTTTTGGTAATATAGTGTACATGTTGCACATTTACATAAGATCCTTGGTTGCATTTTTTTTGTATTGGATGTGGAACACAACATTACTGTAGGTATAAATGATAGTGTTTTATTCCTGCCCTACCACTGGTGATCTATCAAATGTCAGGGGCTGCTGCTACTACCGGAACGGATCACGCCGTATCCACTTAATATGAAACTAAAGATATATTGGTATTGCGCTGTCCCTATATTAAATAACCCTCCGAGGGTGATAAGTATAATGCCTAGTTACATAAATCAATAGTGTAATATAAAAATATATATCTATAAATGTCTACTGAATAATATCAAAAAGTGCAAAGTGCTACATTAACCACTTGCTTACTGGGCACTTAAACCCCCCTCAGTCCCAGACCAATTTTCAGCTTTCAGCGCTGATGCACTTTGAATGACAATTGCGCGGGCATACAACACTGTACCCAAATGAAATTTTTATCATTTTTTTCCCACAAATAGAGCTTTCTTTTGGTGGTATTTAGTTACAGCTCGGAGTTTTATTTTTTGCTAAACAAACAAAAAAAGATGCAAAAAAAAAAAAAAAAAATCACGTTTTAATAGTTTGTTATAAAATTTTGCAAACGGGTCATTTTTCTCCTTCATTGAAGTGCGCTGATTAGGCGGCACTGATAGGCTGCATTGGTGGGCACTGATGGGCTGCATTGGTGGGCACTGATAGGCTGCATTGGTGGGCACTGATGGGCTGCATTGGTGGGCACTGATAGGCTGCATTGGTGGGCACTGATAGGCTGCACTGGTGGGCACTGATAGGCATAGTTAAGGCGGCACTAATAGGCACAGATAAGGCGGCACCGATGGGCACAGATAAGGCGGCACTGATGGGCAAAGATGGGCACAGATAAGATGGCATGGATGGGTGGCACGGATAAGTGGCACGGATGGGTGGCACGGATGGGCACTGATAGGTACCACTGATAGATGGGACTGATGGGCACTGATAGGTGGCACTGATAGGTGGCTCTGATAGGTGGCACTGCTGGGCACTGATGGGCGGCACTGCTGGGCACTGATGGGCGGCACTGGGGTGCAGCACCTTTGAGGCACATTGTGAGCACATTGTGGGCACTGTGGGTGGCACTGTTGGTGGCACTGCTGGATGGCACTGTGGGTGGCACTGTGGGCACTATGGGCACTGCTGGGTGGCACTGCTGGGGGGCACTTACTTTTATTCAGGATGGCACTGCGGTGGGCAGGTGGGCACTGGCAGGGGGCAGGTGGTCAGCTGTATTGCTGGCCGTGATCGGGACTGATGTCCCGATCACGGCCGCCGGTGATCGGCTTTTTTTTTCTCTTCTCGCGCTGTCAGCGCGAGGAGGAATAATAGCCGATTACCGGCTCCGTTCTATCACATGATCAGCTGTCATTGGCTGACAGCTGATCACGTGATAAGGGGTCGGGATCGACCCCTTGCACGGATCGGTGATCAGGCGAGTCTCACGGACTCGCCGATCACAGAGCGCGCCGCGCGCGCCCCTCAGGGCGCGCGCAGGCCGCTCGTACCCGGGACGACGTCAATAGACGTAGTCCCGGAAAAGTAGATCCGCGCTAATGCCGTCATTTGGCAATAGCGCGGATCCCAAGTGGTTAAATAAAATAAAATAAACACACCACAAAGGTAATAGAATCCAAATAAATGAAAATCAAGTGAACACAGGTAAGTAACTAAAAACAGTCTCTTAAAAAATTACTATTTTGATAAAGTGCAGAAAAAATGCAAAAAAAAAAAAAAAAAAAAAGTAAACGCACTGCAGAGTCAATTGAAAACCTCCACGGAAACACAACTGCTTCAATTGAGTGCAAAGCCAAAAAACAGTGAATTGATCATAAAGTGCCAAGTGCGTCTTATAAATGTGCAAATAAGTAAACACTCTCCAGAGGTGATATAAGTGAACCACCCTAATAATAAACAAATGATATACAAGAAAATAAGAAAGAGTATACCTAGACCAAAAAGAGGGTACCCTCTACTGATCACATGGGAATAAACTTTAGAATAAACAAAAAATATATATAGTAGTAAACGCACTACAGAGCCGGGTGTAACATACGTTATATCAGAATGAATCCGGCCTCTATAGATTAAATATACATATTGAAATCCACCAAAAAGAAAAAGATATAAATATTCAAGTCCAAAAATAAACAACAGTCTCCTTTAAGTGCAAGTGCTTTGTGCAAACTTGTGCAAATTCAACTGAGGTGTGGATCTCCCAATGCTTAATCCCGCTGTGATCACACTTTAGTGGACAGTGGCCCCTTACCTATAGCAAGGGGGGATTCGCATAGAGGTATATAGATTTCTTTATATGTCTTCTCTCCTGGTAAATTCATTCACCTTCTCCTTTGAATTTTATTCTTATTGCTCCATAGGACCCAATAGATTAATAGAGAGGGAATACCATAGTGTAGTATTTCACAGATAGCATTTATTAAAAATGTTCATACACAGGGTACTCACACATTAATAGATAGAAAAAAGCCTTTTTCTAGTAATCAGCAGCAAGTGCATCCACAGTCAGCTTCCTTCCCGTCCCTTACGTGGATGCACTTGCTGCTGATTACTAGAAAAAGGCTTTTATCAGTGTAGGGACTGAGGGACTGTCTGCAAATCACTAGCTACTAGCAGGGCGGTCTTTAACCCTTTCATGACTAAGCCTATTTTTGGAATTTGGTGTTTACAAGTTAAAATCCATATTTTTTGCTAGAAAATTACTTGGAACCCCCAAACATTATATATATTTTTTTAGCAGAGACTCTAGAGAATAAAACGGCGATTGTTGCAATATTTTATGTCACACGGTATTTGCGCAGTGGTGTTTTAAACGCAACTTTTTGGGAAAAGGGACACTTTCATGAATAAAAAAAAACCAAAACAGTAAAATTAGCCCAATTTTTTTGCGTAATGTGAAAGATAATGTTACGCCGAGTAAATAGATACCAAACATGTCACACTTTATAATTGCGCGCACTTGTAGATTGACGACAAAGTACAGTACCTAAAAATCTCAATAGGCGACACTTTAAAAAAAAATTACGGTTACCAGGTTAGCGTTACAGAGGAGGTCTAGTGCTAGAATTATTGCTCTCGCTCTGACGATCGCGGCGATACCTCACATGTGTGATTTGAACACCGTTTACATACGTGGGCGCGACTTCCGTATGCGTTTTCTTTGCTTCGCGAGCTCGCGGGGACGGCGGGCGCTTTAAAAAAATGTTTTTTATTTTTTTTTATTTTATTTATTTTAAAATAACTAAATTGTTTAAAAAAAAAAAAAAAAATTGATCACTTTTATTGCTGTCACAAGGAATGTAAACATCCCTTGTGACAGTAAGAGGTGGTGACAGGTCCTCTTTATGGAGGGATCGGGGGTCTAAAAGACCCCCCACCCCTCCTTTACACTTCAATGTATTCAGATCGCCGAAAACGGTGATTCTGAATACCGGATATTTTTTTAAAACCGGCGCCATTGGCAGCCGAGTAAACGGGAAGTGACGTCATGACGTTGCTTCCGTGTTTACGATGAGGAGACTGGAACGAAGCCAATTACGGCTTCGTTCCAGTTCCTCCGCAGCAGCCGGAGCCATCGGACACGGAATCGGTGCTCCCGATTGAGCGGGAGCACCGGTAGCAGCGGCGAGAGGCGGCGGGAGGGGGGGACGTCCCCTCCCGCTCCTCCGGCATAACAGCCGAGCGGCTTTTAGCCGCATCGGTTGTTATACCTGGATAGCCAATCGCCTGCTGCAAAAAACGGTACCGGGATGATGCCTGCAGGTGCGGGCATCATCCCCGTATAACCCCCGGAAGCCGAGTACGCATATCTGTGTACGCTCGGCGGGAAAGGGTTAATATTGATTGAGCCCTGGGCAAAAAAAATCTTAGAGCCACCTCCCCCCATGCAATTTCGCTCTCTACCTTCTCTGAGACATACAATAAATAGCAGCTAGACGTAAAATCAGTTTACTGTATCAGATCAGGCAGCGATTGCGATTGGTTGCCAGAGGTTACAGCATATCATTACTGCTTACTGACTCTCTTGCTAGAGGTTACAGCACTCCATAAGGCTCACTGATTAGTTGCTAGAGGTTACAGCACATGATTTCTGCTTGTTGATTGGCTCCTAGAGATTACTGTACAGTAATACTGCTCACTGGTTGCTGTAGATTATAGCACATCCTCTCCTCACGGCAGGGGGGCATGATATACATACGAATGCTGCCTTATTTACATATCAATGCCATTGGCCTCAGCTATTTACATATGCATGTCACTGCTATTTACATATGAATGCCAGTTATTTACATGTAAACACAGGGTCTGCAGGTGAGTCACCTGTACACAACAATAGGTCAGAGCTGGGCAGCATTAGTAGCAGCACTTCACACTGAGATATCAGGACACAGCACAGGACTAAAACCTCAAGGGTCAAGGGAATGTAAACTGGGATAGTTGGCAAGTATGAGGCAGCTGCTTTGGGCCCCACAACAATGACAGGGCCCAGGGCAGCTGCCCCTTTTGCCCTGCCTTAAAGACAGCCCTGGCTACTAGGTCCACAATGGTCCTTTTAAGGACTGGTATAAGTGTACAATATATAGGGTGCTGGTGCACTGCTGTGCTGCAGATTACTGCTCGTTTCTGCAGCTGTCTTTTATCAGTGTAGGGACTGAGGGACAGTCTGCAAATCACTAGCTTCTAGGTCCACAAAGGTCCTTTTAAGGACTGGTATAGGTGTACTATTTGGTGTGCAGTATATAGGTGTGTAATACACGTATAAAACTTGCACATATAGAAAGCATAGTATAGTGCATTTCCACTGTGCAGCATTGTGACTGCTGAGTGGTTCTGCAGCGATACTACAAAGAGTGACAAACGCAATAAAAAAAAAGTATTATAACTGGTGTGATGGTCCAGTGGCCCCCAAAAACGACAGTTGGAAGCGGGGTGTTATATACCTTCTTTTACATACATACTGCACTTCTCTAGAGACTTTTGTCACAGGGTCATTTAAAAAATGACAGGCAAAGGAAGAGGCAGGCCCTTCCGCAGGGGTGGTAGGGGTAGGGCAGGAGCAACAGGCTTGAACCAAAGTGGCAAATTGCAGAAGGTGCGTGAGATTACGTCAAAGGACGCACCAGACTTGGTTGAGTGGCTCACTCAGCCTTACTGGTGTCAGTGCTCTATATCACGGTGCTGGTGTCAGTGCTCTCTATCACAGTGCTGGTGTCAGTGCTCTCTATCACGGTACTGGTGATCATCTCCTGCACCCTCTTCATAGCCTACCCTGACCTTTCCTCTCCTCCATTGCCTTCATGCGCTCCTGAGTCCTGAATTGTCAAAATTGCACAGATAAAAAAAGAATGCTTGTCGTTGTCGATCCCAGATTCACTTCATACATTTGTTATGTCAGTGGCCATGTGGTGGGACTATGTGTGCACAGCTAGTAAGTATTTTGTGGCTGAAAATATGACCTGTAGGTTTTTAAGGTTCGCTTGCCATTGAAGTCAATGGGGCCTGCCGCGAACTTTGCGGTTCGCAAACTTTTGGCCGCGGTTCGCGTTCGCAAAACGCTCCGTCGGAAGTTCGTCCATCTCTATCTGCAGGAGTTAAAGTGGGTGTTGTGTGCCTCCAGCACAGTATACACCTGAAGTTATCCCTTATTGCTGGTGTTGTCTGTTGCATATCTTGCATATTAAATTTTAAAATTAGCACTTTTTATTTCAAACGTTCGAGTCCCATAGACTTTAATAGGGTTCTAAAGTTTGTATGAATTTTTGGTCCGTTCAAAGGTTCTGGTGCGAACAGAACCGGGGGGTGTTCGGCTCATCCCTAATGCTGACTAGATGCAACTCAGTGCCCTTTTAAGTGAATGACATGTGTGGGTTTTACCAGGGCCGTCTTAAATATTGATTGGACCCTGGGCAAAAAAATTCTTGGGGCCCCCCCCGCCATGTAATTTCACTCTCCACCTGCTCTGAGACATACAATAAATAGCTACTGGACTCAAAATCAGTTTACTGTATCAGATCAGGGAGCAATTGTGATTGGTTGCCAGAGGTTACAGTATATCATTACCGCTTATTGACTGGTTGCTAGAGGTTACAGCACACATATGGCTCACTGATTAGTTGCTAGAGGTTACAACACATGATTTCTGCTTGTTGATTGGTTGCTAGAGATTACTTTACAGTAATACTGCCCACTGATTGGTTGCTAGAGGTTACAGCACACCATCTCCTCACTGCCTGCACACCATGGACTGGGGTGGTGAATGGATCCATCAATAGACAGAAAACTCCAAGGGATCCTAGAACTCCGCAGATCAGTGGCAGTACTGGGGGAGGGAAGGGTGTGACCAATGGCAATGCTGATTTTTTTTTTAATGACTACCAATATAAAGAGGAGTTTCAACACTGGCCACCAATGTAATAGGGGTGTACACTGACCACTAATGTAATAGAAGCATTCACAGTAACCACCAGTGTAAGGAGGGATTTACACTGACCACTAATGTAAGGGGAGCATTCACACTGGCCAAGAGTGTGAATGAAAGTATTCTACACCAAGCCTCAATGTAATGAGAAGATTTAGCCTGCTTGCACCCCCAAACCTCCCCCATCCTCTCCACTCCAACCATCCCCCCTTTAACTCTACCTGCCTCCTCTGCTCATCTTTGCACCCACCTTCCTTATCTCCATAAATCCCCTCCTTGCTCATCTGTGCACCCCAAGCTGTAATTCCTTCTCTACCTTCCTCTACACACCCCACACTACCCCCCCCACCACCTACAATTTGCTTACCTTTGCAGAACAGGCTGATGGTAGGCTTAATGACCACAGTTGCAGGCAGGACTTTCAAGTATGCCCCTCCCCAGTGGGCAGCATTCAGTATAGGTGATGGTGGATATGACCTCTGCAGAGCATGATATGCATAAGAATGCCACCTTCATTTACATATCAATGCTGCAGGAAGCTGCTATTTACATATAAATGCCGGTTATTTACATGTAAACACAGGGTCTGCAGGTGAGTCATCCATACACAACAATAGGGCAGAGCTGGGCAGCCTTAGTAGCAGCACTTTGCACTGAGATATCAGGACACAGCACAGGACTAAAACTTCAAGGGACAAGGGAATTTAAACCAGGATCGTTGGCAAGTATGAGGCAGCTGCTTTGGGCCCCCCAACAATGCAGGGCCCAGGGCAGCTGCCCCTTTTGCCCTGCCTTAAAGACGGCTCTGGGTTTTACAATGCTGCAACACACCACACTGTTATAACACAAATATTAATGTCCTCATTCCTCATTTTGGCTATATATCCATTGCACCATGCATAGCAAAGGATGTCATTGTTGCCAGAGGCTCCTAGTGGTATGAGGTGGCATGAAGTCATTGTATAGCTCAGATTGTGACCAATAAACATAAAGCAGTGGAGATTGAGGATGAGAGCAGCACAAGTGTAATATGAGTTCAGCAAGTCTCTATTAACCTCTTGCCATCCACCTATGTGCAACAGAAAAGATAGTGGGCTTTAATGTCCAAATGCTACACATATGCACCCCCGTGGACGACTGGGGTCTCTGTGCCGAGAATGTGCTCACTGTGCGCTCCTAGCACAATGACCGAGCTGTCAGACTCTTCTCTCTCACAATGATTGGGAGTCAGTGGGATCGGCTCTCAATCATGTGACCACTGTGACAGCCAATCACAGTGATCAAGTGATCAGGCAGACCATCCTGGACTGCTGAGCCCCCCCCCAGAAATACATTGGCTATAATTGTGACCTCCTATTGTGATTAATAACTTCTTGAACGCATACTACAATTGTGTCATTCTGGTCCTTCACCTACACTGCTGGCTTATTCCACTGACCCCTTCTTCACCCAGGTTGAAAAAGTGCTGCCTCCACATTGGAACCAACATTGAATTTGTTTTTGGGGGGCCAAGCACTCCACCAACACATTTAACTGCGCAATGAAAAGAAGGAGACGATATAGGCATGGATGAGGACCCATAGATTGAAATTATATAGAATTTTGCTAAAAACTTGGATGGGCGCTCTCCCGTTTCTAGCAGGTATCACATGAACGTCTCCTTTAGCAGAAATAGAGAAACAAAGGGACCCACCAGTTTACTGTCCAGGCAGTTCCTTTGCATACAAGACTTCCTGTTAATTCCCTAGAAAATACGATGATATAGCATTACCTTTCCAAGTGCAGGATAGAATACAAGATTTTTTTTTATAGAATGGGCCCTGAAATAGTATTCAGATTTTAATGAATTGAATTTTTCTTGTGTGGGATGTCTCAACCCTGAGTTTTTAATGAGGAATACCCCACTAATCCCAGACGTGTGTCTCAATATCATACCACAATTGAACCAAAAACTACAGTTGATCAGAATACAGATGAGGGGTCACTGAAGAGAGATGGATCAAATGAGCAGTTCCCATATTGCTGGTTATAAACAGAGAATCCCAAACCTCAGTCCTTTATCAACTGCCTGCTGTGATTACACCGTTTAAAATTTCCAAGGACCTAGGAATCTCAACATTGAGCAGAAAATACTATCTACACTAAATGATACTACTGCATTTTGCCTAATGCAATGTAAACACCAACCATAAAAAATTTTCAACACTCCTTTGTCCTTATTTAACATAAAACACCTTTTTTAACAGTGGGAACTCCGCTTTAACAAAATTTAGGTCATGAACCCTAACTTTCTGAATAAAGGACCAGTTTCTTGTTCTTCGGAATTTAGGGGGCCTAACTGTAGCCAGTGGGATTAGAAAATGCCCCGATATCAGTGGGAGTAGACCAGTCTCAGGTCTGATTTGTCATACTTTACAAAATCACTTTCAACTGGATTAAATTTGTACACTGGCTATAATCTGCTATCTGTGTGTAATATAGAGAAAAATGAGTACTGTCTGTGATACTTTTTTTATTTGCACTAACATACCATTTTTCAGGACAAGCTTTCGGGGTATGTCCCCTTCTTCAACGTCCAAGCAGTACCTTGAAAAAGTTCCTGAAAAATTGTATATTAGTGCAAATAAAAAAAGTATCACGGGCAGTACTCAATTTTCTCTGTCGCAATTGCACTAATACGGCTACAATCACCTCAAATTTGTGTGTAATATCTGCTGCTGGAAATTTTTTTCCCAGTAAAAGCTTCCTAAATGAGGTTGGGGCAGCCTAAGCCCACGTACACACGGTCGGAGATTTTGCCAACCAAATCCGTCGGATTTTTCCTGTCGGATTTAGTCCAAAACTGTTGCATACACATGGTCGGGCCAAGGTGGCGAAAAATCCGATCTTTCAGAACGTGATGACGTAATTTCGTTATGATGGGACTACATTCAGGCTAGTAGCCAAAAGCTTTGATGTAGGAATTTGATCTGAGCATGCGTGGCACTTGGTCCGATGAAAATGCTCTACACATGAGCGGATTAGGTCCGTCCGGCCCAGTTGGTCGGGAAATCTTTCCAACATGTTGGAAAATTGGGTCGGACGGAGATTCGGACGGAATCAGTCTGATGCATACCACACACAGTCGGATTATCTGACGACACGGTCCGATAAAACTCATTCCGACAGATTCTCCGACCGTGTGTACAAGGGCTAATACATTAGCTGTGTTACTGGCCAGTTCACCAGGTGAAGACTGAACAAAAAAAGCTAAACAAATAAAACAAGTGTGTCCACCACATCTAATAATTAGTAAGCTGCAATAAATTCCATTTTTGGTTTTGGGTTTAATACCACTTTAAAATCGGTGCTGTAAAGCCTGCCCATTTTTAGATTGTCACACAACGTTACTTCTTGGTTATTACTGAGATATGTACTTGGTTGCTGCTGTGTTACACCTTACTTCTATTTTTGGACACACACTGTATTGCTTGCTTCTTTGTGGGTTTTTTTTTTATTTTTAGAATTCATGTTTGCTGCAGATATTATGTTTTTCATGACAAAGTATAACAGATGCTACATAATAATCTTCTCTGCCAGACAAATACCCAGCTATGCCTTTAGCTTACACTTACCCATGAATCACTGATGAAACCACATCAAGCTGCAGTAAATATTGTCCGTAGCAACCATTTTTATTAACACTCAAGTACATTTACATAACTTTATAAAACAACTGTTAAACTACCACCCATCAGCAGGGGAGGACTGACCACTGGGCCACTCGAGCACTGCCCGAGGGCCCCGAGCCACTAGGGGGCCCCATCAGGGTTGCCAGCCTCAGTAAAACCAGGAACAGTATGTAAAAATCTGTGTTTTTTTTACATCTGTCTCTGAAATGTCCCTTACCGACATCCTTTTGGTCTAAAAATCCCAAGATTATAGCTGCCCCACCTCTCCAGTACCTTCTCAGCCAATATAAACATATCTGTGTATACTGTGTGTACATGTATGTGTATACTGTGTGATTGTATACTCTGTGTGTGTATACTGTGTGGCCCCATAATCTCGGATTGCCTGGGGGCCTCATAATCTCATATTGCCCCGGGGCCCCATGAGTTGTCAGTCCACCCCTGCCCATCAGTCATATACTTGCATTGGTCTTTGTAGGAAAACCCCAAGCTTGCCACATGATCCAATCCGGCACTGCAGTACCTTTAACTTAAATAGGCCTCCAGCTGACATGCTAGCTTGGAGATAACCAAACACTGACCGCAGTGCACCCAAATTCCAGCTAAACCACCATTAGCTGGAATACCACCATCGGGACCCATACCATCTAAGGGTATTGAACTCTTCTGTATCCGAGGTTTCTTCTTTCACCCGCAAAGACCAGCAACCCATCACAGCACAAAAGGGGAAAACCTTACCCTTGTGTGCGCCGTCACACCCTCTAGGCGCTCAGTATCCCATCCTGCAAACCTAGAGCCCACATATCAATCCCCACATCATTGATGTGCACCCTGTCACCACAAAGGTAACGACAGTTATCAACTTCCAGCTCCAAGTGTCTGATCGGCAACCCTCCCTTCTGAACCACAAATCTGCTGAACTCCCTGTTTACTTTCTTCCTGGCCTTGTTAATCCGCTCCACTGACCTCACTAATCTTTAAATCATCCATGCCACAATGTCAGACTACACTATTAACATCTCTGGAAAGGCCATATGGAGCAACAAGAAATCAGATTTAAAATCTCGCACTATATCCAACATGGACTTTAGCCCCAAATCATGTAAAACTAGAATGTCAGGAGGCCTGTCCAAACGTGCAAATCTGTGCACTTCTGGAATGGTCCTGTTCCATAGCATCCCGGGGACCCCCAGCCACCTAGTACAAGCCTCACTTCTTGGAGTGCCCATTTGTCTACCATTGGGCCGCACATCTGCCCTCCTTGACCCCCAAAAGACATATGAATGGCCCAATATCCAGACCAGTCCTTGGATTCCTCCTGAAAGAGAAGAAAAGACAACCCGCATAACAATAATTGCTCGCCTGAGCAGGTACAGTGCTTTGCGAAAGTATTCGGCCCCCTTGAACTTTTCAACCTTTTGCCACATTTCAGGCTTCAAACATAAAGATATAAAATTTTTATTTTTTGTGAAGAATCACCAACAAGTGGGACACAATTGTGAAGTGGAACGAAATCTATTGGATTTTTGAAACTTTTTTAACTAATAAAAAAATGAAAAATGGTGCGTGCAAAATTATTCGGCCCCCTTGCGTTAATACTTTGTAGAGCCACCTTTTGCTGCGATTACAGCTGAAAGTCACTTGGGGTATGTCTCTATCAGTTTTGCACATCGAGAGATTGAAATTCTTGCCCATTCTTCCTTGCAAAACAGCTTGAGCTCAGTGAGGTTGGATGGAGAGCGTTTGTGAACAGCAGTTTTCAGCTCTTTCCACAGATTCTCGATTGGATTCAGGTCTGGACTTTGACTTGGCCATTCTAACACCTGGATACGTTTATTTGTGAACCATTCCTTTGTAGATTTTGCTGTATGTTTGGGATCATTGTCTTGTTGGAAGATAAATCTCCGTCCCAGTTTCAGGTCTTTTGCAGACTCCAACAGGTTTTCATCCAGAATGGTCCTGTATTTGGCTGCATCCATCTTCCCCTCAATTTTAACCATCTTCCCTGTCCCTGCTGAAGAAAAGCAGGCCCAAACCATGATGCTGCCACCACCATGTTTGACAGTGGGGATGGTGTGTTGAGGGTGATGAGCTGTGTTGCTTTTACGCCAAACATATCGTTTTGCATTGTGGGCAAAAAGTTGGATTTTGGTTTCATCTGACCAGAGCACCTTCTTCCACATGTTTGGTGTGTCTCCCAGGTGGCTTGTGGCAAACTTTAGACTAGACTTTTTATGGATATCTTTGAGAAATGGTTTTCTTCTTGCCACTCTTCCATAAAGGCCAGATTTGTGCAGTGTACGACTGATTGTTGTCCTATGGACAGACTCTCCCATCTCAGCTGTAGTTCTCTGCAGTTCATCCAGAGTGATCATGGGCCTCTTGGCTGCATCTCTGATCAGTCTTCTCCTTGTCTGAGCTGAAAGTTTAGAGGGACGGCCAGGTCTTGGTAGATTTGCAGTGGTCTGATACTCCTTCCATTTCAAAATGATCGCTTGCACAGTGCTCCTTGGGATGTTTAAAGCTTGGGAAATCTTTTTGTATCCAAATCCGGCTTTAAACTTCTCCCCAACAGTATTACGGACATGCCTGGTGTGTTCCTTGGTCTTCATGATGCTCTCTGCGCTTTCAGCAGAATCCTGAGACTATCACAGAGCAGGTGCATTTATACAGAGACTTGATTACACACAGGTGGATTCTATTTATCACCATCAGTCATTTAGGACAACATTGGATCATTCAGAGATCCTCGCTGAACTTCTGGAGTGAGTTTGCTGCACTGAAAGTAAAGGGGCCGAATAATTTTGCACGCACCACTTTTCAGTTTTTTATTTGCTAAAAAAGTTTAAATTATCCAATAGATTTCATTCCACTTCACATTTGTTACCCACTTGTTGGTGATTGTTCACAAAAAATTAAAATTTTATATCTTTATGTTTGAGGCCTGAAATGTGGCAAAAGGTTGAAAAGTTCAAGGGGGCCAAATACTTTCGCAAGGCGCTGTATATATCAAAGACCCACACATCCCATGCACCCTCACTACCCAGCTAAACTGTCAACAGGTGCGGTCTAACGTATGACTTAAACCGCCTAGACTCCCATCCCCCAACGCGTTTTACCGCTGCCTTATCCAAACCCCATCTGACCACCTTTGTAGCAGCTCCAATGAGGAATGAATGGGATGAAAACTTCTGATCGCCCAACCCCAGGGCCCCCAAACATTTTTTAAAAACTGCAATAAACTGAAATCTTGATAACCAGTTGCCGTGCCTATGTACCAAGAATGACCCCGCAAGGAATCCCTTCACAAAAGGCACAAGGGCAAACCCGGTATTGAAAATACCTGCACTTTCTTGCTCTTGCCCAGTAATCCGCTTTTGGTCTGCACATTCATATAGACAACCGATTATCACCACAGATGACCTTGGTTGCCCCCAAACCCCCCTTTAACTTCTTGGAAGAGCTAACCTACTCGCTAATCCGGAAAGCCCAAAAAAACAGCAGAGAGAATGACACTTTAAACAACACCACCTCATATTTGAAAGAACACATATGAACCACCCTACCCAATTGCGCAAAAGAAACGGGTCGCCGGGCATCCCTACTTGGCATAGATCGCCGGTATGCCTTCATTGCTTGCCTTACCCAAAATCTTTCGTAAAATCTGGCCATCCCTGAAATTCAAACCAAAAAGCCAGCCCCGCCAACTTCTTTTCCAACCCTGAAACCGACTCCCCATCTTCCAAATTATGCAAAACAAAGTCCAGCACCATGAATCTCAAGTCCTGTTCCTCCCGACCACTCTTAACATGCTGCAACAGGCACAACCATTCTAGCCATACCCTATTATAAGCCACCCACATTGCCGAGCTCACCGACTGCCTTATCCATCCATATACTCTTCCAAGGCAACTTTCCACAGTCCTTTTGTGGACAAGGAACCCCTCATTGCTCCACCTCTGGTGCCAACTCCCAGAAATTGTCCCACTGAAAGCGAGACAAAGCATCAGCAATGACGTTTTCCACTCCCGGGAGGTGGACAGCATCAATACAAACATTCAGCTGTAGCCAACGCAAAACTACGTGTCTGAGCAGACAGAAAACCAGCGAGGATGCAGCCGATACTTTGATGATGACCTGCACCACCCCCAGATTATCCCTGTAAAAACACACTTTCAAGTTCCTGAATGACTCCCCCATAACCCCATTGCCAATACTACTGGAAACAGCTCCAGCAACAACATGTTCTTCAACAAACCTGCCTCTTCCACGAATCCGGCCAGGGTCCCGCACTCCACTTACCTTGAAAGAAGGCCCCAAAACCCGCCGATCCAGCCGCATCTGTGTACAGTTTCAGATCAAAAGTGCTAACCGGCCTTGACATCCATAGTGCCCTTCTATTGAAATAGTCCAGAAACACGTGCCAAATCCTCAAATCTACCCTATGCTCCTGTCACAGTCGCACATAATGAGTGGGGGCTGTAATGCCCGCCGTACTTGCCGACAGCCGACTGCAAAACACTCTCCCCATCAGCAGTATGAGTCACGCAAAATTCAACTTACCCAACAGTGACCGCAGAGTCCAAAGTTGCACCTTGTGTAATCCCATTATCCCCCGAATTATAGCCTGCAGCGGCAACAGCTTATCCTCTTGTAGTCTGCACTCCATGGCATCCGAGTCCAGGACAATGCCCAAAAAACTCAGCACCGTCGTCGGCCCCTCCATCTTCTCAGGGTCCAAGGGGATCCTGAAACGAGCATCAACGTGTTCCAGCGTAGCCAACAGGACTGCATAAACTCCTGATGAGGCCAGGCCCACACACAGAAAGTCATCCAGGTAGTATATAATCAAATTCACTCCTGCAACATCTCGAACCACCCATTCCACAAATGAACTAAATTGTTCAAACAAAGCACAAGAAATAGAGCAACCCATAGGCAAGCAGCGGTCTACATAGAGCTCCTCCTTTCAATGACAACCTAGCAACCAAAAATTTTCTGGGTGCACAGGAAGAAGTCTAAAAGCTGATTCTATGTCGGCCTTTGCCATATGGCCCCCCACCCAAACTTGCGGATTTAAAACACAGACGTACGATACCGCATTTCTGGGTTATTCGCATCATTGACAGATCCCCCGTTTGGGAAAGGAAAGTTGGTGGATCAGCCTAAATTTATTTGGCTCCTTTTTTGCCACTTAGATTTAAAAATTATAAAAAACACTACGCTATCTCCAGCAAACCAGCCGCTGACACACTAAAAGTGGAAATCTTAGTAGGATCAAATTTAGGGAAAAGTGCCGCGCTAAGTGAAATAATAAATGTGCAAACATAGACCTCTACACAAAAATTGCAAACATATATAATTATCAGGTGACCCCTGTATCAATTGAATATGTTTATATACGTTACACGTGAAAAAACACAATACAAAGAAAAATAGATTGACAAAGTCCTTCTAATAAAGATTAGTGCAATGTCTATACAAGGGACGAACAACAGTCCCCCCTTTTGCGTGAAAAATAAATGACAAAAGTCTTTCAGGAAATCCAAAAAGTGCACAATACACCCTTGTGTGAATGCCACCACTTGGAACAAATTCAAGGCTTACCAGATGCCTTTGATCCAAACGGACGTATGCCTGAAGGGTCAAAACAGCTTTGATATGAAATCGATTAGATGGTCTCTGGGAAACTGAGGTATGGAACTGGTTGGTATAGAAACTCCTCCAAAACAAAACTCGATGTCAAATGTCCTCCAATTAGAAAAGCAGATCATAATCCACCGTGCCCACTACTCCCGAGTGTCTACGCAATAGTGTATCAGCGCTTGTGTTTATACAGATTATAGACGCAGGGCATGAGAGTATAAAAAATTTTTGGACTAATATTCTATTGATGAACTTTAATGACTATTATATGAATTTGGTATTTTTATTTTTGCTTAGTTGCACAATCGTTTGCAACACTGGTGGGTTGGATACACCACCCAGTAGGGTTATTATGATAGAACTTATGTTTTTATGTAATTTATATATGCAATTGCTTATTTGCATAGTTGTCGACCCTTATGTAGCTCCGGATATTTGGATTCATTACCCTGAGGAGAAAATCCACTTATTATTTATATGTATGATTTAAAATATGTTTTAAAGTAGATGTAAACCTGAATTATTTTTTTTATGTCATAATGTAGAGTATAAGATTTCCTATCATTTGAGCCCAGTCTTGCCACAAAGAGTTAATCCAGCTCTGAGCAATCCTCTTTTATTGTTAGGTGAGATAAATCTAGACAAACAGAGAAAAACTTTGTCAAATCCTCCCCCTTGCTGTGAGTGACAGGTGATTTACATGTCCGATGTAGCCCACATGCGGTCGGATTATCCGACAACATGGTCCAATCGGACATTTTTCATTGGAATGTCCGAACGTGTGTACAAGGGTTTAGAGACATGCATTATTTTTTAATTCCCTCCCACTTCTGCTGCTCTGCCAGGATTGGATGTTCCAGACCTCAGCATAATTGGGCATGCTGAAGTCATGTGGTTACTTTCCACTGGATGTTAGAGATCATAGCAGAAGTTCAGTGTAAGAAATACACAGGAGAAAATGCATATTGACAAGGGGAGTGGAGAGGTGGGTGGGGAGTCTACTGACATCACGACTCCACCCACCGAGCTCCGGACAACAGACCCACCCACAGAATCTGCAGTTTTAGGGTCTCATAACAGAGAGAGGGGAGACATTTGACAGGTAAAGATACATGCAGGAGGCATGTATATCCTTATAGATAACCCCTATGGCAGTAATTTAGAAAGGATAACATTGGGTTTACATCCACTTTAAGGTTTTACACATTCACTTAGAGACAGTTCAAATAAGTATTGGTTGTATGCTATTAAATTAATTGATGGAAAATGTACACATAAGGACACATTACATTTTTTTTTTGATTTATTGAACATAATATACAGTACACAAGTATAATTTATAAGGATTGGCTAACTAGTGGAATATATAATTATATAAAATTACAAGCTCATTTATTACTATTTAACAACAGGCATTACAAGTAAAGTGCAACATCAGATTTGTTACAATTGTGACTGACGATTATTTTTTGATAAAGGAGTTCGCAAAAACTTGTGCTGTGTTTTTATTTACTTTCTACACTTTTTGTTCTGAATGAGTAGGGGTACTTCAGTTCGTACCCCATGCTCATTCACATGGGGGGTGGATCTTTGTTAAAGGGGGCTTCCAGATTGTGATAAGACCCCCACCTACAGACCCCCACCGCCACCAGCCAGGGTTGTGGAGAAGGGGCCCTTGTCCCCATCAACCCCCCATATTTGAGGGCATGGGGCCTGGTATGGTGCAGCCCCCTTTTCCTGCCCTGCAAGGCTAAATGCTCAGATAAGGATCTGGATTTTGGGGGGGCCCCATGCTGTTTTTTTCATTTATTTTACATTGCCGGCATTCTATTGTTCACATTCAGCTGTCAGTCATAGGTTGTTAGGGATGTAGTGGCCAACTTCCCTGCCTGCTCCTTAATAACCAGCTATTCTTCACACAGAATTCAAATTGGTCTAGAAAAGTGGAATTTTTAAAAAAAAATAAAGAAACCAATTGAAACTAAACAAATTTGCTGAAGATTTTTTAGCACAACAGAGACACAAAGTTGGCAGCTAAAATGGGGATTTTAGGTGCTCACTGGATTTCTGGCAGAGTCAGCAGGTATTCAATGTTCAATATGTTGGTTGATGGTATATCCTGGACCAACTGGAACTTCATCAATGCAATGCAGGTCAAGGACCAGGCTTTACTGTCTCATAGGTGTGTCCATATCACAAGGCTGATTGAACTGATTGATCACAAATTATTGCAGGTAAGACAGATGTACTGTATGTATTTCATGTGCCTTTAGTAGCTTGCATTGAGCTCAGTATTCAATTATTTTCATTAAACTGACCCTAAAGGCTTGGTGTTACATTATCTTTACCACACTTTCCATGATGTCACCAGCGTAGCAAAGGATGAGTGTAGAAGCGGAAGGGTTCAGGGTGGGGGGTTGTCAAGAAACAAAGAAAATGAGACTAGAGTAAAAAGCTAACAGTTTTCAACACTCTGTCTGGGAAAATGAAGCTCCTTCTGTTCGCCTGCATATTTCCTTTACTCTTCAGATGCCTTGTCCTACAAAAAGGTAGGAAATTATACACATTTCACTATTAAGAATGTATATTAGGATTATTGGTTCAGGTTGGGTACTGGTATATTCTGTAAGGGCCCCAGGGCACAAGGCACCGGGGCATAGATACCTAAACAGGAGAGATAATTAATCCTTCGGTGATTCCTTTATTTTCCATATTGAATGACATTTCACAATTGTTTAGGGCAGAGTTTCTCAACCAGAGTGACTTGGTTCTTTCAGAGGCTGCTAAGGGTTCATTGAGAAGTGAGCAATTTCTGCCTCTTGGATAGGTAACCACTGACACCAATGATCTTTTTGGCTATATGTAAAAGGAGCTTAAAATAGTCTTTCTCCCGCTGACCACCACGTTGAGCAAACCTTCTCCACTGATCACCGCACTATGGAAAGAACACTACAATTTTCACTCTCTGCATTTCTTTTCTTGCCATCATTAACACTTGTTTTCTTTCATTATTACTACTGAAAATTAATTTGTTATATAGAGCTTACTTGGTTGTTTTAATATTTCACATTATTTGTGTGTTCATGGCAATAACATGATAATATTAAAGAGGATGTAAACCTCAGAACAAAAAAAAAACAAAAAAAACAAAAAAAAAAACTGCAAGACAAAGGCATAATGAGCTAGTATGCAGTGCATACTAGCTCATTATGAAATACCTTAGAACGATGCCCTGAATTAACAACGACACACCGAGTACACGGCCGACATCTTTCACCGGAGTTACTTCCGCATGTGCGTGGGAGCCGCTGGTCACACCCTGGCCCTGAAAAAACAGAACCAGCGGGCTGTTTCTTCAGTGCGCATGTGCCAATGCATATATCCTAAACTGTGTAAATTTAGGAGACATTTACAGTACCTACAGGTAAGCCTTATTACAGGCTTACCTGTAGGTACAAGTGGTGTAACAGAGTTTACAACCACTTTAATTATCAGTAGGAGTTTCCTACAACCCAAAAAATATTTCAAGCAAAGGTTTGTAAAAAAGGTTGGAAAGGCTGGTCTAGGGGGTACCTTAAATTTAATCTATTACAGCTTACCACTTATCACTTTATTTTCAGCTAGGGATCCTGTGAATAAAACACTCGTCCCTGTGTGGCTACAATTTTTCCTCCATTATATCTATGGAGGCAGCCATGGTTGTTGCTAATACCAGGAGTAAAACGTTGTTTTGCTATCTGTTAAGTTCACTGGAAGTGACAAGGACTTGGCATTTCTGTAAAGTTCAACAGGTATTTTCTCTACTTAAAACTGTACTTAGAAAACCAATGCAGCTATCACATCTAAGGACTGTAATATATTATTAAAAAAATTGTAATAGTGCAACCACTATATCTAAGGACTGGAAATATAATAAGATACACTATATTGTCAAAAGTATTGAGATGCCTGAACTTTAATGGCATCCCAGTCTTAGTCCGTAGGGTTCAATATGGAGTTGGCCCCAGTGGTCAACAACAGATATTGGGTGGGAGATAGATAGATAGATAGATAGATAGATAGATAGATAGATAGATAGATAGATAGATAGATAGATAGATAGATAGATAAATAGATGACATATATTCCTATATACTGATCTCCATGTATATACCGCTGGGATCTATAGTAGGATTTTATATAAACCCATGTATTTCATATTATTCATATTTATTTTCATGTGTTATTAATATCAGTAGTAGTAGTATCAATAGTAGTACTAGCAATAGTAGTAGTATCAATAGTAGTAGTAGTATCTGTAGTAGTATCAGTAGTAGTAGTAGAATCAATATCAATAGTAGTAGTAGTATCAATAGTAGTATCAATATCGATAGTAGTAGTATCAATATCAGTAGTAGTAGTATCAATAGTAGTAGTATCAATATCAATAGTAGTAATAGTATCAATTTCAATAGTAGTAGTATCAATAGAGGTATCAATATCAATAGTAGTAGTAATATCAATAGTAGTAGTAGTATCAATATCAATAGTAGTATCAATATCAATAGTAGTAGTAATATCAATATTATTTACAGCCAGACATTACCTTTCCATCTCCCCATCATCAAAGAAATCTCTGCTCCTCAGTCGTGTTGTCTCTCCTATGGAGACCAGCACTCACCTGGCAGACAGACTAGGACAGCCCAGCACAGCAGTGAGCCCGGCTCCATCCTTCTCCCTGTACATGGCTGAGATGGCTCCATTCATTGGCACTCTGCGGACATACTCCGTCTCTCTCATGGCTCCGAGGCAGCATTGTCTTCTCTCGGTGTGACTGTGTAGTCACACAGCAGTAGAGGAGTCCGCTCTGTACACTTCCTCTGCTTGGGCGCACTGGGAGATAAAAGCAGAAGTGACATCATAACTCGAATGTCACTCAAAGCCCCGGCCATCGTAATGCATACCATATAATATGCGGAAGCTACTCCTCGGCGTGATGGATCGCGTGATTGCATAGATGTGGTGCTTCCCATAGTGCACTGCATCCGGCTCCTGAACACAGTGCACTTATGGAATCGATTTTTTTTTCTTTTTTTTAAGGGCCAGTTTAAAAAAAAATGTTGTGACTGTGCAGTTGTGGGTGGGGGGGGGGGGGGATGTGCGGCGCCCGGGCGCCCCCTATGGACGGGCCGCCACTGGTTGGCCCACTCTTCGCAGCTATAACAATTTAAACTCTTCGGTGAAGGCTGTCTGCAAGGTTTAGGAGTATGTCTATGGGAATGTTTGACCATTCTTTCAGAAGCGCATTTGGGAGCTCAGGCACTGATGTTGGACGAGAAGGCACTCATCCGTGTCTTTATGGACCAGGTTGGAAAATGCACAACGGCCAATGGCCCAAAGTGATGGTAGCATCTTCTCTTTCAATATAGAGCAGTACATCTGTGAATTTATGATACTATCATTGAAATGCAACTCCCCGACACCAGCAGAACTTATGCAGTACCACAGAGGGACACTGCCATCACCATGTTTCACTGTAGGCACCATGCATTTTACTTTGTACTCCTCACTTTTGTGACGCCAGTTTTGAATGGGTTCCAAAAACATTTATCTAGGTCTCATCATTCCAGAGTACAGAGTCCCAGTAGTCTTCTTTTTTCAGCATGGACCCTGGCAAATTCTAGGCAGGCTTTTTGTGCATGGGCTTTTGGAGAGGCTTCTTTAATGGACGATACCCATGCATGCCAATCCTCTGCAGTTTACGCTGTATTGTGTCATGGGACACCCCAGTTTGGCTTTCTACTTCTTTAGCTAAGTGCATTGAATTTGCATGGTGATTTTCTTCAACCCTTCTCATCAGAAGACGCTCCTGTCGAGGTGTTACTTTCCATGGATGGCATGGACATCTCTATGAGATGATTGCAGTTCCATATTTGTTAAATTTTTGTATTACTTTTGTTACAGTATTCTCTCTGATAAGTAAAGCTTTGCTGATCTTCTTGTAGCCTTCACCTTTTTTGTGTAAAGAAATTATTTTCTTTCTTAGGCCTTGTGACATTTCTCTTTCATGTGGTGCCATTGCTGACAGCATGAAATGGGAAGGGGTTTTCTTTGCTAAGTAACTCCCTTTTATAATCAACTGTCTGCTATACACCTGTTTAATGAATAATTACACTCACCTGTAGTTGAATTTGTGTTAATTAGGACTTTGTTGTTGTTTAAAATGTAGCTTTGCTCCTACTTTCATTGGGGTGTATTCATTTTTGCAACATGGTCTTGAATTCATTTGTTAGGAAAAATACTTTTTTTTGTGTGTGAAAATTAACAAATCTTGGTTACTTACAATTAATAGCTCACATTTGTGGGAGTATTTTGTAGTATAGTGTCCTCTAGAAAATATTGATTCTAAAGGGAAAGTAAAGGTTTTATGACAAATCTGTTGGGGTGTACTCATTTATGGACAAAAAGACGTGAAATATGGTGCTATGCCAAAAATAAAAAATATGGTAAACAGCAGCTACTAAAAGTGGGATACACACGCAATAACACAGTCCAAGTTCATAAAAACAGTGCTGGTTGAGCTTGCTATTTGGTAAGCTTCCATTTCACATGGTGGTCACAGTTTTGGTTGCTGTGGTGGTTTTGTCACGGAATCAACGATAATCCAATACTTTTTGAACGCTGTTTTTATGAACTTGGGCTGTGTGACGGTGTGAGGACCCAATCTCTACCTTTTAATTCAAGATTCTTTATCCGCACGATTTTGTCACGTTAATCATTTATTTGTCCTTTCTTTATATGTTCATTTTCATGTATTCATTTTGCTAACACCTTTTATTTAAAGCGGTTCTGCACACATAATAATACATTTTCCCATTCTGTTGCCTCTAGACCGTACATTTGATAATGCCACATTTTTTTTATTTTTTATTAATCTACCTTTTGTAATTTGTAGTATTTGATTTTCCTCCCCTGTGGCGATGGGCGGTCTCTTGCGGGGATCAGCATCACTTCCTACTGAACCCCGCACTGTCTCCTGGGATCTCGTCCAAGTAATCCCAGGAGACATTGCGGCTAATGCCGCCGAAATCTCGCGAGATTTCGGCTAATATATATCCTACAATATATCCCCCACCACAAGGAATTAACACTTTTGGTACCATAAAAGCCCTACTCTCACCTAGGACTCTATTTATTAAGTGAACAGGTTTAAGACTTTAAAGGGGTTGTAAACCCTCATGTTTTTTCACCTTAATGCATCCTATGCATTAAGGTGAAAAAACTTCTGTCACTGAGCAGCAGCAGCCCCCCCCCCCCCCTATTTTACTCACCTAAACCCATTCGTTCCCATGCTGGAAACATGTGTGCCCTCTCTGGCTGTGGTCTCGGCTCTTGATTGGATAGATTGATAGCAGCGCAGCCATTGGCGTCTGCTACTGTCAATCAAAATCCAATGATACGTGGGGCGGGGCCGAGTCCGGCTTTCTGTGTCTATGGACCCAAAAGCTGGACTCAGGTGTGCTCCCGCACGGGTACCCCCAAGTAGAGTGCTTCTCCCAGGTGGGGAGGAGCTACTAGTGCCACTGGGGGACCCCAGAAGAGGAGGTTCAGAGCCACTCTGTGCAAAATGAACTGCACAGTCGTGGTACGTATGACATGTTTGTTATTTTATTTTTTAAAACACAAGGGTTTAGTAAACCTTTAAGGTTAAGTTGGTTACGTTGAATACAGTGTTATACCTTTTGTGGACCTGTGGTGTCCGGTGTATAGAAGGGAGTGGTCAGACACGAGTGGGTCATTCCCCTGCCCTCTACCTGCCTGGATCCATAGAACCCAATTCAAGCAGATTCTGTTGATCTTGTGTAGGTATATTTCAATCAATTATTGTTCCTTTTGCCTGTTTTCTCTGCCATCAGGGTTATTTGTCATAGTAGTCATGGTGATAGGTGTCCTAAGCCTCGTTATCCCCTTTTGGGCTGTATAAAAGTCTCAGTGTTTATATCCCGCACGAGTCTCATATCCTCAGACGACACTGCTTACAGAGAAACGGGTGTGCGTTGGGAGGGGCCTCACACGTGATGTTATTTCCCAAGTCAGCCTGACCGCTTGGACCTGCTGGTTGTTTGTAACACATGCTGTGTAATCCCTTAAAAATTGTAAGTGGGATTTTATATTTTTATTAAAATGTTGGTGGAATACTATGTGGATTTTCCTCTGTACTTTAACTTCCTCCTGTATTGGCTTAGGTAACAGCGTGCTATCCCGCGGCTCTCCTCTTCCTCCCCGGGGCGATCGCTGGGAGAACGGCTACCGATCAACCCCGCCGGCGGTGCCCTCCCTCCCTCTCCCAAGCAGGCAGCCCAACTCGCAAGCCCTCATTTTCCACTCACAAAATGCGAGCAGGCGAGTGGAAAATTTGGGGGCTGTATATAGAGATTGTAAAGTTGGGGGTTGTTTAGCTCTCGTATTAGATGCTATTGCCAGTGATTTAAACCAGTCATGAACTATATTTTAGGGCATGGTAGCCCATTTTTATTAAAAAGGCAAAAAATAAATGCATAACATAAAGGTTTCCCATGCAGGGGTTCTTCTCCAGCAAAAACACACAACAGAAAATGCTAGCCCACCTGGCTCTCTGTAGCAGTACTTCTGCTCTTTATTCTGGTCACACAGACCACTGGATCTTTCAATGTGGACAGCTTTACTTTAGTGCCCACATCTCTGCTCTGGCCTTAGTCCTTAGGCTGTTTCACTGCCTCTTGCAGTCACAATGTTCTGGCTGCCTCCTGTAGTCCCTCTGACTCCTGGAGACCTCCTGTCTCTTGGTGTGGAGCCCTGAGGTATTCCCATAAACTCATTATAAGGGCCCTGCTGGTCATCTACAAAATCTGGACACAGGGTTGGAGATCCTGTCCCACCCAAGACACTGTGGAACCTCCAAACTACAGAGCCACATGCCTGAATACCAAAACCTGGAGAAAGCTGTGAAAGCAGTTTTTTCCAGTCCACATCTATGCTCTGCAGTCTTGCACCAAGCAAATGCGCACACCCTGTGTCCCCCAAACTACCAATTTAGGGTGGCACAGTGGTGTAGTGGTTAGCACTCTCGCCTAGCAGTAAAGAGGGTCGCTGGTTCAAATACCAACCACGGCACTACCTGCCTGGAGTTTGCATGTTCTCCCTGTACCTGTGTGGGTTTCCTCCGGGTACTCTGGTTTCCTCCCACACTTCAAGAACATACTGGTAGGTTAATTGGCTTCTGTCCAAAATTGGCCCTAGTATATGAATGGGGACCTTGGATTGTGGGCTCCTTGAGGGTAGGGACTGATGGGAGTGTACAGGGATAGGGGCAATTGTAGACACTCACTGGTGTCTTTATTCAACCTTACTAACTATGTACCTATATATATATATATATTGTATATCTTGCTTAACTGACTGACACTGACATCAACAGTGACACTAATATAATGATCAGCAAAGGGAGAGGAGTGCAGAGTATATGGCAGTGGCTTGTATGTGCAGGAGAACAGTGTGAAGTATATGGTGGTGGGTAGTATGTGCAGGAGGGTGTCCGTAGAGCAATAGACAGTGTCAATTTTATTTTTGTATTCTTTTTTTACAAACATTTTGTGAGGGCAGTAAATGGTGTCAGTGTTTTTTTTTTTTTTTCATTATTTTTACAATTTAATTTAAAAATATTTATTTATTACAATTCTTTTTTTCCAGCCCTGTTGGGGGGGGGGAGACTTGGTGAAATATCAGTTTAAACAGACCCCTGACATCTCCTCTTTGAAACAGAGAAAGGATGTGAGGACAGAGATTCCCCACTCCCTTTTTCAACTGCACTGAAGATGAATGGACAGGAGACAGAGAGGGAGACCAGAGGGGGAGCCTGGAATAAGCACAGAGGGGGAGACTGGAGGAGCACAGAGGGGGGGGGCCTGGAAGAAGCACAGAGGGGGATACTAGAGGAGCACAGAGGGGGAGACTGGAGGAGCACACATGGGGAGCCTGGAAGAAACACAGAGGGGGAGACTGGAAGAGCACAGAGGGGGAGCCTGGAAGAAGCACAGAGGGGGAGTCTGGAGGAGCACAGAGGGGGGGCCTGAAAGAAGCACAGAGGGGGAGACGGGAGGAGCACAGAAGGGGAGCCTGGAAGAAGCACAGAGGGGGAGACTGGAGGAGCACAGAGGGGGAGCCTGGAAAAAGCCCAGAGGGGGAGACTGTAAGAGCACAGAGGGGGAGCCTGGAAGAAGCACAGAGGGGGAGCCTGGAGGAGCACAGAGGGGGAGCCTGGAGGAGCACAGAGGGGGAGCCTGGAAGAAGCACAGAGGGGGAGCCTGGAAGAAGCACAGAGAGGGAGTAGGGAGGAGGGCACGGGGCACAGAGATTAGGGACATTTTGATGGACAGTCGGGGGTGATCAATGCAGCAGTGGGAGCAGTTACAAGCACCGATCTCCCTGTGTGGCTTTCAATAAAGCAGCTGACAGCTTGGGAAGGGAGAGGAGGAGAAGCAGCTGTCAGCTGCTTCATTGGAAGCCACACAGGGAGATTGGTACTTGTAACTGACCCCACTGCCGCCCCTGAATCCTGGGAAAAAAACAGGGAAAGTCTTGGTCCGGCGACAGTGTCCTCAGTCCAATAATGTCTGGTCACCCTACTTAAGCCTTAAGACTACTTAATATGAGATTATTTACACTCATTTGATCTTGTGTTCATATAAAAAGAACTGTAGTATAATGCAGTTATCTTTTGAGGTTTGAAGTTACAGCTTGTTTATGAAACTTTACATTGAAGCGTCTTTTGAAGTTTGCTCTTTTACAACAGATACCTTTGAGGAAGAGTTACAGAAAATTAAAGCTGAAGTCGGGAAGTCTGTGACTTTAAACTGCAGTAAGCCGGAAGTTGGTTCTTTCTCTACGGCATGGTCCTTGTTCCCTCAGAATGAGAACCTCACCTCCCGCAAGCATTACAAAGATAGATTGGAGTTCACCAACAATGGCCTGAATGTCACTATTACAAACCTGACAAAGGAAGATTCTGGCGTTTACTGTTGCGCTGTGAAGACTGTTAAGAAGGCATTAAAGCGTTTCATAATGCTTGAGGTTATAGAGCCATGTAGTCCTGAAGGTAATGTATCAATACTTGTTCAGCACCTTTTAACTGAGCAATTAGTTTGATTCTAATTGCAATCTGTAAATGAACATCTCTTGTCACAGTGTCCTGTGCATAAAGACCATTCATTTACATAACAATCATTTAATGTGGAACTAGGAGCGCACTGTGGTTAACAGACACATACTGACGCTGCTAAATTTAGTCTTGACATCTAGATTTCAGTGATTTCTTTGTGGGCTGAGCCAGTTGATTGGAAACCAAGATGGAGTAAAGGCACACAGTGGCATCACGGGGGGTGCGGGCCACACGGGGTGACACATGTGAGCAGCGGCACCACTAATGCTGCACCGTCCTCACCCTGAAACTGGTGTCTCACACAGTGGAGCGGACTGAAGTCACCTTCCCCTCCTCTCTGTTTACATCTAAGGCTGGGTTCACACTGCTGCGGGGGGAGATCCGGATGTGATTCGCACCGCAAATCACATCCGATCTCCGTAGCGATGCGAGTTCAGCCATACAGATAGTATGGCTGAATTCGCATCGCTCCCGCAGCAAACTCGCACGGGACCCTTTTTTTGGTCCGCAACAGAATCGGATCGCATGGGGGTTCACACCATGCGATTCGATTCCTGTGCGAGTCGGCAGATCGCACTGCGATATGCGGACGGATCTGGGGGTGTCATTAACATATCATTGACACTCCCAGCCGTCCGCATAGGGCAGTGTGAACTGCCGGCGGGAGTAATGCGATGCGGGAAAACGCAGCGGATTCGCAGCGTTCCCGCATCGCAGCGGTGTGAGCCCGGCCTAAAAGAGGGGAGGTGGCTTCAGTCCACTCCACTATGTGAGAGGGAGGAGGGAGTCCAAGGGACACAACGCTGTATCCAGCGCTGTTCTGAGGTCTGTACAGTTTAATATAATTGCAAATGGACATGTGCTGGGGGGCACTATGGGAGGGGAAAGGGGGGTCTGCACTGATGGAGGGGGGTCTGCACTGATAAAGGGGGTCTGCACTGAGGGGGGTCTGCACTGATGAAGGGGCATCTGCACTCAGGGGGGGTTTGCACTGATGTTGGGATGGTCTTCACTGAGGGGGATCTGCACTGATACAGGGAGGGTGGTCTACACTGAGGGGGGTCTTCACTGATGGGGGGTTGTCTGCACTGAGGTGGGTCTGCACTGATAGAGGGAGGGTGGTCTGCACTGAGGGGGGTCTGCACTGATGAAGAGGGGGTCTGCACTGATGGAGGGAAGGTGGTCTGCACTGAGGGGATCTGGACTGATGAAGGGGGGGTCTGCACTGAGGGGGTCTGCACTGATGGAGGGGGAGTGGTCTGCATTGAGGGGGATCTGCACTGATGAAGGGGGTCTGCACTGAGGGGGGTTTGCACTGATGAAGGGGGGTCTGCACTGAGGGGAATCTGCACTGATGGAGGGGGGTGTTCTGCACTGAGGGGGGTCTGCTCTGATAAAAGGGGGGTCTGCTTTGATGAAGGGGAGTCTGTACTGAGGGGGGTCTATACTGTGGGAGTGGGATCTATACTGCGGGAGGGGGATCTATACTGTGGGAGGGGGGTCTGTACTTAGTGGGCGGGTCTTTACTGATGGAGGGGGTCTCTACTTGGTGAGGTGGGTCTGTACTGAGGGAGGGGATCTATGCTGTGGGGGGGGATCTGTGCTTAGTGGAGGGGTCTATACTGAGAGAGGGGGGTCTGTACATAATGGCGGGGGTCTGTAGTTTGTGGAGGGGGGTCTGTACTGAGGGTGGACTTTTTTCCGCACCGGGTGACACCAACCCTAGTGACGCCACTAGACTGTTAGGAGGATCCTTGTCCCAACTCTCTAGGATCCCCAGATAGTGGAGCCACAAATGGTATCCCTGCTCTGCCCCTCCTCAACAGGAACCTCTCCTAAAGTATTACATACTGCCCCTAACCAGTGGGGATCTTGTCCCTACTCTATCCAATCTGCAAATGCATGACAACTGCAGTGGGATAGTGCTATTTATTAGCATTGCCTTCACTAAAGATGGATGTGGAGGGCAAACAGTGTTACAGTGTCCAATCCAACAGCCCCTGATGACACCTACAGAGGCTGAAGAAGAACAAAGCTTCTTACAACCTCCATTCCCTCTGTACAGCGACCAGCAAAACAGTGCCACCTACAGAGGAGAGAATAAACTGCATCTGCCTACATCTTTTTGAGGACAGCAGTGGCAAGACATAAATATCTAATCTGTTCAACTGTAATGGTGTTTTCTATCTGTAGGGTGGTCCTACCAGTGGCGGCTGGTGTTTTTTTGGGGGGGGGGGCAGCCAGCTACACCCCCCCCGCGGTGCGGCACTAACACCCCCCTCCACCACCTGCTGTCCTTACCGTAGATGTGGGCAGTGAGAGCCGCGGTCGGAGTTGTTGTGGCCATCATCCAGCATGGCGGGCTCTCCTGGAGTCCTCTCCACAGTGCGTCTCCTCTCTGCTCCTCCCCGTGCTAGGCATCCAATAGGATCAGATGACGTTTTGGCCAATCAGGAAACGGATTTCATACCTGCTTCCCAGGTGTGGTGGGGATAACACCTTTTCTTGTAAATAACTGCAGCATCCCAAACACATTGCACTTCACTTTTCAGCTTTTAAAAATAAATAAAGTGCCCCTTTTTTTATTTCATACCCATAGTCTATATGCACAACCTGTCTGCAAAAACTCAGGGAGAGAATTCATGCACTGAGCGGTCTTTGAATGAGCCGCATGCTTGATACTCAACATCCTCCCATTTACGCAGTATAAAGGAGAGGGTTTGTGGGAAGGCCATGCATTGCCCACAGATATGGAATGACAAGGAAGAACTTTTTGTAAAAGCTGAAAAATTGATTGTAATGTGCTTGGGACACCCTCAGTGCGTAGGGCTTTGTGGATAATGTTTCTAAAAATGAACTAGCTCTGTAAGGGTCCAAAATTACCTATTGCATTTGAAGGAGAAAAACTATTTCACCAACATATATGTAAAATATTTGACATTTAGTAAAATAAGAATTTTTTTTTTTCATGACAGGTGTGTGTGGACACAAAAATCAAACAGATATAACATCAACATCATACATCCTATATGGTGTTATAGGGCTTCAGACTTGTATCATCTTTATCCTTCTTGTAATGGCTTTTAGGCGTCTGCATGCAGGTATGTCTATTTTACATTGAAGAATTATATATCTAATTAAGGGAAGAATTATCCAAAGCTTCATATCAAACATTGTTCAAATCACCCTGGGAGTACATTTCATTAGCCTACATATTGATTTTGCACTTAAACTTTTTTCTTCATTTTGGATAGAGTAAGGGAGGGTCATAACCCCTGTAAGGTTTATTTTTGCCATTCTTGTCCCATTGGGGAGATTTACCTTCACTTCCTGTCCTATAGCCAATACAGAAAATGAGAGAAAATACCCGCAAATTAAGAAAATTCATCGAATAGTATAGTAGTCCATTGTGTGTCACTTACCTGACACAGGAGCCAGCAAAGTCGCCGCTGTCCCCTGTAGTCTGCCGCATCCATCTTCTTGGTGGGGTCTCGCAGCTCCACCGCTGTCATTCGGCGAAGCCGCGATGACGTCACTCCCGCGCATGCGCACGGGAGCCGACACGCGCGGCAGCTCCATCGTTGAGAATGCCGTGCTCAGTGCGGCTGCGCGCCGTTGTCTACGGCTCATGCGCCGTAGACAGCGGTGCCTGTTTTCAGGCAAATATCTCCTAAACCATATAGGTTTAGGAGATATTTCTTGGACCTACAGGTAAGCCTTAATCTAGGCTTACCTGTAGGTCAAAGTGGTTTGTAAGGGTTTACAACCACTTTAAGAAGACATTATTACAATGGACCTCATACATAAATGAAAATAGAGAGTATAAAATGTTTTTGGCAAAAGCAACCAATCAAATAGTCATCAATTTTCAAAACGTTAACAGTAACTTAAAGAGCAAGTCCAAGCATTATCCAAATTTACCCCAAGCTTCTCAACTACCTCTAGAGCACGGATCTCCAAACGAAGGCCCAAGGGACAGATCTGGCATGCTACAAGATTTTATCCTGCCGAAATCTGATGTGCACAGACTGAGGATCCCGTTCAGTTGGTCACCGCTGATGGGAATCCTGATGTAAGGGGGCTCTGTTTGGGGACCCAGATGTAAGGGGGGTTGTAAAAGAAGACCCTGATGTAAGCCAGACACTGATGAAGATCCTGATGTAAGTGGGAACTCTGATGGGAATACTGATGTAAGGGAGGACACTGATGGGGGTCCTGATATTAAGGGGTACTCTGATGAGAACCATAAATGTAAGAGTGACCCTGATGGAAACCATGATGTAAAGTTGGACTCTCATGAGGATCTTGATGTAAAGGGGGAACCTGATGGGGACACTAATGTGAGGGAGTTCTGATGGGGGGCCCTGATGTAAGGGGGGACTTTGCTTTGTTCATAAGTTCTCTCTCTTAAGTTCTGAATCACATTATGCTGATTCCTAAAAGTAAAAACAAAATAATTAATTGGTTGATATTTGTAAAATATATGATGTGCTCTTTGTACAACATTTTTTTTACTGTTCGGTAAGCACCAGAACTTTCAAACTCCGCAAAAGTTTGGACCCGATTAAGGAACCCTATTAAAGTCAAAGGGACCTGAACGTCAAAAATCAAAAGTGCCCATTTTGAAGGCTTATATGCAAGTAATTGGGCATAGAATGGTTATAGAATCCTCATTGTGCAAAATATTGTTCCAAAACGTTTATTAAAAGCATTTAAAAATAAAAAGTATCACTTGCATGTTGCCTGAACATTTTGGTACCAGGCGTGTGTAACAGGTGATTTTTTGGGGAAAAATCAGCCCACAATGGTGGTAGTTACTGCTAATTGCGGTGCTGCTCGATTCTCTGTGTTTGGGCGGAAGTGTGTCGCAGTGACGCGGTAATACCTAGACGCGTTTCAGCCAATCAGCGATCCATCATCAGGAAGCTTATTATGTTTCATATCCATTGGTGCTTGCTTTTTTTAATTTTTACATCGGTCAGTATTGACTGGCTTAACAGAAACCAGGCAACATTTGGACCGTGTGTACAACAGCCTGTCCAACAGAAGCCAGCCTAATGTCCGGCTTCTGTCAAACGGCCACGCTGTAAAACCAGCAGCCGACCGGCATCAGATCAGCACTTTCAGCCAATGGCCAGTGTGTTCTGGTGGGGAAGGGCAGTCTCCCTTTCAGAACACAATAGCTCACCAGGAAGATTGCCGTACTAGCATCTAGCATCTAACAACTAGTTAGTACAGCGAGCTCTTTCGTTATTTTTTTGTTCAGTGCAATTAGTTGAATGAAACAAAAACCACCTCTGTGTACCAGGCTTTAGGCAAAACCAAGAACTACATCTAGGAGCTCTTTTTCTACATTTTGTGTGCAGGCTCTTGGTACTCCAGGTAGCAGAAAGGTTTTGCTAGGTAAGAAATAAAACTATGCATGTGGAGGGGGACAAAGAGTGGTGGGTAATAGGGGGAGTTCTATAGTCCAGCAAGCAGCTCTGACAACACTGCTAAGGATTTCACTGAAGCAGAGTTGTCAGTCTTAATAGAAAATCTCTTTGTTGTCATCCTACACAGAAGGATTTGTAGCAGATGAACAAGTAAAATATAGGGAATTGAGCACATATTGAAAAAATAAGTATCCTGAATATGTTTTTTATTTATGTATATCGTTTTGCCCTGATTTTTACTTTAATGGTTCTCATTTTTGGCTTTACAGCTTCAACATCTGGCTTTCAAAGACAAGTCACTGGACACATTGTATGTATTTTTTTTATTTTATTTCACACAATGTTTCAAATTGATTGAAAAAATTTAATTTTAGATGTAACCCATTTATTAAATAAAACCTGCAGTAATAAGATGCAATTCCCTAATTTGAACAATTCACATATTTAATAATATTTTTATATATATTTAATAATAATAAACCCATATATAGTGTAGTTGCTTCTAGAAGCAGCAATACATGTAGAAATCTGTGTAAATAAGAGGAAATACAGCGCCTAGGATATTAATGGGAAATAAAGGGAACATTTTTAAAACCGCTGCCAAAAAGTTGTGGTGCTTGTCTATAATCCCTTCTGTAATCATTCTGGCTTATACCAGTAGTGAAAATATAGATGAAAGTAATTCTAATCAAACATTTGACATGTGCAACAATAAACATAAAAATATATATCACGTAATGAATAATAGATTAATTAAATACAATGTATATCAATACTATAAACAGTGACCTTCTAGTAACAATGTGTAAACAATGCTTATTATTAATGCTTAGCAATAAAGTGCAAACTCTGCAAAAAAGTGCAAAATATTGTGCTACAAATGCAAATGCAAAGTGCAAAAATAAATGTCCAATCAGAAAACAAAGTTAATTTGTGATCCAGAAGGAAGAATCCCAGAAAACCTCTGAAAATCTTTTTAAAAGTATTATTCAAATCGATATAGGCGACATCCAGTGCGAATCCTTCACCATCCACACTATATTGACCCACCAGAATTAATGTCAACCAGTTACTGTACTCCACAATGTCCCCTAAAGGGGTTAATCTCCACGATCCTGGTTGCCAATATGGTCCCTCACATTTGCGCCCGCTCAAGCAAGTCCCGGTCACACATGAAATCAAGATAAAGGAAGCAAGGATTCCATAGAGTAAAAATGTTTTTAGGACCAAACTTTTATTTAAAAATTTGACACACTCACATGCATTAAGTTTCTCCCCAACACTAGGGTAATAGCGCTTATTAGTGTTTGCCTATTGCCTCTGGCCATAATCCCAAAGCCACGAGTGTGATACAGGCGTGCGCAACGATGTTAGCATCCTTGCCCCGCCCTCCGCGTTTCATCATTTGACGTCCTTTCAGGACACACTTGTTGCATGTGATAAATATAAATATAAGCCTTTAGTAATAAATCTGTTTCCAAGAAACTCCAGTGATCTCAACTTTTCATATACAGATAACCAGGGTAATATGGTGCTGGTGCCTGTAAGACACCAATGGTCCCTTTATAACTCCACTGCATACGCTCAGCAACATGTTAGAATAAAGCCTCCCATAGTGTAAAACCGTATGTACAACACTTTATTAAAATAGGAAAGACAAAAGTGCATGTAATGATGTGTACACTCTGCAAATCACGGTGTCTCACATCACTTCCAGTCACGGGGCTCTACCCGTTGCATAGTGTCACATGACTCCATCATGAAAATCATATTGTAAATGTATGGTAAACTGGCTAAGAGACAGAATTCAGAGTGTATTAGTTAATTTTTCTTACTCTAAATGTTCTAAGGTTATCAGTGGTGTACCCCAAGTTTCAGTGCTGGGGCCCTTATTTTTTAATATCTTTATAAATGATATAGTGTCTGGGATTAAAAGTACCATTTCAGTCTTTGCAGATAACACCAAGCTATGCAGTGGAATAACGTCCTTACAGGATGTCTCTAACTTACAAGCCGGCCTCAATGCTCTATTTAATTGGGCGACTGGGTGGCAGATGAGGTTTAATGTTGATAAATGTAAAGTTATGCACTTGGGGGCTATAAATATGCATGCATCATAGGTACTGGGGAGTGGGGGTACAACTGGGGGAATCAATAGTGAAGAAGGATCTGGGTGTTCTGCTAGTTCGTAGTCTTAATAATAGCATGCAATGCCAAGCAGCAATTGCGCAATGCAATGCAAAGCAAGTAAAGTCCTTTCTTATATTATGAGAGGTATGGACTCCAGAGTGAGAGATATAATTTTAAAGCGACTATTACTGTATAATTTTGCCCCTGTACAATCATTAATATTTTTTATAACCTAACCCTGACTTGTACTTCTCAACAACAGTGTCCCTTACAACGATCCTGTGTGAGAAGGAGATTGCAGTAACATCATGTTATCGCTTACAGTGTACACCAATCACACTGATTGCCCCCCCAATAAAGAGGACCTGTCACCACCCATCAAAGTACCTGTCACAGTTCATCTGAGTACCTGTCAGTCCATATGAGTACCTGTCACAGTTCATCTGAGTACTCGAGTACCTGTAAGAGTCCATATGAGTACCTGAGTACCTGTCACAGTCCATATGAGTACCTGTCACAGTCCATATGAGTACCGAGTACCTGGGTACCTGTCACTGCCCTACAGAGTACCCGAATGCCAGTCACCAGCCCATCAGAGTACCCCAGAACCTATCTGTAGCCCATCAGAGTACCTGAGTACCTGTCACGAAGCCATCAGAGTACCCGAGTACCTGTCACCAACCCATCAGAGTAGCCGAGTACCTATCAGCAGCCCATCAGAGTACCCGAGTAACTGTCACCAGCCCATTGGAGTAACCGAGTACCTGTCACCAGCCCATCAGAGTAACCAAGTATCTGTCACCAGCCCATCTGAGTACTCGAGCACCTGTCTGCAGCTCATCAAGTTACCCGAGTACCTGTCTCCAGCCCATCAAAGTACCCGAGTACCTATCTGCAGCCCATCAGAGTACCCAAGTACCTATGTGCAGCCCATGCCTCATAGAATATACGTTGGGGTATTTACTTTCCAAAATGGGGTAATTTTGTGGGTAATTCCACTGGGCTGGTGCTCAAGGACCTTCAAAAGTGTTATAGATAGGAATGAAATGAGATGTGTAATTTATGCTCCTAGAACGCCCCAAGGTACTACTTCAGTGTTGGGCCTCTGTATGTGGCCAGGCTGTGTAAAAGTCTCACACATGTGGTATCGCCATATTAGGGAAGAGTAGTAGAATGTATTTTGGGGTGTAAGTTTTGCTATATGCATGCTATGTGTTAGAAATATCTTATAAATTGACAACTTTGTGTAGAAAAAAAAAAAAACGCGTTTTCATTTTTTTTCCACATTTTCCAAAAACTTCTGGAAAAAAATGAACCATTCAAAAGACTCATTATGTCTCATAGATTATACGTTGGGGTGTTTGCTTTCCAAAATAGGGTCATTTTGTGGGCAATTCCATTGTCCTGGTGCTCCAGGGCCTTCAAAAGTGTAATAGGTGGTTGAGAAATGAGATGTGTAATTTATGCTCGTAGAACGCCTGAAGGTGCTACTTCAATGTTGGTCCTTTGTATGTGGCCATGCTGTGTAAATGTCTCATACATGTGGTATTGCCATACTCGGGAAGAGTAGCAGAATTTTGGGGTGTAATTTGTTGTATGCATATGCTGTGTGTGAGAAATAACCTGATAATATGACAATTTTGTAAAAAAAAATGCAAAGAATTGTGGGAAAAAATTACAACTTAAAAAATATCACCATGCTACTTAATTAATACCTGTAAATGTCTACTTTCTAAAAAGGGGTCATTTGAGGGATATTTGTACTTTCCTGACATGTTAGTGTCTCAAGAAATGAGATACACCTCATTTTCTGAAGGCCTGATCAGATGTGAACAATTTTCAGTGATTGGCACCATAGTTTGTAGGCTCTATAACTTTCACAAAGACCAAATAATATACACTAATTTTGGTTATTTTTACCAAAGATATGTAGCAGTATAAATATGGCCAAAATGTATGAAGAAAAATTACTAATTAGCAACATTTTAATGACAGAAACAAAGAAAAAGGCATTTTTTTCAAAATTTACAGTAGTTTTTTTATTTATAGCACAAAAAATAAAAAAAACACTAGTGAAACACTAGTTAAATACCACCAAAAAAAAGCTATATTTGTGTGAAAAAAGGACACAAGTTTCATATGGGTACAGTGCTGCATGACTGAGTAATTGTCATTCAACCTGTGAGAGCGCTGAAAGCTGAAAATTGGTCTGGGCAGGAAGGGGGTGTAAGTGCACTGTATTGATGTGGTTAAAAAAAACATTGAACTAAAGGCTGTAATGTTACAAAATAGGTAAAAAGCCAAGGCGGGGTGGGGGTGGGGGGGGGTGTGAATAATTTTGCAACCAATATATATCTATCTATATATATATATATATATATATATATATATATATATATATATATTATTGGTTGAACTGGATGAACTATCTAAGGAATGAGGAAGGAGACAGAAATAACACTCAGTACTTGGGATTGAAGCAAATACTATAAACGGATATTCTTTGTTAATTTTTCATCTCTTTCATCTCTGTACTGTAACATATGGTATTCTTTTACTATTAATTTTTACGCTTGGAGGAAAAGCGATATAACCCCCATATACAGAAAGGATTCTTCAAATTAAGAGAAAACATGGAATAGACTCCTTCAGGAATAAGTTCTGGCCAGCTCAGTTGACTGTTTTAAAAATGCACTAAATGAATAGGCCTTCCCCACTGGAGCAAATTGGAACATGCTTTATGAGATTTGTTTTCTTTACCTTCAACTGGATCAGCTGTGGGTATAGTGTTTTATATATAGAGGTTGTCTATTTATTCTTTATTTTCATGGTTAATCTAGATGGTCTTGTGTCTTTTTTTCAACCCGACTAACTATGTAACTATGTCACTGTTGCAGGATACAGAAGATCTTCAATATGCTGAAATCATCAGGCCTTCTCACCCAAGGGTCATACAAACAGAGGAGAAAGTCACTTATGCTCTTATAAGCAGGAACAACTAGAGTTCATTTGATCAAAGGAGAAGTGCAAGGGTTAAACAAAACCTTGAATTAGCTATCACCAAGGTTCGTAAACTTGTAACTATAATCAGTACCCATATGGGCATCAAAAAGTAACAATATATTGAACTAACACAGAAAATTATAATACACTTGTGGCTACTGTCATTACATCACCAATAAAACTGTGTACAGTAAAACAGTGACTGTAAATAAACAGAAAAAAGTGTCCTTAATTATCCAAAACCAAGAAATATAACCAATATGTGCGGTCAAAAATTACAGTCCCACAAGCCATGATGAAAACCAAGGGGGCACCAACAACTTACATGCAAGGCTTACCAAAATGCCTGTGACCCCTAATAAGAGTGGTCAACAAACATAGAGCCTCGGGTAGAACGGGAGGATATACAAGCTTTGTGGGCGGAGATAGAACAAGGCCCGGTACTTTGGGAAGGCCAGGGGAAGCCATACAGCTGATGAATATAGGCGGCTGAGGTCCGTACGTTTGGAAGTCTTTCTCAGTGGTTTCATGTTGGCAATATTGGATTTCCTTTGCCACAAAGTGGTTCTTTCATGTCCCTTTGCTTAGCACATTTTCTGGCTGTGGGATCTGGTTGTAATTTCTTGAAGAATCATCTTGGCCTGACATGAACTCCCAGACTCACCCAGGCATTCTACGGCAAATCCTAATCCATTGGGCTAAGTTGAAAGGTTAAGGAGTCTCTGTAAGAAAGGTGTGGTTTAATTATTACACTACATTCCTGGGTTTTATATGAAGATCATACTCTTCCATGATGACGGTCTCTCTATTGTATTGAATGTTTGTTGACCACTCTTATTAGGGGGTCACAGACATTCTGGTAAGCCTTGCATGTGAGTGGATTTTGTCACCTTGATGATCCTAGAAGTTTTCCATTTCCATCATAACTTGTGGGACTGTCATTTTAGACTGCTCATATCGGTAATTTTTCTTCTTGGTTTTGGATAATTTAAAGACACTTTTTTTCTGTTTATTTACAGTCACTATTTTTATCCCACACAACTTTATTGGTCATGTAATGACAGTAGCCACAAGTGTATTATAATTTTCTGTGTTAATTCAATATACTGTTACTTTTTGATGCCCAAGGGGTACTGATTATAGTAGATGCGCTGCACTGTTTGTTTTACATTTAAGACTATGCTTAGCATAGGCGGCTCGAGGCTTTGTGAGGCCTTAGGTAAAATTTAGACACGAGACCCCACTCACACCCTTTGCAGGGGTTAAGGAAGAACCCAGAGGTGGAGCATCTTATTATTGCTGTTGTTTGTGTGGGTGGGATGTGTACTGCGCCAATTACATGGGATGAATAGAAGAGGAAGATCAGCAGGGATTGGCACAGTACACATCCCACCCGCACAAGCAGCAATAAGATACTCCACCTCAGGGTTCTTCTTTAATCCCTGAAGAAATTGGGGTGGGGACCATGGGGTAGGAGGAGAGAGAGAGAGAGAGAGAGAGAGATCAGAGTACTCACTGGGATAGAGAAGGGAGGGAATGGATGGATAGATCAGGCCAGGGGCGTATCATGAAATTAGTGGGCCGGTGTGCAAGCTGCTTAAAGGAGGTGGGGTTAAGTAGGGTCTGCGATGATTAACATGGTGCAGAATGTGGTTAAATAGGGAATGTACAGTGCTGAGTGTATGGCGGTCGGTAGTATGTGCAGAAGAGGGGCACAGAGTGTATGGCGGTGTGTAGTATGTGCAGGAGGGGGGCAAGGAGTGAATACATGTGGGTCGTATGTGCAGGACAGGGGCATGGAGTGATTAGGGGTGGGTGGTAAGTGCAGGAGAGAGGCACGGAGTGAATAGGGGTGGGTGGTATGTGCAGGAGAGGGGCACGGAGTGAATAGGGGTGGGTGGTATGTGCAGGAGGGGGCACGGAGTGATAGGGGTGGGTGGTATGTGCAGGAGGGGGGAATAGGGTGGATGGTATGAGCAAGAGAGTGCATAGGGTGGGTGGTATGTGTAGGAGGGGGGCATGGAGTGAATGGGGTTGGGTGGTGTGTGCAGGAGGGGGGCATGGTGGGGTTGGTATGTGCAGGAGGAGGATATGGGGTGGGTGGTATGTGCAGGAGGGGGGCAAGGGGTGAATATGGGTGGGTGGTATGTGTAGGAGGGGTGCGTGGGGTGGATGGTATGTGCAAGAGAGGGCATAGGGTGGGTGGTATGTGTAGGAGGGGGGCATGGAGTAAATGGGGTTTGGTGGTGTGTGCAGGAGGGGGGCATTGGGTGGTTGGTATGTGCAGGAGGAGGATATGAGGTGGGTGGTATGTGCAGGAGAGGGCATGGAGAGAATAGTATGGGTGGTATGTGCAAGAGGGGGGCATGGAGTGAATCGGGTGGGTGGTATGTGCAGGAGGGGGGCATGGAATGAATGGGGCCGGGTGGTATGTGCAGGAGGGGGTCATGTAGTGAATGGGGGAGGATGGTATGTGCAGTTGGGGGGCACAGAGTGAATGGGGGTGGGTGATATGTGCAGGAGGGGGATGCAAATGGGTTGAAAGTATATGGTGTGAACAAGCCCTAATGCATTGCTCCAACACTGCAGAGACCACTGGTATGCACTGAGAAAGTGAAGCCAGCCACACACACACACACAGCACCAGAACTGGCCTCGCACCTCCCTGCAGATATTGCTCTCACCCCCTGGCACCCCCTGCCATCTCAACCCTCTTCCTCAAGCTGCTGCATAGAAATATCTCCCAGAAACATGCAAAATCCCGCCAACTTACCACCCTGCACACACCCTGCAGAATGGACTTCCGCTGCTTGTACCCCCTGTGGGATCTCTGATCTTGGGCAATGAGCTCTCAGCATCACTCCATGAGCATTCACTTCCATCTCAGCACTTGTCAGCTGCAGCTCCGCCTCCTCCTCTGTAAGATTTTTGCCGTCAGCGTTGGAGCACACTAAGCGGGAGCGCCAGAAAGAGCTGAGAGAGAGAGGGAGGATAATCCATGTCCATGCGCGGCCGTGTTTTTACAAATGTGACAGGTGCGAGAAAGTGACATGCACGGCTTTGTCTCATCCATGGGTGCCCTGTGGGCCAGCCTCAGAAACAGCAGCTGCTAGGCCCCTATGAGCACGAGGCCTTAGGCGGCTGCCTAATTAGTTTAATTAGAGAGCCGCCTCTGATGCTTGGTATCAAGGCATAGCATTCAGGTGCTTTGTTTTTTGTTGCCATTAGCACAGATTTTAAGTATTTTATTAATTCATAATTAAAAACTGAGGGTTTAGTCCCTTGTATACTATGGAAATAAAGAGTAAAAAAAGTGGACTATGTAGGCATATTTTTCATTCTATAAAAAATATCAAAATGTTATTGGCTGACAAAACATCAATGAAAAAAGACTGTATACTATGGTCCTAACTCTATAGTTTTGAGAGGCTCCAAGTTGCAGCACATATATAATGGATAAATAAAGGGCAGGTTTGCCTGGAGAAACCCCACTTCTCCTTAAAGGCATGGGGACATATTGTATGCCTAGCAATAGCACAATGGCAGCTGAAGGCAATCAACGTGCCCCCACACCAAATTAGCAAACAACCTATACGAAAAGATGGGACCTGGAGCCAAGTAAAAGTGAGCAAATGAAAGTAATTTTTAAGGGGGTGGATCAAGCTAAAGGTATGCGCACCACTGCAGAAGTCTAAATCACTAGTTAAACATTGCACCAGTTAATCTATTGCTGTGTTCTCAAGCTATTTTAAAGCGACTATTACTGTATATTTTAAGTTTGCATCTGGAGGTGTTAAATACTGAACTGTCTAAGATCAATGTACCAGTACTGTGAAGAGAAACTCCAGTAAATCAGTTAATTTATTCCACAAAGTCTGGACTTATCATTTAATGCACATGAGCTTATGTGGTCATTACAGTGTTATAATGAGGGGAGTGATTGAATTGCTTGTGTAACATCACCATACAGAAGAAAGAGCAGCCAGTCCGGATGGGATGGGGATGGTGGTGGCCATTCATGGAGTGTTCCATTTCGAAAAGGTGGCTTGGTGTCTGTCTAAGCATGCCCTTCTCAGTGGTGGGTCCCTATGCTAGGCCCAAAGTGGCACAGAGCATTTCCAGGGAAAGGGTCTAAGCCACAGAAGAAGTGAAGCCTTGCAAGTGTTGATGATCCCCTATAAAAGCATGAGTTGGAGCAAGACAATTGTGCTGTGCTAAAGAACTGGTGGAGAGTATTTCATGTTTTGCCCCATTAGCCTCAAAATGCTCTATAGTCTAGTGCGGGTAGGAACAGACCCATGCCAAAGGCTGGTGAGGAGACGAGACCCTTCTAGTGTAGGGCCTGACAGGATAATTCAACATATGAATACCTGTGGCTGGTAAACCCGCACTCATTATTACTGTTGTAGTGGGGTAGTGGCACAAATAGAATGGTGTCCCCCATGCTGCAGTTCCCACCTACAACATGTGAGTTGGAAGCTTTGGCAAATTAGATAGAGGCCATCTTGTTTCCTCTGGAGCCTGGCTTTCCCTGACCCACCCCTTTCACTAGCTGGATCTCATTTAATTTCAATCAAGGAGGCTTAGCATCACATCTGAGTGTTACTGCAGCTTTCTGTTAGTACCCTGTAGGACCCTCTCACTACTCATGATCTGCTGGCATTGTATAAAGAAGCACAGAGATCTAGTGACAATATCACTAGGCCTTACAGTATACTTATAAAACGATTTAATTTAATAATTTAATCAACATGTTTATGAGGGTGGAAAGGAGGGACCAGAGATGGCAAAATAGAGGTAGATTAAGCTTCTATACAAGGTTCAGTAGGGCGAACTCAGCTAACAAATTATTACTGACAGAGTCAGATTGCATAATTTGTTGCTACTGCTAGATGTGCTGATCATTTTGGTTCCTTAGGTATCATGAGAATTGAGCTTAGGATCAACACTGAAAAAGAAGAAACATACACATGGGGAAAATTATATCTACTCAGGTATCAAGAAATTGAGCTGCAAGTTTGAAAATGACTTGCTAAGCTAATGCTAGACTTGCCAGGCTTCACAAGTTTGTTTCACAATTGCAGCAACTCCACATTGCATGACTCCAAATCAACTTTCTTTGCAAACATTCTGAAAATCTGCTGCAAGTTCAGTTATGTCATCCCACCACAGGGATCACAGCGGCTGAATTTTCATCTTTTCTCCCTACTGTAGATTTGCAGAGCTCTTGCTGTAGACTCACCACTGCAATTTTGCTCTTGCTAAAGACCTGCCATGCAAATTTGCTACAAATTGGAAAAGTGTCAACTAGAACTTGTGCTTTAAGTGCTCTGAAAGTGCAACATGCCAGTGAAAATGTGCAGCAAGTTGTGTGTATCTGGATCTTAGGGGCTTCACATTTTTGTAGGCATTTCACAAGAGATGTACTATGGATGTATTCATATAAAAGCAAGTTTTCAAAAACTTTAAGAGTCAATAACAATTTAATTTACAAATACATTGAATACATACATACTGTACATACCTAAAATCTGTTAAAAAAGCTATAGTATAGTTTCTCTTGAAGAAGTATTTCAAGATATTTTTACACAGTTACATTGGTCCATTGTAGGGGTAGAGATCTAACATTTTTTTGAAATTTGGAAGCCATGGGGAAAAAAACATTTTACCTGTTTTTTCCAGTGAAAAATTGAAATTTGTTTGGAAATTTTTTTATTTTTATTGAGGAGTTGTTTTTGAATTAAAAGTCCTTTTGTTACACTGGGAAGGTGAAATACAGTGTATATAAATTAATTATGCTTGCAACTCTTACTTACCTGAAGATGCTGCTTGTGATGAAACACTGTGATGATCCAGAAACAGAAGAAACGGTGTGTCTTGAATAAGAACTCTGGAAGGAAAAGCTACTCCCACTTTCATTATGACCCTCATAATTTCATTCCTTAAAGTATTTTTTAATGACCTTTGGTATGCAAGGATGTGTTTTGTCATCCTTGTAGCATTTGGAAAAGAATATTTGCAAATTTCAGCTTTGCTCTCAGCAGATATTGCACTGTGGAAATATTTTTATGAATGTCTTCAACATAGGTGTTGCGGACATAATAACTGTCCATTTTGAAAAGCAAATAGAGCAATAAAATCCTTATAATCGATCAGAAGGTCACATGTGGTCTATCTGCTTTCTACGATATTGCGGTCAGATGCAGGTATAAGAACATAATTTTTGAGCATTGTTTGGTACAATTTGTATCATACTAATGCAGTTTGGATTAATGCTGCACTATGATCTTTAATATTATTAGTGCAGTTCCATGATCCATCCCAATGAACACAATACAAGTTTGATGTAACTATAAATACATAACAGCATTAATATTGATACACATACTTTGACCCTCCAGTGCCTCCCCCAGACTTCAATCAGAAGGACTACATTTTTTCCTTCCTCCTTTGAACGAACACCAAGGTATGTCTAAGACACCATCAATAAATAATCAGTGGGTCACTATGGGGCTGATTCACAAAGCATTTGCGCACACGCCGACGCGCAACAGCTGTTTTCTTATTCACAAAGCATTTGCGCCTGTAACACAGCGCAATTCCCCATTTACTATCATGTTGCCGGCACACGGGCGGCCGCGATCTGTGCACCACTATAGACCTGGCGCACGGCATCTTCAACTCAGAATTAAAAGAAGCTGGAAGTGCGAATATTATGGGGGTGATGTGGGGTGATGTGAGGAAGTATAGATATGACTGTCCAAGTAATACATATGGCCAAAATAGGATGGAATATAAACTTTCTCTGAGCAAGCCTGCTGCACCTGTAAACACACTGGAACTGCATGAGATAATTTTATGCACTGCGCATGCGCAAATGGCATTTGCGCCCGTTCAAGTGCTCTGGTTCACTGCGTGGGCAAAATCTTAATAAATGTCAAGTCACGTAGGTTAATTTGCATAAGTTGAACAGGCGCACCTCTCAACTTGACTTTTTTTGCGCTGGTTCACTTCTATGTTTTTGTTTAAGGCTTTTTGCACACAGGTCATATTAGCATTGAGAAAAAAAAAATGAAGAAAAAATGCGTGGGGATCCCCAGAAATTCCATACCAGGCCCTTCAGGTCTGGTATGGATATTAAGGGGAACCCCGCGCCAAAAAAATGGCGTGGGGGTCCCCCTCAAAATCCATACCAGACCCTTCAGGTCTGGCATGGATTTTAAGGGGAACCCCGGCCAAAGAAAAAAAATGCTGTGGGGGTCCCCCTCAAAATCCATAACAGACCCTTATCCGAGCACGCAACCTGGCAGGCCGCAAGAAAATAGGGCCCCCCCTCCTGAACCGTACCAGGCCACATGCCCTCAACATTGGGAGGGTGCTTTGGGGTAGCGCCCCCCCCCAAAGCACCTTGTCCCCACAACCCTTGCCGGTGGTTGTGGGGGTCTGCGGGCAGGGGGCTTACTGGAAATCTGGAAGCCCCCTTTAACAAGAGGACCCCCAGATTCCAGCCCCCCCTGTGTGAAATGGTAGGGGGGTGCAAAAGTACACAAAAATAGTGACAAAAGGGTTAAAAATGACAGGAGACGGTCTTTGACAAGTCCTCTATTAAAGTCTTCTTTCTTCTGGTCTTCTTCCTTCTTCTTTTCTTCATCCTTCGGTTTCTTCATCTTCTTTCTCCATCTTCTTCTTCCTCTGATCCACTTCTTCTTGCTCCGGCGTTCTCATCCGGCATCTTCCTCCATCTTCCTCCTTCTTCTTGGTTCTCAGGCCGCTCCGCACAATGGGAGGCTCCCACTGTGTGATGCTTCTCTTCTTCTGACAGGTCTTATATAACGGAGGGTGGGGCCATCCGGTGACCCTGCCCCCTCTGACACATGGAACCGTGCGTCAGAGGGGTTGTGGTGTCACCCCCCGAGGGGTTCCCCTTAATATCCATGCCAGACCTGAAGGGCCTAGTATGGATTTTGAGGGGGACCCCTAGCCATTTTTTTTTGGCACAGGGTTCCCCTTAATATCCATACCAGACCTGAAGGGCCTGGTATGCTCTTGGAGGGGAACCCATGCCGTTTTTTTTAAAATTAAAGTCGCCTGGCCTGGGGTGACTTAAAGTCGCGTTGTAAGTTGCCGCAAGTCGTGCTGTTATTCACACTCAAGTCGTGTCTAAGTCGTCTCCCAAAGTCGAGCTGGAAGTCATGTTGCCCCTGTGTGAATGCACTATTAATGATACGGCGCTCGCTACTATGAATTGCGCCGGCATATTATGTGTTGCACTTATGCGTGCGCTGGTTCATACGCTCACTTGAAAATTTACCTGGCGCACAAATGGAGGTATGAACCAGCGCAGCGCAATCTTAGCCCTTCCTCCTCTGGGCTGGCCGCTCAGCTTTCGGCTAATTTCCAGCTCTCTTCTCTTTCCACAGTTACCAGCTGTTCCCAATGATGCTCGTCAGACCTGCCTATTTAAAGCCTTCCAGCTCACTCTTTCCTTTGCCTTCGTGTGGTCACATCACAAGGAACCATCTCCTGCTGTTTGTTTCAAGACTGGCTTGCTGACATCCCTCCTGGCTTCTTATCCTGCTTGCAGTTGCTCTCCTTGGATCCCTGACATCTGGAATGGCTGATTACCCGATCAGGTTTATGAACTTTGGACTGGCTGACTACCCGATCTGGCTACTGGACTCTGGCTATGCTTGACTACGCTTTTTTCTATTTACCTTTTTTTTTTTTTAATAAACAAGTGTGATTTGATTGTACTTCTGTCTCTGTCTGTTTCATGGTTTCTGACAGTTAGTAAATCAGCCCCCATGTGTATATATATATATATATATATATATATATATATATATATATATATATATATTTTTTTTAATAATATGTATAGGCATTGACTGTTGGACTGTTGGACTGAGGAAGGAGTTTCTCTAGTATAATACGAAACGCGCTGGGTGAAGGATACTTTCTACATACCATCTATTTGTAACAATTGCATCACCAGTAATGCTTGAATGTATACTCAATAATATATGTTTTAACTACCGTATTTATGGGCGTATAACACGCAACCCCAAGTTTAGGAGGGAATTTTAAGGAAAAAAACGTTTAGGAGGGAAGTTTAAGGAAAAAAGTTTAAGGAAAAAAAACGTTGTCAACATCAAAATGCCCCTCAATGCAGCCTTATCAGTGTCCATATGCAGCCTTGTCCATCATTGCAGAATGATCAGTGTCCATCTGCAGCCTTGCCCAGTGTCACCTGCAGCCTTGCTCAAGTGTCATCTACAGCCTTGCCCAAGTGTCAGTTGCAGCCTTGTCCAGTGTCATTTGCAGCCTTGTCCAGTGTCATTTGCAAAATTGTAAAATTACCGCCGCAGAGATAGGCAGAGCTGGATGTCCTGTGTACTCGGCTCCTCTCGGCTCCTCTCGGCTCCTCACGGCTCATCTCGCAGTCCCGCCCAGTCCCGATTCTTGGCCCAGCTCCTATGATGGACATAACAGTGGTCCAATGGTGGGACTGGGAGTGACTGTGAGCGGAGCCGAGCCTAGCCGAGTACACAGTACACTCGTCTCGGTCGATTTCGGCAGCGCTCGATCCCTCCTTCCCCTCAAAGGCAGCAGGGATTGGCGTATAACACGCACCTACGATTTTCCCCTGGTTTTAAGCAGTGCGTGCTATAGGCCGATAAATGCGGTAGGTGTTTCTAATAGAATATATGAATACCTTTTCTACCAAACTAAGTTGTTAAAGTTGTTAAAGTCCAAACCTCAAGGGGAACTCTTTTTTCTCTGTTTATACAATAAGATGTGGGCACCATGAAATAATCGCTGACATTTTCTATAGGCGCGAAGATTGACAAAGAAGAATGAAGGGACTGATCTTCTAGAACATATGAAAATATTATGAATGTTGTACTTATCAAGGCCAATTATAAAGTACAACATTCATAATATTTTCATATGTTCTAGAAGATCAGAACCTGAATTTTTCTCCTTCACTAATGTATGCTGATGAGGCTGCACTGATGGGCACTGATGAGGTAGCACTGATGGGCATTGACAAATGGCACTGATGGGCAGTGATGAGGTGGCACTGGTGTGCACTGAAGAGGCTGCAATGATAGACGGCCCTGGTGAGCACTGATAGGTGGCACTGATGGGCACTGCTAGGCAGCACTGATGGTCACTGCTAGGCAGCACTGAAGGGCACTGATACAGTAGATGGCACTGATAGTGCTGATGGGCACTGATGGACACTGATAGGCACTTGTAGTTGACACTGATGGGGCACTTATAGGAAGCACTGGTAGGTGGCACTGAGGGACAATGATAGGCAGCACTGATGGGCACTGATTGGCAGCACTGATGAATACTGATTAGCAGCACTGGTGGGCACTCATTGGAAGGATTGGTGGGCAATAATAGGCAGCACTGATGGGTACTTTTAGGACTGCACTGATAATCAGGACACGACCTGAATATCAGTGTCGATGAGTGTAGATGACCCTCTAACAAAAGACGGTTATTGGCTCTCTTCTCCCCACCTCACGCTGTCAGGCTGAGGAAAAGAAAGCCGATAACTGGCTTGTGCTTACATCGTGATCAGCTGTCATTGGACACAGCTGATCGCGTGGTAAAGGGCTGCTGTAAATGGCCCTTTACCCCGATCTGTGATCAGCTGAGTCCAAAGGACGCCCTACTTGCAAAATAAGCCAACGCTGTAGCTGTCTTTTGTCTATAGCGTGGGCGGGAAGGGGTTAATGAGCCAATCAAAAGGATTCTCAGACTTACTCAAACATTAATATGTTTCATATTCTTAAGCCCCATATCAGATTTTCTGCTGAACTTTTCCTTCAGATTTACCAAAACCATATAATATGAGGTCAAACCTTAGGCCACGTACACACGAGAGGATTGTCCGTCCAACTAAGTCCGTCAGACAATCTGACAGACAGTCCGTCCTACTTTTGAATGAACGGACTTGACCACACACGATGAACAGACAGTCCGCTGAAAGCTTGCACGATGACGTGTACAGCACGTACGACGGGACTAGAAATACGACGTCCAATACACTGCAATGCAACCTTCGACCGTGTAAATCCTTTCTGAGCATGCGTCATACTTAGTCCGTCCAGCTAGCCTACTCACGAGCGGACTGTCCGCTGAAACCAAAGTTGGACGGACAATATTACGGAAATTCCGAAAGACTTAGTCCGCCAGACTGTCCGCTGAAACCCACACACGAGCGGACTGTCCGCTGAAACACGTTTCAGCAGACTAAGTTGGATGGACAATCCTCTCGTGTGTACGCGGCCTTAGGAGTTTCAACGTGTATGCAATCAGGCAGGCCCTTGCCCTACATGGTTTTGGTAAATCCGAAGGAAAAACTCAGCAGAAAATCTGATAGTGTGTATGGGGTTTTAGTAGCCAAAATCGCAATAGCTACCACTTGGAAGAACCCTGTAATGGATCTGGCGGTAATGATGAAACCAAAACTAACATGGATAAGGACCAATGAAAAAATGGTCAATGTCTCGAAGGATATTTCTTTACGATGTGAGAAGATCTGAAATCCCTGAATACTCTATATTCAAACTCTATATTAACAGCTGATGCTTTGGCGGTTGGAGTTGGCTCTCGGACGGCCTATGGTTCCCCTTACTTCTCTCTTTTGCTTTCCTTTTCCCCCCATATTAATATTAATTGTGCAAATGAACAAATTACAATCATCAAAAATTCTAATTTGGAAAACATTATGCGAAAAAGTAAGGGCTAAAAAGAAAAAGGAATACATCAGCTTTGGATTCAGGCAGATGAAGATACATTTCAAGTGCACCACACCTGCTGGATATGATAGAATTCTATGGCAAAGTACAGCTAACCTGCAGGAAAGCCACAGGTATGGGTAGACCGCAGACCATCAGTGTAAAAGTAGCCTTAGGCCCCTTTAGCATGATCTGTGTGACCCAATCGAACCCTCCATTCACCTCTATGGAGCGGCAGATGTAAACAGACTTGTGTCCATTTACACCTGCCTCCTTCCAATCCAATCTGCTAAAAAAACGAAAAGTGGATCTGGCCCCTTCCATTTGATCAGATGAGAGGGCCCATAGAGTAGAGTGGGCTGTGTCTGTGTCCACTTTGCATATGCAGAGTGGATGCAGAACTGTCATCTGCTCATTGTGGCCCATGACTGGCTACTAAGTCGTTTAAGTGGCCCTCGCTCTTCAAAAGTTTGGGCGCACCTGGTCTAATGTTTCAGAGGGATATTCTTACTGGTCCACATAAATAACTGTCAGTTGTGAAGGCCAGGTAAGCCCTATTACCAAGCTCCCCTGCAGCTAGTGATCTACTGTAGCTCAGGTTCCTGGCATGTCATTTCCTGCTACATCAGTGGCTGTCTGACAGCAGGATGGAAAGGAAGCCTAGGAGCCCGGACATGATGATGTCACACATCAATGTAATTTACCCACCCTGTGCCGCGGTCTTTGTCATTTTTCGTTATTATAGAAATTACTTGTTACACCTACTCCAAGATCTTGGTAACATAACTGCAAGTCTGCAATTGCTATAGATGAACTTTTACTGTATGTGCTGTCATACACTACTGCCCATAAGTAGCATGTCAACATTTTGAGGTGTAGATGAATCAAAATATTCTTTGACATATGTACAATTTGGACATGGCACTTCCCTTTATCCCAATGACATATACAGTAATCCCACAGTTTCTTGATTTATTTATAATTCATTTGTAGGGCTAATGCACACTTGCATCTCAAAGAAGCTCAAAGAAGCAGCTCCTACTGGCTTTCAAGCTTTTTTGAGATCTTATTTTCTTCTGGCTGGAAACTCCCCTCCATGTTAGTTAATGTGTTCATGCACACTATGGCTTTTTCAGGAGTTTAAAGGCATATGCTTTTACAGGCAGAACCCCCCACCAAACTCGTGTTTTCAAGAGGGGCTTTTAAGCAGAAAAAGTGCCCAAAAACATACAAAAAAGCACGAATGTGAACACTTATGCAGAAAAGAGCTTGAATAAGCTAAAATAACCTCAATAAAAATATACAAAAGAGCACAAAAAAGCACAAGATTATTTAAGCTTCTAGGCAGAGAAATAAAAGCTCAAATGCCTGTAAAAACAACTTCTTTTGGGGCTGCAGTGTGCATGAGCCCGTAAATATTGATCGTATTCTTGTTATCAAGTTATCTTACCAAACTTACCTACTTACCTATTTTTCCTGTTCATAGTAAAGCAATTGCATTTACATAAAAAAAAAATATGAGCAACTACAGTCAAAAAAGTGAAATTGATGAAACTCCTAATGCTGTCTATGAAACTACAGACATACCCCACTTTTAGGTACACAATGGGGTTTATTTACTAAAGCTGGAAAGTGCAAAATCAGGCTCACTTCTGCATAGAAACCAATGAGCTTCTAACCCCAGATTGTTAAATTAAGCTTTGGAAATAAAACCTGGAAGCTGATTGGTTTCTATGCAGAAATTAGCCTGATTTTGCACTCTCCGGTTTTAGTAAATAAACCCCAATGTGTACCTAAAAGTGGTTTATGCCTGTACTTCGCCTAACCATCTATGTTTGCTGCAAATATTCTGTAGTCAAAACATCCATTCAGTTTATCTTAAATGTATCTAAACACACCACTATAGATATAATAAACATGTTGCAGCTTATCAGTCCTTAGATGTCATGGCTCCATTCGTTTTCTTAAAGTGGTTGTAAACGCTGACAAACCACTTTTACCTACAGGTAAGCCTAGATTAAGGCTTACCTGTAGGTCCAAGAAATATCTCCTAAACCTATACGGTTTAGAAGATATTTACAAAAAGACAGCGGCACGCAAGCGCACTCAGCATTCCGCTGCTAACGGTGATATGCTGTTAGTGGCGGCTCCCCGTGCACATGCGCGGGAATGACGTCATTGCTGCTCCGGTGCTGTGAGTTGCTGGAGCAGCGATAACGGGAAGAAGATGGACGCTCAGTGCTACAGGGGACAGTGGTGACATCGCTGGCTCCTGTGTCAGGTAAGTGACACATAATGGGCTACTATGCGATGTATAGTAGCCCATTATGCTTTACCTTTGCAGGGAGACAAAGAGGAAGTAAACCCATCAGGGTTTACTTCCTCTTTAATTTTCATTTCATGTTTCTGCCAATAACACAGTTCCTGTATAGGGTGCTGACACTTATGCACTGTTTTGCTGCTTTGAGGGAACAATGTTGTCATCATAGGACAGGACAACAGAACATTTTACCATCTCCTAATTTACATTTCATCGGGGGAAAGATTCTGCAGTCCACAGAGAAGCCACAAACAGGGCTGCTAACACTGCTTAGGGTTTTTCACTTTCACGAGACACCAACTCATGTATTCTAACAAAATTAAAAATAGATTGGTGTTGCACTTCCAAGAGCCTTTAAAAAAAGGAACCCCAGGGGGCTGATTCCTTCAAAAGGGAGTGTAATCTAATAGCGTATAATCACCCCAAACACATAAACAAAAAATATAAGAGTTAATAGAAAGCCTCTATACACGGTATAAGGGTATATGGGTTAGTCTATCACCTAATAAAAGTGTTCATATACATTGAATTGTGTATAGGCTTTCTATTAACTCTTATATTTTTTGTTTATGTGTTTGGGGTGATTATACGCTATTAGATTACACTCCCTTTTGAAGGAATCAGCCCCCTGGGGTTCCTTTTTTTAAAGGCTCTTGGAAGCGCAACACCAATCTATTTTTAATTTCATATCACAAAGCTGATTGAACAGGATCACAAATAATTGCAGGTAATGCAGATGCATAGTATGTATTTCAAATGTGTCTTTAGCAGTTTGCATTGAGCTCAGTCTTAATTTATTTTGCCCTAAAGGCTTGGTGTTACATTGTCTTTACCTCACTTTCCATGATGTAACCAGTGTAGCAAAAGATGAGTGTAGAAGGGGAAGGGTTTAGGCTGGAGGTTGTCAATAAACATTCACATTAATGAGACCAGAGTAAAGCCCCGTACACGCGGTCGGACATTCCAATCACAAAATCCGTCAGATTTTTTCAGATGGATTTTATCCGAAACTGGTATTGCCTACACGCGGTTGGACAAAGTTGTTGGAATTTCCGATCGTCAAGAACGCGGTGACGTAAACCGCGTACGACGGGACTATAAAAGGGAAGTTCAGCACCATGTTCGGCACCCTTGGGCCTCCTTCTGCTGATCTCGTGTTTATCGCATGTTAGTAGAAGTTTGACTAGACGATTCATGCTTTTCAGACTTGTGCTTCAGATCGTTACTTCTCAACAGTTTGTGCTTGTTGGTGCTTATCTGCTTATCAGTGCGTGTAGTCAGTTTGCATTTGTTTGTCTTTGCGGCCTATATTTTATATAGTACACTTTGATTTTCAGTGCTTATTGTGCGCTCGTTTCTGGTTTTCAGTTTGTTCTTTCAGGCCTTGCTGTTTATCGGTGCTTTCTGTTAGTCCGTTCTGACCAGCTGACCATTTTGAGCCAAGTTGCGTGTACGTACTTGTCGTAGACTTCGTGCTGTGCAGGGACTTGATGTTGGGCTTTTAGGTTTGACCCAAGCCCAGTCCATGAACAGGGTGAGGAGGAGTTCATGGAGCAAGAATTGGTTGCGCCAGCGTGACCAATTCTCACACATGCCTTTGCTTCGTGAGATCCGGGAGAATAATCCTGATGATTTCAGGAATTATCTCAGGATGACGGACCCCGTTTTTCACCAACTGTTGGCTTTGCTGTCCCCTTATATCAGCAGGCAGGATACCTGCACGCGGCAAGTCATCACTCCGGAGCAGAGGCTAGTTGTCACGTTGCGGTACTTGGCGACAGGGAGAAGCCTTCAGGACTTCAAGTTCTCGACAGGCATCTCCCCCCAAGCTCTGGGGATCATTATTCCAGAGACCTGTTCTGCCATCATACAGGTGCTGCAGAAGGACTATATCAAGGTAAGACTTCTCCTTTAACATCACATTCTATGTATTTAATGTTTGATAATGTATTGTACTTCTTTCATCATTCCCTAATTACCATGATAGTAATATGCTGTGAATGTCCCCTTTGTCCTCATGCATGCTGGAAGCTTTTAAAGTTCCTTTTTTGTCCTTCATGCATATTTGCCTTCACTAACCTCCCCAGCATGCTCTTCTGGCCCATAAACCTGTAGCCTAGTCACTTAGCAATGTATTTTGTCAGCTCCCTAAAATGTGTACAAATGTTATGTGTGTTCTTAAATTCATGCAGAGTGCCAGAGGTTTTTTTTTTGGTGGGCCAAACTCATTAGGAACCCCCCTCCCCCAACTGCTAGGTCAGCTGATAGCAATCCTCTATCTGCTGACTTTGCCAAACCCAATACACACTATACCTACCTCTTTTGTGGTCAGATTTATGGAGGAATTCACCAAAGCATGTAGTGTAAGGGCCTATCACACATTATTTATGCATTCAGCTCTCAATGAAGAGGAGAGGGTTACCTGTCCAAAACATCCCCCCCCCTCATTTTTTGCAATGGGCCATCAGATGGGGGGGGGGGGGGGTGAGGTATCTGATAAGGGGACCTTATACTTTTGGCTTTAAATACCCATTTCCAAAAAGGTTATACTGATGTTGGCCAAAAATGTTTGTGTCTAATCTTCTTGCAATGTTGATGTGCAAAATGACTTTTTCTTGTTTGACTCCACAGTTTCCTTCAACGCCACAGGAATGGCAGACTGTGGCCTCCCACTTTGCCATCCATTGGGACTTTCCCAGCTGTGGAGGTGCAATTGATGGGAAACACGTCCACATCATCCCACCCCCCAACTCGGGGTCCTACTATTATAATTGCAAGGGGTATAATAGTATCGTGATGCTGGCGGTGGTGTCAGCGAAATACGACTTCCTGTATGTGGATGTGGAGAAAAATGGCCGGATGTCGGATGGTGGAGTGATTGCACAGACGGAGTTCTACTGGCATCTCCAAAGTGGCAGTTTGGGCTTGCCACCTCCAGAGGAGAATATGGAAGGACTCCCCTTCGTCTTCATCGCGGATGAAGCGTTTGCGCTGGGAAACCATCTGATGCAGCCATTCCCGATAAGGACCCTCACCCCAGACCAAAGGCTAGCCAGAGCCAGAAGAGTAGCAGAGAACAATTTTGGGATTATGGCCAGCCAGTTCCACCAATTTTTGACTCCAATCCACATGGAAGAATATAAACTCAATCATATTGTGCTTTCCTGCTGCATTCTGCACAATTTTTTCAAAAAGTACACCCCGAATTATGTGGCCTCAGTTGGGCCTGACGCAGACTTATTACCAGAACATGCCAACCTGACGGTCCTTGAAGCAGGCCGTCCTGCCTTGCCCCCCAAAGCGCCCGCGAGGTCAGAAACCGATATATGGAGTACTTTGTGGGTAGGGGGGCCATTGATATGCCAGACAATGTCTGAGAGGCATTTTTTAAATAAATGTCACTTTCAAACTGCCATAATATTTGTTTTCATTTACTGCTTGGGTTTGTTTTAGGTGTCTCCTAGCTTTTTTTTTTTTTTTTTTTGGGGGGGGTCTTTTTCTTCAACAGTGCAAACCCAATTTCTGTGAGAGATGAGGTGACAGTCTCTTCTTCAGATAATATTATTATTATGTGGTGGGTCTGCTACACACACACCTTGTTTTTGTTGTTAATGTATGTAGTGCATTACTGACAAAAATATTGCTCATTTTCAGCGCCATGACAGAAATGTGTGGAGTCATGAAAATTAGGCAAATTAAAAAGCACTGTGGGTGTTATTTACTAAAGGCAAATCCACTATGCACTACAAGTGCACTGCAAAAGTACACCTGAAAGTGGATTTGCCGTTAGTAAATAACACCCATTGTCACAGAAAACAACAACCTTACTACAAATACTGCTTTTGCGCATTGAAAAAGGAAGCCACACATTGTTCATAATTAAACTTTTTACTCAAAGCAAATTCACATGTGTGTTTAGAAAAGGGTTTTACAACAAACCAACATATTTGGTGTATATAACATTATTTTTGTTAACATTAATATAACTTGCCATTTTTGTGGAAACAGGCATGTATCAAAGCATAACATACAGAACACAAGAACTTACAAAGTTCAACTTTGAAAAGTGAAGACAATATCAGACATGAGTATGTTCAAATTGTGTTGATATTGCCTTCTTCGCATGGGGCTTCACCCCTTTAAAAGCCAAATTTGGAAGATGCACACAAATTGTGAACCAGATTGAGCATTTTCCTCTTGATCCCATGCCTAATGTCAACATGCGCTATCTCCCATCATGGGGGATCAATGTAGGTGTTTTGGGGGTGCAACCCCTTCATCTCAGCCACTTTAGTAGCAAGGAAGGGGTTGCACCCACAAAACGCTTACATTGATCCACCATGATGGGAGATAGCACATGTTGACAGATGTGTGCATCTTCCAAATTTGGCTTTTTAAAAAATATAAAAGTGTTTTTAAAAAAATAAAATGGATGCTAGCTAGTTTTGGGTGTTTCAGATTCTCCCAAAAACATCAATGATGTTCTTCATTTTTTGTTGAACCTCATTGATGTTTTTCTTGAGATTATCTAAATTACGATTGCACCCCATTATCTCCCTGATGATGATCTGGGCACTTTCACTGGTAAAATGTGATTCTTCTTCCACAACATCCACATCACCTAAAAATAAACCAAAAAAAATGTGTATTATAAAAATGCAGGCATACATCGATTATCTTACCTGAAGCTTTGGTCTCAGACACTCACCTGTTGTGGTGCCAATTTCGCCAATTTCAGCAATCTCTCCCTCCTCCTCCTCCGCTTATGCTTTTGGGATTTCCCCTTCTTTGGCTGGTGTCCTCAGACATCCCGAGTCTTCTCTCCCCTATGAGAATGTAAAAAAGGTATACTTAGCACACTGATATTTGAGGGCAGAAATAGGAATATGAAACATTGCTTGGAAGTGTCATACAATTGTCTTTTTTGGCAGAATTCAAAGCTGAAATCATTATTTTTGACACTTTATAAAGCTGGAATACTTACCTGTTTTGTGCAAGTTTGACAGATGGAGACACCCCTATAGTATCCACTGGATCACGTTTGTGGGACACCCTAATAAAAAGGGTGTTCTGGTGTCCCGCACTAGTGCTCCTGAGTCCAAATGTGTAAACAGCTACTGAGTGTCCTCTCCTTTACACTGAATGAAGTTTGCATTTCATTCTATTACAAAGCCCTCTAGACAATAAACTTCCTTTGACTAGAAATAGGCCAGAACAAATGTAGTTAACTGAAACTTGCCAAAACATCGTCTTTGAAGTGGGTGATCTCGCCCCCCCGTTTGAAATGGTAAGGTGCACAAAGAAAGTGTAAAAAATGGTTAAATAAGACAAACACACTTTTGAAAAATTCCTTTATTAAAAATAAAAAAAATAAAAAAAAGATTCCAGCTGTGCTAATCCACTCTTGCTATCCAGTGATGGATGATCATCTCTCCGGGGTCCAGCGATGGCTGATCTGACCCAGCGACGGGTGATTTTCAGTCCAGCGCAGTCCATCTATGCATCCGTCTTCTGTCTCCGCTGAGGAGACACTGCGGGGATCCCAGCGTTGATGTTTCTTGTATTAGGAGGGCGGGGCCACCCGTCACCTGACCCCACCCCCTCTGACACTGGTGAGGGAAGCCAGGGGTTCCCCAATGACGTATGGGTGACCCCGCCCCCTCTGATGTAACGCAGGTTGGACCTGAAGGGTCTGGTATGGATATTTAGGGGGGACCCCCACGTCAATTTTTTTTTATTTGACGCGGGGTTCCCCTTAACCACTTTCAGACCGGACCAATTTGCTGATCAAAGACCAGACCACTTTTTGCGATTCGGCACTGCGTCGCTTTAACTGACAATTGCGCGGTCGTGCGACGTGGCTCCCAAACAAAATTGACGTCCTTTTTTCCCCACAAATAGAGCTTTCTTTTGGTGGTATTTGATCACCCCTGCGGTTTTTATTTTTTGCGCTATAAAGAAAAATAGAGCGACAATTTTGAAAAAAACGCATTATTTTTTACTTTTTGTTATAATAAATATCCCCCAAAAATATATAAAAAAAAATTTTTTTCCCTCAGTTTAGGCCGATAGGTATTCTTCTACATATTTTTGGTAAAAAAAATCGCAATAAGCGATTATTGATTGGTTTGCGCAAAAGTTATAGCGTTTACAAAATAGGGATAGTTTTATAGCATTTTTATTAATAATTTTTTATTATTTTTTTTTTACTAGTAATGGCGGCGATCAGCGATTTTTATTGTGACTGCAACATTGTGGGGGACCCATCGGACATTTTTGACACATTTTTGGGACCATTGTCATTTATACAGTAATCACTGCTATATAAATGCAGTGATTCCTGTGTAAATGACACTGGCAGTGAAGGGGTTAACCAGTGGGTGGCAGTGTAGGGGTTAAGTGTTCCTAGGGGTGTGTTACTAACTGTTGGGGGCTGGGCTTTCATTTAGTGAACACTGATCTCTGCTCCAATCACATGGAGCAGAGATCAGCGTCACTAGTTGCTAGGCAGAATGGAGAAATGCTGTTTACTCTGCATTTCCTCCATTCGGCCGCTCCGTGAGACGATCACGGGGATGCCCGCGGCGATCGAGTCCGCTGGTCCCGCGACCGGACTCACGGGGGTTCCGACCAGCGCGGGAGCGCGCCGCCGGTGGCGCGCTCCCGATGGCAGGGCGGCATTGAATATTGGACGTACCTGTACGCCAATATGCCTGCCCGTGCCATTCTGTCGACGTACATCGTCGTGCGCTGGACGGGAAGTGGTTAATATCCATACCAGACCTGAATGGCCTGGTAATTGAATTTATGGGAACCCCACACTTTTTTTTTATCATTGAGTGTTCTCTGTATTATGGGAGCCGACAATTCAAAGTGATTTTAAAAGACTTTTTTTCCTTGCGAAATGACACTTTGTGCAGGGACAGTTCTAAGCACGGGAAACATGTGCCCATTCACAGGCATACTATAGACACCCCTTAGGTACGAAATTTAAAGGAATATTACACTTTTATTGTTTCACTTTAATCACTATTAAAATCACTGCTCCTGAAAAAAATGCAGTTTTTAAGACTTTTTTTGCATTGACCCATGTCCCCTGGGGCAGGACCCGGGTCCCCAAACACTTTTTAGGACAGTAACTTGCATATTAGCCTTTAAAATTAGCACTTTAGATTTCTCCCATAGACTTGTACAGGGTGTTCCGGCTTTTCGAATTTGCCACGAACAGCCCAAATTGTTTATTGTTCGCTGAACAGGCAAACAGGCAATGTTCGAGTCGAACATGAGTTCGACTTGAACTCGAAGCTCATCCCTAATCAGGACCAATGAAACCATCAAAGGTATTATAATAGGTCATGAAAACCAAAAGATAGGACTCTTTGCTGACAATATTATCTTAACAATATCTAACCCAGAAACCTCTATACTAGAACTTAAAAATTGCTACACAAATTCAGTCTAGTTTCCTATTACAAAATCAATACAAACAAATGTTTCTCGTTAACACTCAATGTACCCATAGAGGAACAAAATAGGATCAAAAATCTGTTCCCCTCTAATTGGGACCCCGCCTTAATTACTTATCTTGGAGTGCAGCTTACCTCCTCTTCCACTAAACTATATTCCAGCAATTACCCTCCACTGCTTCCGAACATTGAAGAGGAAATGGCTCAAATTGGCAAACTGCATTTAACGTGGATGGGGAGAATAGCTGCATACCAAATGCAAATACTGCCTAAGCTACTGTACCATTTCAGAACACTACTCATACCTATCCCCCAAACATTCTTTTCACAATTAATAAAAATATTTTAAAAAAATTATTTGGGCTGGTAAAAAACATAGAATCGCATTGACACAATTGTACAAACACAAATACCTAGGCCTCCCCAACGCACACAATTACTACCAAGCAGCAATCCTGGAACAATCACAGTATTGGTTCTCGTGTCAAACTGACAATAGATGGTCAGAAATAGAACAAGAAATCACCCCAGGCTATAATCTCCCAGCGCTGGCAATAGCTGCCTGTTTACATCACAGACCTGCATCACCACTGTACCCTACTATACAAGCCTCTATAGCAGCATGGTCCTCCATATTAAAACAGCAATTTAGGGATACTCCAATGCAGGGAATAAAAACACCATTAGCAACGTATGAAAACCTAATCCCAAACTTCTCAACCCAAGCTTGGAAAAGGAAAGGGATACACTTCATTACGCCTGACCTAGAGGGACTTGAAGCACTGGACAGATACCAAATGTTTCAAATAACACACTACACTAAATCTAATACACCCAAGCCACTAAAGATACCCCAAATACTTTGGAACCACATAATAAACAAATGCCTGGGGAAATACAAGGGGATATCCTTATTTTACAAATTCGCTACCCCCCTATACATACAGTCTAAACTACCCAATATGATGAAGTGGGAACAGGAACTAAAAAGAAAATTCCCATTACATCAATGGCATTTAGCTGTACAATACAATGCCAAATCCTCAGCCTGTATAGATCATTGGGAAAAAGCACAGAAGGTACTGCATATGTGGTATCTGACATCCCTACATATTCACAAAATGAACCCAAACAGCCCACCCCTCTGCTGGCAGAACTGTAACAATACAGGAAACCTTCTATACATATTGTGGAGTTGTAAGGTGATAGAATCCTTCTGGCAGGAAATAGCTTCCATCATTCAGGACATAGCAAATACCACATTCACATCAAACCCTGCACTTGCCCTCCTTAGCATCAGCATAGAAAACTTCCCACATATGGCAAGGAAAGTTGTTATACATATCCTATTTGCAGCAGGTATATCCTTGGCAAGAGTGGTGCTCCCAATCACCTCCAAAAATTGAGGAAGTAATTTCTAGAGTGAACACCCAGTACACAATGGAGAAAATGCTTGAGTATAAGGAAAGAAGAGCTCAGGCCTTTAAAAAATACTGGGAGGTCTGGAGAGCTTCTTGCTATGCCTCCTCTGACTTGTAACGATTACTCTATATCTAACATCCTCATGATAACTTCACTAAACACCCAGTCGTTTAGTGGTAATAACAAAAATAATCTTGGACGTAGTCACACCAAGGGACCTACGACCAAAACTATCAATATGTGACTACACCAAAACTAAAGTATGTGTTCTTCTGTTATTGTGTTCAGAAAGTATCACTGTTTGAAGTTCATAGGATATTAACCTACACAGAATACATTTAAAATATACCTTGCCACCATGGACCCTCAATAAGATCACTGGAGGGCTACCTCTTTCAAGTCTTTTAGAGGAACCTGCTCACAGTATGTACCTAGTCGGGTTGACAGGTTATACCTCCTGTTGAGGTTGAAAGCTATGTGAATATAGGTAGCTCAGGTAGAAGAATTTCTGTGTAGTAGTAAACCTACCAGGGCCGCTGATAGGCCAGTACAACTGGCCCTGCTCTACTGGGCCTGACCAGCAGGGGGGCCCGGGCAACCTGAACAGCATAGTCAATTTTCATGTAAAAAAATGTGCCCCCGGCCGTTCGGTAAACTTTTTTTTTTTTTAGAATATGTGTTTTTAATCATTTAAATATGCAGCTGCAGAGGAGGGACTATTTTCTGTATTTCGGGCGCGGAAGAATACGTTCTCTGCAGAGTAGCAGAGTGAGAGGCGAGCAGAAAGAGCAGGGGCCAGGCAATCGAGATATTGTGGTCTGTGGACACTCAAGAACAGGGAGGAAGTGATCTCTGCTGGGGCCAAGGCAGCTAACAATTACACAGGTGAGGTGTATGCTTGCTTGGGGGGGGGGGGGGCTTGAAGTTCAACATCTACTACTACTCTGCAATAAATACCCTGACAATACTCTGCAATAAATACCCTGACAATACTATGCAATACATACCCTGACAATACTCTGCGATACATACCCTGACAATACTCTGCAATACATACCCTGACAATACTCTGCAATACATACCCTGACAATACTCTGCAATACTTACCCTGACAATACTCTGCAATACTTACCCTGACAATACTCTGCAATACATACCTTGACAATACTCTGCAATACTTACCCTGATAATACTCTGCAATACTTACCCTGACAATACTCTGCAATACTTACTCTGATAATACTCTGCAATACTTACCCTGACAATACTCTGCAATACTTGCCTTGACAATACTCTACAATACTTACCCTGACAATACTCTGCAATAAATACCCTGACAATACTCTGCAAAAAAATACCCTGACAATACTCTGCAATACTTACTCTGACAATACTCTGCAATACTTACCCTGACAATACTCTGCAATACTTACCTTGACAATACTCTGCAATACTTACCCTGACAATACTCTGCAATAAATACCCTAACAATACTCTGCAATACTTACCCTGACAATACTCTGCGCTACATACCCTGACAATACTCTGTGATACCTACCCTGACAATACTCTGCAATAATACCAAAAATACAATTTTATTTATTCATTAATGGTTTGTATTACATATAGATATTAAAGAGGTCTGTTCTCATCTGAAAACAGTATTTCTTTTGGATAATCAAACCTATAACTGGCTGGAGAAAAACAAATATCAGAATACGTTCTCTGCGCCCGCTCCTCATGCTGGCACATTGCACAAGTCCCGGCCAGCACATCCTATTATGGTGTTGCGGAGTGATATTCCTCTCTCTCTCTCGCCGCGTGAGAAGAAGTAGCAGAGTGAGAGGCGAGCAGAAAGAGCAGGGGCCAGGCAATCGAGATATTGTGGTCTGTGGACACTCAAGAACAGGGAGGAAGTGATCTCTGCTGGGGCCAAGGCAGCTAAAAATTACACAGGTGAGGTGTATGCTTGCTTGGGGGGGGGGGCTTGAAGTTCCACATCTACTACTATTCTGCAATAAATACCCTGACAATACTCTGCAATAAATACCCTGACAATACTCTGCCATACATACCCTGACAATACTCTGCAATACATACCCTGACAATACTCTGCAATACATACCCTGACAATACTCTGCCATACATACCCTGACAATACTCTGCAATACATACCCTGACAATACTCTGCAATACTTACCCTGACAATACTCTGCAATACATACCTTGACAATACTCTGCAATACTTACCCTGACAATACTCTGCAATACTTACCCTGACAATACTCTGCAATACTTACCCTGACAATACTCTGCAATAAATACCCTGCCAATACTCTGCAATACATACCCTGACAATACTCTGCAATACATACCCTGACAATATTCTGCAATACATACCCTGACAATACTCTGTAATACTTACTCTGACAATACTCTGCAATAAATAGCCTGACAATACTCTGCAATAAATACCCTGACAATACTCTGCAATAATACCAAAAATACCATTTTATTTATTCATTAATGGTTTGTATTACATATAGATATTAAAGAGGTCTGTTCTCATCTGAAAACAGTATTTCTTTTGGATAATCAAACCTATAACTGGCTGAAGAAAAACAAATATCACTTGTAGACAAACCTACACTTTGTTTCAAGGCGAGGTCTGGGAGGGGCAATGGGTGGGGCCAGGGGTGAAGCTGAAGGAGGGACCAGGGGTGGGACCAGGGAGGAGCTGAGGGGGGCCCCGTCAGGTAGGCTCTATAGGGCCCCATGATTTCTATCAGTGGCCCTGAAGCCTACCATTCACCAACCACCTTGTTCATGTTATATGTTGTAAACAATGCTTCGCAATTCATGTATAAACTGTTTTTTTTTCTCTTCAATAAAAATCTATGGTTAAAAAAAAGAAGAAATAATCTGAGATGCAGGGGGAGGCACCACCGACTGCCATCAACATTCAAGTGAGTTGCCATGGGGTGAAAGTGGGGGGAGTATACAGATGTGCTGGGGGTTGAATGTGGATTGGGTACAGAGCACAGATGTGTTAGGCCCCTTTCACACTGACAGACTGATCAAGTCCGCCTGTCCGTTATCAGGCAGACCCGATCGGACCATCTATTGCTCTCTATGGAGCTGTGGATGTCCGCGGACCAGTGTCCGCTGACACTCGCCACCATCCGATCTGCTAAAATCAGACAAATGGGAGATCCATTCCCCATCTGTATGGCAGATCAGATTGGATGACACTGCAGTCGGATGGAAATGGACAGGTGGACCATTTCTATCCAACAGCCCCTTAGAGAGGAGCGAGCTGTGTCTATGTCTGCTTTGCATCAGCGTTTGCTCAGCAGTAATCAGCGGAGAGATCTCCCACCAAGCAATCAGATTCTGCTGATAAATCTGCCCTGTGTAAAAGGGTTGTGCGGGGTGTCAAGTTCACTTGTTGCGGTGTACAATGGTGTGCTGGGGGGATAGAGATGTGCAGATGTGGCTTGCTTGGCTTATGGAGGCATACTGAAGGATTAAAGAGGATTCTGGGGGTGTGTAGAGATGTGCAAGGGGGTATGGCATTAGATGATTCTTGTAGAACCACACACATTTTATATGTCACACCCCTAATTAGAATACATTCTCCCCCTACAATGGCTGGCTGAACACATACAAAAAAAATGGTACCTGACTTGTTTGGGAAAGGTAGGCAACCATGCAGGAAGGGGTCCCGCTGCAGAAGACATGAAAGGGTCCTGCTCTGGGACCACATTAAAGGGCCCTTCAATGGGAGTAAAGGGCCTAGATCAGTGGCAAGGGCCCCGGGATGGGGGACCTTCATGGTTTCTTGCACCGGGGTCTTGAGGGTTCCAGTTACGCATCTGGCTGCAATGAAATTGAGGACATTCATCATTCTGAGGGAACATGGTTTAAATGACAGAAAGTTCCCACTAGAAACCTTTCTACTCACTGTTCAACAATTGCTTTGAAAAATGTTGCAGGGCATTATTACTGAGACTATAATAGGATTTTATTTTTGGGCACTGTGTCAATTTTTAGATACTTCGCAAGAAGATTATTTTGTCACTTTAACCACACTTATTGTAGAAAGTAAGACGGGGCAGGGCTTTGCGCAGAGCTTCGTAGACTGACTTTAAAAGAAAAACCAACAGAGAATAGCTTTTCCTCTTCTATGACCAGAAACATGAAGAGCCTTATACATTTCTACCAGTATCTTCTATTCGGTTTCCTCCATCTCATTCTGCTAACTGGTAAGGAAGAATATAAGGTGCTTTCTCCTATCAACAGTTAATTTAGTATTCAGAATAAAAGCAAAACTAATTTGCGTATGTTCTGCAAGGACGCTGCATTTGTCTGAATTCAGTGTACTGGGGTATTTTATAAATTTACTATTATGGGGTATTTTATATATTACTTTATTTGGATTGGAAAGTTGAGAAAATATGTTTTCTCTTCTTTTTCTTCTTTATTTTATTAGAACCCATCATTTTTGTTAAGTTGTTTAGCAAATTTAAGGGATGATCCCCCATGGAGTATATTTTTATAGCAGTAAATGTTACATTCACCACACATTCGCTGCTGGTGAATTTTACTTGTGTATGTGTTTAATCACCGAGAATGATTAACCACCAGCTTATTTTTGGTATATGCCAAATTAGTTTTATTTATAAATACTGTATATGCCTTTCTATCCTCCAAAAACTAGAATTCTGTAATATGATGACACTGCATGCTATCTCAGTAAACATAAAGATTGAAAGGATTAAAAGATAATATTAATATGGAATATCCAAAGTTAACAAAAGTTTTTTTTCTTTTATTTTTGTAATTCGTTTTTTTTTCTTCTTTTAATATTTGGCTACATTATATACTTAATTTTCATTTTTATTTTAACACAATTTTAATTTAGTTCAGTTTATTATGTTTAAGGCTATGTGGTTTATTTATTTGTTTAAGATCTGGTTAACATAAAAAAAAGGAAATTCCGCTTAACCCAAATTACTGTTTGAATAAAGTTTTTTTTCTAGCTGTCTAATAAGATTGGCAAAAAACATATATTTACCTTAAAAATTGTGAAACGCTATACCATCTACATAAAAGATATCCTTCTGATTCCTACTGTGATAAACTTTTTTTTTAGAATTGTACTGTCTGCTCTTGTTGTTGTAAAGTGCTGCATAAACTATTGGCGCGATATAAATCCTGTATAATAATAATACATTTATCGGACAATGTTAAAAAATATATTCATATATATGACAAATGAAAGCTCACTGGGGAAACTTGTATGTGTTTAATGCATTATTGCATACACATTATTTATACATAGGGATTAAGGATGAGTGGAGTGAGTTAGGTGAAATAAATTTTCATTTTGGGGGTGTAGTTAGGGTAATTAAGTGTATTTTAATTAGTGTTCTTTGTATTTGTATTAGTTTTATGTTTATGTGTACTGTTGCTTTACTTTTTATTATTTAGGTTATGTTTATCACTCTTGAGTCTTTTGACTCAGGAACAGGTCCAGCATAGTTAAAATGAGCCTCTTTAACCCCCAGGAGTTATTTAAAGCAAACTGTACCCTTAGAATAAAATAAAAAAAACAACCTTAAACTCACATTCCTCCTTGACACCATTTGCATTTCACTAAAATCCACCCCCCAAAAAATCATAATATTTAAGAAATATGAAATCTAAATTCTGCTTATCAATAATTGTGGAAAAAAAAAAAACATTCCCAGCACATCATCTAAGATAACCCAGAAGAAAATGGCTTTAATAGAAATGCTAAGTAATACTTAATTTTAATCATTGTCATTAATTACCTTTAGTCACATTGAAAGGGCTTAGAAGAGGTTGTATTGCTGTTACAATAACTAATCTTTCTTCTCAGCCCATCTAATCTTTTCTTCTCAACATATCCGATAATAAGTATTTATACATGATGTCAGTCGTTAAGAAGAAGGCCACGTTAGGTAATGAAGTACGTAATAAAGTAATGTAAAATTATATTCCATTATACAAAAATGTATAGGTGTTCGTATTATTACCATTTACCGCTACAGACATTAGAAAATAAAAATGTAGACATCAAGAGTTTTTTTTAAAAGAAAAGATTGCATTCAATATACCGGTAATTTTTTTTTTTTCAATTTGAAATAATGATAAATGATTTTGGTGAAGGTATAATTTTGGTTGAATAAAACATGAAAGGATGCTCTAAAAAAAGAGCTGGGATTTTTGCCAGCAATTTAAGCAACAATATGAGATTAAATCCATATAGTATTTAGTAAATATTAAAATCATTAAAGAAAACAACAATTTGTTAAAAACATTTGATCATTACTGATTGAGTGTCCACAATAGAGATGAGCTTTGAGTTTGAGTTGAACACATGTTCGGCTTGAACATTGCCTGTTCGCCTGTTCAGCGAACAGGGAATAATTTGGGCTGTTCATGGCAAATTCGAAAAGCCGGAACACCCTGTACAAGTCTATGGGAGAAATCTAAAGTGCTAATTTTAAAGGCTAATATGCAAGTTACTGTCCTAAAAAGTGTTTGGGGACCTGGGTCCTGCCCCAGGGGACATGGATCAATGCAAAAAAAAGTTTTAAAAACGTTTATACCCGGGGGGGGGGGGGGGGGGTTGTCTATAGTATGCCTGTGAAGGGGCGCATGTTTCCCGTGCTTGGAACTGTCCCTGCACAAAGTGTAATTTCTGCAGGAAAAAAAGTCTTTTAACCCCTTCCCACCGAGCGTACGCAGATCTGCGTACTCGGCTTCCGGGGGGTATACCGAGATGATGCCCGGTACCGTTTTCTTCAGCAGTCGATTGGCTTTCCAGCCATAACAACCGATGCGGCTAAAAGCCGATCGGCTGTTATGCCGGAGGAGCGGGAGGGGACGTCCCCCCTCCCACCGCCTCCCGCCGCTGTTACCGGTGCTCCCGTTCGATCGGGAGCACCGATTCTGTGTGCGATGCCTCTGGCCGCTGGGGAGGAACTGGAACGAAGCCGTAATCGGCTTCATTCCAGTCTCCTCATAGTAAACACGGAAGCGACGTCAAACTTCCCGTTTACTCGGCTGCCAATGGCGCCGGTTTTAAAAATATATACGGTATTCAGAATCGCCGTGTTTGGCGATCTGAATACATTGAAGTGTAAAGGAGGGGTGGGGGATCTTTTAGACCCCCGATCCCTCCATAAAGAGTACCTATTACCACCTATCACCACCTATTACTGTCACAAGGGATGTTTACATTCCTTGTGACAGCAATAAAAGTGATCAAAAATTTTTTTTAAAACAATTTAGACATTAAAAAAAAAAAATAAAAAATTTAAAGCGCCCGCCGTCCCCGCGAGCTCGCGAAGCAAAGAAAACGCATACGGAATTCGCGCCCACGTATGTAAACGGTGTTCAAATCACACATGTGAGGTATCGCCGCGATCGTGAGAGCGAGAGCAATAATTCTAGCACTAGACCTTCTCTGTAACGCTAACCTGGTAACCGAAAATGTTTTTAAAGCGTCGCCTATTGAGATTTTTAGGTACCGTACTTTGTCATCAATCCACAAGTGCGTGCGATTATAAAGTGTGACATGTTTGGTATCTATTTACTCAGCGTAACATTATCTTTCACATTATGCAAAAAAATTGGGCTAATTTTACTGTTTTTTTTTTTTAATTCATGAAAGTGTCCCTTTTACCCAAAAAGTTGCGTTTAAAACACCGCTGCGCAAATACTGTGTGACATAAAATATTGCAACAATTGCCGTTTTATTCTCTAGAGTCTCTGCTAAAAAAAAATATATAATGTTTGGGGTTTCCAAGTAATTTTCTAGCAAAAAATATGGATTTTAACTTGTAAACACCAAATGCCAAAAATAGGCTTAGTCATGAAAGGGTTAAAATCACTTGTGGCGTAATACAGAGAACACTCAATGACTGTTCTCTGTATTACACGAGCCGAAAATTTACGGTTTCTCATGCAATCCACTTTTTCTTTAAAGTCAAGTTTTTCCATGCGGCATGTTTTCTCATGCAGTTTCAGGTTCTCTTACGGTTCATAGGTTCTCGTGCAAGTTTCACGGGTTCTCATGCGAGTTGCTTTTTCTCATGCAATTTATTTATCTAGTTTGTTTTCCTCGTGCAATTTTTTTTCTCGTGCGATTATGTTTTATGCGATATACGTTTTTTATGCGATATATATTCTTGTGGCAATTTTTAGTTTTATGCTGCTTTATTGTTCTCGCAGCCTCGTTCTCACACTGCTCACATTTTCACGTTTTAGTACTCACGCTCTCTTAAGCTTTCGTTCACTTTGCAGTTTTCTGTGGTCTGTCGGCTCACGTTTCTCACGTAGGTTATCTTGTTTTCTCCAAGTGCTGCTGGAGACCATTTATGTGTTTTCTCTCTCTGGTGTCAGTTTCACAGTTTCATGGTTTCCAGGGGTTTTATGTCACATCTTCACATTAGGTTACATCCCCACTTCAGTTACCTATCACATGTTCAAGTTCATGAGGATTGAGTTGGTCAATCGGCTTGTGCAGCGATAAGTCTTCTCACCCGTTTCACTCACGTACGCCTCTTTCTGTCTCGTTCATGGTACATGTTACCTTTTCTTTCGCTGGCCTGACACGGTCCCAGGCTGCTAGGCCAGTATTCATTTATTTGCCTTTATACCTCAGGTTGCTCAGCCTGGTGGTTGACGTACTGGCATTTTTAGTCCCGTTTCTTGTGTTTGTTTGGGGGGGGCGGTGTGGCCGGTTGGTGACAGGTAAGTTAGGGGGTTGGTGATCATAGTTCTTTATTATGTCTAGTGTTTTTTTTCGGTTTTACAGGTCATGTCGCAAGCAGCTGATATTGGGGACTTCGCTTCCATCTCACCTTCTTCGGTTAGGGGGTCAGAGCCCGGTAGCTCACTCTCACTCAGAACCTGGACTGTTCCAAGACTGACGGCAGAACTTCAGCGCAGAGTGATTTCATATTCGGCATCAGCCCGGAAAGCCCAGCTTTTTCGGTTACTTTTCCCTTGGGCATCAGACGCGAGGGCGGGGCAAGTAACTTTACGGACCATGGCTTCGTCCCTAGCTCGAAACCACACTACCCTAAGTTCCCTGGCCTCATCCTGTCAAGAATTGCGCAACAGGGTGGAGGTTTTGGAGAGCCAGCCGAGTGCAGCTCCTGCAGCGGCTGCCGGCCCTGTGACCGTGGCAGATCCCGGGACACTCGCAGTCCCAGGGCACGTTCCGGTAGGCCCAGGTAATCTTTTGGGTGCTCCCCCTGTTACCCCAGCACACTTTATCCCAGCTAACATCAAGAGGGATATCCTGGAGGGGAAGGATGTTAACCTGGCATCCCTTTTAATAGCGGCCCACGATGTTGCGGACAACAGGTCCTACGCTTGCAGGGATGTTTCAGTGGTGGCAAGATCCCAGTTGAAGTCACGTGCCGTGACGTAACGCGTAGAACCCGAGGCTAACTAAGACACCAGAACAGACGCTCAGGCATCGAGATACGAGCTCGGCGCTCGTTTATACAACGCCAGTTTTTTACCCTACAGAAATGTGAGTGTTTTAAACAGATGTAAATAAAAGTTCCTTTTTCATTTAAAATACTACACCATGGTGGGCCTGTTTTATCTTTTTTAAATGCATATTGAGAATGCTATGATCTGAGGCACCCAGTGAAAGAGAGGAAGAAAAGGATCACCCCTACCCCTCTCCCCTCCCATCCCCCTGGCTCCACTTAAAAGTGAACGAACGTCCAGGATTAAACCGAGTTGAAGGGAACCCCCCCCTCCTCCTAAAGATTACTCTGCTACACGCTGTATACCTTACAGCAGTAAGGTAATCATCAATTTTTTCCACGGGTGTCAACGACACTGAAGATCTAACTTATTTTCTGCACTTAAAGGCACAGTGTCACCTTAATATCAAGATAGTTATACACAGTGTTCCAGCGAAACACTTTGCACGTTTGCACCAATATTTGCACATTGGATCAAGGACTAAAATCCAATACCGCACTGTATATTTGTGTAGTTAGATGATTGAAATTATCTGTGTATACGTTATTTATATATTTTGAGTCAATTTTGTTTGCATATCAGTCACTTTATGAACCATTCACCTATGTTTTATATATATTGCACAGTGATATAGTCACCCTTTAGCTACAATTTTAATTTTGTTGCTTAGATATTGTTTATTTTGTCTTTTGTTGTTTTAAAACTATTATGTTTTTCTAACACACTTGTTAAGTAATTTAAGATCATTTACTGATTTTGCACTTATGCACTTTATCGTCAATTGTTGGACATATAACTAATACTTTGGCAATACCGTGGTAATACACCAAAAAAATATACTAGAGGAAGCGCAACACCACCCCCCTCCCTTCACAAATAGATACGGAATTCTTTTGCCGGCATTTTGCTGGACTCAGATCTCCAGTATGTGCGACTTGCCAGTCATCTACGCACACTGCATACTGGTGCCCAAATTCAGAAGTTCCTGCTCTTCCAAGTACATCCAGGGGGTTAGATGTTGCTCTCCCTTCCTCAGGTCACCCGGCACCCTTGGACAAATTAGGCCGTCCTATCCATTTTCTGGGGAAATCCCAGATCTGCAACAACTTCAATCTTGGAGTATGCAATTATAGTCTATGTCGGTTGTTGCATATATGTACCGGTTGTTTCAAGGCCCATCCCAAGTCGGCCTGTTCCCTTAGGCTGAATAAAGCTTCATGACTAAGCTGTATTAACGTTCTTTTTTTGCAGGAGTGTTTAGCCTCCCACCCGTCTCCTTCTTTGTGCAGTTTTTTGGTTAAGGGTTTCACTGAGGGGTTTCACACGGGGTTTGTCTCTTTACCTTCAGCAAGTTTCGAGTGTCAGAACCTTAGGTCTTCATCGGTAGACACGGAAGCAGTGGATTTGTTGCTGCAGACAGAAATTGAAAAGGGTTTTGTCATTGGGCCTTTCTTGTCACCTCATTGTTCTCATGTGGCTAGCCTCAACTCTTTGATCCCTTCAGAAGAATTTTCCCTGAAATATGCTTCGGTGGATCAGGCGATTCAGTCTATCGTGGTAGGCATAGGCACCTGGTTGTCCAAATCGGACATTGCGGACGCTTTCAAGCTTCTTCCTATTCTACCATCTCTCTGGCAGTGGCATGGTATCAAATGGAAGGGTGTTTACTATTTTGCTACCAAGCTTACGTTTGGGTCCAAAAGCAGCCCTTGGTTGTTTAACGCTTTTGCCCAGACTCTTAGTTGGATCCTCACGTACAGGGAAAATTGTCAGAAGGTGATCCATTATTTAGATGATTTTCTCCTCATTGAAGGTTGTGTTCATGTCCCCTCTGACCTGCTGAAGCTCACTTCTGTTTTTTCAATGCTTAAGATTCCGCTTGCAGTGAAGAAGATGGAAGGACCAGGTACCAGACTTACGTTTCTAGTCATCACGCTGAATACACTTTCTATGCAGGCCAGTCTTCCCACAGACAAGCTTGTGAGAATCAGAGATCGCATTCATGCTTTTACAGTCTCCCGAGTCTGTACCAGGGTCAAACTTCTATCACTTTTGGGCATGTTAAATTTTGCTATGAGGATCATCCCCCAAGGGAGAGCTTTCATTTCTAGATTATTATCTTTGTTGCCATCAGCCCCCAGCGCTGATTCTCATGTGTGTCTGGATCCTGCGGCTATGGCGGACCTTCAGATGTGGGATAAGTTCCTTTAGCATTGGAATGGGATCGCTATGTTTATCCCTGCTGAGTGTAGTTTCTCCCCCCAAATTTCCACAGACACAGCAGCTACCAAAGGCTATGCAGCCATTTTTGGCTCACACTGGCTGGTAGGGTCTTGGTCAGATGAGGTTTTGGCAATTCCTCAGTTCACTGAGACATCGGCTTTGTTTGAAATTTATCCTATAGTGGCAGCAGCTCAGGTGTGGGGGCATCTTTGGGCAGGACAGACGGTAGTGTTTTTTACTGATAATTAAGCAGCCTCTGAGATTGTTAATAATGGCAGATCCAGGTCCCTGCTGATCATGAGTTTTGTACGCAGGTTGGTTTGGTTGTCCCTCCATTTCAACTTTCACATCCATTGTAGGTTCATCAAGGGCATAAATAACGTAGCAGCCGATGCTTTGTCACGGTTTAACCTCCCATTATTTTTCCCACAGGTCCCAGATGCAGATGCCTGTGCCACGCCTTCTCCTCAGTTCCAGCAATTGGTGATGGATTAGATGCTTTTTGTGTTGATGCGGCAAATTTGGTCAACCAATCTTTATCATTGAATACCAGGAAGGCATATGCCATGGCTTGGAGGGTCTTCCAGGCCTTCAGGGCTAGATTTCCTTGCCTTGGTTGTTTTAACATCCAGTACCTACTAGCTTTTACCGCTTTTTGCCACTCTGAACTCAAACTGGCCCATAGTACTATCAGGACGTATCTAGCTGGCATTCCACATTGCATGTTTTTGGAGGACCCGGTTAGGCCCTCCTTTCTTTCCACTCATCCGATTAGGGCCATTCTCAAAGGTATCCAGAGATGTAGCCCTCCTGCCAGGCACTGTAGACTTCCCATCACGAGCCACATTTTTTCGGGACATGTCTGATATCCTCTCGAGATCTCCTTTTGGGTGGTTACCCAGCTTGGTGCTTAAGGCAGCTATATATCTGGCCTTTTACGGTTTTCTTAGGCCAGGGGAATTTACGCAGTCTGGTACAGGGTCTCACATACTTTTAGCCAATCAGTTGGTTAGGTACCCCGGTTATTTCTGTTTGCATTTACATGCGTGCAAGACACAGCAAACAGGAGGTGGCACAGATATTAGGTTTTTTGAAACCAGGAATGCATGGTGGCCGGTGTCAGTTTTGGATCAGTTGGTCAGTGCTACAATTGATCTACCCAGGGACAGTCCTCTGTTGCCTTTCCCTTGTGTTCCCCTTTCTGCAGCCCAATTCATTTAACATTGCCGCACCATATGGGCTAATCTGGGTTTGGACTCTAAGGCATACTCTGGTCATTTGTTCTGAATAGGTGCGGCTTCCGCAGCCTCTCGCCAAGGGGTCCCTGCTCATATTATTAAGATATTAGGCAGGTGGAGGTCGGCTTGTTTTTCTAGGTATATCCCAGATCCTTTTTTGGAGATGTCTCAAGCTTTTGTCAATTTGACTAATTGAGTATTATTTAATGTGTTAATAAACTTTTGGTAAGCTTTCATCCTACTGTCATTTTTTGTCCCCTTTTAGGCATACTGACTACGTGACCCCGGCACAACTCAGGTCAAATGTTCTCTGTTGTCTTTTGTTCTTTCCTACTCTATCCACAGGTTGACTCCGGGTACAAGTGTAAAGGCTGACCGCAGGTCAGCCTGTTTTTGTGGGCGGAGTCAGGCCACATGAAGCCTGCCCCCCTCCGCCTCCTTCCCCCTGTGGTCATAGACTCTCGTATCCCACCCACCCATTCCCCTTTTATTTTCATTTCATTCCATTCTAGGGTATGCCCCCTTTTAGGCATATTGACCACGTGACCCCGGCACACCTCAGGTCAAATGTTCTCTGTTGTCTTTTGTTCTTTCCTACTCTATCCACAGGTTGACTCCGGGTACAAAGGGTTTTCAACAAAAAATATTAAGTTCCAGTTAAGATTCAGCAGAGAGGATCCCTAACTCAGAAATGGAAGTATGTGATTAGCCACACAAAGGATAATAAGGGCAAGTGTTGGCTAGAAATGATAAGTTATTAAGAGATAATCATAATAATCTCATGACAATAAATGAGACTAATATTAATATGTGTTTAGTTATACATAACTTTTAATAAACCTGCATAATTCCCAATGTATCTATTTTTTAATCTATCATATCTTTGGAGAGATAGATAAAGTGTCTCCCAAACTCAAGAACAAATTTTTACATGGTATCAGCTTACAAGTGTTCAGAGTGGCTGAACTATTTTTTTTTCTTTTTAGAGTGGTTTTAAAGGAGAAGGCTTTTTTACCCTAATTTATTTTCTGCATTAAGCTAAATAACCTTCTGTGATCAGCTGCTGCCCCAGCCCCCCTAAATACTTACCCAAGCCCAAACTTTATCTAGCGCTGTGCTCATCTGCAGCAATGCTGCTTTTATCTCCCCTCTCTCTCTCAGGAGTCTCAACAACAGTGGGAGCCATTGGCTCCTGTTGCTGTCATTCATTTCCTGTGGGAATGGCTGAGCTGCGCTGTGTGTGTCAATATATGCACATGAAGGAGTACCCCCATAGCAAGTGGAAGGGAGGAGCCAGGAGCACCAGTGGAGGGGACTCCAGAAGAGGAGGTGCGGGGCTGCTCTGAGCAAAACCACTGCACAGAGCAGGTAAGTATAACATGTTTGTTATTTTACAACATGACATTCCAACATGACAATGATCCAAAACACCAAGGCCAAGTCGACCTGTCATTGGCTACAGCAGAATAAAGTGTAGATTCTGAAGTGGCCATCTCAGTATCCTGACCTCAATATCATTGAGCCATTCTGGGGAGATCTCAAAACGTGCAATTCATGCAAGACAGACCAAGAATTTAAAGGAACTGGAGGCTTTTTGCCAGGAGGAATGGGCAGCTTTACCATCAGAGAAGATAAAGAGCCGCATCCACAAATACCACAAAAGACTCCAAGCTGTCATTGATGTTAAAGGGGTCAATACATGGTATTAAGAACTGGGGTATGTAAACTTTTGATCAGGGTCATTTGGGTTTGTGTTGTCATTAAGATTTAAAAAGAGTAAACACAGTTGATAGATAATAAATGGCTCCAGCCAAACACTAACCATGAGTTAAGCAAAAAAAAAATTTGTGTTATCATTCATATTCTCTGAAAAATGGGCAAGAAATCATAAATTCTGACAGTAATTTTGGAAGAAAAACCGGAGGTTATGAGGTCATTTTCAAGGGCCGTTACTGCAACTGCAGCTAATATGACAAAACCTACACAGTTAATAGAGTGTCTATGGACTATCTCGGTACTTATTGACACAGGTAGATCAAAAAATAAATTAAAAGATAATTTTTAATAATACTCAAAGACAAAATTATACATAGAATGTACAAAGACAGTTACAATCAAGCAAAACATTACATTATAAAATCATCCACCACAACTATACAACAACTATCGGGTTTCCCTGTAAAGTTTTATGCTGAAGGGTGGTGTGGCAATATTCCTCTACCGTTTTCGCGGTCAAGAACCGCTTCTTCAGGAGGGAGATCTATGGAATAGACAAATAGAGAAAGGGTAGAAAAGAAAGACAACAATATATATAGCAAATAAACGGCATGGCTAAACATAGGTCAAAATTAGGAGATCGGCTCACCAATACAGCCAGTAGCGACAGGTCAACAGGGCCCAATAATTCCCCCAGCGGCGAATGCGGGGGAGTATATATGACCGACTCTGGTGTCAAGAGAGTGGAAAATTTGTGAAGAATTGGAAAAAAAATGGGAAAAAGGGGAATGGGGCAGGAAGGAAAGGAAGGAGGGGGGGACAAAAAAGGGGAGGAAGAAGGGGAGGGAGGATTTGAAATAAACCAACACCAAGAGGAAATTATCCCCTCCATCCCACTCACCAAGAGTTGTAATACAGCCAGAGTCTATGCATGGGCGAGCACAGGGGTGAGATATACAGGGGTAATCAAAATCACAGAAGCGCTGATTGAGCTATAGACGTGTCAAGCATCTCTTTCACCGAACGTTGTAAAATTCTATCTCCAAATATACATTATCCAAGTTCTAAGATAGTGGCCACATGGGCCTACAACACAATATGAACTGTTGGTGCAAAGAAAAGGATCGTCATCAAAAGCCCAATATTACAGCATGATAAAAAGAGGATTGTAATCCGATCGGTTTAAAATGTACAGTGGTGTGAAAAAGTGTTTGCCCCCTTCCTCATTTCCTGTTCCTTTGCATGTTTGTCACACAAGTGTTTCGGAACATCAAACCAATTTAAACAATAGTCAAGGACAACACAAGTAAACACAAAATGCAATTTGTAAATGAAGGTGTTTATTATTAAAGGTGAAAAAAAATCCAAACCATCATGGCCCTGTGTGAAAAAGTGATTGCCCCCCCTGTTAAAACATACTATAACTGTGGTTGTCCACACCTGAGTTCAATTTCTCTAGCCACACCCAGGCCTGATTATTGCCACACCTGTTCACAATCAAGGCATCACTTAAATAGGAGCTGCTTGACAGAGTAAGGTCCACCAGAAGATCCTTAAAAGCTACACATCATGCCGAGACCCAAAGAAATTCAGGAACAATTGAGAAAGAAAGTAATTGAGATCTATCAGTCTGGAAAGGGTTATAAAGCCATTTCCAAAGCTTTGGGAATCCAGCGAACCACAGTGAGAGCCATTATCCACAAATGGCGAAGACATGGAACAGTGGTGAACCTTCCCAGGAGTGGCCGGCCGCCCAAAATTACCCCAAGAGCGCAGCGACGACTCATCCAAGAGGTCACAAAAGACCCCACAACAACGTCCAAGGAACTGCAGGCCTCACTTGCCTCAGTTAAGGTCAGTGTTCATGCCTCCACCATCAGGAAAAGACTGGGCAAAAATGGCCTGCATGGCAGAGTTCCAAGGAGAAAACCACTGCTGAGCAAAAAGAACATCAAAGCTCGTCTCAATTTCTCCACAACACATCTTGATGATCCCCAAGACTTTTGGGACAACATTCTGTGGACCGATGAGACAAAAGTGGAACTCTTTGGAAGGTGTGTGTCCAAGTATATCTGGCGTAGAAGGAACACTGCATTTCATAAAAAGAACATTATACCAACAGTAAAATATGGTGGTGGTAGTGTGATGGTCTGGGGCTGTTTTGCTGCTTCAGGACCTGGAAGACTTGCCGTGATAAAAGGAACTATGAATTCTGCTGTCTACCAAGAGATCCTGAAGGAGAATGTCCGACCATCTGTTCGTGTACTCAAGCTGAAACGAACTTGGGTTCTGCAGCAGGACAATGATCCTAAACACACCAGCAAGTCCACCACCGAATGGCTGAAGAAAAACAAAATGAAGACTTTGGAGTGGCCTAACCAAAGTCCTGACCTGAATCCTATTGAGATGTTGTGGTATGACCTTAAAAAGGCCGTTCATGCTCGAAAACCCTCTAATGTAACTGAATTAGGACAATTCTGCAAAGATGAGTGGGCCAAAATTCCTCCAGGACGCTGTAAAAGCCTCATTGCACGTTATCGCAAACGCTTGGTTGCAGTTGTTGCTGCTAAGGGTGGCCCAACCAGTTATTAGGTTTAGGGGGCAATCACTTTTTCACACAGGGCCATGATGGTTTGGATTTTTTTTCACCTTTAATAATAAACACCTTCATTTACAAATTGCATTTTGTGTTTACTTGTGTTGTCCTTGACTATTGTTTAAATTGGTTTGATGTTCCGAAACACTTAAGTGTGACAAACATGCAAAGGAACAGGAAATGAGGAAGGGGGCAAACACTTTTTCACACCACTGTATATGTACCCACCTATACAAGCAATTGCCCAAACGAACTCCCAGCGTCACGGTCCCAAGTCGCTCAACAGAGGACTGACAAGCAGCCTCTATTTAAGCTCCCCAACCCACGTCACGGGATCAGCCCACCCACACCGCGTAGACAAACGTACGCACTTGGGTGTGTGTGCACGCTCATCACAGGCGTTCGTTGACGGAGGCCCCACAGGGCCAAGCGGACAACGCAAATGCGGCCCACACACAAAGGTGCCACGCACGCATGCGCGCCGATCAACCGGGCCACAAGGAGCATCCACCATGAATAGACCTGGACAGACGAGACTGCATGGGTCAGTATAACCACTGCGCAAGTGCGCACAGGCCAAAACAGCCCAGAGGGCAAATGCCCAGGCTAAGGCCTATGCAAGCAGAGACTGCATCGAATTACGTGAGGTCCTGCCAGGGTGGGCATGCATCCGCCGCTGGGGAACCCACTTAAGGGTAGGGCCCCAAAAAAATGACCCAATACGCCACTGGGGATAGGGTGAACAGAGCTCCTTCACAGCCAACAATGTAAAATACATGTAAAGATACTTATACAAATTAAATAAGTGAGAAATCATAATTCGAGAGGGGGAAGATCCACCGCTCCCATACCACAAAAGCCAACAGGGGTATCCCTAGTCCCAGAAATTCGATTTTAAAATCAAGCATAGTCGAAGAATTATTGTGACATGACAGCAAATCATAGCTGACAGTTTTGGATGGCAGTCAATCCATTTTTTCGGGAGTGCCATCCTATAAAAAAGGTTTATAGGAAATCATTTTGTTGAGTACCGGGGGAGAGGTCGCATTGAGTCGTTCGATCCACAGAGTTTCCTTCTGTAGGATCATTCGATCCCAATCACCTCCCATGGGATTCGGATGTACCACCTCCAGAACCTGGAAGCGGACCACTGAGGTATCATATCGGTGATGCATCCCGATATGCCTACCAATGGTGGTCAACTTGCCGCTTCCGGAGTAATAGACGTGGTCGCCAATCCTTTGCCTTAGCTCACGGATGGTTTTATCAACATAGTAGGCCCTACAACTACAGGTCATCAGATAAATTACACCCCTAGTGCTACAATCAGCAAACGCATGTGGTATAAATAGCTCACTGTTTGGTAAGGTAAATCGTTTTCCCTCCTGTATCCAGGGGCAATGAGGACAATCTCCACATTTAAAAGTCCCAAATGGTCTAGTTTTGGGGACATTAGCTGAACTATAATGGCTGCGGGTAAGACGATCCCTCAAGGAACAGGCCCTCCGGAAGACTAATTCCGGGGTGGGTCGTACATGTTTAAGGATGTGGTGTTCTGTTAATATATGCAAGTTCTTAGATAAAATAGTTCTCAATGTATTGTGATGGACGGAGTACGTGGTGATAAACCTGACTGAGCTAGTGGCAGGTGGTACTGCCTTGGGGTGATCATAGAGCAGAGAGCTCCTTGGACGTGCAGGCGCCTTGTTAAATGCTTTTTTAAGGATTGTGGGGGAATATCCCCTACAGAGAAGCCATTGCCGAAGAGCATCAGCCTGAGTCTTAAAGTCACTATCACGTGTGCAATTCCTGTGCAACCGCAGGTATTGCGCAAATGGTATACTGCGTACCAGTGGCTGGGGATGCGCGCTGGTAGCGTATAGCAACGTATTACCAGCAGTTGGTTTATGGTCCGTACCAAGAGTGCCATCTGGTTGCTTGACGATGGACAGATCCAAAAACTGCATCTGGCACTTGTCAAACTTAAAAGTAAAGCTTAAGTTGAATTCATTTTCATCCAATTTATGGACAAATTCCAACAATCTCTCCTGGGTCCCTGTCCAAACCAGGAACAGGTCATCTATGTAGCAATATCATAGGAGAATCTCCGTCAAGTACTCCGTGTATCTCTCATCTGAATGTACAAATCTTTCCCAGCCTCCTAGGTATAGGTTTGCATAGGCGGGGGGCGCAGGATGTCCCCATAGCAACTCCTTGGATTTGTAAGAAAAGCTGGTCATTAAAGGTGAAATAGTTTTTAGTCGGGATAAATTTGAGGAGTGCCAAAATAAATTCATTCAGGGGCCAGGTCGTCGTATCTTGCTCATACAGAAAGGATCCAGCCGTCAGGACACCCCGCTCGTGGGGGATACTAGAGTACAAAGCCTCAATATCAATAGCCACGAGCAGGGCGTCCGGAAGGGATCTGGATCACCTCGATATGCTGCAAGAGATCCACAGAGTCCTTAATATAAGACAGAACACTTCGTACATGAGGCATTAAAAAGGCATCCACAAATTTACTACAGTTGTCGGTTAAAGAACCAATCCCCGAAACAATGGATCTCCCTGGGGGTGTCTTCATGTTTTTATGCGTTTTCAGGAGAGAAAAAAATGTAGGGACACGAGGAAATTTAGGAACAAGGGACTCCAAGGTATCCTTGTCAAGGAGGCCCAAAAAGAAGGCCTCAGTGCAAAGGACACCTAGCTCCCGAGCAAAAGATGATACAGTAGATTCAGAAATGGGACGGTACCAATTCCGATTCTTCAAAATAGCCAGACACATGGATTGATATTGGTCATGTTTCATGAAAACAATGTTACCCCCCTTGTCGGACTGTTTGATAATGATGTCGGAACGTCACTGTAGAGTTTTAAGGGCTCTAATTTGGTTTGGATTAAGATTGGGAGTAAACTTACCCCAAAATTATTGATGAGGATGAAGGTACTTGTGTATAAGTTTTTTTTAATTTTTCATCGGGGCTCATAACTCATTCTATTGCCATAAATTCTGACAGGGTATGTAAACTTATGAACACAACTGTATCGTCTACAAACTTTAACGGCTTCCTGACCGCCTCACACATATATACTGTGGCAGAAGGGCACTTACAGGCAGAATCACGTACCTGTACATTGCCCTTTAATAATGGCGGGCACATGTGCGCTGCCGGCCTGTTGCGGGCACGCGAGCCCAGCGGGAGCTTCGTGAGAGTGGGTCCCGCGGACACGATGTCCGCATGGATACCCTAGATCGTGTCACGGAGAGGAAGAATGGGGAAATGCTATTGTAAACAAGCATTTCCCCGTTCTGCCTAGTGACACTGTCACACACAGCCTCCCCCCACACACAGTTAGAATCACTCCCTAGGACACAGTTAACCCCTACAGCGCCACCTAGTGGTTAACCCCTTTACTGCCAGTCACATTTACACAGTAATCAATGCATTTTTAATTGCACTGATTGCTGTATTAATGTGAATGGTCCCAAAATCACACCAAAAGTGTCCGATCTGTCAGCCATAATGTCGCAGTCATGATAAAAATCGCTGATCGCCACCATTATTTAAAAAAAAAATTAATAAAAATGTCATAAAATTATCCCCTATTTGTAAACGCTAAAAAAAAAATTGCGCAAACCAATCAATAAACGCTTATTGCGATTTTTTTACCAAAAATATGTAGAAGAATACGTATCGGCCTAAACCGAGGAAATAAATGTTTTTTTATATATTTTTGGGGGATATTTATTATAGCAAAAAGTAAAAAAAAAATGCGCTTTTTTCAAAATTGTCGCAATTTTTTTGTTTATAACACAAAAAATAAAAACCGCAGGTGATCAAATGCCACCAAAAGAAAGCTCTTTTTGTGGGGAAAAAAGGACATCAATTTTGTTTGGGAGCCATGTTGCAATTGTCAGTTAAAGAGACGCAGTGCCAAATCGCAAAAAGTGCTCTGGTCTTTGGCCAGCCAAATGGTCCAGGGCTTAATTGATTAAAGCTTCTTGCTGAAAATGGGGGCTCCGCGCGCACATGCGGGAGTGACGCCATCGCAGCTCTGGCCACTCACAATGCCGAAACTCAGGACCCCGTAAAAAATGCTGGGGGAAAATGTCAGCCCCCTCAGCAGTGACCGAGAGCCACTGCGGGGGCTTTGTTCTAAGGTAAGTATTTCATAATGTGCTAGTATGCAATGCATACTAGCACATTATGCCATTATCATGCATGTTTTTTGGGGGGGGTTTCCCCAGGGTTTACTACCACTTTAATAAGTGATTACATACCCTCTGTTCTCAGCTGCAGCAGGATCTTAGAGAACAGCAGGCCGGAGAAGCAACAACACACTGATATTTCCAGCGAATGGCTGTGCAGAGGGGGAGGGGAGTGTTTTTAGGACAAGTCTGATCACTGGAGGAGAGCAGACTGAGTTCCCACCACAGCCAGAAAACTGACCAGGCAATGCTTTCCTGTCTAGTGTGGTTAGTTTTTAATAGCAAAGCTGAGGAACTGGCCTGAACACCAAGGGTTCACACAAAGGAAGCAATACAAAGAGAACAGGAGACTTTCTCATGCAAGTACATGGTACAGCAGGCACATATTAGGAATATGAAATGTTGGGTTTACATATTCTTTAAGAATAACAGCCATAACAGGAAATTAGGAGGGAGACCCATGTGTTTGTGGTCTGTAATTTTATTATTTATTTAGAGGTAGAGCAGAAGGGGACAAAGGGGTGGTATGGTTTCTAGAATGAGGGAAGGGAAGAAGGTAGAAAGTCAGGGTATGTCATAGGATTGGGTGGATTATTGAGATTAGGAGGGTCTAAATTGTTTGGCTCAATCCTTCAGAGAGGATATGAGGTCCTCTGTTGCCATGATTTCAATAATTCTGGAGAAGAGACATACCTTGTCTCTTCTGCAATAAAAAAAAACCTTCTTATTTTCCCCCATACAAATTTCTTTAGAATGTACACAGCTCAGTGAACATTCTTGGCATGCCTCAGAGCCAGAATTAATTAATTTCCATGTGCATGTGCGGGAATTATACCACCTTGGGCAGACTCACCGGGTAGGATAGTTTCGCCTATGTCCGGAGACCTGATGGCGCCCGCCTCCTCCAGCTCCCCTCTGTCCTCATCTGCCTCCTCAGCTGTACCCATCTCATCTGGCTCCCCACTGGCCTCCTCTGCCTCCTCAGCTGTGCCCGCCTCATTTGGCTCCCCACTGTACTCCTCTGCCTCCTCAGCTGTGCCCTCCTCTTCTGGCTCCCCACTGTACTTCTCTGCCTTGTCGCGCTCCCCACTGTACTCCTCTGCCTCCTCAGCTATGCCTGCCTCATCTGGCTCCCTACTGTCCTCCACGCCTGCTCAGCTGTACCCACCTCGTTTGGCTCCCCACTTTCCTTCCTACCTGTTCAGCTGTGTCCACCTTGTTTGGCTCCCCACTGTCCTCCCCGCCTGTTCAGCTGTACCCACCTTGTTCGGCTCCCCACTGTTCTCCCCACCTGCTCAGCTGTGCCCACCTCGTTCGGCTCCCCACTGTCCTCCCTGCCTGCTCAGCTGTGCCGACCTTGTTCGGCTCCCCACTGTCCTCCTCCGCCTCCTCAGCTGGGCCTGCCTCGTCCGGCTCACCACTGTACTCCTCCACCTCCTCAGCTGGGCCTGCCTCATCCGACTCCCCACTGTACTCCTCTGCCTCCTCAGCTGGGCCCGCCTCATCCAGCTACCCACTGTCCTCCTCAGCTGTGTCTGCCAGACATTCTTCAGCCCCTCGTCTTCCTCGGCCAGGCTAGAGGGGAAGTCAGCAGCCATGGCTGTGCCCCCTAGGCAGCAGTGTGCCCTAGGTGGCTGCCTAGATCGCCTAGCGGGAGCACCGGCCCTGATTGCAGTATAAAAGAGGGATGCATCTTTTAACTCAATGCTTTTCGTGAACAATTTCACTTCCTCAGGAGTAGACGCCTCAAACAAAATAACTCTTTACTAGAAAACAGATATATAAATGATATTAAAGCACTTCCTAAAAATATGGGGGTGGCAACCCCCTGCAAATTGATGTTCTAAAAAAAGACTTAGAAACCAGCTTGAAACTTGATCACACATAGCCCCTCCAAATGGCAACCGCTACTCAGTGTCTGACCCAGGAGTAGTGGAAGGGGACCAAACAGGGGTGGCCTGTCCATTTAGGGTGCACGGGCGCCCCCCCTATCCAGCGCCACCCAGCACCACCTCCCTCCTATACATGCGTCCGGCCCCTTGCAGGACGCCGGATGCATGAATTCCAATGAAGGCAGTGTTTTTTGAAGCACAAAGGCTCTAATTGGCTTCAAAATAGGGTGGGCTCGGGGGGGGCGTGGCGACCGCCGAATGAGATGGCTGCTTAGAAGAGAGCTCCGCTCGGCGCTGGGGGAATTATCTGACATACAGCTAACAGAGGAAGCACTCAGATGCGGCGACGCACCCACAAGCCCACCAGGAGCTGCTGTCATCCCCCGAACATGGGAAAGAGGCACACCAAACAGCCTCAGGCTTTTAAACTGCCGGACTTCTATCCGGAGGTAAACCGCGGTCTTCCACAAAATGGCGATGGGAGACACACAGCTCCGCCGCATGGCAGCCCTCCACAGTTATGCTCTCCGGAACCGAACGATCACATGCAGAGTAAGGAGAGCAGACAGGGCATAATGGCAGACACAGGCTCCAGCGCAGCCTCCTCTTTCTGTGGATCTCCATCAGCGAGGAGCCCTGTGAAGTCTAAACCAAGGCTGGATATAGAAACGCTCACTGGCACCAATGAAAATACACTGACAATGGAGGTGAGGGACTCACAGAACCATGAGACACATAATAGACCTTACATTGATCCTATGGCACACTTCCCCACCACGCGACAACCGCTTTCAGATAGCACAATTAAAGAGTTGTTAATTTCTTTACGCTCCTCCATTCAGTCAGATATGATTGCATGCGTTCAACAATGCAGAGAGGAAATACGTGACATAGGAGAAAGAGTGCACCAAGTTGAAACCCGTATGTGCGATGTTACGTCATCCTTTAATGCACTTGTGGATTCCCATGCAACACAACAACAAACGATTTAAAAAATTCAAACGAAATTAGCAGATCTCGAGGATCACTCACGCAGAAATAATTTGAAACTTAGAGGAATGCCTGAATCCATATCTGCACAACAACTTCCACAGTTTGCTCGCGATCTGTTCCACGCAGTCATGCCAACACTATCCCAAATGGATCTAACGATCGACATGATCCACAGGATCCACAGGGTACCAAAGCCTGTATTCCTTCCCCAAGAATTACCCAGAGATGTTCAATTAAGTATTCATATCTTTCAGGTGAAAGAAAAGCTTCTAAAGACATTCCACAAAGCGGAGAATCTACCGGAACAAGCCAGCAACATACAAGTATTGCCAGATCTGTCACAACACACACTCCAGCAACGCCGCAACATGGCAACGCTCACCAAAGCTTTAAGAAACCACAAGATCATATACCGATGGAAATACCCAGCCAAGCTTAACATCTCCTACAAAGGCTCAAACCATATCATTAACTCCCTCGAAGAAGGGATCCAACTATTGCAGAAATGGCAAATCTTGATCCTGGAGCAAAATCAAGGACCGCCTTCGTACCCACAACATCAACTTCCCAGTGGGAAACTGCAACAAGATTGGAAAGTCATGCCTCAACGTAGGGCAACTACAAAGCTCAATTGATCACATTCAAGCCCTACTAAGAATGCTTCACATTCAGTAGAATTCCCCCAGCGAACAAAAGACTGAGGTACATAACACCGTACCAAACCTCCACTGAATTAGGCAATTTGTTGCCTGTCCTTTGGACTTTTTCTTATTTTTTATTTCAAGTTATAATGTTCTCCAAGTTTCCCATTGGGAACACAGAAGTTTTTGTTCATTCTTTAACAAAACTGGCGGAATATTAGATATGGTACAGACTGAGTTTGATGATAAGATACGGAGGAGGATGCAGTAACTCCATACCCCACTACTCCACTTACCTCAGGAGACCTACTTTATCTTACATCAATCTCAATCATCAGATCCTTCACCTTTCCTACACTGGACCATCCAGCAGGAATATCGACTACACAAGAACAATTAAAACCGGGTATTAAACTCCTATTTATAAAAGCAAGAGGTCTAAATCACCCAGTTAAACTGAGATCGGTGTGGAAAGAAGCCACCACCCACAAAGCGGACATTCTGGCTATATAGGAAACCCATAATGTTCCCATCCGGACTTCCCACATGTTTTCCAGGCCTCCACCTCAGCGAAGAAGAGAGTAGTGATGCTAGTCATAAGGGACACAGTATCTTTTGTTCTTAAACAAAAATTAATTGACCCATATGGACGCTTTATAATTTTGGTTTGTATTATTGACAACATGCCTATAACCTTAACCAAGGTTTATGTTCCAAATTCGCATCAAATCAAATTTATCAGGAAAATCATATAAAAAAATATCTCAGGTGCGAGAGGGGAACATATTAATACAACACTATAATTGATGGTACCCTAGACACTACTTCTTTGACAAGGGGACATCAAACCCACTTACGGGACCTCGTTGCCAAAGAGGAAATATTTGATGTGTGGAGGTGTAAGAACGCTAATGATAAGTCTTATACATTTTACTCTCCTAGACATAATTCTTATTCTAGGATAGATCTATTCATAGCTGATAAGACATTGTTGCAAAGGATTTTCAACTCAGAAATAAATGGAATTACATGGTCAGACCATGCTCCAAATTCGATTCAAATTGAGGGGGGGGGGAACTCCTTTGCCACAACCCGCATTTGGAGGTGCAATGAAAGGGTGATACAGGACCCGGATTCCTACAAAGAAATTTCTCAGAACCTAGAAGAATATTTTAAATTTAATGTAAATGGTGACACCAAGATGTTTAATAACTGGAATGCCCACAAAGCGTTTATCCGGGGCATTCTAATTAAGATTACTGCTAGATTAAAACGCACTCAGTCAGCCAAATTGACAGAACTCCTGAACAAAATTCAAATGTTAGAAGCCCAAAATCAAACCAATCCCTCCCCGTATCTAGCGTCTAAACTTTCAGACCTGAGACATACCTTAAGAGAAACACTATGCACCCAACATGACAATTATATGAGGAAATTAAAACAAAACTACTATGCAAACAACAACAAAGCAGGTAGATTACTTGCCAATCGCCTTAAAGCACAGAGGACTAAAACTAGAATACCTCACATTTTCCAATAACCCAATAACATCTTCTAAAGTAATAAACCCACAGGAAATAGCCGATGCTTTCACAGACTATTACTCATCACTGTACAATTTAAGAAACAACACTACCACCCCACAACCTTTATTAGGAGACATAGAACAATTCCTTTCCAAACTCAATCTCCCAACACTCTCAGATGCACACCTACAATCATTAAATGCCCCTTTTACCTCGGCAGAGATAGAACAGATCATACTTTCCTTACCCCCAGACAAAGCCCCAGGCCCAGATGGTCTAACTAACGCCTACTATAAAAAATTTAGACAAATCCTCCTTGCCAATCTCACTCTGTTATTCAATGAAGCTATGGACAAAGGCACGTTACCAGATGAGATACTTATGCCGCGTACACACGAGCGGACTTTTCAACATCCAAAGTCCGAAGGACCGAGTCCGTCAGACTATCCGATCGTGTGTGGGCTGCAACGGACTTTTGATTCACCAAAGTCTGACGGACTTTAGAATATGGAACATGCTTCAAATTTTCCCGAAGGAACTCCGCCGGACCCGGTCCCCTTCGAAAACTCCGCTCGTGTGTATGCTACTCCGACGGACTAAAACCGACGCTAGGGCAGCTATTGGCTACTGGCTATGAACTTCCTTATTCGAGTCGGGTCGTACGTCATCACGTTCGAATCCGTCGGAGTTTAGTGTGATTGTGTGTGGCCAAGTCCGTTCGGCCGAAAAGTCTGTCAGAACTCCGTCGGAATTCCAGCAGAACTCCGACGGAACTCCTTTGGAAGTCTGTCGGACTTAAGTCCGCTCGTGTGTACGGGGCATAAGAGCCTATGTTATTACCCTTCCCAAACCAGGTAAAAACCCTGATGTTCCAGCTAACTTTCAACCTATCTCCCCTTTAAATACAGATATATAATTATATGTCAAAACATTAGCTTCCAGACTTTACAACATTCTTCCTTTCTTAATAAAACAAGACCAAACAGGCTTTACTAAGGAACGCCAAGCTTCTGACGCCACCAGACGCTTAATAAACATTATCCATTATGCTGAGTCTAGGAAAACGCCTTCTCTGCTCCTCTCTTTGGATGCAGAGAAGGCTTTTGACAGGATCCACTGGGTATATATGGAAAAAGTCCTACGTAAATTTGGCTTCAGAGACTAATTCCTCTCAGCAATTTTAGTCCTCTACTCAAACCGGTCTGCACAAGTCCTCATATACGGCCTATTATCTAAAAAATGTATGATATCGAATGGAACTCGTCAGGGGTGCCCGCTTTCACCATCCATTTTTAACCTGATGACCGAACCCTTGACAGAAACCATTAGGACCCACCCCCATATCTCAGGTTTTAAAATGCAACAGAAAATTCGCAGACAACGTTATCCTACTTCTATCGAATGCCATAGTTTCGCTACCCTTTGTCCATGATATCCTTAACACTTTCAGCAAAACGTCATACTATAAGGTCAACTTTAACAAATCGGTCATCCTAGACCTAGGAATAAATCAACACACCCACAGCCACTTAAAACAACAATTTTCATATAGCTGGGCTGAAAAATCCATACCATATTTAGGTATCTTACTCATAGCCAGAACGTCACAATTGGCAGATACCAACATCAAACCTCTTATAACTGATATACGAGGAATTCTGGCCTGCATAGCGAAGACAGAAGTTTCTTGAATAGGAAAAATCTCAGCCTTCAAAATGTTAGTCCTCCCAAAAATTTTGTACATTTTTTGCACACTCCCAATCCCATTTAGATCATCGTATCTCTCCGACATTCAAAAGTTGCTCAAACAATATATATGGCAATGGAAGAGAGCGCGATGCCCACATATACATCTTATTCAGCATCGGAGAGTAGGAGGAATAGGAATGCCAGACATCAAAGTCTATTATTGGGCCAATCTTCTAACACAAATCAAGCAAGGGTTTAGAACTAATGCAACTCCACATTGGGTGGGAATAGAACTAGCCCTATCTAAGGTTTCAAATGTTTGCCACCTATTACTGGCAGATAAATGGAAACAAATTTCATTAGTACCTGTTCCCCCTACCAGCCTGGAGACATCTGTGCTTACATACGCAACATGAGACATCAACATCTACTATCAGAATACCAATAGAAACAATAGAAACACTCCTCCCTTATAGTTCAGTCTCCAAAAGGAAAGACAAAGGCATAGACTGGATAGATGAACTGATGCAACAGGGTTCTCTTATATCATTTAAATCCTTACAAGCAAAATTTGACCTACCTAGCTCTAGCATACAGCTCCACAGACAGCTCACATCACTAATATCAAAGTGCCCACTCCCCTCAATCAACATTCACCCTAAATTATGAATTTTTTATACATCACTCGAACAAAAGAGGAAGAGTATAGGTCTATTTTATAATATATTGCAACAAAAACAGGAGTTAATTAAAACACCGCCCATGAAGGCTTGGGAAAAAGACCTGAATCAAAACTTCATCCCCACTCAATGGTCGTCAATGTTAAAAATAACATACTCAGCCTCACATTGTATCAATCATTGGGAACTCTCACAAAAAGTCTTGGCAAGGTGGTACAGGACTCCTAACCAACTTACCAAGATGTACCCAACACATTCTTCCTTATGCTGGAGAGAGTGTGGCAATACAGGAACTATCTACCACATCTTTTGGAACTGCAAAAACTTTTCCAGTTACTGGAGAAAGATATTTAGTATCATAGCAGATGTCACAGGAATTTTGAAAACCCCTGAACCAGCCTTAGCAATCCTCCACTTAGGAATCGATGACTACCCACCAACATTCAGCACCATAATCACACACCTTTTAAACACAGCCAAACTGGTAATCGCCAGGCATTGGCGTAGTAAATTCACTCCCAACCCTTCGGGATTTGTGGCTCAAGTGAACCTCAATCATCATCATGAGAGATTATTAGCCATTAGAAATAACTCTTGCGTAACCTTTGACAAAAGATGGAACTGCTGGAAAGAGTGGTATAAAAAGTAGACATGTGCAGAGTGAAATATTTCATTTTGGAATTTCGTTTTTGTCCAAAAAATAAATTTATTATTTAGTTACTCCCGAAATTCGTTTTTATTTATTTTGTTTTTCGTTCAAAAATTGCATTTGTCTGAAAATCCACATGAATTACGGTCTAATCTGTCATTGAAGGCTTATGGTGTCTGTTGAATGTATAAAGAAGATTCAACGGAGCTAGTATATAGCATACTAAGTGTGAACTTTAGAACTCTATTAAAGTCTATGGGACTCCAACGTTCAAAATCGAAAGTGCTAATTTTAAAGGCTAATATGCAAGTTACTGTCCTAAAAAGTGTTTGGGGACCTGGGTCCTGCCCCAGGGGACATGGATCAATGCAAAAAAGTTTTAAAAACTGCAGTTTTTTTGGGAGCAGTGATTTTAATAATGATTAAAGTGAAACAATAAAAGTGTAATATTCCTTTAAATTTCGCACCTAGGGGGTGTCTATAGTATGCCTATGAAGGGGCGCATGTTTCCTGTGCTTAGAACTGTCCCTGCACAAAGTGTAATTTCTGCAGGAAAAAAAGTCCTTTAAATCACTTGCGGCTATAATGAATTGTCGGCTCCCTAATACAGAGAACACTCATTGAAAGTCATTGATAAAAAAAAAAAGCGTGGGGTTCCCCCAAATGCAATTACCAGGCCCTTCAGTTCTGGTATGGATATTAAGGGGAACCATGCGTCATATAAATAAAAAAATTGACGTGGGGGCCCCCCTAAAAACTCATACCAGACCCTTTATCCGAGCACGCAACCTGGCAGGCCACAGGAAAAGAGGGGGGGACGAGAGAGCACCCCCCCCCCTCCTGAACCGTACCAGGCCACATGCCCTCAACATTGGGAGGATGCTTTGGGGTTTCCGTTATGCAGGTTTCCGTTACATCAGAGGGGGGCAGGGTCACCCACACGTCATTGGGGAAGCCCGGCTTCAACATTTGCGTCAGAGGGGGGCGGGGTCAGATGACGCCGGGATCCCGCAGTGTCTCCTCCGTGGAGTAAGAAGATGGATGGATTCGCTGCTCTGGATCAGATCGGCCGTCGCTGGATAGCAAGAGTGTGTGTGCAGTGACTTCTATAGGGACATCGCCGGGTGATGTCCCCGCCCCTTATGATGTCACAGTCCCAGCATCCCCCCCATGTTGAGGGCACGCAGCCTGGTATGGCTCAGGAGGGGGGGCGCTTGTTTGTCCCCACCCCCTTTCCTGATCGGCCAGGCTGCGTGCTCGGATAAGGGTCTGATATGGGCTTTGGTGGGACCCCCACACCGTTTTTTCGGCACAGGGCTTCCCCTTTAAGTCCATACCAGGTGATGGGGCCAGCAAGATGTCAATCTCGCTGCTGAAGGCGGCGACATTGACTTCCTTCGCTAGTCCCGTCTACCTGGAGCCGCATTCAAAATGAAGGAATTTCCTCCTTGTGTGGGCAAGTCCGTTAATTTCAAAAATCCGGCGGACTAGCACACAGACGGCCAGATTGTCCGCCGGATGCGAAGGTTTGCCCGCCAGAGTAAGTCCGCTGGATAGTCTCATCGTGTGTACATGGCATTAGAGATCGGTGGCAGAATCTGTCCCCATCAGCACAGCAAGGGCCCATTTGGAGTGCTGTTGTGGGCAGGATGATGCCCCTGTCTTTCTTCTTTCTAGTTAAGTTACATATAGAGCTATAAGAACATCTTCTACCTATACATCTCCTCTGTACCCAGACCACATAGTTATTTCACTAAAAGTTATTTTTTGAATTGTTATAAGCTGTACCTTACTCTGTACTAATGTGAATATCCAATAAAACATTTTTTAAAAATAAAATAGGGTGGGCTCGGGGAGCAGAGCACTGCGCTCTGTGTATACACAGCTCCCAAACCGCCCCAAAGATGCTGCTTGCAGGACTTTTTCTAACTTCCTGCAAGCGCACTGCCCTAGTGTGAAAGCTGTCTGGCTTTCTCACTGGGTCCACAGATGAGGCATTTTTCAGGCACTTTACAGGCGCTATTTTTAACACTAAAGCGCCTGAAAAATGTACACACGGTCAGACTTTCCGGGAGAAAAAGTCAGATGGAATAATTTTATCGGATATTCCGATCGTGTGTGGGCTTCATCGGACTTCTTTTTTTGAAAATTCTGACGGACCTACAAATAGAACATGTTTTAAATCTTCTGACGGAATCAATTTCTATTGGGAAAACCGTTCGACTGTATGCTGTTCCGACGGACCAAAAACGACACAAGGGCAGCTATAGAACTTCACCACGTTCTAAACGATCAGACTTTGTTGTGATCGTGTGTAGGCAAGTCAGTTTCAGCGGAACTCCATTGGAAAATCCGTCAGAGTTTATTCTGATGGAAAAAACGGTCGTGTGTACACAGCGTTGCGGCCGTTGGGTGACACTGACCCCACTGACACCAAAGTACTGAAAACAAGACCTATAAAATTAAATAAAGTGAAATGAAAATAGAAGTGTACTAAGTACCTCCAAGTACTGTCAATGTAAACAAGGGAAATATCTCAATGTGTTAGAAGTGGAATTAATTTGTATGCTAAAAAGGTAATACACTAGATACGTGCTGAAAATGAAAACTGAAAATGAAATGAATGTACAAGAGCAGGGGTAACAATGTCTGAAACTCCAGTATGAGTACTGATTAGACACAGAAATACACCATATAAATGTGTAGTGCCAACCCCCAAAAATTGTGAGATGCCCTAAAATGCCCCCCATCTATCCCCAGAGAGAGTTAAATATGTTAGAGGGCAGAGGAGCATTATGATCATGGAGTGGATAGAAAATTGCGTGAAGCTAGAACCTATTGTCAGTGGAGGAGGAGGGGGGTTTGAGCTAGAGTTGCCACCTCATCCCTTTAAAACCGAACATCTATTGATTATCACACAGGTTCTGTGGCTGATTAAGGTGGTAATTAAACTCAGTGCCTTATCTGCATTAAATTAGCCTCAGGACCTGTGTAATTGATATGTGTTTGGGTTTAAAGGGATGAGGTGGCAACCCTAGTTTGAGCACTTGTAGTGCAACAGTACAACCAGGGGCTTTTGAGGGAGCTCACTGACATTGCATAGCTGGAGGACAGGTGGATATTTGAGGACTTTAGTTCCGCTTTAAGAACCTTCTGAATGACAGCTTTACAGGTAATGCAGTAGACCCCATATTGTCTCTATTTTAATTTTCAGCAACCACCTAACCATTATTTGTTTCTGTCAGTCAGTCAGATTTAGGGGAAATGAAAACCATTCAATTAGCTTAGGTTAAATGGTCTGGGGAGCCTTTAGAGTATATACACATCTTTTACGTGTCTGTGGTCAGTTGGTGTTATCACTACATCTCAATATTACAAAACGTAGATGATCACATTCTCGGTTCTCTTAACCACTTCCAGGTGAACATTTTCCAGTAGCTTTGATCTAAGTTTACTGCATTATTTTTAATATTTTGCAAGACAAAAAGAAAAACAGAGAAGTTCAGTGTCAAACCAGTTCATCCAGACAGATTTCACCTATTGGGGTATATGAAAAGGGGCGACATCTGGCATATTCCCAACAGCCCCTTTAACCAGGTAGTATTTTTGTACAGACATTCAGCTTTGCTGCTACCCATTAATGGAAGGTTTCATGCAATCAAATACAGTGAGAGCACAGGGACCAGGAATAATTGAACAAATTTGTGTGTTAGCAGCAAATCTGGCTGTTCACTCCAAGCCTGAGTTTGTCAGGAAGTGGTAATTTGCTTTGCTGATAAACCTTGTATATTTAATTCTAGTAAAGCTACTGGGGAGGCAATAACTCTAACCAAAAGGCTGAGTTATATTTTTAAACAAAATATTGCTATTTTGGTGCACCAAATACTACTTGCTCTACAACTCTGGTAAACATATCCAGTGTTTTGTCTAGCCTGTTGTTAACTGCTACACCAGCCTTTTTCAACCAAGGTTCCCAGGCACCCTGGGGTGCCTTGAGGTTTCTTCAGGGGTGCCTTGGCAAAATGCCTAAAAATTGCTCATAAAGTGTATACAAGTTGGTGTATGGGTGAAGTCTGCCTTTTAGTTACACAAAGCCACAGGTTTTCATTGTACACTATTACAATCTTCTAGCTGCCAGCATCCTAACGACCAATAACATCATCAGTTGATAAGGAGGATGTCAGTTGCTTGCATAGCATCCTTGTTTGACCCCCCCCCCTCCTTCTTCATCAGTGCTGGGGGTCACAATAGCTGAGTGATGGTTAAAAACTGAGGGAGAAGAGAAACATCGGAATACTAGTCAGTACCAGATTGCAAAAGTATATTTGCTTTGGAAGAATAAATCACCTCTAACTTTGGGTGACCTACTTGTGTGGATGTTGCTGCATTATGTAATTTTATTAGAATCGTTTTTACATTTTAGAATGGGGTGCCTCAAGACTGTCCATCATTTTTAAAAGGTGCCTTGACTGAAAAAAGGTTGAGAAACACTGTGCTAGGCAATCATAGTTGATTAATAGAAAGACACAAAAAACTTTTTTATAGCCCTTTTGCTTCAACAGGGAAATAATTATTTCCAGATGTCTAAAGCAGTGGTCTCCAAACTGTGGTCCTGGGGCCAGGTGTGGCCCTTTACTTGCCTTTATCCAGCCCTTGGGATACCGTTCATCCCACTGATACAAGACACTATTCTGCCCACCAACAATGAGGAATAAGTCTTGCCACTGACACCAACAATGGGGCACTATTTCTCCCACTGACACCAACAATGGGGTATAATTCCTGTCACTGACACCTACAACGGGGCACTTGTCCCCCACATAATACCAAAGATGGGATACTGTTTACTTCCACTGATACCAGAAAAATGTTCTATTCTTGCTGGCCACAATCCGGCCCCCCTAAAGTCTGAAGGACAGTAAATTGGCCTGGTCTAAAGGGAACTGGACACTCCCTGGACCAATTTTTTTAGAATGCCATTTCTTATAAATGTAGCACCCTCTACCATAGGTAGGTGCTAGAGTGAGGATTTTTGTCAGGGAAGGCCTGTTTGTTTCGATCTGGGGGCAGAGAGTAGTTAATGGAAGAATGTTCTAGAAGAGGGGCAGGGCCTAGAACTGGAGTGGCAGGCAGCTCATGTGAGGAGCCCAGACCTATCTCCAACTGGAATTGGCAGGGGGCAGGCCTCCCATTTAAGCTGAGGTTACAGGCCACTGGGAGGAGTTGTTGGCCGGGAGAAGTGGAGAATGGAGTACTAGACAGCAGCAGGAGGGCACCCCCATCTGGGGGGAATGCGCCGATCGCAGGAGAGCTGTGAGGGAGCTTTACCCTTACACGGTCATGGGTGAAGTCCTCATCTTGACACAGTTATTGATGAGGAGTTCCTGGAGCAGAGGGGAAGGAGATGCTGTCGGAACATACGATCCAGTTAAGTTTTCCATCATGGACTCGGGGCATAGAAAGGTGGGCGAGTGTACCACAGTGGAGGACTGGATGTGGAGACATGCCAGGAAGTCTGGGAGGGAACTTCGTCCTTACGCGGTCATGGATGAAGTCCTCATTATTACACGGTCAATCCAAAGACATGCAGGTAGGTTAATTGGCTTCTGTCCAAAATTGGCCCTAGTATATGAATGGGGACATTGGATTGTGGGCTCCTTGAGGGTAGGGACTGATGTGAGTGTGTAATGTACAGGGATAGGGACAATTGTAGACACTCACTCAGGTTGAACTGGATGGACTGGTGTCTTTATTCATCCTTACTAACTATGAAACTATGAGGAGTCCTGGAACAGAGGAGAGACTGTGTGGAATAGTGCCAAATCGATGCAGTCCAAGGGCGCAGGATTTTCAGGCTGGACTGGCTGGGAACAGTAGTCCACCATTCACCACATGCTATTAAACTGCTAGGCCTCCAGGAGAGGTACTGCAGACCTCTGGCCTAGTAGCAGCAACTACCGTATATACTCGAGTATAAGCCGAGATTTTCAGCCTCTTTTTTGAGGCTGAAAGTGCCCCCCTCGGCTTATACTCGAGTCATCGCTGTCTGCCCGCTCGATCAGCGTGTCGAGCAGACAGACAGCGGCCATTCTACTATTCAAAAGCCGCGCCTCCGGCTCCGCCTTCGCCTGTGATAGGCGGAACACTGAATTTCCCAGCAGCCTGTGTTCCGCCTATCACGGACATCGTATCATCCTCGTACTACGGACGAGGATGATACGACGTCAGTGATAGGCGGAACACAGGCTGCTGGGAAATTCAGTGTTCCGCCTATCACAGGCGAAGGAGGAGGCGCGGCTTTTGAATTTTACAATGGCCGCCGAAGAGGGCACGGGACGGAGGCAAGGCAAGGCAAGGCAAGGCACGGCACAGCACGGGACGGGACGGAGGCAAGGCAAGGCAAGGCACGACACGACGGCAAGGCACGGCACGGCACGGGACGGCACGGGACGGAACGGAGGCAAGGAGGCAAGGCACGGGACGGAGGCTCGGGACAAAGGTAGGCTGGACACACACACACACACACACACACACACACACACACACACACACACACACACACGGATGGATACACACACACACAGGGATGGGTGGATGGATGGAGACACACAGGGATGGGTGGATGGATGGAGACACACACAGGGATGGATGGATGGATGGAGACACACACACACACACAGGGATGGATGGATGGATGGATGGAGACACACACACACAGGGATGGATGGATGGATGGACACACACACACACAGGGATGGATGGACGGACACACAGGGATGGACGGACACACAGGGATGGACGGACACACAGGGATGGACGGACACACACACAGGGATGGACAGGCATGTCTCACCCTCGGCTTATACACGAGTCAATAAGTTTGCCAGTTTTTTTGGGGGTAAATTGGGGGCCTCGGCTTATATTCGGGTCGGCCTATACTCGTAATCAGAGTCAGCATTAGAGACTATTCAGAGTGGACTCCTTTGCATATAGAAGAGCATGTGACAAAAACATAATGTGCTACAAAATAATTTGTGCAGGAGGGAAGGATTCCTGGGAGCAATAGTCTGCAGGAGTTACACAGAGGAGGAGCAATAATCTGCATGGTGATGTAGGGAAGAGGCTTTTATACATAGATGCTATGCATCATTTCTTCAAGGCTCAAACAAAGTTCTAATTTATAAATCTGATGGCAAAGTAATTTGATTTATGGGCATCCCATATACCCTTTACCCCAACCAATTTATATCCCCCTCAATAAACAAAAACAAAGAAAATGACTGTTCATTGTCTCAGAAGTGATATATGGAGGTCTGTCAGCTGGGTTATATGGTGGATGTTAGTTACTAGTGGCAACACACCGCTACATATACATAATAATACCAAAACTCCCAACTGTCTCTGATTTCGAGGAATGGGAACAGAGGGGCGCCTGATTTCAAGGGACTGTCCCTGATTTGGAGCAATGTCCCTCTGTCCCTCATTCCTCCTCATTTGTCCCTCATTTTGGTCTGATCTATATAGATGTATATAAAATGCACTTTTTATCTATGAAAAAGTGTTTTCCAGTGCTAAATCTTTCATCTGATTCCTAAATTGCTGTGTAGCACTTACCCCCGAAGGAGCTGCTGAAATTTGATTTGGGCCTGCACTCTGCTAGTGAACCCCCCTGAATTGGCTTAGTCCCCTTGACACAGCTGTGGTGCAATACAGTACAGTACAATATATTATAATACAATATACCTGTATTGTAACCTCAGGATCCACTGGCTCCACCTGCTGGGAGAAAACAACACTCCACACAACTGGATACTTAACCAAATATATTTTACTGTGAATATGTTTCAAAGGGTGATTACAGTAATGCCGCGTACACACGATCAGACTATCTGGTGGACTTTGAAGCGGAGGTCCGCCGGAATTTCCAAACGAGCGAACTTGCCCACACACCGCCGGACTTTTGAAATGAACGGACTTGCCAACATATGGAGGAAAGCCTGTTCATTTTAAACGCGGGTAGACGGGATTAGCGAAGGAATCAATGTCGCTGCCTTCGACGGCGAGATTGACACCTCGCTGGCCCCGTCACCTGGTATGAACTTAAAGGGGAAGCCCTACGCCGAAAAACGGCGTGGGGGTCCCCCCCAAAGCCCATATCAGACCCTTATCCGAGCCTGCTGCCCTGCCAGTCAGGAAAGGAGGTGGGGAAGAGCGAGCGCCCCCACCCCAAAGCACCTTGTCCCCATGTTGATGAGGACAAGGGCCTCTTCCCGACAACCCTGGCCGCTCGTTGTCGGGGTCTGCGGGCAGGGGGCTTATCGGAATACAAGAGCCCCCTTAAATAAAGGGGCCCCCAGATACCGGCGCCCCACCCTATGTGAATGAGTATGGGGTACAATGTACCCCTACCCATTCACCTGGGGAAAAAAAGTAAATAAAACATAACACAAGGTTTTAAAATAATTTATTGCACAGCTCCGGGGGTCTTCTTCCATCTTGGGGGGTCTTCTCGCCGGACTCCTCTGATATCTTCTACTCTTTTACTAGCAGAGGTTCCGGCTTTCTTCTTCGTTGCCCCCTGGGGGTCTTCTTTCGACTTCGGGGGTCTTGTCCCCCTCTTCGGGGGACTTGTCCCCCTCTTTGGTTCTTCTTGCCGGGCCTCTGCTTTCTTCCTATAGCTCTTTCACTAGCGGTGGCCCGGGCTTCTGTCGCCGCTGCCACCTCTTCTTCCGTCTTCGGGGGTCTTGTCCCCCTCTTCGGTTCTTCTTCCCGGGCCTCTGCTCCTTCTTTCAGCTCTTTTACTAGCGGTGGCCCGGTCTTCTGTCGTCGCCGTCACGGTCCCCACCGCCGCCTCCTCTTCTCTTCTTCTCCTTCTCTTCTTCCTTGAGATGTTGACTCGATGCTGTCTCTGGCCATAATGACAGGGACGCGTTGTGCGGCGACTTATATAGGGACAATGGGCGTGATTCACCGGGTGATTTCCTCACCCCTTATGATGTCACAATCCTAGAGGATGCTTTTTTGAGTCAAAATTTCTTTCTAAGTCCGCCGGACTTTTGGGAAAAAAAGTCAGCCGGAGCCCACGCACAGGCGAATTGTCTGTGGACCAAGTCCGCCGGATAGTCTGATCGTGTGTACGCGGCATAATTGTGCTGTTATCCCAACATAGGATGACAGTAGAATGAATTTCAACATAAACAATTGAAAACAGTATATATATTTATATCTGGGAGCTCTCCCTACTTTTATAACTATGCGTGAGATCTCACTTAAAGTACTTACCGTATATACTCGAGTATAAGCCGAGATTTTCAGCCTCTTTTTTGAGGCTGAAAGTGCCCCCCTCGGCTTATACTCGAGTCATCGCTGTCTGCCTGCTCGATCAGTGTGTCGAGCAGACAGACAGCGGCCATTCTAGGATTCAAACGCCGCGCCTCCGCCTCCGCCTTCGCCTGTGATAGGCGGAACACTGAATTTCCCAGCAGCCTGTGTTCCGCCTATCACGGACATCGTCTCATCCTCGTACTACGGACGAGGATGAGACGATGTCCGTTATAGGCGGAACACAGGCTGCTGGGAAATTCAGTGTTCCGCCTATCACAGGCGAAGGCGGAGGCGGAGGCGCGGCGTTTGAATCCTAGAATGGCCGCCGAGGCGCCGACGAAGAGCGGCGATCCTGGCAAGGCACGGGACGGAGGCAAGGCAAGGCAAGGCACGGCACGGGACGGGACGGGACGGAGGCAAGGCACGACACGGGACGGAGGCAAGGAGGCAAAGCGGCAAGGCACGGGACGGAGGCAAGGAGGCAAGGCACGGGACGGAGGCTCGGGACACAGGTAGGCTGGACACACACACACACACACACACACATGGACACACACACACACACACAGGGATGGATGGATGGATGGAGACACACACACACAGGGATGGATGGATGGATGGAGACACACACACACACAGGGATGGATGGATGGATGGAGACACACACACACAGGGATGGATGGATGGATGGACACACACACACACAGGGATGGATGGATGGATGGACACACACACACACAGGGATGGATGGATGGATGGACACACACACACACAGGGATGGATGGACGGACACACAGGGATGGACGGACACACAGGGATGGACGGACACACAGGGATGGACGGACACACACACAGGGATGGACAGGCATGTCTCACCCTCGGCTTATACACGAGTCAATAAGTTTGCCAGTTTTTTTGGGGGTAAATTGGGGGCCTCGGCTTATATTCGGGTCGGCCTATACTCGAGTATATACGGTAGTCCTTGATCTTCTTGTCTTCGCTAGCTAAAGTAACTCCTTGTAACTTGTAATCCACAGTAGTGATGGACGAACGTTTCGCCCGGCGGTCGTTTCGCGGCGAATTTCCGACTTTCGCCGTCCGCGGGTTCGAACGCCTTTTTCCGTCGTTCGCCCCGGCGGACTTACGTGTTTAATGTATACAAGAACTTTAACCTTTCGTGACACGTTTATCATGTGTTACAGGACAACCAATTGAGACATGACAGCTCATGGACACTTGGACATTCCCCCTAACCTATAAATACACCCGATCCGGTGGCCATTTTACATTCTTTCTTCTGTCACTGTAGGGAAAGGATCCTGTGTGGAGTAGGGACAGAGAAAACGCTAGCTATTTGGTACACAAAAGTTCTTTTCAGGACTGGTATAGGTGTTAGGTCAGCAGCCTGAGTTTCTTTTGTCAGTTTAGATAAAGGGACAGAGCGCTGTATGCTGCTATTTTAGGGACAGCTCAGCCAGATTAGTCTTTCTTCATCATCATCATCATCATCATCATTAGCTGTTACTATCAGGTCCACAAAAGAGCTATTCCAGCTAATCGTTCCAGCCTACTCTTTTTTGCCAATTTGTATAGGGACAGGCAGGAAGCAGTGTGTCAGGCAGTGAGGATAATTTTAAAGACTTGCTGTTACTATTAGTTCCACAAAGGTTCTTTTCAGGACTGGTATCAGTGGTACGGTAATAGGCTTGTACACGTATAATATTCTTTCTTCCAAATATAGAAAGAATATTATACTTGACTGCTGCCCTTCTGCTGCAGTCTGCTAATCATTCACAACTCACTTGTTCCACAAAGCTCTTTATCAGGACTGGTAACTTGGTCTGTCTAGGGTGCTACGGTACATAGGCTTGGGTGCGGTACAGTCTGCTGTTCTGTAAGGACCGCTATCGGTCCACAATACATAGGGTTGCCGTGCACTACTGCTGACCGCTGCCCTATACTGCAGCAGTCCTTCAGCGGTATAGGGACTGACGCACAGTCTGCTAAACACTAATACACAACCTGCTTGGTCCACAAAAGTTCTTATAAGGACTGGTAACTTGGTATAGGGTGCTACGGTACATAGGCCTGAGTGCGTTACAGTCTGCTGTTCTGTAAGGACCGCTATCGGTCCACAATACATAGGGTTGACGTGCACTACTGCTGACCGCTGCCCTATACTGCAGCAGTCCTTCAGCGGTATAGGGACTGACGCACAGTCTGCTAAACACTAACACACAACCTGCTTGGTCCACAAAAGTTTTTATAAGGACTGGTAACTTGGTATAGGGTGCTACGGTACATAGGCCTGAGTGCAGTACAGTCTGCTGTTCTGTAAGGACTGCTATCGGTCCACAATACATAGGGTTGCCGTGCACTACTGCTGACCGCTGCCCTATACTGCAGCAGTCCTTCAGCGGTATAGGGACTGACGCACAGTCTGCTAAACACTAATACACAACCTGCTTGGTCCACAAAAGTTCTTATAAGGACTGGTAACTTGGTATAGGGTGCTACGGTACATAGGCCTGAGTGCAGTACAGTCTGCTGTTCTGTAAGGACCGCTATCGGTCCACAATACATAGGGTTGCCGTGCACTACTGCTGACCGCTGCCCTATACTGCAGCAGTCCTTCATTGGTATAGGGACTGACGTACAGTCTGCTAATCACTAACACACAACCTGCTTGGTCCACAAAAGTTCTTATAAGGACTGGTAACTTGGTATAGGGTGCTACGGTACATAGGCCTGAGTGCGTTACAGTCTGCTGTTCTGTAAGGACCGCTATCGGTCCACAATACATAGGGTTGCCGTGCACTACTGCTGACCGCTGCCCTATACTGCAGCAGTCCTTCAGCGGTATAGGGACTGACGCACAGTCTGCTAAACACTAACACACAACCTGCTTGGTCCACAAAAGTTTTTATAAGGACTGGTAACTTGGTATAGGGTGCTACGGTACATAGGCCTGAGTGCAGTACAGTCTGCTGTTCTGTAAGGACCGCTATCGGTCCACAATACATAGGGTTGACGTGCACTACTGCTGACCGCTGCCCTATACTGCAGCAGTCCTTCAGCGGTATAGGGACTAAGAGTTTTGTCACAGGGTGATTTAAAAAATGACAGGCAGAGGAAGAGGCAGGCCCTTCCGCAGGGGTGGTAGGGGTAGGGCAGGAGCAACAGCCTTGAGCCAAAGTGGGAAGTTGCAGAAGGTGCGTTCAATTACTTTAAAGGACGCACCAGACTTGGTTGAGTGGCTCACTCAGCCTTATTCTTCTGCACCCTCCTCATCCTCTCGATCTGCACCCTCTTCTTCACTCTCTGCTATGTGCACCCCCAAAGACACTACCACCAACAACACCACCACCACCACATACCTTCCGCTTGAGTGCAAATGGGGGCCTTCATGCTCCAGTGTTTTAATAGGGACCCCCGTATAAAAAGCATGAGGGTCAAGGACCAGTACTGGGTGGCAACGTACTTAGATCCCCGGTACAAACACAAAATGGCGGAAATGTTACCGCCGTCGCAGAGGGCTGTCAGAATGCAGCACTTCCAGGCCTTGCTTCGAGAAATGCTGCATTCTGCTTTTGCGTGCGCTGGCAGAGGAGCAATTCCCACTCCCAGAGAAGGATTTGCGGGTACCAATCCAACAGCGCCTGCAAGAAGAGGCCGGTTTGAAGATGTGTTGGTGACTTCGGATATGAGGTCATTCTTTCAGCCGACCCATCGACAGGTGTCATCCGGATCCAGCATCAGGGAACGCCTAGACCGTCAGGTGTCCGACTACATTGGGTTAACGGCCGATGTGGACGCTCTGAGGAGTGATGAACCCCTAGACTACTGGGTGGGCAGGCTTGACCTCTGGCCAGAGCTTGCCCAATTTGCAATCGAACTGTTGGCTTGCCCCTCATCCAGTGTCCTGTCCGAAAGGACGTTCAGCGCAGCAGGGGGGATTGTGACCGATAAGCGTACTCGCCTAGCTCACGACAGTGTTAACTACCTCACATTTCTAAAAATGAATGAGGCATGGATCTCGGAGGAATTCAACACATGTGATCAGTAGACCATGTATATGTCTATAAACAATTTTTGGAATCAAGCACACAGACCTTCTTAATTCATTTGGCTCACTTCCCTGACCCAAAAAAGCACACCGTACTATATGCCCCTACCCTCCTCTTTGAAGAGGTTGAGCGGTGTCATATTTCTACTGGGGCTGCTTATTATGAGGGGTTCCCACCATCCCTGTGCTGTGCTGACTTCCTCCTGGGTGTTCTTATTATGAGGGGCTCCCACCATCCCTGTGCTGTGCTGACTTCCTCCCGGGGGTTCTTATTATGAGGGGATCACACCATCCCTGTGCTGTGCTGACTTCCTCCTGGGGCTGCTTACGGTGCTGCTGTCAGCGCTGTATGTCACGGAGCTGCTGTCAGCGCTGTATGTCACGGAGCTGCTGTCAGCGCTGTATGTCACGGAGCTGCTGTCAGCGCTGTATGTCACGGAGCTGCTGTCAGCGCTGTATGTCACGGAGCTGCTGTCAGCGCTGTATGTCACGGAGCTGCTGTCAGCGCTGTATGTCACGGAGCTGCTGTCAGCGCTGTATGTCACGGTGCTGCTGTCAGCGCTGTATGTCACGGAGCTGCTGTCAGCGCTGTATGTCACGGAGCTGCTGTCAGCGCTGTATGTCACGGAGCTGCTGTCAGCGCTGTATGTCACGGAGCTGCTGTCAGCGCTGTATGTCACGGAGCTGCTGTCAGCGCTGTATGTCACGGAGCTGCTGTCAGCGCTGTATGTCACGGTGCTGCTGTCAGCGCTGTATGTCACGGAGCTGCTGTCAGCGCTGTATGTCACGGAGCTGCTGTCAGTGCTGTATGTCACGGAGCTGCTGTCAGCGCTGTATGTCACGGAGCTGCTGTCAGCGCTGTATGTCACGGAGCTGCTGTCAGCGCTGTATGTCACGGTGCTGCTGTCAGCGCTGTATGTCACGGAGCTGCTGTCAGCGCTGTATGTCACGGAGCTGCTGTCAGCGCTGTATGTCACGGAGCTGCTGTCAGCGCTGTATGTCACGGAGCTGCTGTCAGCGCTGTATGTCACGGAGCTGCTGTCAGCGCTGTATGTCACGGTGCTGATGTCAGTGCTCTGTATTACGGTGCTGCTGTCAGTGCTCTGTATCTCCTGCACCCTCTTGTTTGCCTACCCTGGTCCCTGACCTTCCCTCTCCTCCATTGCCTTCATTAGCTCCATAGTCCTGAATTGTCAGAACAATTTCCCAAATAAAAAAAAAATGCTTGTAGTTATCGATCCCAAATTCACCTCATACATGTATTATGCTATTGTCCAGGTGGTGGGACTACGTGCTACCCCCTAATAATTACCCCGTGGCCGCAAATTCGACCTAAAGGTTTGCGAAATTCGCCTCCCATTGAAGTCAATGGAGCCCGCGGCGAACGGTCGTTTTCGCGAACGTTTGTGTCCGTTCGCGTTTCGCGTTCGCGAAACGTCCCGTCGGAAGTTCGTCCATCACTAATCCACAGGTTAAAATAAGTTAAGTTGAGGTAAAGGTGCTCCTGGTGTAACTCCAGCAACTATATTACGAGGTTTAAGACGTCAGAGTAGATAAGCCTCTAATCTGCTCAGTGTCAGTTGCTCTGCTCCTTCTCCGTGGAACTATAAATCCCAGTGAGGCCTGTGTAACAGTCTAACTGTGTGTGAAAGTTAACAAACTGTGGGCTGTAACCCGCTCACAAACTGGATTGGAACTCCGTGTAGTAGCTTTGGTTCAGTGACTGCAGCTTGCTTCTCCGTCAACTGGCTCCATCACTCCGTTACGCTATGCTGGGTGAACCCGGTCCTCCAATGCTCAAACGAGTGTCTCTGGATCTCTCCAATCCAGTCACTGTGTCTCAGGCACCATCAGGTCACTCGCACAAGCAAGCGAGGTTGCGCTCTGCAATGGCTGTGAGCCCTGTCTGTGGGAGGCCTCCTCACAGATCCTCACAGGCAGGCCATGCGATCCCAAGAGACCTAAAATGGCCGATCGGGTTCCTTTTATGTCCTAACCAGCATGCACTGCGAGAGAAAGTGTTCATGGGTTGGTCATCAAGCCTCCTGGGTAAAAGGGTCAACCTTCTAATCAAAACAGTCACTTCCTGTATTTATCTTTGTGCTGTCTTCAAAGCAATAAACATTCAAGTTCAGTACCAGTGTTTGGCCGCTAAATGGTGCCAAATACAAAAGTCATAGAATTGTCCATAGGCTTACATTGTAGAACATTAACATCACATTAATAGGCAAAAATATGTCAGCGCTACAGCTGCATTTGTAAATTTCAAAAGCCAATATAAAGGAATATTAGTGGGGAAAAAAAGCACTTGTGGGTTTAACCAATCTTGTTTTTTTGTACAATTCTCCTTTAAGGGGGCGTGGCAATGGATGTGTCCTATGCCTGCATACTTTTGCTGATAGGTGTCCCTCATTCTCATCTCAAAAAGTTGGGAGGTATGTTATATCCAGTTATATTTTGTGTGTTAGACCTCTTATGAAGGTATCTGCTGAGCTAGTTAAAATGATTCCTGTGAAAGGCTGTTCCCCATATTCACAGCCCTTACTATAAAGAACTTTAACTGAAGTTGTCCTATTAGTAACTGAGCTCAGTCTGCTTCTCTCTTCTTGATCTCCTGCTTTGTGTTGACATGGCTGGCAGGAGATTAACGTTTATAAGACTGGAAGGGGGTTGAGTTACTGCTTGGAGAGGGGAGCTAAGCTGCTGAGTTACAGCTGAGAGAGAGGAACTGAGCTTGTTGTTGGAAAAAGGACTTGGGTAACTTTAGTGCTTCTGCTGTAAACTTTGAGGATGAATTGATCCGCAGTGCTTTCAACTACAGAGGTCAGTGAGAGCTTATTTTAAATAGGGATACCAAGGGGCTATTTAAAAACATACATACAAAAAGCTGCCAAAATGGATGGCAGGGGTTTTTAATCTAGTGCATGCCACTTTAAAAGGCCATGCCACCAGAAATGGGTCATTAGGGATTTATTGAATTCTACCATCTGTTTCTGCCGCTCAGCACTGATATTGCTGCTAATATATAGATGCTAAAATTGTAACTTAACCAATACTGGGCTCCATTAACAATGCAGTATGTTACACAGATAAAAATGCGGTAAAATCCTGCTCAGCGTTTTTAAAAACATTTTTGCCATTCACAAAAAATGCTACTAAAATACAGCATAAGTTATTTTATGAAGTCTTGCAGTATTTTAGTAGTGAAAACATTTGGCAATTTAATGCCTGCCACTAGCCAGCGTATTGATTTACATTGATGTAGCGGCCATAAGCCATTTCAGGGCGGCCTTGACTTAATGGGCTTACCGATTACCTTCTCCTGGCCTGCTCTTCCGCTTCTAGGGGTTCCCAAGGTTGATACCCAATGACTTGTACACCGACACAGATAAAGTGCTTTCAAAAGGTTTTATTTTGCAGTAGAACTTTCACAAACACAGTCTCTTTGGGAACAGAGGACACAGGTGAAGAACTCAGGTACCTTGAACTGCAGGTTTAACAAAGTCTCTAGTTCCACCCAGAGAGTAGCCACTCGTAGCTTGGTACTTCAAAGCTGAACAGACCTCTAGCCAGAGGTCATGGCAGTCAGCACGTTGATTCAAACTTGAACAATCAACCGAAGATAAACAGGAACCTTTTTCCAACTGTACCTGGAGCGTTTCCCTCTTCCTTTAAGGTACTGGAAAAGTGTGGACTCGTCAGTATCATTTCCAACTCAGGAACCAGGCACTTCTCGGCCCTCCTCCACTTCTCGGCCCTCCTCCGAAGAGTTCTCCCCCGGTCACTTGCACGAGCTGTGGTGCCCCTCCAAGCCAAGAGCATACCCGGAGATTCTGAATCCTCCCTCAGCTACAGTGCCTCGGACCAGCAGGTTCCGAGACTCGGGAACAGACGGGTCTACCAGGGGCCACCGACAGAAACATGCTGCGGGATGTCAAACACCCCGCAACCGGGATCCCTCACGGGGCTTCCCTGGTCCTGGAACCAGAACAGACCACACGGGTCTCTCGAACAACTCTAGAACCCTGAACACGGGACCCACACCTGCTTAAGTACCCCCTCCCAGACTCCTCAGCGGGTCCAGCACTCCAGCTGATTGGCTCTGAGAGAACCATACCAAAACATCCAACCAAGCCTGGTTCTTGCCTATTATGTGCACCTCACCATTCACATGACTAGGCAGAACATCAATCATGGCCCGGAGAGACCAGTGTTAAGTCTTACCTACACAATTAACCCTCAGTACTGTAAGGTCCTGAGGCAAAAGCTAAATTTACAAAGCGTGTGACATTTAGTCCCAAATGTCACCCGCTACATTGATAAGTAGGCATTGTTAAGGAGCGAGCGGCCGCCCATGTCCTTAACAACCAATAAAAAACATGGTTGTGAAGTAGTGGGCAGTCGTCCTGTCCTTAATAACCAGTAAACAACATGGTTGATAATGAGCGGGCGGCTGCTGTGTCCTTAACACCCAATGAGTCATCAGCTGTCAGCTGAATCTAAAAAAAGAATTGCTGGCACTAAAACAATCGTTAAAAAAAAAAACAGGATGGTATACTAGGCCCTTCGGGTCTTTGAGGGGTTTTTAAGGGCATTGTCCCCCCAAATCTATACCAGGCCCTTATCTGGCAGGTCAGGAATGGGAGGGGACTAGCGAGTGCCCCCCCCCCTCTGAACCATACCAGGCCATATGCTCTCATCATGGCAGAGCCCCCCCCTCTTCCAAAGTACCTTGTCTCCATGTTGATGGGGACAAGGGCCTCTTCCCCACAACTTTGGCCTGTGGTTGTGGAGGTCTGCTGGTGGGGGGCTTATCTGAATCTGGAAGACCCCTTTAACAAGGGTCTGACAACTTAGGGAGAGACATAGTTGGTTTTGGCCAGCTTGGCCCAAACCAACTATTTAAATTAGTTCAAAAGCTAGAGTTCTCTTTTAACAATGCTTATTTATCAATGTAAATAAAAATGCTGGCTACTACCAGGTGTTAAATTATCTTTAAGCACTATTTAGCATGAGGTAAATGTTCTTGCAGTTGAATTGGGGTCAATGAGATACAGCACCAGAATCACTTCTCTTTGCTTACTCTATTTATTCAGCTTAAATCTTGTTGGCGTGTGTTTCTCTGTAAATTTCTCTATTTTAAAAACAGGTGGTAAAAATCATACTTTGGTGGAGCAGCCAATATTAATCACTGCTGAGCCAGAAAGTAATGTGACCATGGAGTGCAAAGTAAAACATCAGATGCTTAATTTTCTCGTGACCTGGACTCTGGGCTGTGAGGGAGGACAACCAATAGAAAAAGGCAAAGTGGTTCACGGCTCCTCCAAGCACAAGATTACCATAATGAACCTGACCGAGTTTGATTCCGGAATATACTGCTGCCACGTGGAATTTGTGGACGGGAAAAAAGCCAGAGGGAAGGGAACGAGACTGGAAGTGACCAATACACCTTGTTCCAAAAGTACAGGACTGGCAGGTAGGTAACACATAGGCTGGGAATAGGTCATCGTCTGTTGTTCCCTTGTATATAGCAAAAGACAGCTCCACCCAAAACTTTTTTAGTTTTGCATAGACTGTGGAGGGGTTAGAACTATGCTATGTCCTGGTGACACAAGACAAATAAACACGCTTCCAGCTATTTTGTTTGACAATTAAAAGTCCTTCTTTTTCTTTCTGTGTCCCTATTGGAGAGATTTTGTGCACGTAGATGTTAGATGTTCAGCTAGATTGGCACACCTTTGGAAAGGGATCCACATTCAGATAGCCTTTCAGAGGCATTTGACAAGCAGTGAGGAGGAGATATGCCACCTCCTTACCACCTGTTTTAAAACTGTAAATGTTGCATCACTCCACCGCAACTGCATTTATTATGGTTGCAGTGTGGTCTAATTTACTTGAATGGGTCACGTTCGGCGGTGATACTGCCCGCTGAATGCAACAGAGGGGATACTTTTTGCTGCAGCTACTGCATGTGAACACCTCTGCCTGTTGCCTTTGCAGCTTAAGGGTGTTGTAAAAACGTGACCCAACCATGTATTTTTACCGCCCCATCCAATCACAAGTATACACAAGCCCATTCTGTCCCAGTGACACAACAGTTCCATAGGCAACAATAACAACAAAGAAATTTAGCTAAAGTTTTATGTTAACACTTCACCACTGGGGGGGAGCTCAGGTGTGCTCAGATCCTGACCTGAGCTCACCTGAGCTAGCTCGCCAGGAAGCTACTACTGCACACCCACCATCAGTCATAAGCAGTGGAAGTCTTCTCCACCCTGTAGCCAAATGTATACACACCTCTAGTAGACATGTAGCTGTGGGGAGGGGAATGCCTTGGCAACTTATGTTTGGTGGTCCGCAGTAGACATGTGCATTCGTTTTCGTCCGAATGCATTTTCGTCCGAATTTCAGCTATTTTCGTTTTCGTTTTGACAAATGATAACGAAAGCACAAAATCCGAAAAACGAAAGATCCGACATAAATAAATGCTTTATTTTCATTTTCATTGTTACAACAGTTCGATATAGAATAGGAGATTCGACATGACTCTGACAACAATCTGTGTCTATAGAACCTGTGGTCGAATTTGCCTAACCTTACCTCTATTAGTCCAAGATTATATAGAGAAAATATTCGACAGAGAAAAAAGATTTGACAGAGAGAAAAGATTCTGCAAGTTACTGTCCTAAAAAGTGTTTGGGGACCCGGGTCCTGCCCCAGGGGACATGTATCAATGCAAAAAAAAGTTTTAAAAACGGCCGTTTTTTCGGGAGCAGTGATTTTAATAATGATTAAAGTGAAACAATAAAAGTGTAATATTCCTTTAAATTTCGTAGGGGGGGGGGGGGTTTTCTATAGTATGCCTGTGAAGGGGCGCATGTTTCCCGTGCTTAGAATTGTCCCTGCACAAAGTGTCATTTATGCAGGAAAAAAAGTCCTTTAAAATCACTCGCAGCTATTATGAATTGTCGGCTCCGTAATACAGAGAACACTCATTGAAAGTCATTGATAAAAAAAAAAAAAAAAAAAATTAAAAAAAAAGCGTGGGGGTCCCCCAAATTCAATTACCAGGCACTTCAGGTCTGGTATGGATATTAAGGGGAACCCTGCCTCAAATTTAAGAAAAAATTTGACGTGGGGTTCCCCCTAAATATCCATAACCAGACCCTTCAGGTCTGGTATGGATATTAAGGGGAACCCCGCATCAAATTAAAAAAAAATTGATGTGGGGTTCCCCCTAAAAATCCATACCAGACCCTTTATCCGAGCACGCAACCTGGCAGGCCGCAGGAAAAGAGGGGGGGACGAGAGAGCGGCCCCCCCTCCCTCCTGAACCGTACCAGGCCACATGCCCTCAACATTGGGAGGATGCTTTGGGGGTCTGTGACCCCTCAAAGCACCTTGTCCCCATGTTGATGAGGACAAGGGCCTCATCCCCACAACCCTGGCCGGTGGTTGTGGAGGTCTGCGGGCGGGGGCTTATCAGAATCTGGAAGCCCCCTTTAACAAGGGGACCCCCAGATCCCGGCCCCCCCCTGTTTGAAATGGTAAGGGGGTACAAAAGTACCCCTACCATTTCACAAAGAAAGTGTAAAAAATGGTTAAATAAAACAAACACACTTTTGAAAAATTCCTTTATTAAAAATAAAAAAATAAAAAAAAGATTCCAGCGGCGGTAATCCACTCTTCCTATCCAGCGACGGACGGTCATCTCTCCAGCGATGTCTCATCTCATCCAGCGCAGCGAATACATCCTTCTTCTGTCTCCTCCACGGAGACACTGCAGGCATTCCGGCGGCTGACGTTTCTTATATACGGAGGGCGAGGCCACCCGTCACCTGACCCCGCCCCCCTCTGACGCAAGGGGAAACCCGGGGTTCCCCGTGACGTATGGGTGACCCTGCCCCCTCTGATGTAACGGAAACCTGCCTGTGTTACATCAGAGGGGTGCGGGTCACCCCTACGTCACAGGGAACCCCGGGTTTCCCCTTGCGTCAGAGGGGGGCGGGGTCGGGTGACGGGTGGCCCCGCCCTCCGTATATAAGAAACGTCAGCCGCCGGAATGCCTGCAGTGTCTCCTCCACGGAGACAGAAGGATGGAGCATTCGCTGCGCTGGATGAGATGAGACATCGCTGGAGAGATGACCGTCCGTCGCTGGATAGCAAGAGTGGATTACCGCCGCTGGAATCTTTTTTTTATTTTTTTATTTTTAATAAAGGAATTTTTCAAAAGTGTGTTTGTTTTATTTAACCATTTTTTACACTTTCTTTGTGAAATGGTAGGGGTACTTTTGTACCCCCTTACCATTTCAAACAGGGGGGGGGGCGGGATCTGGGGGTCCCCTTGTTAAAGGGGGCTTCCAGATTCTGATAAGCCCCCCGCCCGCAGACCTCCACAACCACCGGCCAGGGTTGTGGGGATGAGGCCCTTGTCCTCATCAACATGGGGACAAGGTGCTTTGAGGGGTCACGGACCCCCAAAGCATCCTCCCAATGTTGAGGGCATGTGGCCTGGTACGGTTCAGGAGGGAGGGGGGCCGCTCTCTCGTCCCCCCCTCTTTTCCTGCGGCCTGCCAGGTTGCGTGCTCGGATAAAGGGTCTGGTATGGATTTTTAGGGGGATCCCCACGTCAATTTTTTTTTAAATTTGACGCGGGGTTCCCCTTAATATCCATACCAGACCTGAAGGGCCTGGTAATTGAATTTGGGGGACCCCCACGCTTTTTTTTTTTTATTTATTTTTTTATCAATGACTTTCAATGAGTGTTCTCTGTATTACGGAGCCGACAATTCATAATAGCTGCGAGTGATTTTAAAGGACTTTTTTTCCTGCATAAATGACACTTTGTGCTGGGACAGTTCTAAGCACGGGAAACATGCGCCCCTTCACAGGCACACTATAGACAACCCCCCCCCTACGAAATTTAAAGGAATATTACACTTTTATTGTTTCACTTTAATCATTATTAAAATAACTGCTCCCGAAAAAACGGCCGTTTTTAAAACTTTTTTTTGCATTGATACATGTCCCCTGGGGCAGGACCCGGGTCCCCAAACACTTTTTAGGACAGTACCTTGCAAATTAGCCTTTAAAATTAGCACTTTAGATTTTGAACGTTGGAGTCCCATAGACTTTAATAGGGTTCTAAAGTATGCTATATAGTTAGCTCCGTCGAATCTTCTTTATACATTCGACAGACACCATAAGCCTTCCAAGACAGATTCGACCGTAATTCATGTGGATTTTCGGACTAATGCAATTTTTGAACGAAAAACGAAATAAATAAAAACGAATTTCGGGAGTAACTAAATAAATTAAGTTTTCGGACGAAAACGAAATTCCGAAACGAAATATTTTACTCTGCACATGTCTAGTCCGCAGTGACAGCTTCCTGGTAGGATACTTGAAGTGGGATTGGACTAGGATCTGAACACGCCTGAGCTCATCCCTATTCACCACTAGTACAATGCAATGTATTTGAAATGAGAAGGGAATTGTGGGCTAAAGTCACAATGAAAAAACAATCAAAGGGGCACGTATTCAATTTTTTTTCAAAATTACACTAAGAAGGAAAAACAACTCCAAACTAATAATGTAAAATATGTGTTACAAGGTTTACAGCTGAATGTTGAACTGCAGTGTTCCATTTTTGTCACACATAACTAAAAGTAAACCTGCGCCAAGAATATGGTTTTAACCACTTCCTTATTGTGCAATACCCGAAAACCAGCTACAGTATGGTTCTGTTGTTTTGGGAGGGCATCCATGGACGTCCTCCCAGAACCATGCCCCTCTTGTGCCCCCTGGTTCATGCATCCAGAGTGCTTTGTGATAGCTGTGTCTTTCAGACACAGCTGATCACAGATCATGGTAACGGGCCAATCACAGTGGCTGTTTACCATGTGATCAGCTGTGTCCAATCACAGTTGATCACAGTGTAAGCAGAATTGCCAGTTATCGGCATTCCTTTCATCACATGCTGTCACAGCATGGGAAAGGAGAGTTGGCAGCTGGAAATCCTGACAGGGGACATGCACACAGATAATAAGGGCACTGATAATCAGTTCTATGATTATCAGTGCAGCCTCACCAGTGCCAATCAGTGCCATCAATGCTGCCCATCAGTACCTCCTCATCAGTGCCCATCAGTGGTGCCTATCAGTGCCCTTCAGTGGCACCTCTCAGTGCCCATCAATACCCCTTCATCAGTGCCCACCAGTGTTGCCTATCAGTGCCCATCAATGCAGCCTCATCAGCGCACATCAGTGAAGGAAAAAAATTACTTATTTGCAAAACATTTTAACAGAAACTAAGAATTTTTTTTTTTCAAAATTTAGGAAAAAAATAAAAACCCCGGTGGTGATTAAATACCACCAAAATAAAGCTCTATCTGTCTAAAAAAAAGACTTTTGGGTGCAGTGTTGCATGACCAGACAAGCGGTCAAACTATTTATATATTCTTCTCAATCAGTAAAAGAGCTTTAAGAAAAAATTTCACCTTTAGAGAGGTGTCTTTTAATAAATCCCCCAACCCCTGGGAGTGCCAGATCTGATCCAGCAATTTTTCCTACAACATGCTGACTCTTCTTCATACACGCCATGACCCTATTAATTGCTATGGACTATCTGTACTGTGAGGGAGTGCATGAGTTACAGCTACTCAGTATATGTACAGTGTATATTCAGAATGCAGTGAATGGTCTGAGCACTGACAGGCTGATCCCCCATCCCTTCAACCTCTACAGCAATGCTCGCAGCACTCATACCTCTATTTTCCTAAGGCAACCTCTGGATATGACGCTGAGCATGTGCAATCAACTTCTTTGGTCGACCATGGCAAGGCCTGTTCTGAGTGGAACCTGTCCTATTAAACCGCTGTATGGTCTTGGACACTGTGCTGTAGCTCAGTTTTAGGGTCTTGGAAATCTTCTTAAAGCCTAGGCCATCTTCATGCAGAGTAACAATTCATTTTTTCAGATCCTCAGAGAGTTCTTTGCCATGAGGTGCCATGTTGAACTTCCAGTGACGAGTATGAAAGAGTGAGAGTGATTACACCAAATTTAACACACCCGCTCCCCATTCACACCTGAGACCTTGTAACACTAAGGAGTTAAATGACACCGGGGATGGAAAATGGCTAATTGGGCCCAATATGGACATCTTCACTTAGGGGTGTACTTTTGTTGCCAGCGGTTTAGACTTTAATGGCTGTGTGTTGAGTTATTTTGAGGGGACAGCTAATTTACACTGTTATACAAGCTATAAACTCACTACTTTATATTCTTTGGTCTGGTAAATATGACAATAAAAACATTTTTCAGTACTTGTGCAAAAAAATACCCGTTGATCTTTTCAGAAATTCAGAGCTGTCCTGTGTCCTGTACTTTTTGCTTATTTAATCCCCTCCAATTCTTATCTTGGGCTACAAGTCAATAAGTCCTTATACTACTGATAAGAAGACAGTGGGAGTGTTATGCCGCACCCTGGCAGGCATGGAACCTTAGTAGTCCCGATTTATTTGGCTACTAACTGACAACAGGCCACAGCCCTAAGTATCATCAAAGGGAATAACTGGAATGGAGAGCAGATGGTGCAGAGGCTGTTCACAGGGCTGCAGATGCAAGAGTAATTAGGTTCAGGGAAAGGTTGAGGCAGGTGGTGGTCATGAGAATAGTCAGGTCCAAGCAGAGGTCTAGGTAAGCAGCAAGGAAGAGAGTCGTCAGGTCCAAGCAGAGGTCCAGGCAAACAGAAAGCAAGAGAATAGTGAGGTCAATCTGGGTCAACAACAAACAGACAACTGGCCAGCCAGTGTTATAGCTCTTTAGCTCTCAGGTAGCTGTCAATAATACACAGCAGAAGCTACTTCAAATGCTGGTGTAAATATGCTTACTGGTTAGAGGATACACCCAGCTTTGCTACTGGGAATTATGGAAGCCCTGCAAGAATTTAGAGTGTACCATTGGATGATCTGGTAGCGATTTAGCGTGTGACCTAGCAGAGATTTAGCGCGTATCATTGGAAGACCTGGCAGGGACTTAGCATGTACCATTGGAAGACCTGTCAGGGATTTAGTGAGTGCCATTGGAAGTCCTGGCAGGAATACTGAGAGTAGGAGTTCTGGAATACGGGGCAGGCAGAGTACCTTAACAGGCAGTGGTTTAGTAGTTTATCAAAAGACAATGAGCTGTGTGTTGTCAGTAGAAATTTAGGAGATAAGTACATTTCTGGCAGATCAACAGGTATTTTCCTATACTTGTTGGGTCTTTAATGGTATAAAAAATGAGATGTATTGCATGTCTTTTTTATTTGTTCTTCACTTACATTTCAATGACAGGTTCCTATCAAATTACTCTTCTCTTTTAGATACAGGTGGAGACCACCATGAGCAAGTGAACATCTTCTACATGGTCATAGGGTTATTGATCTGTGTTATAATTGTGCTGCTGGCTGCTCTCATGAAATACTGCCACACAGGTGGGTCATATTTGGGTTTATATGACAGACACTTGCAGGGTGCACACACACTGGGTACAGTCGAACTGAACCATGTGAGTTCCCCATTGATCTACGCTCATACTGGGCCATAAGCAAGTGTTTCTGGGAACACTTACATCAACATGTCTGCCAACCAGACCATCTTTTCTCAGTGATCTATGGGGTGTTCTGTTCTCAGGCATAGTTTGATGGTCACATTAAAGCAAACTGTACCAACCATAAGTGAACAAATGCCTGGGACCACCTATTCCAAGTGATCCCGGACACAGTACACTTAATCGATCATGGGCAAGGTTCTGAACACTTACAATACACAAACGAACCAAACCAAGAGGGTGAACCTTGTGTCCACAGAACAGAAAATGAAGGAAGAACTCTAGTTGGGACATAAATGGACAAATTGGAACAAAAACATGGCAGGGTTTTTTAAACTATATTATACTACCGTATATACTCGAGTATAGGCCGACCCGAATATAAGCCGAGGCCCCCAATTTACCCCCAAAAAAACTGGCAAACTTATTGACTCGTGTATAAGCCGAGGGTGAGACATGCCTGTCCATCCCTGTGTGTGTGTCCGTCCATCCCTGTGTGTCCGTCCATCCCTGTGTGTCCGTCCATCCCTGTGTGTCCGTCCATCCATCCCTGTGTGTGTGTGTGTCCATCCATCCATCCATCCCTGTGTGTGTGTGTGTCCATCCATCCATCCATCCCTGTGTGTGTGTGTGTCCATCCATCCATCCATCCCTGTGTGTGTGTGTCTCCATCCATCCATCCATCCCTGTGTGTGTGTGTCTCCATCCATCCATCCCTGTGTGTGTGTGTCTCCATCCATCCATCCATCCCTGTGTGTGTGTGTCCGTGTGTGTGTGTGTGTGTGTGTGTGTGTGTGTGTGTGTGTGTCCAGCCTACCTGTGTCCCGAGCCTGTGTCCCGAGCCTCCGTCCCGTGCCTTGCCTCCTTGCCTCCGTCCCGTGCCTTGCCTCCTTGCCTCCGTCCCGTGCCGTGCCTTGCCTCCGTCCCGTGTCGTGCCTTGCCTCCGTCCCGTCCCGTGCCGTGCCTTGCCTTGCCTCCGTCCCGTGCCTTGCCAGGATCGCCGCTCTTCGTCGGCGCCTCGGCGGCCATTCTAAAATTCAAAAGCCGCGCCTCCGCCTTCGCCTGTGATAGGCGGAACACTGAATTTCCCAGCAGCCTGTGTTCCGCCTATCACGGACATCGTCTCATCCTCGTCCGTAGTACGAGGATGAGACGATGTCCGTGATAGGCGGAACACAGGCTGCTGGGAAATTCAGTGTTCCGCCTATCACAGGCGAAGGCGGAGGCGGAGGCGCGGCGTTTGAAGGGTAGAATGTCCGCTGTCTGTCTGCTCGACACGCTAATCGAGCAGGCAGACAGCGATGACTCGAGTATAAGCCGAGGGGGGCACTTTCAGCCTCAAAAAAGAGGCTGAAAATCTCGGCTTATACTCGAGTATATACGGTATATCCAATATGTCCAATAAAGTTTTTGGCTTTAGAATTAATGGCCCTTTCCTCACTTGCAGTTTTAAGGGCTATTTTGATTTCAGTTAGAATGCTAGACCTTTTAAGTTCAACACTAAAAAAAAGTTGAATTGATTAAAAATGTATATCTTTTTCTACTCCTTTACAGGTCCCCCTACAAGCCAGAAAAGAGTAAGTATATTGCACACAATGTTTAAATTAACCACTTTCAGACCGGACCATTTTGCTGGTAAATGACCAGAGGTCTTTTTACACTTTGGCACTGCGCTGCTTTAACTGGTAATTGCGCGGTCATGCAATGTTGTACCCAAACAAAATTTGCGTCCTTTTCTTCCCACAAATAGAGCTTTCTTTTGATGGTATTTGATTGCCTCTGCGATTTTTATTTTTTGCGATATAAACGTAAAAAGACCGCAAATTTTGAAAAAAAATGATATTTTCTACTTTTTGTTATTAGAAAAATCCAATAAACTCAATTTTAGTCATACATTTAGGCCAAAATGTATTCAGCCACATGTCTTTGGTAAAAAAAAAGTCAATAATTGTATATTTATTGGTTTGCGCAAAAGTTGTCACATCTACAAACTAAGGTACGTTTTCTGGAATTTACGCAGCTTTTAGTTTACGACTGCCTATCTCATTTCTTGAGGTGCTAAAATGACAGGGCAGTACAAAACCCCCCCAAATGACCCCATTTTGGAAAGTAGACCCCCTAAGGAAATTGATAAGAGGCATGTTGAGCCCATTGAATATTTTATTTTTTTGCCTCAAGCGATTGAATAATGACAAAAAAAAAATTTTTTTTTTTTTTTTACACAAAGTTGTCACTAAATGATATATTGCTCACACATGCTATGGGCGTATGTGAAATGACACCCCAAAATAAATTCTGCTGCTTCTCCTGAGTACGGGGATACCACATATGTGGGACTTTTTGGGAGCCTAGCCGCGTACAGGGCCCCGAAAACCAAGCACCGCCTTCAGGCTTTCTAAGGGCGTAAATTTTTGATTTCACGCCTCACTACCTATTACAGTTTTGAAGGCCATAAAATGCCAAGATGGCACAAAACCCCCACAAATGACCCCATTTTAGAAAGTAGACACCCCAAGCTATTTGCTGAGAGGCATGTTGAGTCCATGGAATATTTTATATTTTGCCACAAGTTGCGGGAAAATTACAAACTTTTTTTTTTTTTTTTTTTTTTTCACAAAGTTGTCACTAAATGATATATTGCTCATGCATGCCATGGGCATATGTGAAATGACACCCCAAAATAAATTCTGCTGCTTCTCCTGAGTACGGGGATACCACATATGTGGGACTTTTTGGGAGCCTAGCCGCGTACGGGGCCCCGAAAACCAAGCACCGCCTTCAGGCTTTCTAAGGGCGTAATTTTTTGAGTTCACTTCTCACTACCTATTACAGTTTTGAAGGCCATAAAATGCCAAGATGGCACAAAACCCCCACAAATGACCCCATTTTAGAAAGTAGACACCCCAAGCTATTTGCTGAGAGGCATGTTGAGTCCATGGAATATTTTATATTTTGCCACAAGTTGCGGGAAAATTACAAACTTTTTTTTTTTTTCACAAAGTTGTCACTAAATGATATATTGCTCACGCATGCCATGGGCATATGTGAAATGACACCCCAAAATAAATTCTGCTGCTTCTCCTGAGTACGGGGATACCACATATGTGGGACTTTTTGGGAGCCTAGCCGCGTACGGGGCCCCAAAAACCAAGCACCGCCTTCAGGCTTTCTAAGGGCGTTACAGTTTTGAAGGCCATAAAATGCCAAGATGGCACAAACCCCCCCCCCCAAATGACCCCATTTTAGAAAGTAGACACCCCTAAATTTAGGGGTACACTAGTGAGACTAGGTAATAAATGGCGGGTGCCCTGAAACTATAAAAAAATAACTAACCAACCAGCGTCACCTGTAACAGTTATATGGTGATCACTGGTGAAAGGGTTAACTAGGGGGCAATCAGGGGGCTTTATGCGGTAGTATATGGGGGTCCCTGGCGCTATAAAAAGCTGCGGCGAACCTAAATACCTACCTGCCTAACTAGCGTCACCTGTGACACTAATACAGCGATCAGAAAAACGATCGCTTATTAGGCTGGGTTCACACTGGAGCGATGCGGGAACGCCACGAATGCGCGGCGGGTTCCCGCATCGCATGCCTCCCGGCGGCAGTTCACACTGCCCTATGCGAACTGCTGGGAGTGTCAGTGAAATGTTAATGACACCCCCAGATCAGTTCGCATATCGCAGTGCGATCTGCAAACTTGGATCGCATGGTGTGAACACCCATGCGATCCGATTCTGCTGCGGACCAAAAAAAGGGTCCCGTGCGAGTTTGCGGCGGGTGCGGCGGGTGCGACACGAATTCAGCCATACTATCTGTATAGCTGAACTCGAATCGCACAGAGATCGGATGTGATTTGCACTGCAGTGCGGTGCGAATCACATCCGTTCTCATAAACCGCTGCAATGTGAACCCAGCCTTAGTGACACTGGCGACGGGGGGTGATCACGGGGTTAAACCTTTATTGGGGGGGTTAGGGGGGTACCTTAGAACTAAAGGGGGCTAACCCTAACTGCCCTAACAGTTATTAGTCACAAATGACACCTGCCGGGTGATCAGGGGGTTAAACCTTTATTAGGTAATAAATGGCGGGTGCCCTGAAACTATAAAAAAATAACTAACCAACCAGCGTCACCTGTAACAGTTATATGGTGATCACTGGTGAAAGGGTTAACTAGGGGGCAATCAGGGGGCTTTATGCGGTAGTATATGGGGGTCCCTAGCGCTATAAAAAGCTGCGGCGAACCTAAATACCTACCTGCCTAACTAGCGTCACCTGTGACACTAATACGGCGATCAGAAAAATGATCGCTTATTAGGCTGGGTTCACACTGGAGCGATGCGGAAACGCCGCGAATCCGCGGCGGGTTCCCGCATCGCATGCCTCCCGGCGGCAGTTCACACTGCCCTATGCGAACTGCTGGGAGTGTCAGTGAAATGTTACTGACACCCCCAGATCAGTTCGCATATCGCAGTGCGATCTGCAAACTCGGATCGCATGGTGTGAACACCCATGCGATCCGATTCTGCTGCGGGCCAAAAAAAGGGTCCCGTGCGAATTTGCGGCGGGTGCGGCGGGTGTGGCGGGTGCGGCGGGTGCGGCGAATGGCTGAACTCGAATCGCACAGAGATCGGATGTGATTTGCACTGCAGTGCGGTGCGAATCACATTCGTTCTCATAAACCGCTGCAATGTGAACCCAGCCTTAGTGACACTGGCGACGGGGGGTGATCACGGGGTTAAACCTTTATTGGGGGGGTTAGGGGGGTACATTAGAACTAAAGGGGGCTAACCCTAACTGCCCTAACAGTTATTACAGTCACAAATGACACCAATGCAAAAAAAAAAAAAAAAAAAAAAAAAAATGACATTGGTGTCACTGTGACTGGGGGGGCAGGGGTAATTGGGGGGGTGATCGGGGGGTAAAGGGGGGGTGTGAGTGTGCCTGGCATGTTCTACTGTGTGTGGGATGTGTTGGTGCAACTCACTGATCCGCTCTCCTCCGTGTCGGAACGAAAAATACCGACACGGAGGAGAGAATACATCACTTCCTCTCCTGTGTTTACATTACAGGAGAGGAAGTGATGTCACCGGGGATTTCCATTCGTCGGGAGCGATCGCGAGGGGGTGGCCATGAATGAATGGCCGTCCCCTCGTCCGGGATCGCTCCCGAACGAAAACCGACCGCCGCAGGCACCGGGCGGGGGCCCGATCGGGCCCCCGACCCGCGGGAGGCAAATCACGTACATGTACGTGCTTATGCCTGCCCGTGCCATTCTGCCGACGTACATCGGCGTGAGGCGGTCGGCAAGTGGTTAAAAAAAGATATTGGAGGATTTTGTAAATGCAGCTTGCCTCTGTGTGGTTGCTAGTTACAGACTGAATCAGGAGAGAGGCCAGTATTTTTTTTATTTTTTGTGTGCTATCTGTCTGATACTGAGAGAATCATACAATTAAGTGATTCAGGAAAACTTTCTGAATAATATGATTCTCTGAAGACACTACAAATCTCCATGTACTGTATGTATTCTGGTGAATAAAAAAGTTTGCAATTGGCCAATTTGCAAATGGGGTCCTCATTGCTAATTGAAGCTTTTTAAAGGGTTAAACACCTACAAAATCAAGCTTTTTAAATGGTTGCATACCTCCATCCTGTCCTGTTGTCGGGATGGGCCAGTCATTGGACACTCGCCTCCAGCATTACATGATCCGGTGCTTAGCAGTTGCAACAGGAGAGAGTGCATTGCATGTGTGAACGCTTTGAACAAGGACAGCTCTAGCTCCTGTGATGCTGGAGGCGAGTGTCTAATGGCTGGCTGGTATTGGCAACAGGAGAGGACAGAGCTATGCATGATATTGAGAGTTTCCCAGGCAAGCTATGGGAAATGGGGGATGGGAGCAAATGGCCCACAGGTATAGCAGATTTTTAAAAACTGCTTAGGATTTTTTTTTTTTTTTTTACACAGGTTAACCAACCCTTTAATACAAAATGAAGTGAAGATATGTGAAGAGCAGAATCCCCCTCCTAGTTAGTTAGCATAGTTAGTCAGGTTAAAAAAGACACATGTCCACTGAGTTCAACTAATGAAAAAATAATTACAGGAATTAAAAACATGCATCAACAGAGTCTTAAACCCACAGTTGATCCAGAGAAAGTTATAAAGCTTTGTACATATTAGGTGAGGTTGAAAAAAGACACAAGTCCATCCTATGTGTGTGATTATATGTCAGTATTATATTGTATATCCCTGTATGTTGTGGTCATTCAGGTGCTTATCTAATCGGATAGGACCGGTGCCCAGAACTGGACAGCATACTCTAGGTGGTCGGACCAGAGTCTTGTAGAGCGGGAGAATTATTGTTTTATCTCTGGAGTTGATCCCCTTTTTAATGCATGCCAATATTTTATTTTCTTTGTTAGCATAAACCATTGCTGAGCCTATCTACTAAGACCCCCAGGTCCTTTTCCATCCTAGCTTTCCCCAGAGGTTCTCCTCCCTGTGTATAGATTGCATTCATATTTTTGCCACCCAAATCCATTATTTTAAATTTTTCTACATTAAACCTCATTTGCCATGTAGTTTCCCACCCCATTAATTTGTTCAGATCTTCTTGCTTCTTGGTTCCCACATCCTGCGGAGTAGTTATTGACCTGCTTAGCATAGTATCGTCCACAAATACAGAGATTGAATGGCTTACCCCATCCTCCAGGTCGTTTATAAACAAATTAAATAGGATTGGTCCCAGCACAGAACCCTGGGGGACCCCAAAACCCACCCCTGACCATTCCAAGTACTCCCCATTTATCACCACCCTCTGAACTCGCCCTTGTAGCCAGTTTTCAATCCATGTACCCTATGGTCCATGCCAACGGATCTTATTTTTCTGTGATATGTCATGAGGATAAACACTGCAGTTTTGGTTCATGAAGTCCCCCCGATTCCCTCCTAAAGTCTGAGGAGAAGAATAAATTCAATACTTTTGCCATCTCCCCATTCTTTGTAACCAGATGTCCTTCCTCATTCTTTGTGGGGCCGATATGGTCTGTCCTCCTTTTTTACTGTTTACATACTTAAAGAATTTCTTGGGATTTTTTTGCTTTCCTCCGCTATGTGTCTTTCGTGTTCTATCTTAGCTGTCCTAATTTCACCCTTACATTTCTTATTGCATTCCTTATAAAGTCTGAATGCTGATGATGATCCCTCAACCTTGTATTTTTTGAAGCCCTTCTCCTTTGCTTTTATATGCATTTTTACATTGGAGTTAAGCCATCCAGGACTTTTGTTCACTTTTAAATTTATTACCCAATGGGATGCATTGGCTAATGCCCTTATTTAATATGCTCTTAAAGCAAACCTATCTCTCCTCCATGTTCTTTGTTCCTAAGATTTTATCCCAATTTATGCCTTCTACCAAGGTTCGTAGTTTAGGGAAGTTTGCTCTTTTGAAATTCAGTGTCTTTGTATTCCCCTAATGTTTCCTATTTGTGTGATTTATACTGAAGCCAATTGACCTGTGATTGCTGTTTCATAAATTGCTCCTTATTTCCACATCCGTGATCAGGTCTGTATTGTTGGTAATCAGTAGATCCAGTAACGCTTTATTTCTAGTTGGTGTGTCTACCATCTGAATCATGAAATTGTCCTGCAAGACATTTAGGAACTGGCGAGCCCTAGACTAATGTGTGGTTCCCTTCTGTCCAGTCTATGTCTGGATAATTTAAAGTGGAAGTAAACTCCCCTATAATTTTCAGCCAAGGAAGCTGCCATCTTTGCCTCTGTTTAATCTTCAACTGGTGTGGTGCTGCACATGTGATTCGTTATGACACCAGCCATTGGATGGTTTGATAGTTTGGATGAGAGCACAGCCAATGTGCAGTTAGCATTCCCGGCTTGCCTTTTTTTTTTTAACTGGTTAAATCGATGGGTTTACTTCCACTTTAAATCCCCCATTATGATAACTATTCCCATCCTTGCTGCTAATCCAAATTGTGTGGTTCATCTCCCCCTCCTCTCTCAAGTTAGGGGTCCTATAGCATGCTCCCAGTATTATTTTCCCCTTAGCTTCATCCCTTTGGAGCTCTACCCATAAGGATTCCACCTCCTCCCTAGCTCCCTTAGTAATGTCATCTCTCTCATTCACTTATACATTATTCTTCATATATAGGTATACCCTCCCCCTTCTTTACCCTCTCTATCCCTGCGATAAAGGGTATACCCTTGAATGGTTGCAAGCCAATCATGAGAGCTGCTGAACCAAGTCTATGAAATTCCCACAAAATCCAAATCCTCCTCGTACAACAGTATCTCTAGTTCACCCATCTTGCCCGCCAGGCTCCTGGCATTGTTGAACATAGTTTACTACGTAGTTTAGACCGGTCACATACTATCCTCTTATTGGGTGTTCCAAGATTGCAACTAGGACTTGTTACTATACTTACCTTAAATTTTTGTGCTTTAGTCAACCTACCACTAATGCCCTCAATACTACCCACTGGAATATGCTCCATTAGCAAAAAAAATAAAAAATGATTCTCCTGATCCCTAAGGCAATTATATTCCCTAGATCATCAATCAATGGTGCTATTACTTAAACATTTTAATAGCCAGTGTGCACATCCAGCTTTTTTTTTTATCTACTTAGTTAGCCAGTATTTGTAGAAGTCTATTCTACATTTTCACTTTTTTTCCTCCGGACTCAGTGTCTCTTTTTCATTTAAATGCCCTTAAAGTGAAAACTTTGCCGCAAGGTTACTATTTTGGCCATTTATGTATTCATGCACGGCGATCATATCCCCCCTAAACACCTCTTCTAAATAGAGAATATATTTAATTCAGTTAATCTTTCCTGATAGCTGAGGTCCTCCCTTATTAATTTAGTTGCCCTTCTCTGCACTCTCTCCAGTTTTGCAACATCCTCTATATGAATTGGTGTCCAAAACTGAACTGCATTTTCAAAATTAGATATTTTTCCTTTTCATAGATTTGCACAATTATACAAATCAAAGCATGTATAGCGCTACCCTCATGGGGGCGGCTGAATTAACTTATTTTTTCCAAAACAGTACAGAGGCCACCATTCACTCACACAACAGTCCATTCACTCTGGCACCAGTCTAGTGAAAGTTTTTTTATGATGTATTGCTTGTAGCGTTTGTAAAAGGAGAAGGGTTGTGGTGCTATGGGATACTTCAGAAAATGATGACTTGTAACAGGGGGATACACTTCACTAGGCTAAACCTTTTTGAAACCTTTAACCGAGGGGGAGGCCAGAACTGAGGCCCTGTAGGAACAGTCTCAGTTAACTAGCTACCACTGGCCTACAAATTAGAACAGCACACAGTCACTAGCTTGGATCAGTACGCACAAATTCCCATGGCAGCGTCACACCTCCCAGCTCCCACCAGGCACTCTTCAGCTGGTTCTCCAGATCAAACCGTTAGAAGTAATTAAAAATAGCCCCCTCCCAGTTCTAATATTGCTGGGACCTCAATGACCATCAGCAGACTTCAGCAGGACTGCCTCAAACGGGCAGCAGCCCCTGAGGCAGGAAACCTGGAAACTTCTCCAGTGGGACTAGACCCCAGACTATTTGTGTTCTCCTCCAGCCTTCTACTATGCACACATCCCCAGGGATTGGCTAAAGCACAATAAATATTCAATTTGTCTATTTGACTTTCCCAGCCCTTTATGTTTTGGAAGTCTCCAGAATGCAGGGAGAAACAATCAAAGCTACGGTATGTGAAATCTAGAACAGCAAAAAAATCCATAGATGCTTCAATGACTACTGAGGAGCCAAAGACTAAATTTATCTAGCATCCCATACTAGGAGGATGCTACTGTACATACAGTCACTAAGCACACCTAACAGACTAGTGACATGTGAAACATCTTTCTTTCTCTTTTTCCACTATGACAGGATCACAAGGAGGAAGCAGAAACTGAGTTTGGCCTCCATTATGCTGAAATTAGCAATAGGAATGTCGCCCAATATTCACGGACTAGGCACACTGAAGATCCCATGATATATGCAGCTATCAAGACTCATCAATAAAATGCTACTTGCCGCAGTCTTACATACTGAGCCTTGCCAATGATCTGAAGGAAGCTATGCATGTGTCAATACAACTGATAGAAACAGACCTTAGGTAGTACAGTCAAAGTACTCAAACATCAAGTACCATCTGCCAAGCTGTTTGGATAAAATTATTTGAGCATACCAAAGAAAAAAACATTGAAATACAAAAATGTTGATAGGATTGAATTTGTGTGTATATGATCGCTCAACCCCATCAGATTTAATTGTAATTTCTTGAAATGTCTATAATATAATCTCATTAAGAGATGAGAGAAAAGAGGGAGAAAATATGCATCAAAAGCTATTCTAATGCCATTCATTGAACAGGTATTTCTGTAGGGAGGGAAATGGGTATATGTGTCTCAAAGGTACTATATGGTAATTGCAAAACTGCTTTACTATTTACCGTATATACTCGAGTATAAGCCGAGATTTTCAGCCTCTTTTTTGAGGCTGAAAGTGCCCCCCTCGGCTTATACTCGAGTCATCGCTGTCTGCCCGCTCGATCAGCGTGTCGAGCAGACAGACAGCGGCCATTCTATGATTCAAAAGCCGCGCCTCCGGCTCCGCCTTCGCCTGTGATAGGCGGAACACTGAATTTCCCAGCAGCCTGTGTTCCGCCTATCACGGGCATCGTCTCATCCTCGTACTACGGACGAGGATGATACGACGTCCGTGATAGGCGGAACACAGGCTGCTGGGAAATTCAGTGTTCCGCCTATCACAGGCGAAGGAGGAGGCGCGGCTTTTGAATTTTACAATGGCCGCCGACGAAGAGGGCACGGGACGGAGGCAAGGCAAGGCACGGCACGGGACGGGACGGGACGGGACGGGACGAAGGCAAGGCACGACACGGGACGGAGGCTCGGGACAAAGGCTCGGGACACAGGTAGGCTGGACACACACACACACACACACACACACACACACACACACACACACACACACACACACACACACACACACACACGGATGGAGACACACACACACGGATGGATGGATGGATGGAGACACACACACACACAGGGATGGATGGATACACACACACACAGGGATGGATGGATGGATGGAGACACACACACACAGGGATGGATGGATGGATGGATGGAGACACACACACACAGGGATGGATGGATGGATGGATGGAGACACACACACACAGGGATGGATGGATGGATGGATGGAGACACACACACACAGGGATGGATGGATGGATGGACACACACACACACAGGGATGGATGGACGGACACACAGGGATGGACGGACACACAGGGATGGACGGACACACAGGGATGGACGGACACACACACAGGGATGGACAGGCATGTCTCACCCTCGGCTTATACACGAGTCAATAAGTTTGCCAGTTTTTTTGGGGGTAAATTGGGGGCCTCGGCTTATATTCGGGTCGGCCTATACTCGAGTATATACGGTACCTATCCTGTAAATAAAGGAGATTTTCTCTTTTTAAGTATCTGTTGTTGCTTGAAATAATATTCATTGTGCAAATAAATAAGCAGCTTTTGTATGTGTCAAGGGTGAGGACCGTTAAAACCCAAGTTTATGGAAAAAAATGGTTAACATTTTATCAAAAGTGTCCCCTGTGATCCAAAGTCCTCTGCCACCCCCTCATACCCCACAGCCATAATCTTCTGATACTGTGTCGTATTTAGTCGAATTAAATCTGCAGTACATTTTAGTAGACTAAAATAATTTTAGTTGACTAAAAATCCTAAACCAAATTGCAAATTGTTATGAATAAATATAGAAAATACATGCAAAATTTCAATTCTTGCAAATATATAAGTAAATAAATAAATAAAAATGGTACATATATGAAAAATTGATTTGTTACAAATATGTTAATAAAAAGGGGTGAAAAAATTGTCAATTTCTACTGTCGTGTAATAGTGCACTCCATATCCACCAACAGTGTGAAAAGTACTGGATGTTCCAACACAGACTTGTGCCCTCCACTACACTAAACTTATTTCCAGATCATATTTATCTCATACAACCACCATAGAGGAAAGGATCTACATAGCATGAATAATACTGCTAGATGAATGTTTATTTAAAGAGGAAAGGTACTCACGAATACATGCGATAAAAAAAACCTGACAACCACCATCGGCGAGCGTAATGACGTCACAGGTTTGGGCCCCACCCAGCGCGTTTCCTGTCACAGTGCGTCGTCAGGGGGAACAGGAGTGTAAACGTTGGACGCCATACAAAGAATAAATAGATTCCCCCAGGGCATAGAATAATCAAAATAGGAAAAATCCACAAAAAAATAGCATTCATCCTAGACCAGTGTTTCTCAACTCCAGTCCTCAAGGCGCACCAACAGGTCATGTTTTCAGGATTTCCCTCAGATGAAACGGCTGTGGTAATTACTAAGGCAGTGAAAACTGATCAAATCACCTGTGCAAAATAGTGGAAATCCTGAAAACACAACCTGTTGGCGTGCTTTGAGGACTGGAGTTGAGAAACCCTGTCCTAGACTAACAATAGAGCACAAATCAGGACATAAATCTGCACTTATAGTGAATCAATGCTCTGTTATTGGTTCCTTTTCCATTCATGGTGATCACTGAAAGACCAAACAATATAGATCTGGAGGACATCTGAACACATTATGCCAGCAGCCACTATGGTTAAATAATTGCATAATCAAACTAGATGGATAAACATATGCAGCGCCATCTTGTGTTTCAAAACAAATAGACTGTCAAGATCCTATTTGCATGCTTAAAAACGTTATCCTATTTGCATGCTTAAAAACTTTATTTATTTTTAATAACAATAATTATGCACCAACATGTACTGTACATTGTACGTACAACGTACAACAGCTAGTTTTTCCTGATGCAAAACCTTTAAGAAAGGGTGCATAGGAGATGAACTAGTTTAGGCCCAGAAAAAACGGTAGCCTGGAGTCCAAATATCCATCTTTGTTCAGGTTGGAGTAATGTTTTGTTCCAATCACCAGCTCGATCTGGGATATGGAGCCGATCGAGGATGGTGAAGGAAACTTTTGACATCCTATAGTTGTGCTGTAGGACTACATGTCTGCCTAAATTGGAACAAGGGAGGAAATCAGTTTTTCCACTTGATCCCCCTGTTCAAAGTCAGTTTCATAGCCAGACATTAGATTAGCCCATTCTTCAATTTGAAAGTTACTCATAGGCCACGTACACACGGGCGAACTGTCTGTCCAACTTAGTCTGCTGAAAGCGGACAGTCCGCTCGTGTGTGGGCTCCAGCGGACTTTTTCAGCGGACAGTCTGGCGGACTAAGTCTTTCGGAATTTCCGTAATATTGTCCGTCCAACTTTGGTTTCAGCGGACAGTCCGCTCGTGAGTAGGCAAGTTGGACGGACTAAGTATGGCGCATGCTCAGAAAGGATTTACACGGCCGAAGGTTGCATTGCAGTGTATTGGACGTCGTATTTCTAGTCCCGTCGCACGTGCTGTACACGTCATCGCGCAAGCTTTCAGCGGACTGTCTGTTCATCGTGTGTGGTCAAGTCCGTTCATTCAAAAGTAGGACGGACTGTCTGTCGGATTGTCTGACGGACTTAGTTGGCCAGACAGTCCGCCCGTGTGTACGCGGCTTTACTTTTAAAATACAAAAGGATATGTGATATTTTAAGCAACAGCAAATTATAGCTAGTATTTTCACACACGCAATTGTAATGCACCATAGCTCATTTTTTAGTTCTCATGTGTTAAAAAGGGGAAGGGGTGTTTAACCACCCAAAAGAGAATATAATGGAAAAACACATATGTGCAAGCTGACTGAGGGAGGAAGTCTACGGATCTGATCTTATGTCACTGGTATAGAGCGTCTCTTGGAAGTTGGAAGGAGGCTACCAGCTGTCCCTGGACATTTTGTGAGTACAGACCCAGAAGGGATCCCTGAGACTGAGTGTGTGTTGCTGAAATCCCCCTCTGGTCCTAGAAGTCAGCATACTGGATGTGTGAGCTAAAGGAGACACTGGCTAGTGTCTTGAATATTTAAAGTCCACTGAGTTCCTTTTGCTACTGGAAATGCGCACCTGATTGTGTAAAAATACTGTGTAACTGGCAGCAGGATAATCAGTGGGAGGCCCAGAGAAGTCTAAACTCAGCAACCCCCATGGGACAGATCTACACTTACTTTTGCCAAATAGCCTGATCTGCATGTAAATGTGGACAAACTTACAAATAAGAGATATTAACCACTTCAATACCGGGCACTTAAACACCTTCCTGCCCAGACCAATTTTGAGCTTTCAGCGCTGTCTCACTTTGAATGACAATTGCAGGGTCATGCTACACTGTACCCAAAATTAATTTTTATCATTTTTTTCCCACAAATAGAGCTTTCTTTTGGTGGTATTTGATCACCTCTGCCGATTTTATTTTTTGCTAAACAAATAAAAAAAGACCGATTTTTTTAAAAAAAAATATGTTTTTTTTTGTTTCAGTTTCAAAACTTTGTAAATAAGTAAGTTTTCTCCTTCACTGACTGGCACTGATGGGGCTGTACTGACGGGCACTGATAAGGCGGCACTGATGAGGTGGCACCAATGAAGTGGCACTGATGAGGTGGCATTGGTGGGCACTGATATGTGGCACTGATAGGCGGCACTGATGGGCACTGATAGGTGGCACGGATGGATGGACACTGATAGGTGGCACAAATTGGTACTGATAGCTGGCATGGATTGGCATGGATGGGCATGGATAGGCTGCACAGATGGACATGGATAGGCGGCACGGATGAGCATGGATGGGCACTGATAGGCGGCATGGATGGGCACTGATAGGTGGCACAGGTGGACACTGATAGGTGGCACAGATGGGCACTGATAGACGGCATTGTATTGTATTATATTGTACAGATGGATGCCAATCAGTGGCAAACAATAATGCATGCCAATCAGTGATGCCCATTGTGGGCACTGATTGGCATCCATTGTGGGCACTGACTGGCATCCCTGTGGTCTAGGGTGGCACACCTGGTGCTGGGCATCGCAGGTGGTCTGGTGGCGTCCCTGGTGGTCCAGTGTGGGCATCCTCGGGGGGCTGCGCTGATAATCGATCAGCACAGCCCCCCCGTCAGAGGAGCAGCCGATCGGCTCTCCTCTACTCGTGTCTGACAGACTCTTCGGACGGATCTTCCTATTTACACTGCGATCAGCCATGATTGGACACAGCTGATCACGTGGTAAATTCGGAGACTCTTTACCAAGATCATAGTTGCGGGGTGTCAGACTGACACCCCGCAACAACAATCGCCGTGATGCACACTCCCGGGGGCGCGCAGTGGCTTAATATTCTGATCACGTCATATGACGTCTAGTCAGGATATTAAAACCACTTTGCCACCGTCATTTTGCAATATGGTGGGCGGCAAGTGGTTAATGTTTTTTTTAATACCATTTTGAGTGTTATTATTTATATGTATAAACCACAAACAGATTTTAATTTGCAGTATCAGTCAATTAAAGTGGAGCTATACTTTCCTCCCTGAGCTCCCTTGATGGAGGAGACATCTTCCATAAGACTTTTTTGGGTTCAAGATCTTCAGTCACCTTCATTTTTTATTTCTCATAATATTTACATGTTGTTCTGCTTGATGTGCAAAAACTAAGGCCTGGCTATACACAGTTCAAATTCCATTCCTGCAACCACGCGTTGCACAATTCCCCCATAAACACAGACAGTGCTCACAGGGGAATCCGCAATTGTCTTCTCACGGTGGAGGGGGGGGGGGAGTTGGGCAAGCCATCCCTGCAGGGAGAAGAGAGTGATTGTCACTAGCAGCTGAATACAGCAGGTTAGTTGTACCCAAGCTGATCGATCGATCAACTTGGTACATTCAGCCTGCTCATAAACAGTTAGAATCTTGGCCGGTTCCTGCTGAACTGGCTGATATTTGAACTGTGTATGGCCAGCCTAATGTAACTGAGGAATACAGCCAATCTCAATTTAATAACTGTATGATTCTATGAACGTATTCAGAGCAAGGAATCAAAAGATTTCCAATTCACCTGGTTTTAAAACAGATCTATATAGCTTCCTAGAGATGAGTAGATCCAAAAGAAGTCCTGTTGTGACGAAATGCGCAGGACGACGTGTTCACGGCATCGTGTCTTACCGGAAGTGTTGACGGACGCCATTGTCTGTTATCCGGATGCTTTTGGAGATATGCACTATAAAATTTACCCATGAGAGTGCATTTCTTATTGAATAAATAGTGATTGGAAAATGTTTTACACTATCTGGCATTTTTATGCTTATATACTCTTGTTGGAGCTCTGGATGTCGAGTGGAGTTTGCCCTAAGGCCTCATCTGCCCCTATTTCAAGACTGCACACCAGAATGTGGATATTAAAAAGGGTAAATCCTCAAAGCTTGCCAAACCTGCCTTTAATTAAGGTGTCCTGGCATTATGGTAAGTGTACACCTTGTCCAAGTGTCGTGGTTGGCCTCTATGGTGAAGGGAACCTGTCGTGTTTCACTTGTGATTTGCGATAAGAAGAATCACACTTTTACTTGTTAAAGAACTGTTTATTTATTTGCACTTGGGACTATGCAACTTTTTTCTTTTTTAAATCTGTCACATTGTTTGATGATGCTAATGATTTACACTACAGCACTTTGTATATTCAGATGAGTAGATCTGTTTTAAAACCAGGTGAATTGAAAATCGTTTGATCTTTTGTCCAGTCCCCAGAGGATCATGCAATTTCCGAATTGTGTTTGACTTGACTTATTTGTTGCAGGTTTTTTCCACTGGTGGAGAAAACAAAAGTGGAATTTTGTTTTAAAAAAAGAGGGAAAGTAACAGTACACAAATAAACTATAATACACTAAATGAATTCAATATTTTTTTCTGCAAAAAGAAAAACAAACCCTCCAAATAAATAATGATGTTCTTTGCTTTCATGTAAATTACGCCTAAGCAAAGCAATGAGTTTCTAATATAGCCAAATTGGTAATTCTACAGTAAATTCTGTTTTTATTAATCACTTTTGCCAAAGTTACTATTAGATAATAACTGAAAGCCAAACTTTAGGTAAACAGATAAATACAGAGAAAAAACATACAGTATAAGGAACTGTTGTACCTGACAGGGCAGGAGACCCGATCTTTCTCTGCTGCAGTTTGTCTTCCACTTGCAGGTCTACATTCTGCCCCCAACTTCAGATTGGACAATGCTGTAAGAAGCAGCAGACTAGTGAGCTCATGTTTCTATCTGATCTCACCTCCTATCAGCATAATACTTGCACTTCAGTACATCAGCATTATACTTGCAATACACTTTATTGTTTCCTTATGCTGCTAAGACATTTTTTGTATTTAAACAAATACACATCAGCATTAATTTGTGTCTTGTAAATCTTTCCAAATGTCAGCTTTTATGAGGAAAGGAGTTACTTGTTATATTATGAATCTAAAAATAGTTGCTTGCTCTTTTCAAAATCATTTTTCTTTGAAGTGCATTTATACAATTGTTATATATTTATAATCACTAGAGTAGAGTGACTTTGGTCAAATACTTGTGGTTAAAAAAATATTAGTGTGATGTTGGGCGACTACTTCGTCCGGCTTCCTAGAATCTTATCATATTTTTTAATCTAATTAGGTAAAAAACACAATTTTGCTGTCTGACTGCCAAGTGACATCAAAGGGTTTATACAAACTTGTGGTAGCATCTATGACCTTGTTTTACAAATTAAGCAGTGGCCTCTCCACTATTAGCAGACGTGTTCTGGGCGGCTATACACCAGCCTAATCACCTTTACAAAGTACCAATGCAAGCAGCTTAAACTGTAGAGCATAATGTGTGCGCTTCATGAATGTACAAAAACCAAGTTTATTGGACAGTTGTTGGTTGGAACACTTATCTCCATTAGTCTTTGGCTGTTGGTCTTTTATTTGTAGGTCAGTTTTTGGTCCTTCCTCCAACTGATGGTTGCTTATTTGCTGGCTGTTTGTTTTTTGGATGGCTGGTCAGTGGAGATGGCCCATGAGGAATCCTCTGTTGATCAGCTGTCCACTGGTCCCTCATCTACTGGGCACTTTATTTTATCTTTATTGACATCACTTAGTGCAACCTACAGATACATGTCTTGAAAGTCTTTGGAAGCTGCAGTGCACATCCTTAGACACTGTGAGACCTGCTTCGACCACCAGAAGATGGGTAGGGAACCCTAACAGCTGTCTGTCTTTCAGTTTTCTTGAGTGAGTTGGCATGTATTTTATTAGTAGCTACCACACCTACAAATTAAAATACATTCAAAACAAATGCATTACAAATAGTAGATTGTTTAATGCACAAAATGTTGCTTTCCAAATAAAAAATTTTTTCCATCTCGTTAGTATTTCCATTATCTAGTAGTAGTTAGTCGCAATCAACCGGGCTTGTTCAGTAATATGGAAGATATTTCATTGCTTTTTCAAGCCTATACTTTAGTTGAGGAAATATTAATAGTTTAAGCATTACCGTCCACCCAGGTAGCACAGACACTTTAACCAATCACCATAGAAAGACAGATGTCTGATGTAGACTTTTCCTTTTGTCCCAAAACATTCCTGTTAGGGCTACTTCCCCCCAGGTTACCCAGGCTAAGAAATGAATGTCTCATATCTTGACAGCTGCTATATGTTTGGTAGCTCTTCAGTGGAAGTGGTAAAGATCACAGACCTCCATTGAGATGTACCCTAGGATTAAAGATATGGAACTTATGTTATGGAGTCCCTCGCAGCACGTCTTTACGATATGGTAGAGCATCATAATGCGATATAGGAGCACTGCCATTTGCGAGGTGACCCCCATGAGGCTCTACTATTTCTTGCTGTTCATATTTCCAGCGCTCTATATATTATATTTATTAACCCAGAGGAGGTATGCAGATAAGAATTTTTAACTTTCCTTAAACTTTTCTGATGTGCATACAGGCTCTGGCTTAGAAAGCATTCCGACCCATGGGTCAGCATTACAGCCAGGTAAAGAGCATTTTTAGAAGGTTAGCAATGATATCTCCTGCATATCTATCATGAAACCACAATTATACAAGTAGTGCTGTTAGATAAGCTCCAGAACATGGACACAGTCTCACCTCAGGCAGGTGCTGATGCAGGTGGACAGCTCACACACAGCTCTTCAGGCGTGCTCCCTTCCTTCCCTCAGGCTCTGAGCCGTGCCTAGAGAAGATGGAGGAGGTGGGTGGAGCCAAAATTGATGAAGCATGAAGGAGGAAGAAGTTCCTCCACCGCTCTGAATGCTAGGGCCTAACCTCGGCCTCATGACATGACGTCACACTGGTTGCTAGACGCCAGTCGGCAGTTGAGTCTAGCAACCAGTGCAGTGGGCAGCAGAGAGGCTAGCGGATGGTGCAATAAGAGAGTCTAGGGAGTTCTGGGCAGCACAGCTGCTGCTGAATGTATCAGTATGTGACTGCCACAGCTTTGGCACCACCCTTTGCAGCAGCTTGCATCGCCTGGGCATGGTGCATCCTGGGCACCTGCTCAGGATCAGCCCTTAGTGTCCGTGTGTAGACACCTTGCTCCCCCTTGCCCCCCCATGTGGATGCCCATGCTTAGGGGGTGCATGCACCTGAAGTGGTGCACTTGTGGGATGTACTACAGCAAACATGTTTTAGAAAGATGTGCCTGTCTTCTTTTTTTTTTTGCTGTTGGAAACAAATGGCTTGGGGATCCACAAAATTCTATACCAATCCCTTATCCTTGACAAGTTTCTGTATTGATTTTGAAATATGAAAGTGTGGATTGTTGTCAGAACGCCAAGATAGAGATGTAAAAATAGCAAAACATATGTGAAAATGTTGGTGGTGTTAAAGGTTCCCACCCCTATTCAATGATGGTTGTTCTAGTTTGATGTGGATGACCTCTTTCAGACCTTAGCTTCCTCTGTTCAGAAGGTGCACCTCATTGTCTTCAAAAGAATGTCCCTTTTCTCTAAAGTTTAGAAAAACTATATTGACCTATATTGGGACAATCATTTGCTGAGAGATTGTACAGGTCTTTGCATTCCTCACCAAGCTGCACTGCATATACCAAGTTAATGTGCTTGAATGACACCGGGATGTGCTAGATATTTTCTTGACACAACTGAAAAAGTGGCTTGGACAATCTCTACGGGATGTCTTCAATCAAGATTACAGAACAAGGCCAGTTGAATGTGACAATACTAGAATACTATTCCGTGATCTGGATAAATGAGAATCATCAAAGACAGTATTTACATAGAATTTTTAGCAATCATAAATATTCATAATATGTTTTTGAAAAATGTGCCCTCTGAGCGTAGAACTGTTTAAAAGTTTATTCACACTTTCCATGACTTGTGCTGCAAAGAGGATGGGGAGTGGCTTTGGGAGGACATTTGTAAAGTGACTGTAAGAGTAAAATCACCAGAGTATAGCTCTTTAGTTAATGTTATGACCAACAAAATGAAGGGTCTATTTTATTGTTACATACATTCTCTACTTCTCCTCTTCTATCCGATTCTGCTAACTGGTAAGGATGGATTTTCCTATTAGAGGGCTGATTTAAAATTAGGGATTTTCTGTGTTGACTCTGAACTTGCATGCTCTGAATATACTGGAATACTTTTATAATATTTTCAATTTTGAATTGCAGGCATGTGTTTAAAATTAATAATTATTCGGTAGGTGTTGATAGCACATTTTGAGCTATTTTATATGCTAAATGCTTTTTAGAAACTTGCTTGGAAGCTATAAAGTCAAAATTCATGAAAGCATAATTTGGTGAAGTGTTTACATTTTATACTCTGTGAAAGTATTGGATGGATGGACATTTTAAAAATAATTCAAACTCTCACATTTGCTCAGTAAAGTAAAGCTTAATAAATGTAAATGTGTTCTTACAGGGCGTATTTAATAAGCAGTGAAAATTACATTGAATCTTCTTGGTGTATGCATTTAAAAGACAGTAATTGATTCATCACCAGTGAATATTTGGTGAAAATCATATAGACTGCTTTATAAACACAACTCTTCAAAGTCTGTTTCTCTTTACAAGTGACAGTCTTCACAGACCTACTTTTAAATTTGGCTTCCTAATTTGATTAATTTACATTTTAAATCTTGAAAGTTTTATTTGTAGCATGTCATTTATTATGTTAATGGTCGGTTGAGTTCTTTATAAAAGGTCTACCAGTTGAAAAAATCTATGGGAAACAAACAAATATTTAAACTTCGCTTTATCCTGACAGACTGATAGAAACTAACATTTTACAAAATTACCCCCTGGCAATTTTTTTTTTATTTCATTGTGCAAAAACTATATTTATCATCATGTCATCTACAAAAATATATACAAAATTGAATCATGAGGACAGATAGCTAGTTGATACTAATATAACAAAAAAAATTGTTAATGTTGTAATCACAAACAATTGCTACTCTGCAAATTATTGGATTTACATTATTACTAATTAAAAACACATATTTTATTTTGCACATGTCAACATAATTTCTTAGCGATCTTCAGCTATAGTATCTTAAAAAAAAAACTAAAAATAAAAAAATAATTATAATAAAAGATGCAGAGCATAGCATAGCAGTGTTTTAAATTTGATCAAACTGTCATTCTAGTCTACTGGATTTTTTTTTATCTCTCTGTCTGATCAAACAAAGCATAAAATTGAACTTTTTTGGATTTATTTTTGGTAATAGAAAAAGGAAAAAAGGGAATTGAAATATAAGAAGGGCAATGCATATGAATTCAAGAGGACAAAGAAACAAAAACAGACTTTTAAGGCACCCAAACAGTTTTATGTTAAAAATATATAATTTTACCGGTAATTAAAATAAAGTATAAAATGTAAAGCACATATTACATTGAATATCAAAGGTAAATCACACTCATCTGGAAGGTGTGTTACAGCCCCAGTATATATAACTATATAAACATTCTGTATTCAACTGTGAAGGTACTTAGTATGGAAATATTGGCATTTGTGGCGTATCAAACTGGAAGTAAGACTAGCTATTGGCTCAATGTAGTTCCCAGATTCAAGTGCTGCTTCTTCGGGTGAAAATATGAGATGTATGACATGAAATTTATAACTGTGCTGAAATGCTGGAAGCCACTGCCATCTTATGTCTGCTGGGCGAGCGATGTGAGCCTCCAGATAAATCGCAGAAAGTGAAAACAGCTCCAATGATGTACCCATGGGTTATGATTTTCTAAGCACATGTCTACATTAGAATGAAGTAGGGACCAACTACAAGTAACAGAATGTTAATTAGGCAGGTGTAAACCATAAATGCATACTCTCCAAAACAGGAAAATACCAGGGAATTCCTCTCTCTCTCTCTCTCTCTCTATATATATATATATATATATATATATATATATATATATATATATATATGCCAACAATCCCTTGTGTAGAGCATTAGTGCTTTTTCCCTTTCTGTGATTTATATGGAGGGTCTTGGCACTTGCCCGGCAGACATATGATGGCAGTGGCTTCCAACTTTCCAGCACGTTTAAAAATGTCATATCATACATCTCATCCATAATCACGAAGAAGCATAACTTGATTCTGGGAAATGTGTTGAGCCAAGGGCTAGTTTCTCCTCCAGTTTAATACACCACAAATACCAATATTTTCATACTAAGTACCTTTATGGATGCATACAAATTTTTTATATGCTTATATATACTGGGGGTGCGACACACCTTTCTGATGAGTCTAATTTACATTCAATATTAAATGTAAAATGCGCTGTAATTGTTATTCTTTGTGACTTGTGTCTTTTTCGACCTGACTGACTAACTATGTAACATGTATATTAAACATACTCTTTGGGTGTCCTAAAAGTCTATTAAATGCATTTTTATTTTATTTTTTTTTATTTTTTTGAGCATACTAACTATGTTTTCATTAAACCATATAACTTTTTCAGTAACAATTATTGATGTCAGTATAACAAGGCCAAATTAAGCAGCACTTTATAATAAAAGAAATAACCAAGTACACTTTTTTGTATGTCCTAAAACAAGACTCCTGTAAGCCTTGGCCCCCAGTCATTTGCTCGCTTTACTGGTTGTGGAGAATACCTGTTCAGAGTGGAGCCACCCGTTGTGCCACCTAGGGCGTACCGTGTGGACTGGGCCACGGGCGTGGTCACTGAGGAGTCTGCTACCTATACTCCCTTAGTGAGGTCTACCACAGCCGTGATGCCTGTTGCTGTCAGCACTCCGGACGGAGAAGTGGCTACTACCACTGTTACCACTACTACTGCCATCGCCGGAGGAACTACTCTGGAGGTCATGGACACCACATCGTCTACCATGACTGCCACAACTATGCCCGCCTTGGAGAAAGTGGGGCGATCCAGGTCCTCCTGCGGCCGCAGTTGACACTCCAGGAACTCGTCTCAACCTGACCGGAGAAAGGAGGTCGTATCGGAGAGATCTACCAACACCGATGGTGAGAAATCTGGGGCCATTGTGTTGGACTGGACTGTGAGGAATTATCTTCCAGAGGAGGAGTTGAGAGTTTCGGAGCTGGACTCTCTCTCTGACACTGGAGATGATAACCTTTTCGAGACCATGTGGCAAGAAATGCTTTGGGCTAACGCAGATGATGTTGCTGCAACCTGCAGTGTCTCCGGATGGCTGGCCCTAAATTCGGGGAGTGTAACGTCACAGGCAGAAACCCCAACCACAATAGATCTGACTTTGCCTTAACCCGTGAACTTGCCCACGCCTAAGACGAGCTCTGATACCCTGGTGTTCAAGGCCCCTAACTCTTGTATACCTCCCAGAGATGGGAATTACAGAGCTTTGCCAAAACTTGCGAGGTCCCAGCGACTGCTCAATAAGCGGGTAGCGATTGAATATGAGTTAGAATTCCCCTATGCGCCTAAAGAAATAATGGATGTGATTGAACAGCACCATGAGGAATGATATGCGGAGGACGTCTGGAAGTACTTGAAGGTTCCAAAACCATTTAGGAAGAAGATATTTTCTTTGGACATGCACGAACGGTTTACTGGGTGCCTTCAGCAATGGAGCTACGGAAGGCACATATATGCGGACAAGGTGGTTATCTGCAGACCGGGAAGGGACAATGTGGTCTATTTTGTGAAAACTATAGATGCTCAAGGGAAGTCACTGACCCTACCAGACCCCAGGTTCTACTGGTAAGATAAGTTACCAAAACAGTTTTTTTGAAGCCCCTACTTTTTCTTGGATTCAAGGACTGTGGGTAGACAGTTAGGTGTTAGGCTCTTGAAGAGACTACGTGTCAAGTTTCTGCATATCACAGCATTTGTTTAAAGAAAAAGACTTGCATTTGTAACTTTTGCCGCTAGGTAGTGTGAGTTTGCAAGAAAAAAAAGAACATTCTGAATCTTCTAATCTCTAGTAACAGTTTAAATTGGAAGAGAGGGACTCATCATTTTATGACGAGGACTTGCCTTCTGAAAATAATGGTGTTTGCTGTTTTACATGTGTTTCTTTTGCAGGAGAACCTCTATCAAACTACCGGAGAGTGGGTGGTATAGACAGGTCTTGGGCTGCATTATGTGTAAATTGATCCTGTGTTGCTGTTAAATGTTTTTATAAATGTTCAAAGTTTTATTGTTTCTATCCCTTTCCCCATTCCAACACTAAAGTTCAGGTACTCAATTTTGTTAGGATTAGAAATAGATTTTTCAGTTTTTTCCTTTCTTTCCCAGACAATGAGGACATTGCCTAAATTGGAAGGGGGAATATGTAGCGATAGCTCCTGAAGAGCATGTGCTATGTATTTTTGTCATTTAATATTCCTGGAACTGCAGTTTGGTTTTGGGTTCAATTACACAAAATTATGGTCTCAGTACCAGTCTAGCTGGTTTGCATTGTGTTCTACTTGACCATAGGTGGCGCTGCCATCTCTGGCAAGTGCTAGAACGCAGTCCAGTTGGGTGCATTGAGTGCCAGTTCTCTCTTGGAACCAGCCCAGTGGGAGTGTCACTCTGCCTGTGCATTCTGGGAGGGGTACTTAAGGTGCTGACATCATGTGCTTTGGGGTTCCGGTCCAGAAGTGCTTTCTGTCTGTTTGGTTCTGGTCCTCCTGACCAGTCCCCAGGGCTCTCATGGCCTGGGGTGCAGATCTACCCGACTCCAAGTCTCGGGGCTGGCTGGCCCGAGGCAAAGTAACTGAAGGAAGGATTCAGAGGTGGTCCGGTGCCATCTCGGTTTGTGGAGAGGCCCAGCAACTGTAGAAGCATCCAGGGGAGGACTCTTCGGGAGAAGGCCACGCAAAGGTTGACTTCTCAAAAGGAGCCTGGAGGCTTAGTTGAAAGACCCCAAGTGAATCTAATCTCGTATGGTATCGCCGGACTGGCTGCGAGATACTGGTACTATACGTTTTTTCTAAATTGTCTACATCTTTCAGTTATTCAAGTGTCCAATAGAAGTCTGTGGCAGAGACTTCGCTTTGTTTGAGCATTCTATCGGCTGCTAGGCCTGGTGAGAGAAGGACTATCCGATAAGGGTGAGGATCCAGATGTGGCTATTCTCTGGATTTTCCTAATGTGAGAGACTCTTTTCTACTTGACTTAGTTCCAAGAGTACCTGGACTTTTCTACCTAAACCCTCTAACCCTAATTTGAAAGACTGTGTTTTGTTTACTCTTCTTTGCAAATAAAATCCCTTAAGTGGATCTGGCATCAGTCTCTGCAGTTCTTGGGCCATCTACCTCGGGAAACCACTAGACATACATGAGGTCAAGAAGGTAATGGTAAGCCCAATCAAATCAGCCACTCCTTCGGAGGTCAGTGCTACAGGTGCATAGGAGATGGACTAGTTTAAGCCCAGAAAAACAGTAGCCTGGAGTCCAAATATCCATCTTTGTTTGTGTTGGAGCAATGTTTTGTTCCAATCACCACCTCGATCTGGGATATGGATCCGATCGAGGATGGTGAAGGAAAGTTTGTGCATCCTATAGTTGTGCTGTTGGACTACATGTCTGCCTAGATGTGAACAAGGGAGGGAATCTATGTTTCCACGTGATCCCCTTGTTCAAAGCCAGTTTCATAGCCACACATTAGATTAGCCCATTCTTTACCCTGAAAGTTACTCATACTTGTAAAATACAAAAGGATATGTGATATGTTAAGCAACAGGAAATTATAGCTGACATTTTCACACACACAATTTTAATGCATCATAGCTCATATTTCAGATCTCATGTGTTAAAAAGGGGAAGGGGTGTTTAACCACCCAAAGGAGAAAAAACACATATGTGCAAGCTGACTGAGGGAGGAAGTCTACGGATCTGGTCTTATGTCACTGGTATAGAGCATCGCTTGGAAGTTGGAAGGAGGCTACCAGCTGTCCCTGGACATTTTGTGAGTACAGACCCAGAAGGGATCCCTGAGACTGAGTGTGTGTTGCTGAAACCCCCCTCTGGTCCTAGAAGTCAGCATACTGGATGTGTGAGCTAAAGGTCACACTGGCTAGTGTCTTGAAGATTTAAAGTCCACTGAGTTCCTTCTGCTACTGTAACTTGTTCTTTCATACAAACACTGTAGGGTTCAGAAGAGAATCTGCTCCACAGTTCTACAGAGAGATTTTTTCTTCACTTGTGCATAGTTAAAGTGGAGTGTCCTAATAAATCCCTTCTCCTATCCCAGTTCTCCAAATAAAACAAAAACAAACAAGCGGAAGAGTGTGCGCACCTGATTGTGTAAAAATACTGTGTAACTGGCTGCAAGATAATCAGTGGAGGCCCAGAGAAGTCTAAACTCAACAACCCCCACAGGGCAGTGCTACACTTACTTTTGCTAAGCAGCCTAGTCTGCATGTAAATGTGGACAAACTTACAAATAAGAGATATTCATTTTTTTTTAATAACATTTTGAGTGCTATTATTTATATGTATAAACCACAGATTTTAATTTGCAGCGTCAGTCAATTAAAGTAGAGCTATACTTGTCTCCCTGAGCTCCCTTGATGGAGGAGACATCTTCACTCAGACTTTTTTGGATTCAAGATCTTCAGTCAACTGAATTTTTTATTTTTAGCAGAATATTTGCATGTTGTTCTGCTTGACGAGCAAAAACTAAGGCCTGGTTATACACGGTATAAATTTTCTTCCTGCAACCACGTGTTGCACAATTCCCCCATCAACACAGACAGTGCTGACAGGGGAATCCGCAATTGTCTTCTCACGATGGGGGCGGGCGGGCGGGCGGGCGGGGGGGGGGGCGAGGGAGGTTGGGCAAGACGTCCCTGCAGGGAGAAGAGAGTGATTGTCACTAGCAGCTGAATCCAGCAGGTTGGTCGTACCCAAACTGATCGATCGATCAACTTGGTACATTCAGCCTGCTCATTAACAGTTAGAATCTTGGCCGGTTCCTGCTGAACTGGCTGATATTTGAACTGTGTATGGCCAGCCTAATGTAACTGAGGGATACAGCCAATCTCAATTTAATAACTGTATGATTCTATGAACATATTCAGAGCAAGGAATCAAAAGACTTCCAATTCACCTGGTTTTAAAACAGATCTATATAGCTTCCTAGAGATGAGTAGATCCAAAAGAAGTCCTGTTGTGATGAAATGTGCAGGACAACGTGTTCACGGCATCGTGTCTTACCGGAGGTGTTGACGGACGCCATTGTCTGTTATCCGGATGCTTTTGGAGATATGCACTATACAAATTTACCCATGAGAGTGCATTTCTTATTGAATAAATAGTGATTGGAAAATGGTTTACACTATCTGGCATTTTTATGCTTATATACTCTTGTTGGAGCTCTGGATGTCGAGTGGAGTTTGCCCTAAGGCCTCATCTGCCCCTATTTCAAGACTGCACACCAGAATGTGGATATTAAAAAGGGTAAATCCTCAAAGCTTGCCAAACCTGCCTTTAATTAAGGTGTCCTGGCATTATGGTAAGTGTACACCTTGTCCAAGTGTCGTGGTTGGCCTCTATGGTGAAGGGAACCTGTCGTGTTTCACTTGTGATTTGCGATAAGAAGAATCACACGTTTACTTGTTAAAGAACTGTTTATTTATTTGCACTTGGGACTATGCAACTTTTTTCTTTTTTAAATCTGTCACATTGTTTGATGATGCTAATGATTTACACTACAGCACTTTGTATATTCAAATGAGTAGATCTGTTTTGAAACCAGGTGAATTGAAAATCTTTTGATTCTTCTGCTTATGTTCGTGCAGCTTTGTCCAGTCCCCAGAGGATCATGCAATTTCCGAATTGTGTTTGACTTGACTTATTTGTTGCAGGTTTTTTACACTGGTGGAGAAAACAAAAGTGGAATTTTGTTTTAAAAAAAGACGGAAAGTAACAGTACACAAATAAACTACAATACACTAAATGAATTCAATATTTTTTTCTGCAAAAAGAAAAACACACCCTCCAAATAAATAATGATGTTCTTTGCTTTCATGTAAATTACGCCTAAGCAAAGCAATGAGTTTCTAATATAGCCAAATTGGTAATTCTACAGCAAATTCTGTTTTTATTAATCACTTTTGCCAAAGTTACTATTAGATAATAACTGAAAGCCAAACTTTAGGTAAACAGATAAATACAGAGAAAAAACATACAGTATAAGGAACTGTTGTACCTGACAGGGCAGGAGACCCGATCTTTCTCTGCTGCAGTTTGTCTTCCACTTGCAGGTCTACATGCTGCCCCCAACTTCAGACTGGACAATGCTGTAAGAAGCAGCAGACTGGTGAGCTCATGTTTCTATCACTCTGATCTCACCTTCTATCAGCATGATATTTGCACTTCAGTACATCAGCATTATACTTGCAATACACCTTATTGTTTCTTTATGCTGCTAAGACATCTTTTGTTTTTAAACAGATACATGGCAGCATTCATTTGTGTCTTGTATATCTGCCCAAAGGTCAGCTTTTATGAGGAAAGGAGTTACTTGTTATATTATGAATCTAAAAATAGTTGCTTGCTCTTTTCAAAATCATTTTTCTTTGAAGTGCATTTAAACAATTGTTATATATTTATAATCACTAGAGTAGAGTGACTTTGATCAAATACTTGTGGTTAAAAAAATATTAGTGTGATGTTGGGCGACTACTTCGTCCCGGCTTCCTAGAATCTTATCATATTTTTTAATCTGATTAGGTAAAAAACACAATTTTGCTGTCTGACTGCCAAGTGACATCAAAGGGTTTATACAAACTTGTGGTAGCATCTATGACCTTGTTTTACAAATTAAACAGTGGCCTCTCCACTATTAGCAGACGTGTTCTGGGCGGCTATACACCAGCCTAATCACCTTTACAAAGTACCAATGCAAGCAGCTTAAACTGTAGAGCATAATGTGTGCGCTTCATGAATGTACAAGAACCAAGTTTATTGGACAGTTGTTGGTTGGAACACTTATCTCCATTAGTCATTTGGCTGTTGGTCTTTTATTTGTAGGTCAGTTTTTGGTCCTTCCTCCAACTGATGGTTGCTTATTTGCTGGCTGTTTGTTTTTTGGATGGCTGGTCAGTGGAGATGACCCATGAGGAATCCTCTGTTGATCAGCTGTCCACTGGTCCCTCATTTACTGGGCACTTTATTTTATCTTCATTGACATAACTTAGTGCAACCTACAGATACATGTCTTGAAAGTCTTTGGAAGCTGCAGTGCACATCCTTAGACACTGTGAGACCTGCTTCGACCACCAGAAGATGGGTAGGGAACCCTAACAGCTGTCTGTCTTTCAGTTTTCTTGAGTGAGTTGGCATGTATTTTATTAGTAGCTACCACACCTACAAATTAAAATACATTCAAAACAAATGCATTACAAATAGTAGATTGTTTAATGCACAAAATGTTGCTTTCCAAAAAAAATTTTTTTCCATCTCGTTAGTATTTCCATTATCTAGTAGTAGTTAGTCGCAATCAACCGGGCTTGTTCAGTAATATGGAAGATGTTTCATTGCTTATTCAAGCCTATACTTTAGTTGAGAAAATACCCCAGCATTACCGTCCACCCAGGTAGCACAGACACTTTAACCAATCATCATAGAAAGACAGATGTCTGATGTAGACTTTTCCTTTTGTCCCAAAACATTCCTGTTAGGGCTACTTCCCCCCAGGTTACCCAGGCTAAGAAATGAATGTCTCATATCTTGACAGCTGCTATATGTCTGGTAGCTCTTCAGTGGAAGTGGTAAAGATCACAGACCTCCATTGAGCTGTACCCTAGGATTAAAGATATGGAACTTATGTTATGGAGTCCATCGCAGCACGTCTTTTCGATATGGTAGAGCATCATAATGCGATATAGGAGCCCTGCCATTTGCGAGGTGACCCCCATGAGGCTCTACTATTTCTTGCTGTTCATATTTCCAGCGCTCTATATATTATATTTATTAACCCAGAGGAGGTATGCAGATAAGAATTTTTAACTTTCCTTAAACTTTTCTGATGTGCATACAGGCTCTGGCTTAGAAAGCATTCCTACCCATGGGTCAGCATTACAGCCAGGTAAAGAGCATTTTTAGAAGGTTAGCAATGATATCTCCTGCATATCTATCATGAAACCACAATTATACAAGTAGTGCTGTTAGATAAGCTCCAGAACATGGACACAGTCTCGCCTCAGGCAGGTGCTGATGCAGGTGGACAGCTCACACACAGCTCTTCATGCGTGCTCCCTTCCTTCCCTCAGGCTCTGAGCCGCACTGCCTAGAGAAGATGGAGGAGGTGGGTGGAGCCAAAATTGATGAAGAATGAAGGAGGAAGAAGTTCCTCCACCACTCTGAATGCTAGGGCCTAACCTCGGCCTCATGACATGACGTCACACTGGTTGCTAGATGCCAGTCGGCAGTTGAGTCTAGCAACCAGTGCAGTGGGCAGCAGAGAGGCTAGCGGATGGTGCAATAAGAGAGTCTAGGGAGTTCGGGGCAGCACAGCTGCTGCTGAATGTATCAGTATGTGACTGCCACAGCTTTGGCACCACTTTGCAGCAGCTTGCAGCGCCTGGGCACGGTGCATCCTGGGCACCTGCTCAGGATCAACCCTTAGTGTCCGTGTGTGGACACCTTGCTCCCCCTTGCCCCCCCATGTGGATGCCCATGCTTAGGGGGTGCATGCACCTGAAGTGGTGCACTTGTGGGATGTACTACAGCAAACATGTTTTAGAAAGATGTGCCTGTCTTCTTTTTTTTTGCTGTTGGAAAAAATGGCTTGGGGATCCACAAAAATCTATACCAATCCCTTATCCTTGACAAGTTTCTGTATTGATTTTGAAAGATGAAAGCATGGATTGTTGTCAGAACGCCAAGATAGAGATGTAAAAATAGCAAAATATGTGTGAAAATGTTGGTGGTGTTAAAGGTTCCCACCCCTATTCAATGATGGTTGTTCTAGTTTGATGTGGATGACCTCTTTCAGACCTCAGCTTCCTCTGTTCAGAAGGTGCACCTCATTGTCTTCAAAAGAATGTCCCTTTTCTCTAAAGTTTAGAAAAACTATATTGACCTATGTTGGGACAATCATTTGCTGAGAGATTGTACAGGTCTTTGCATTCCTCACCAAGCTGCACTGCATATACCAAGTTAATGTGCTTGAATGACACCGGGATGTGCTGGATATTTTCTTGACACAACTGAAAAAGTGGCTTGGACAATCTCTAAGGCCGCGTACACAAGCGGGGACTGTTCGCTCAACTTTGTCTGCTGAACAGTGTTTCGGCGGACAGTCCGCTCGTGTGTGGGCTTTCAGCGGACAGTTTCAGCGAACAGTCTGCTGAACAAAGTTTTTCGGAATTTCCGAAAAACTGTCCGCTGAAACTTTGTTTCAGCGAACAGTCCCCTCGTGTGTAGGCTTGTTCGTCAAACTAAGTTCCGCGCATGCTCAGAAAGGATTTACACGCCGAAAGTTGTATTGCAGTGTATAGGACGTCGTATTTTTCGTCCCGTCGTACGTGCCGTTCACGTCATCGCGCAAGTTTCAGCGGACTGTTCGTTCGTCGTGTGTGGCCAAGTCCGTCCATGCTAATTTTGAGCGGACTGTCCGCTGAAACAGTTTGACGAACAAAGTTGAGTGAACAGTCCCCGCGTGTGTACGTGGCCTTAGGGATGTCTTCAATCAAGATTACAGAACAAGGCCAGTTGAATGTGACTAATACTAGATATTCCGTGATCTGGATAAATGAGAATCATCAAAGACAGTATTTATATTGCATTTTTAGCAATCATAAATATTCATAATATGTTTTTGAAAAATGTGCCCTCTGAGCGTAGAACTGTTTAAAAGTTTATTCACACTTTCCATGACTTGTGCTGCAAAGAGGATGGGGAGTGGCTTTGGGAGGACATTTGTAAAGTAACTGTAAGAGTAAAATCACCAGAGTATAGCTCTTTAGTTAATGTTATGACCAACAAAATGAAGGGTCTGTTTTATTGTTACATACATTCTCTACTTCTCCTCTTCTATCCGATTCTGCTAACTGGTAAGATTGGATTTTCCTATTAGAGGGCTGATTTAAAATTAGGGATTTTCTGTATTGACTCTGAACTTGCATGCTCTGAATATACTGGAATACTTTTATAATATTTTCAATTTTTAATTGCAGGCATGTGTTTAAAATTAATAATTATTTGGTAGGTTATCACGTACCTTCTAGTAGCGAGCCCGGATTGCGGAGAGAGGCCTCCTTTACGACTCCCACTACCGGTTTCCTGGCAATGTAACAGGGAACACAGGAGTAAGGAGGGGTACAGGTGCCTGGCAGGATCAACAGATGGGTAGGATGGGTAGGTGGAGTTCAGTGGAGCAGGTAATCACAGTGAAGGGATCAGCAGGTAGTTTATAGCAGATACACAGTTCAATGGAGCAGGTAACTTGGTGATAAGCAGTGCAGGAAAGCAGGCCACTTGTAGCAGGTGAACAGTGTAATATACACAAGTGCTTGCAGCAGATAAACAGTCAATATGAGCAGGCACTTGAAGCAGACGAACAGTGCAATACTAGTAGGTTACTTGTAGCAGATGACACAGTTCGGTATAAGCAGGTTACTTGTAGTAGATGACACAGTTCAGTATAAGCAGGTTACTTGCAGCAGATAGGTAGTTCAATATGAGCAGGCACTTATAGCAGATGACAGTTCAATACTAGCAGATTACTTGTAGCAGGTGACACAGTTCAGTATAAGCAGGTTACTAATAGCAGATAGGTAGTTCAATATGAGAAGGCACTTATAGCAGATGAACAGTTCAGTATAAGTAGGTTACCCTTTGAGCAGACGGATGGTCAGAGCAAGCCGGATCGGATACCAGACAGGAACGAAGTACAAGGGAACAGGCAGGAGAATAGTCACAACAAGCCGAGGTCGGGTGCAGGCGGATAGCAGATGGGTCACAGGCAGGCCGGGTCAAACAGGAACAAACAATACGGATCAGGTCTCACAGATATAACGCTGTAGAGCAGACAGCAAAGACTATTGGCAAAAGACTGGTTTAAATAGGCCATTTGGCGCCAACACGGACACACGCACGCGACCGCGCACGTGCCCGCGCACGCGCACCTGTGTACGAACGTAAGTACGTTCGTACGATCGTGCGTACCCGCGACGATCGTAAATCAGAAGACCTGGAGGACAATCTCTTCATGCGATTTTCATGACATAGGTGTTGATAGCACATTTTGAGCTATTTTATATGTTAAATGCTTTTTAGAAACTTGCTTGGAAGCTATAAAGTCAAAATTCTTAAAAGCATAATTTGGTGAAGTGTTTACATTTATACTCTGTGAAAGTATTGGATGGATGGACATTTAAAAAAGAATTCAAACTCTCACATTTGCTCAGTAAAGTAAAGCTTAATAAATGTAAATGTGTTCTTACAGGGCGTATTTAATAAGCAGTGAAAATTACATTGAATCTTCTTGGTGTATGCATTTAAAAGACAGTAATTGATTCATCACCAGTGAATATTTGGTGAAAATCATATTGACTGCTTTATAAACACCACTCTTCAAAGTCTGTTTCTATTTACAAGTGACAGTCTTCACAGACCTACTTTTAAATTTGGCTTCCTAATTTGATTAATTTACATTTTAAATCTTGAAAGTTTTATTTGTAGCATGTCATTTATTATGTTAATGGTCGGTTGAGTTCTTTATAAAAGGTCTACCAGTTGAAAAAATCTATGGGAAACAAACAAATATTTAAACTTCGCTTTATCCTGACTGGCTGATAGAAACTAAGATTTTACAAAATTACACCCTGGCAATTTTTTTTTTTAAATTTCATTGTGCAAAAACTATATTTATCATCATGTCATCTACAAAAATATATACAAAATTTAATCATGAGGACAGATAGCTAGTTGATACTAATATAACAAAAAAAATTGTTAATGTTGTAATCACAAACAATTGCTACTCTGCAAATTATTGGATTTACATTATTACTAACTAAAAACACATATTTTATTTTGCACGTCAACATAATTTCTTAACGATCTTCAGCTATAATATCTTTAAAAAAAACCCTAAAAATTAAAAAAAATTAAAATGCATACGATGATTTTATATAATAATAAAAGATGAACAGAGCATAGCATAGTAGTGTTTTAAATTTTATCAAACTGTCATTCTAGTCTACTGGATTTTTTTTTATCTCTCTGTCTGATCAAACAAATCATAAGATTGAACTTTTTTGGATTTATTTTTGGTAATAGAAAAAGGAAAAAAGGGAATTGAAATATAAGAAGGGCGATGCATATGAATTCAAGAGGACAAAGAAACAAAAACAGACTTTTAAGGCACCCAAACAGTTTTATGTTAAAAACATATAATTTTACCGGTAATTAAAATAAAGTATAAAATGTAAAGCACATATTACATTGAATATCAAAGGTAAATCACACTCATCTGGAAGGTGTGTTACAGCCCCAGTATATATAACAATATAAACATTCTGTATTCAACTGTGAAGGTACTTAGTATGGAATTATTGGCATTTGGGGCTTATCAAACTGGAAGTAAGACTAGCCATTGGCTCAATGTAGTTCCCAGAATCAAGTGCTGCTTCTTTGGGTGAAAATATGAGATGTATGACATGAAATTTATAAATGTGCTGAAATGCTGGAAGCCACTGCTATCTTATGTCTGCCGGGCGAGCGATGTGAGCCTCCAGATAAATCACAGAAAGTGAAAACCGCTCCAATGATCTACCCATGGGTTATGATTTTCTAAGCACATGTCTACATTAGAATGAAGTAGGGACCAACTACAAGTAACAGAATGTTAATTAGGCAGGCATAAACCATAAATGCATACTCTCCAAAACAGGGAAATACCAGGGAGTTCCTCTATATATACCAGCAATCCCTTGTGTAGAGCATTTGTGCTTTTTCCCTTTCTGTGATTTATATGGAGGGTCTTGGCACTTGCCCGGCAGACATATGATGGCAGTGGCTTCCAGCACTCCAGCACGTTTAAAAATGTCATATCATACATCTCATCCATAATCCTGAAGAAGCATAACTTGATTCTGGGAAATGTGTTGAGCCATGGGCTAGTCTCTCCTCCAGTTTAATACACCACAAATACCAATATTTCCATACTAAGTACCTTTATGGATGCATATACATTTTTGATTTGCTTATATATACTGGGGGTGCAACACACCTTTCTGATGAGTCTAATTTACATTGAATATTAAACGTAATATGCGCTGTAATTGTTATCCTTTATTTTAATGAAATGTACATCAATAAAATTAAACATGTATACATACAACTGGATGGACTTGTGTCTTTTTTCGACCTGACTAACTAACTATGTAACATGTATAGTAACCTCCTCCCGCCCGCCCTATAGCCGAATGACGGGCGTAGAGCAGGCGGGTTCGTCCGGGCGGTCGTCCCTGGACGGCTTTGTGTTTACTTCCGCAATGCGCGCCGCCGGGGGCGCGCAACGCGGAAGTTTTGTATCCGCCGTGTCTCCCGGAGACAGGCGAATACAGATCGCCGTGAACGGCCATTTAAAGCGGCGGTTCACAGAGCGATCACAGCTGCCAATCGGAGATGATCTCAAATGTAAACAAATGAGATCATCTCCCATTGCCGTGTCTCTCTCTCCTCACACAGAGACAGCGTGTGAGGAGAGAGAGGATCTGTGAGTGTTACACTGTGAATTATACTGTGACTAACATCTGTCAGCCCCAGTGCCATCTGTCAGCCCCAGTGCCAGTGCCAACTGTCAGCCCAGTGCCATCTGTCAGCCCAGTGCCATCTGTCAGCAGTGCCATCTGCCAGTAGTGCCATCTGCCAGTAGTGCCAGTGCCGCCAGTGCCAGCGCCAGTGCCACCTGCCACCTGCCAGTGCCACCTGCCAGCGCCAGTGCCACCTGCCAGCCCCAGTGCCGTCAGCCCCAGTGCCGTCAGCCCCAGTGCCGCCAGTGCCGTCAGCCCCAGTGCCGCCAGTGCCGCCAGTGCCAGTGCCGCCAGTGCCAGTGCCGCCAGTGCCAGTGCCGCCTGCCAGTGCCACCTGCCAGCGCCAGTGCCACCTGCCAGTGCCGTCATCCCCAGTGCCGTCAGCCCCAGTGCCGCCAGTGCCGCCAGTGCCAGTGCCACCTGCCAGCGCCAGTGCCACCTGCCAGCGCCAGTGCCATCCGTCAGCCCCAGTGCCATCAGCCCCAGTGCCGTCAGCGCCAGTGCCGTCAGCCCCAGTGCCGTCAGCGCCAGTGCCAGTGCCACCTGCCAGTGCCAGTGCCACCTGCCAGTGCCAGCGCCAGTGCCATCTGCCAGCCACAGTGCCATCTGCCAGCCCCATTTGCCAGAGCAATTAGCCAGAGCAAATAGCTAGTGCCATCTGCCAGTGCCAGCCCCAGTGCCATCTGCCAGCCACATCTGCCAGCCACATCTGTCAGCCACATCTGTCAGCCACATCTGCCAGCCACATCTGTCTGCCAGCCACATCTGCCAGCCACATCTGTCTGCCAGCCACATCTGCCAGCCACATCTGCCAGCCCCATCTGCCAGCCACATCTGTCAGTCCCATCTGTCAGCCCCACCTGCCTCCAGTGCCATCTGCCTCCAGTGCCACGTGTTGTCAGTGCCACGTGTTGTCAGTGCCACGTGTCGTCAGTGTCACCTGTGATCAGTGCTGTCAGTGTCACCTGCCACATCAGCGTCGCCTGTCAGTGCCATTTGTGATCAAAAAAATGTCACAAAGATTGTATTCAGCTGAGGAGGCATATCCTTGCAGCCGACGAGAGCAACAGGGAGGTTTCCGCTTCGGATTCCTCCTCATATTCAGATTGTGACTCTGACGTGGACTACGAGCCTGTCCTCAGCAGCGGTACCATGACAGCCTCAGAGGAGGAAGATGATAGTCCGCCCGTCAGACGAAGGCGCACTGGTGAGGAGGCGGTACCATCCACCAGCACCGCAGAGCCATCCACCGGCAACCCAGTGCCATCCACCGGCACCACAGTACCTCGGCAAAGGCCACGTACCAGTGGGGTGTCAACTCGGCCCCAAAGGGTTAGGTCCCATGCCAGCCTTCCCTATTCCCTCCAGAACCCCTTGTGGCTTCCTCCTAACTCAGGAGAAGCCAACGTTCCCCCTTTCACTGCCAACCCAGGAGTCCAGGTGGACACACAAAATTTTTCCCTGATGGACTTTTTCCATCTAATTTTTCAGAGGACTTGCTTGAATCCATTGTGTTCCAGTCCAACCTATATGCCCAACAATTTATTGAAAGCAACCCAACGTCCTCTTATGCCCGTCCCTACGAGTGGAGAGCCCTAACAGTGGAGGAGTTTAAAAAAATTTTGGGCCTCACATTTTGTATGGGACTAAACAATAAAAATGAAATACGTGCATATTGGTCATCCCACCCCATCTATCACATGCCCATCTTTTCCTCAATAATGTCCCGGACCAGATATCTAACGATAATGAGATTCCTACACTTTAATGACAATACCCAGTGCCTTCCCCGGAATGACCCAAATTTTGATAAACTTTGGCCGAATTTTGTAAAGTTTATCAAAATTTGGGTCATTCCGGGGAAGGCACTGGGTATTGTTGACGAGGCTAAGAAAAGGCGAAGCGGCGAGATTACGGAATGAGGAAAATTTTGGCTGTGAAGTGGAGGGACAGAAGGGATGTCTACATGCTTTCTTCGATCCACAACAACACTTTTGTTGAGATCACCAGGAGGGATGGCCCAATACAAAAACCCACTTGTATCCATGAGTACAACATGTTCATGGGGGGTGTCGACTTGAACGACCAGATGCTTGAACCCTACCTTGCCACGAGAAGAACATATAAGTGGTATAAAAAAAATTCAATTTATTTCTTTAATTTGGCCATATACAACACGTATGTAATCTATCATAAATCCACAGAAAGACCCATACCCTTCCTTGGCAACCAGGAGGAAATCGTCACTGCCCTTCTATACCCCAATGGCCCACCACAAAACATTCGATCCAATGTAATTAGCAGACTCTCTGAACGCCACTTTCCTGATAAAATCCCTCCCAGACCAACAGGCCGAAGACATCAGAAAAAATGTCGGGTGTGCAGCAAACGAGGAGTGTGCCCAATGAACTTCCCAACCAGGCCTCTGCATAGGTGACTGTTTCCGCCGTTACCATACTTTAGTGAATTATTAGTGAAGTATGGTAACCCTAACCCTCACTTCCTGCCATTTACCTTCAAACCCCTTATGCCTCTGCTTGCTCTGTAACTGACCCTGGCTTGTTATTCGACCACGCTTCTGCCTACTGATTTTGTACATACCTCTGCCTGATCTGGAACTGACCCTGGACTGTTATTCGACCATGCTTCTGCCTACTGATTCTGTACATACCTCTGCCTGATCTGGAACTGACCCTGGACTGTTTGACCATGCCTTTTGCCTGCCTCTTGGACTGATCTTGTACCCTCTCAGTGGACTAGTGGGATTCATAACAGGGGTCTCACATATGTGAGGGGCTCCAGAATAGATTTTTTGGATGAAGAAGACAATTTCCTTTGTTTTCTCATTCCTAGATTAGGGTCTGGAGACTCGGAGGCTTCAAAGAGATTTGGGTGGGAGAAGCCTCTACCCCTATCCCCATTCTGTCCTGAACAAGGCCCTACTTCTGCCTGCTGCCTGTAGGACCTATACCATCATGCCTCTGCCTGTCGCATGAACTGACCACACCACATGGATGGACCATGTTCCTGCCTACTACCAGGACCAATATTTTGGCAATGCTGACGATCTCTGCCTGCACTGACCTTGGACTGTATATGGACAGTATCCCTGCCTGCTGCCAATATTGACTATGGACAGTATACCTGCCTGTTGTCTGGAAAATTGTGTTCACTTTTGCTGACCAAGTCCCTGTCTGCTGCCTGGACCAGTGCTATCATCCTGTGGACAACTGCGCTGCTAAAACCACAGGTAATCTTTTGTTTACTCTTTTCTCGGCAGAATGTATTTTGGGGTGTAATTCTTGGTATGTGCATGCTATGTGTCCCTGGAACACCTGATGGTGTTCCTTGCATGTTGGGCCTCTGTATGTGGCCAAGCTGTGTAAAAGTCTCACACATTTGGTATCGTTATACTCAGGAGGAGTAGTAGAACGTATTTTGGGGTGTCATTTTTGCTATGTAAATGCTATGTGTTGGAAATATCTTATAAATTGACATCTTTGCGTAAAAATAATGCGTTTTCATTTTTTTTCCACATTTTCCCAAAACTTCTGGAAAAAAAATGAACCATTCAAAGAGACTCAATATGTCTCATAGATTATAGGTTGGGGTGTTAGCTTTCCAAAATGGGGTCACTTTGTGGGCATTTCCATTGTCCTGGTGCTCCAGGGCCTTCAAAAGTGTAATAGGTGGTTGAGAAATAAGATGTGTAATTTATGCTCCTAGAACGCCTGATGGTGCTATTTCAATATTGGGCCTCTGTATGTGGCCAGGCTGTGTAAAAGTCTCACACATTTGGTATCGTTATACTCAGGAGGAGTAGAAGAATGTATTTTGGGGTGTCATTTTTGCTATGTATATGCTATGTGTTGGAAATATCTTATAAATTGACAACTTTGCGTAAAAAAAATGCGTTTTCATTTTTTTTCCACATTTTCCCAAAACTTCTGGAAAAAAAATGAACCATTCAAACGACTCAATATGCCTCATAGATTATACGTTGGGGTGTTAGCTTTCCAAAATGGGGTCACTTTGTGGGCATTTTCATTGTCCTGGTGCTCCAGGGCCTTCAAAACTGTAATAGGTGGTTGAGAAATAAGATGTGTAATTTATGCTCCTAGAACGCCTGATGGTGCTATTTCAATATTGGGCCTCTGTATGTGGCCAGGCTGTGTAAAAGTCTCACACATTTGGTATCGTTATACTCAGGAGGAGTAGAAGAATGTATTTTGGGGTGTCATTTTTGCTATGTATATGCTATGTGTTGGAAATATCTTATAAATGGACAACTTTGCGTAAAAAAATGCGTTTTCATTTTTTTTCCACATTTTCCCAAAACTTCTGGAAAAAAAATGAACCATTCAAACGACTCAATATGCCTCATAGATTATACGTTGGGGTGTTAGCTTTCCAAAATGGGGTCACTTTGTGGGCATTTCCATTGTCCTGGTGCTCCAGGGCCTTCAAAACTGTAATAGGTGGTTGAGAAATAAGATGTGTAATTTATGCTCCTAGAACGCCTGATGGTGCTATTTCAATATTGGGCCTCTGTATGTGGCCAGGCTGTGTAAAAGTCTCGCACATTTGGTATCGTTATACTCAGGAGGAGTAGAAGAATGTATTTTGGTGTGTCATTTTTGCTATGTATATGCTATGTGTTGGAAATATCTTATAAATGGACAACTTTGCGTAAAAAAAATGCGTTTTCATTTTTTTTCCACATTTTCCCAAAACTTCTGGACAAAAAATGAACCATTCAAACGACTCATTATGCCTCATAGATTATATGTTGGGGTGTTAGCTTTCCAAAATGGGGTCACTTTGTGGGCATTTCCATTGTCCTGGTGCTCCAGGGCCTTCAAAAATGTAATAGGTGGTTGAGAAATGAAATGTGTAATTTATGCTCCTAGAACGCCTGATGGTGCTATTTCAATATTGGGCCTCTGTATGTGGCCAGGCTGTGTAAAAGTCTCACACATTTGGTATCGTTATACTCAGAAGGAGTAGCAGAACGTATTTTGGGGTGTCATTTGTGGTATACACATGCCATGTGAGAGAAATAACCTATTACATTGAAAATTTTGTGAGAAAAAAAAAAAAATCTTAATTTTGCAAAGAATTGTGGGAAAAAGATGACAACATCAAAAACCTCACCATGCATCTTAGTAAATACCTTGGAATGTCTACTTTCAAAAAAGGGGTCATTTGGGGGGTATTTGTACTTTCCTGACTTGTTCGGGTCGCAAGAAATGAGATAGGCCACCAGTACATCAGATGTGATCAATTTTGTATGATTCGCACCACAGCTTGTAGACTCTCTAACTTTCACAAAGACCAAATAATATCCACTAATTTGGGTTATTTTTACCAAAGATATGTAGCAGTATAAATTGTGGCCAAAATTTATGAAAAAAAATTATAATTTGCAAAATTTTATCACAGAAACAAAGAAAAATGCGTTTTTTTTCAAAATTTTCGGTCTTTTTTCTTTTATAGCGCAAAAAATAAAAACCCCAGAGGTGATCAAATACCACCAAAAGAAAGCTCTATTTGTGGGAAAAAAAGGACACAAAATTCATTTGGGTACAGTGTTGCATGACTGAGTAATTGTCATTCAAAGTGTGAGAGCACCAAAAGCTGAAAATTGGTCTGGGCAGGAAGGGTGTTTAAGTGCCCAGTAAGCAAGTGGTTAAACATACACTTTGGGTGTCCTAAAAGTCTATTAGATGCATTTTTATTTTTTCTTTGATTTATTTTTTGAGCATACTAACTATGTGTTCATTGAACCATATAACTTTTTCAGTAACAATTATTGATGTCAGTATAACAAGGCCAAATTAAAGCGGGAGTCTGCCGGGAGTTCCGCCGTTTTTTTTTTTTAAAAGCCAGCAGCTACAAATACTGCAGCTGCTGACTTTTAAAATCAGGACACTTACCCGCCCAGCGCGCCCGCGATGTCGGCACCCAAAGCCGATCTCTCGATCGTCTCTTGGGTGCTGCCGCCACCATCTTGGGTATGGGAATCAGGAAGTGGAGCCTTTCGGCTTAATTTCCCGGTTCCCTACTGTGCATGCGCAAGTCGTGCTGCGCAATAAGGATGGACCCGCTGCCTCTGGGATCTGTGTGTTTCCCAGCAGGCAGCGGGGGACTTTCGGAAAGGGGCGTTATACATTCCAGGAGTCTTTAAGGAAATTTGTTTTCTTTTATCTGCAGGAAGGGAAGAGGGGCTTTTATTCAAGATGGCCACAGCTAGATATGCTAGGGGGCAGTTACGGCTGGTGGTATTTTTTTTGGAGGGGAGGCAAACAAGCCTAACACCACCCCCCCATGTTGGCCAGGTCACAGGGGCACCCCCTGGTCGGTCACCAGCCCCGCACTTACCCCATCTAGGTCGCGGATAACGCTTCCTCTGGGCAGCGGCTTCACCCTACATATCCTCCTCCTTGGCTTCAGCGGCTTCCCCTGCATCTCCTCCCCCCTCGGCAGGCCAATAGCTGGTGTATATGTGGCCAGAGGTCTGGGGCGCTGGCTCCCAGCACTTCCTGGAGGCCTTGGAGACATTCCCAGTCATGGGTGGCAGGCGTAGCCTGCGTTCGGAGCACCCGGAAGTGTCAACAGTTCCCCAGTGTCTCCAGGAACACTTGGGAACCGGGAGCCACCAGCGCCCCCGGACCTCTGGCCACATATTCACCAGTGGCTTTACGTGGATGAGCACCAGACTCCTTAAGGCTGGATATTGTTTTTAACATTGTGATTGTCATTACACTTTTTTTTACATTAAAACTGTGATCATACTACAGTACACTTAGATGGCGTTGCTCTTTATGTTCTTTGTGTCACCTGATTAGGACTGCAGGTTAATTTGTTTTATTTTTACAGTACACTTTATACTATATTTTGTATTGCTCTAGTCATTTTTATATGAATACATGGTTGTGGAACGAATCTTCTGAGTTTCCATTATGTAGTGCTTGGATTACAAGCATTTCCCGAACAAATTATGTCCGCAATCTAATGTTTTACTGTAGTTCAGAAAACAATTTTATCAAAATGTTTTACTTATACTAGTGGGAAGCCAATACAGTCGACTAATGTGTGATGTGTCTGAATAGAAATATTGTATGCTATACTAAACTATTTCAGTGATACTGCAATATATATAAAATAATTTACACAGTAAAACAAGACCCCATTCATACGTGAACGTTTCATTTTTAGCTCCCTATTTGATGACTCTAAAGTCAAGTGAAAAATATGTAAAGTTACACCCATGCATTTAAAACTCCCTCAACAAAAATTTAGGGCTCCCCGCCCCCACATATATGCTAGTATAAATATAGACACATACATATGGAGCACCTACATGTGAAAATGGTGATTGGACTACACATGCTATAAATCTCCACATGCGCCAGAATGAGAGGAATAATTATAAGGCCACCATTTACAAATAACTTTAAAGTGGATGTAAACCTGAATATATTTTTTTTAATGAAGACTTCTACCTGGTACAGTAGAGGATGTCAAGTCATCTGTGCCTAGTCTTGCCACAAAGTGTTAATCCAGCTCTGAGCAATCCTCTTGTCTTTTTTTAGTAAGATAAAAAAGAAATACACATAAGTTTGTGTCACCACACCCCCACTGCTGTGACTGGCATCTGATTTCTTTATCTCCTCAACAAGCATGAGAGCAGAGAGAGTGTTACGATTCCAACTTCACATCCCTCCTCCTTTCTTCTGCAGTTCTCCCAGGATTGGCTGCTCCACACCTCAGCATGATCGGAGATGCTGAAGTCATGTGGTGCCTTTCCTGAGTTTTGACTGGATGTTACTCTTCGTGGGGTGTAATCAGTGTGACTGAGGAGGATATTCATGGTGCAGTCAGCTCCCAGAGCCAGCAGAAAGAGTAGGAGTGTGTAGAGGTGGGCAGGGAGTGTTGTGACATCACGACTCCAGCCACCGAGCTCCGGCAAAGAGACCCACCTACCAATTTCAGAGTTTTGCAGGGCTCCTACTGCTGAAGGGGGTGACATTTGCAAGGTTGAGATACATGCAGGAGGCTTGCATGTATATATATACATTAATACTGTGCCATTATTTTATACTGAGTGAGTATGAGTAGTGGGTTTACATCCACTTTAAACCAGGGGTCTCCAAACTTTCTAAACAAAGGACCAGTTTACTTTCCTTCAGGCTTTAGGTGGGCCATACTGTGGTCAGTGGACAAAAGCAATGCCCCATTATTGGTTGTAATAGGTGTCCCTTTTTGGTATCATTGGGAGGAATAGTGCCCTATTGATGTTGTCAGTAGACATTGCGCTTTGTTTCATTCAGAATAAATATTCAGGCAAATTTTCGAAATTGAAATTTGAATCGAATTATACATCGAATTCCAGTTGAATTAGAATTGTAAACATGTTTCTGAAATCAAAGACTGTGTGTGTTATTAGAGTACCATTCTGAAATAATGCTGTTTTAGTTAAAGGGGTTGTAAAGGTACGTGTTTTTTCACTTTAATGCATCCTATGCATTAAGATGAAAAAACACCTGTCAGTGACCGGCCCCCCAACCCCCCCATTTTACTTACCTGAACCCTCGAACTTGACCTGTGCTGTCTCTCTGCCCGGGATTGTCGGCTCTTGATTGGATAGATTGATAGCAGGGCAACCACTGGCTTCCGCTGCTGTCAATCAAATCCAATGATGCAAGCACCGGGCAGTGGGGCCGAGTTCTGCATTCAGCCTTTATGGACGGCGAATACTGGACTCGGGAGCATGCCTGCAAGGTAAGTACCTCGGGGAAACGCTTCTCCGCGGGGAGGAGCAGCGAGAGCTGCCGGGGGGACCCCAGAAGACCAGGTTTGGGGCCACTCTGTGCAAAACGAGCTGCACAGTGGAGGTAGGATATGTTTGCTTTTTTTTTATTTTTTTATTTAACTTTACAATCACTTTTAAGCCAAAGGTGATTTAAAGGGCCATTGTAAACATTTGATGCACATTTTTCTTATGTTTGTTCACTTTGCCACATTTGAATAAAAAAAAAAATCGAAAGTTTTCGATTCAGCCGATTCAAAATTTATGGATTTGAATGTTTGAAATTGAAAAAAAAAAACGGTAAATTAGATGAAAATTTGAAAAAGACATAAAATGAATTCCAAATACGAATTCCAAATATGAATCCCAAATAAGAATTGAACAAATCAACAGAATTTAACTAAACAAAATAATTAGATTAACGAATCTAAACAAAAATAAACTAATTTTTTTCGGCATGCACATGTCTATCTGTCAGTGTGAGGAATGGTATCCCATCACTGGAGTCAGTTAGAGATGTAGTGAACCAAGGGCCAAATAAAGGCAAGCAAAGGGCCACATCTGGCCCTAGGGCTGCCGTTTCAAGACCACTGCTCTAAACCGATGACCTGTAAGGGCTTTTAAAGCTTCATCCATGGACAATATTTTATATCAAACTTTGTTGCTGTTTCTTTGGCATGCACAGTTTTAAGGTTTAGTATGTTTGGTATCTTTTTACATGGCACAACCATATCTTTTTTTTTATTTAAGCAAAGATTGGGTAATATATTGCTTTTGTGTGCCCCAAAATAACTTTAGTGTATTTTTTACTAAAAATATGTGTTTGGTTAACTGTCACGCTAATGCTAATGAACTCCCTGCTTCATTCATAGAAGTTGTACTATAGCTTCCATCAATGAAAAGTTCTCTATGAATGTAGGATAGGGGGATGAATGAAAGTTCCACCTTTCCCATTCCCATATAGAGAGCTTTTCAATGATGGAAGCTATAGTACAACTTCTATGAATGGAGGAGGGGGTGGAATTGGGCAAAGCTGGCTGTTTTGATCAGATCCTATGACTAACTGCTGCATTGAAATATTTAAAAAAAACAACAGCATAACCAACAGCCCTAACCAAGACCACCTGCAGGACTGTTGGCCTTGAAAACATCCCCTATCACAACCACTTATAATACAGACCATTCGACTCCGGAAGCACATTCAACATATCACCCCTCAGACTCATGAATAACTAACCTGTTAGGTTTCAAGAGTACAGCTCTACCCACTGCTCAGCCAATATTAAGGGAGCCCCTCTCTTTATATAGCTTGAATACTCTCTAGCCTTAAAGAAATGGTCTTTTTCCTTTTTTTAACCCTTTCTATATTATTCGCTCAATGGATCAACGTATCTATATGTTCCATGTTCTATTCTACACTTGCCCTACAACTGGCAAAGACATCTCATTGATGTTGTGGATTCTGTTCTTCAGTGTATTCTCAGGCCATTGGACCCATGTACCCTATGTTTTACGTTATGTTCTACCTAGGTATCTACCTACTTTTGTACTTCTTCAATAAAATATATTGGAAAAGAAAAAACGTCAGCGCTAGTTGAAAGATTAACAAATAGGGTAGCAACAGTAGTGAGTCTGCTCAACATAAAAGTGTTTTCAAATTAGATAGTGAAATTATTTCACAGATAACATATATAAAGTGCTACAATGAAATTAAATGAAAATAGACCTCATAAACATGCAACTGTTTTCTAAGACAAAAAATGTACAGTATATAATGTCCTCCACCATAATGATCAAGTCCATGGTGCAGAGGTTTCACTTCTTTCCCAAAAATTCCACATCATGGATAAGACTACTATAATTGCCACAGTGGGTCACCGCCACCACATTCAAATGCAAGGTTTAGTAGAAGGGTGAACTTTTTTTTTATATTCTTTATTTTCATAATTTTATGCAGTTTTACATAGAATTGATTTTGAACAATACACCTTTTCAAGCTTAATTAACATTTCATTTGTTAAAACATTTTTCTAAGTCGAATGCAAGGTTTACTAGAAGGTTGGACTTCCGAGCCTGAAGGTCAATCAAACCATGTATGGTACAATCCCCACAGGATGACCAAATTGATCACAATCACCTCATCTACTTCTGATGTCCCATCTGGCCATCAAAGAAATTAAAAATGCTCCAGTAGTGTGAATCAACCAAGGTTTCCCATTATAAAAAAAACACATATAAAACCGCATATGGCAGAAAATGCTCATAAATGCAAGTAAGTGACCAGTGGCACAGATGGTGATGTAGAATTTTAGCATCCTTCGTATGCGTTTTGTCCAAAAAGGACACTCGGGGGATCTATAGATTACAACTGCAGGAATATGAAGGATGGGCAGACGACGGAAGATTCCAACTTCCAGCCAGGACAACAGCCACCAGTGCAGGACACTATGTAAGTAGTGACGGGCTCGGGTGTGTTCGGATCGAGCTTGCCAGGAAGCCGACACTGCACACAGCCAATCTCAGGCAGTGAGGCATTTCCTGGCCCGCAGCTGCACATGCACACGCTGCCTATGATTGGCGGTGTGCAGTGTCGGGTTCGATCCAAACACACCTGAGTCCATCACTAAATATAAATACTATTTCTTGCGTTGATATTCCTTGTGCTATTTTTTTTTTTTTCATTTTTAACTAAGCCTAGGCTTTAAACAAATTGTTATGATTTAACTGGATATTTCACTTTGTGGGTTAAAGTGTGCTGGATTTCAAGGATAATATGCACAGCATTATATTTTTGTATTCTCATATTGTTCTGCATGACGAATAAAAAATTGTTACTACTGCATAAAATATTAGAAATAATTTAGGTACTTTGAGACCTCCTTATACTGAATAATAATTATGGTAATGGGATACATAAAATGCAGAGCATGACTATGAAGGATTATTTTAGGTGAGTTTAAAGCGGTAGTAAACCACCAAAAAAAGAAATTGGGTCCCCTGTGGTTCTAAGGATGTGCTAGCTAGTATGCACATTATGACACACTTAACTGCACACAGAGCCCTCCAGCACAGCACTGTCACAGTTCCCCCGGCGCTTCCATCCTCACCTGGTCTTCCTTCTGGGTTTTTTGGAGGCGGGATGACATAGCTTATGCACAAACGTGAGGCAGCACAGCACTGTACATTCAATGGCATACTGTGTGCCCTAATTGCAGAGCATCATGCATTGGTGATGCCATCAGCTGCTGTCAATGTGAATATCTCCTAAACGTTGTACATTTAGGAGATATTCATTGTACTTACAGGTAAGCTCGGCTGTAAGCTTACCTGTAGGAACAATTAAAGAGAAGGCACTTTACTACCCCTTTAATTCTTCTTTTTGTAAAATATAATAACTTTCCTCAATGAGTACAGAAACAGAGCAAAAAACTTGATAGCAGTTTTAACCTCTCTCAGGTCATGGCGGATAAAAAAAAGACACAGATTAGTGCAGCACCATATTTATTAATGCATTCATTTATTGATATTTTTGAATAATGCAAGCAGTGTATGTATCTGAATGTGACTTGGTATTCACCTTTTACATAACTCATACTGAGAAAGGGAGGAGCAGAAGAAGGAGTGCAGGGGTCAGGAGTGTGTAATGTACAGAATGCAGGGGGCAGGAGTATGTAATGTATAGAAAGCAGGGATCAGGAGTATGTAATGTACAGAATGCAGGGGGTCAGGCGTGTGAAATGTACATAATGCAGGGGTCAGGAGTGTGTAATGTACAGAATGCAGGGGACAGGAGTATGACATTTATAGAATGCAGGGCACAGGAGTATGAAATTTATAGAATGCAGGGCACAGGAGTATGTAATGTACATCCTGGCTCCATCCATCCCAAGTGCATCCGCAATCCTGATCCCATCCCAACTCTATCCATTCCCCCAATCCCACCCCGGCTCCATCCATCCCCCAAACCCATCACTGCTCATTGCTTCCCCCTGATCCCATCCCTGCTCCATCCTTCCCCCTGATCCCATTCCAGCTCCATCCATACCCCTGATCCCATCCTGGCTCCATCGACCACCCTGATCCCATACCAACTTTATCCATTTCCCCTCCCCATTGCATTCTGGCTCCATCCATCACCAGATCCCATCCTAGCTCCATCCTTCCCCCTGATCCCATCCTAGCTCAATCCATCTCCCAATCCCATCCCAGCTCCACCCATCCCCCTGATCCCACCCCGGCTCCATCCATCCCCCTGATCCCATCCCGGCTCCATCTACCACCCTGATCCCATACCAACTCTATACATTCCCCCATCGCATCCTGGCTCCATCTATCCCCCTGATCCCATCCCAGCTCCATCCTTGCCCTTGATCCCATCCTGGCTCCATCCAAATTCGAAAATCCACGGAATACCCTGTACAAGTCTATAGGAGAAATCTAAAATGCTAATTTTAAAGGCTTATATGCAAGTTATTGTCATAAAAAGTGTTTGGGGACCTGGGTCCTGCCCCAGGGGACATGTATCAATGCAAAAAAAAAGTTTTAAAAACTGAAGTTTTTCGGCAGCAGTGATTTTAATAATGCTTAAAGTGAAACAATAAAAGTGTAATATTCCTTTAAATTTCCTACCTGGGGGGTGTCTATAGTATGCCTGTAAAGGGGCGCATGTTTCCCATGTTTAGAACTGTCCCTGCACAAAGTGTCATTTCTGCAGGAAAAAAAAAGTCCTTTAAAATCACTCGCAGCTATAATGAATTGTCGGCTCCCGTAATACAGAGAACAATCATTGAAAGTCAGGTTTCCGTCATATCAGAGGGGGGCGGAGTCACCCACACGTCATTGGGGAAGACAGGGTTTCCTACTTGCGTCAGAGGGGGGTGGGGTGAGGTGAGGGGTGGCCCCGCCCTCCTCATATAAGAAGTGTCAGGCTGCCAGGATCTCTGAAGTGTCTCCACCGGTGGAGACAGAGGATGGATGCGCTGAGCTGGATGGATTACCCATCGCTGGATCAGATCAGCCATCGCTGGACCTCGGAGAGAAGATCATCCGTCGCTGGATAGCAAGAGTGGATTACAACCGCTGGAATCTTTTTTATTTTTAATAAAGGACTTTTGCAACGGTGTGTGTGTCTTTTTTAACTATTTTTTACACTTTCTTTGTGAAATGGTAGGGGTACTTTTGTACCCCCTTACCATTTCAAACAGGGGGAAGGGCAGGATCTGGGGGTCCCCTTGTCAAAGGGGGCTTCTGGATTCTGATAAGCCCCCCGCCCCCAGACCCCCACAACTGCCGGCCAGGGTTGTGGGGATGAGGCCCTTGTCCTCATCAACATGGGGACATGGTGCTTTGGGGGGGACCCCAAAGCATTCTCCCAATGTTGAGGGCGTGTGGCCTGGTACGGTTCAGGAGGGGGGGCTCTGTTGTCCCTCCCTCTTTTCCTGCGGCCTGCCAGGTTGCATGCTCGGATAAAGGGTCTGGTATGGATTTTTAGGGGGAATGCCAAGCCATTTTTTTTTTATTTGGCGTGGAGTTCCCCTTAAAATCCATACCAGACCTGAAGGTTCTGGTATGGATGTTTGGGGTAAACCCCACGTGATTTTTTTTTTTATTTGACGCAGGGTTCCCCTTAATATTCATACCAGACCTGGAGGGCCTGGTAATTGAATTTGGGGGAACCACACGTTTTTTTTTTGTTTTTTTTTTATCAATGACTTTCAATGAGTGTTCTCAATATTACGGGAAGACGACAATTCTTTATAGCTGCGAGTGATTTTAAATTACTTTTTTTCCTGCAGAAATGACACTTTGTGCAGGGACAGTTCTAAGTACGGGTCACAGCCAGCACGTGACAACTTTAACTGCTTACGGACCAGCCCCTGCAGTTGTACTGTGGCAGGTTGGCTCCCCTGCACAAGTCACTGCCATTGTACAGTGGCTCACACAGGCGTAGTTGCAGGCACGTGCCACCGCCGGCGTGGTCTCGTGGGTCAGGCGGGCTTGATGTCTGCCGGCGGCCCGCAATCGCCTAATACAGAGGAAGAAAGGGGATCTGCCTTTGTAAACAAGGCGGATCCCCATTCTGATAGGGGACATATCAGAGATCTTCGGTTCCCAATAATCGGGAACAGTGACCTCTGTCATGTCCCAGGCAGCCCTCATCCCCACAGTTAGAACACACATAGGGAACACAGTTAACCCCTTGATCGCTCCCTAGTGTTAACCCATTCCCTACCAGTGTCATTTTTACATTGATCAGTGCATTTTTATAGCACTGATCAATGTAATAATGTCACTGGTCCCCAAAAAGTGTCATTTGGGGTCAGATTTGTCCGGCGCAATGTCGCAGTCCCACTAAAAAACGCAGGTTGCCGCCGTTACCAGTAAAAACAATAAAAAATAAATGAAAGTCCCTAAAACTATCCCATAGTTTGTAGACGCGAAAACTTTTGTGCAAACCAATCAATATACTCCTATTACCAAAAATATGTAGAAGAAAATATATCGGCCTAAACTGATGAATAATTTAGTTTTTTTACATATTTTTTTGGATATGTATTATAGCAAAAAGTTAAAAAATTTTCAAAATTGTCAATCTTTGTTTATAGCGCACAAATAAAAACTGCAGAGGTCATCAAATACCACCAAAAGAAAGCTCTCTTTTTGGGAAAAAAGGGAAGTCAATTTTGTTTGGGTACAGCATCGCACGACCGCTCAATTGTCAGTTAAAACAACGCAGTATCACAAAAAATGGCCTGGCCATTAAGGGGGCAAATCCTACCAGCCCTCAAAACGGAGTTTCCCCCGTTTTTTAGTTTATTTGTTTATTAAAAGTCAGCAACTACAAAAAGTGTAGCTACTGACTTTTAATAAACAGACACTCACCTGTCCCATGGTCCAGCGATGAGAGGCGCCAGGATCCTCACTCCTCTTCCCCTCCTCTCTGCGGTGCCGTCATAGCAACTGTGGGCACCTGTGACAGCTTACGGCTTCATGGCCGGGCGTACATTGCCCATGCCTGAGTTGCGCTGCTCTCTGCTATTGGCCAGGCAATCTTCTGGGACCTATGACATGTCCCAGAAGATCACTGGCAGGGAGGGGCTGCCTAGGGCGAGAGCAGGAGTCACCTAGGAGGCCAAGAAGAGGAAGGAGGAAGTGGGACAGGAAGTCCCACTAAAAAGAAGGTACACCCCCCAAAAAAAAATGACATGCCAATTGTGGCATCTCTGGGGGCAAGGACTGCTAAAAGCAGAAGTTTCAATTTTGGGTGGAACTCTGCTTTAAGTGGGTAACTAATCAGAGTTGTTCTGATCCGTCCTTGAAATCCTAAAAAAGAAGGGGAAGAAGAGCGAGGATTTCAATTACCCAGATCGCTACACTGGTTGCATGTGCACTGACAGCTCATCACCTACAGAGGTAAGTACAGTGTGGGCGGGGGGGGGTGTTTACCTCTTCTTTTTTCTGAACGCGAACATATACCATTACTTTAAGCTAAAAAAAAAAAGTTTTAGCTAGATATCCCCTTTAAATATTATTTAGACCAGTTACTTATATGATTGATTCTTATGATTCTAGCTAGAGCCATATATCGAGGAAGGTTGAGTTGTTCACCTTTTAATTTTTTTTTTTTTTTACATCAGGACAGGATAAAACAACAGTGAAACCATTGAAGCATGTTAAAGCAGAAATTGGACAGACGGTGACCTTAAAGTGCTCAGGTAACCGGGAAGACGGAACCTTCTCAGTCACTTGGACTGAGAACTGTGAGAACAATTCTCTTGGGCAGGGCCCAAATAAAAACAGGGTGACTTTAAGTAAGGATAAATTAGAAGTTACAATTGACAATTTGACTGAAGAGGACTCAGGAATTTACCGCTGTCGGATTGATTATGGAAAAAATCAGACAGTAGAGGAAACAAAGCTGCGGGTGATTGAGCAACCAGCTCAGCAAGGTAAGGGACCAGGGGGTAGAGCCTAGGGGGTAACTATAAGTGCTGCAACCGGTTCTGGGTCTCTGTAGTCATGAAGTAATCTCTTCACTAACACTTGTAGAATATTTTTTCCAAATGAATGCAAAACAATATAACATACACTATGTAAGTTCTTCTACAATAATAAAACTTTTCTTTCCAGAGATTCAGCTTACATCAGGAAAAGAAATGTAAAGAAATCTCCCCACTGGGATAAAGGCAACGAAAGGGAAACAACTTAAATGAGTTTGGACTTGATGGAGAGCAATCTTTTTTTTAACCTCATGTGACAGTGTGGTGTGAAAACGGTTGTGTCATCCATATTTCTCATCCAGGGAGGTTGAGGGTCTCAAGGGTGCTTGTGCCATATGATGGAAACTGGACAGGCATGTACTGGCCATTGGGACTACCGGGAGTTTCCCGGTGGGCCGATGGCTCAGAGGACCAGTTTCAGTGACAGCCTGTCAAATTAATGACTGTGTGACTTGGCTAGCCATTGAGCTGAGCACCGCTGTACTGCCCATTGCTAGGTATCGAGCTTCCAGAAGCAGTACAGTGCACTTCGGCTCTTTCCACCCCCACTCAGCTCTTTCCGAAACCCTGCACACATCTTCAGCCACCTCCAGCCCCCGCTCGTCCTTTTCCATCACTGCTCTACTTTCCCCTCCCCCCTCCTCTCTGACAGCTCTTCGGGTTTGTCTAGTAAAACTTGACTATCTCTGGCATCCCCTGCGGTAACGGTCGCTATGAGTTTAAATGAGCCGGAGCCGCCAGTGTGACGTCCTGAGAGCAGCTGACAGGCAGAGAGGTCCCCGGTGCGGACGATGGAGGCCAAAGGATGACGGAGCTGCACGAACCTGTCCAGGTAAAAGTGTCAGTTATTATTGAAATGTGCAAAAAATAAGTGCATAAAAATATTTTCAGCAGAAAAAATATATATAAATACTCCATGCTTATAATTAAAACCATTATATCCAAACTATGTACATGGTATTAAAGTGCAAATAGAGTGCAAAAGAAATGTTCAAATTAGTCTCTTCAAATGAGCAGAAAAAAATGCAAAATATGCAATCAAAGCAATAAAAGTAAAGTGTCCCATTGCAAGAAAAAAAAAAAATAAGTAGTGTGATCCCACTTGCTTCCACCTTTCACAAGTGGGATCACACTACTCAAAGTTTTTTTCTTCCACTGGGACACTTTACTGTTATTGCTTTGATTGCATATTTTGCACAGTTTTTTTTTCTCTTTACATTCGAAGAGACTAATTTGCAAATTTTTTTGCATTTTAATTCCATGGACATAGTTTGGATATAATGATTTTAAATATAAGCATGGTTAATATATGAATTTTTTGATGAAAATATTTTTATGCACTTATTTTTTGCACATTTCAATATAAATTGATAATTTTGATGAACTTTTAGCTACGTTGGATTTTGCATATTGTTTGAATCATTATTTGCAGAGAATGGCTTTTTGATGTCATTTTAGTTAGCTCCACATCCTTTGCTCTAAATATTAAATTTATCTGTGGGTTTGTAGTAACCTGTTTGATGTTGGCAGCTGCTCACTACTGCGGTTGATCAAAAATAGGTGTGCGCATAAGTTGTTTATTTTAAAATACATAATGCAGAGCCAGGCTTCAGGCCTAGTCCTAGAGGGCAGGTAACAGGGGGACACCAGGGGGGAGAGGGGGCCTGGGGACTGAACTGGAGAGGGCAGGAAGATACAAGACAACCAGAGGGCCCAGGGAATGAAGTGGCTACTGTGGGAAGAAAGGGCCCTAAGGAATGAATGAGCCCTATAAGAAGGACTCTAAGGAATGAAGGGCAGGGCCCATCCTGGCCGGGTGCACGGGGTGCACCATGCCTAGGTGCTGCTGCAGAGGAGGGGCGCAGAAGCTGTGGAACTCACTTGGCTTGCCAGCCGCCTCTGCTGTACGCTGCACCTGCTCATAGAATCGCCAGCTGCCTGGCATCTAGCAACCAGTGACATCAGAGGCTGCGGCCACCCCAGCATTCAGAGCGTGCAGTAATTGTCCCAGCATTCAGAGCGCCGCATTCTCCAGACAGTGTGGCTCAGAGGGAGGGGAATGGAGAACATCTGAAGAGAGCTGCCTGAGCCTTTCTTGCCATGAGTGACTGCACCAGCATAGCACCTGCCGCTGCCTGACACTGTAGTCTGGAGGCTCAGAATTGACCCTCGGCCTCACCCAGTGAGTGAGTTGTGCAATCAAATGCAGCCACTGTGCCCAACCATCAAACGCAGCCAGTGTGCCCAACCATCAAACGCAGCCACTGTGCCAATCAAATGCAGCCACTGTGCCCAACCATCAAACGCAGCCACTGTGCCCAATCATCAAACGCAGCCACTGTGCCCATCAAACACCACCGCTGTGTCCATCAAACGCCACCGATGTGCCATCAAATGCAGCCACTGTGCCCATCAAATACAGCCACTGTGCCACTGTGCCCATCAAACGCAGCCACTGTGCCCATCAAACACTGCCACTGTGTCCATCAAATGCCAACACTGCCCATAAAATGCCAACACTGTGCCCATCAAATGCAGCCACTGTACACAGTCAAATGCAGCCACTGTACACCATCAAATGCTGCCACTGTGCCCATCAAATAGTGCCATATCAAATGCTGTCACTGTGCCCATCAAATAGTGCCACATCAAATGCTGTCACTGTGCCCATCAAATATTACCACTGTGACCCCCCCACCAAAGGGGAACAGTTAGTAAGATGACCACGCCCATGTGGGTGCGCCAGAAATATCTCAGCACCAGCACCTGTGACCCTAGGATCGGCCCTGATGAAGGAGGCTCCCAATGGGAAGAAGGACCCTATGGAATGTAAGGGGTTGTAGGAGATGAAGGGGGCATAGAAGAAGGACCCTATAGAATGAAGGGGGCCCAAATGGGAAGAATTTGGGTTATGGTTTCTGCATCAGTCTTTAAGACATCAGAAAACCTTAAACTGCTAGAGCATGGGGGAGAAGACTCTCTGAGGACCGGTTTAGCAGGATGGAGGTCAAGTAAGCAAATCTTCCTTTTTCATGAGTGGACCTAAACAAGCCCTTGCAGTGTGGGCACAATTTTATTTTCACATGACAAACATACCTTTGAAACAAAGCCCTCCAGCTGTCATTGCTGTGGGGGGCTTCCCCCTTCACCCGGTCTTCATCCTGGGTTTGCATGCTCCTTCTGTGTGGATAGCTGGATCGTGATGACGCCACTCTCGTGCAAGTGCACAGGATACTGTTTTTGTCTGTGTTTGCAAAATTAGATTGGGCTGGTCTGGATGAAGTCCAGGGCCAAATTTTTGGTCCCAGTCCAGCCCTGAAACTGGATATTCAGGTTCCTCAGAAAGTTATAAAACCATGTCTGTGAGATGATCGCGGGTATCCCTGTGGCGATCAAGTCCACGGGACCTGTGACCTGGCTCACGGAGGCCCCATCCGGCGTGCACATGATGGCACGGTGGCAAAAGGGACATACAGATACGCCCATTTGCCCAGCCATGCCATTATGCTGATGCACAGGCGTGAGCCGGTTGGGAACCAGTTAAAATGCTAAACCTATAAAAGTCGGGGACATCCGTTATGGTGACAACTGTCAAGAGGTAATAGGTAATATGTGAATGGTGCGCTTATTTAAATAACTTTTAAGTCAAAACATGCCAAACAACAATAGCAACAGTCCAGTAGAACCTTGGTGCATCAAAAGTAAAAAATAAATAATAAATAAAATGAAAAACACAATAATTAAAAATAGGAAATGTGTCCAAATGGCAAAAAGTCCAGCAATATGTGCAACGTGCTTGAAGTAATCAGATAAATAATCTTTCCAAGGTAGGGCTAGCACAAACGAAACTGTACTACACTTACAAAATTATAAACCAGGCCAGCAATCTTGTCACCCACCCGCAAGAAGTTTTGAGCATTTTTTTTCACATTCTATAAAGACCTCCTTTCCGGACCTCAATCTCAACACAACCATACCTCAAAAATGTGGTTAGATGAAACCCATTTACCCTCCCTTGATGCTCAACAAACTGAGTCCCTTAATGCACCTTGCACAGACTCTGAGATAATCAAAATTATTAAATCTCTCAAAACTTCTACTGCCCTGGGACCAGACGGTTTCTCCTCCATATATTACAAGAAATATGCTTCTCTTCTAGCTCCCTATTTAACAAAACTTTTTAATTACATTTTTAAAGGTAACCAATTCCCAGAAGAAATGCTGTTAGCCAATGTATCTTTAATCCCAAAGCCAGCCAAAGACCACTCTCTCCAGTGACATCAGCAATCTTTGCTTTTCCAACAAAGCGCCTGGCCCTGATGGGTTTCCGGCTGATTTTTATAAGTCATATGCAGATCAGTTAGCACCAAGACTTATGACACTACTGGAATGTTGCCTACATCAAAAGAAGCTCCCAGACTCAATGTTAGATGCTTATAGGATTTTACTACTTAAACCTCTTAAGAACCTGCTAGAATGTTCTTCATATCGACCCATTGCTTTGTTAAATATGGACCTTAAAATCTTGACTAAAGTGCTGGCAAGAAGACTGGCCATGGTGATATCCTCTCTGGTAGATATAGACCAGACGGGTTTTATGCCGGGCAAGTCTACTGATACTAACCTGAGAAGACTGTTCACCCATTTGCAACTCCCCAATCAAGACTCATCCCATAGAATCATTGTCTCAATTGATATCGAGAAAGCTTTCGATTCCATTGATTGCCAATTTATGCACATAGTCCTTGAACGCATGGGGTTTGGCCTGAGTTTTCGCCAATGGATATCTCTCCTGTATAGTGCACCAAGGACGGCCATTCACATGGGAACCCATACTTCTGAGTATTTCTTGGTGGGTAGAGGTACTATGCATGGGTGCCCATTATCGCCTTTCCTATTTGCACTCATGATGGAACCGTTGGCAGTGGCATTGAGGGCATGGATAGATGTTAAGTCTATCAGGGTGGGCAATATAGATGAGGGATTGATGCTGTATGCCGACGATCTCTTACTGTCTTTGGTGGCAGGCCATCCGCCGGGGCACCAAGAGAAATCTCCCACTTACAGAATCAATGAAAGCCACTATTAAGGATTGGGAGGAGGCAGTAAAACTGGCCTGTCCTAGTAACAGAGGGCTCTCCCCCTTAAACCCCCTCTGGAGGAACCTGAAACTAAAGCAATTTTATGTGTTGGAGAATCCCACCGGATGGGTGATTAAAGGGGTTAAAATACTCAAAGATATTACACGGGATGGAGAACTTTTGACATTTGACATCCTCAAAGCTAGACATGACCTTCCAAACTCTCAGTACTTTAGTATCTCCAATTGAGACACACATTCCAAACACAGTTTAGGGAGGGGAGTGTTGAATACCCCACCAATTTGAAGAACTACTTATGACAGAGGAGCTGCCCAAGACTCTTCAGTGATGTATAAGGACTCGTTTAAAGTTAGCCCTAAAGCATTATTTAAATGTAGAGAACGATGGAAGGCTGAGGTACCGAACATACAAGGGGAAGATTGGGATGACATGTCGGAGCACCCATTTCATCAACTAGTTGCAGCAAGGGATAGGCTCATTCAGTTTAAGTTCTTACATAGAATATATTATACCCCGGCTAGATTGGCCTCTATATATCCCTCTGTCCCCTCAGACTGTTGGCGATGCTCGTTTGCTCCGGCTGACGTGCATCATGTGTTTTGGAGTTGTCCCCAGATCCAGCTGCTCTGGTCTGGGGTCACTTCCTGCATAACTGAGGTGCTGCAGGTGCCGGTACTGCTGACTATTAATGTGTGTCTCCTGGGCAAGGTTGAGGAGGTGGTCCCCTCAAGGGCTCTCAGAACATTACTTACAATCTTACTTTTCTATGGGAAAAAGTCTATTTTGCTTAAATTGAAAAAAAACAGGTGCTCCAGAATTAGACTTCTGGAAGAGGTTGGTAAATGCAATCATCCCACTGTATAAGGCAACATATATTTCTAAAGGTTGTGGCAAGAAATTTGAGAAAGCATGGAGGGCATGGTATGAGTCTGATCAAACAGTGGGTTAGTGCTAGATTCACTTAAGAATGTGAGATAGGTCAACATTCTCCTGAATTGGGTGAAGTCTGTATTCCGTTGATACTTACAAAATGGAGAGGCTTTCATTCCTATACATTGATTATATTTTTGAAGGGGGAAGGGAACTGAGTAATGGGGGAAAGGGGTGGAAGGGGGAGGGGGGAGGGGTACATGGGTATAGCAGTTTGTCAATGTTGGCAATAGTTGTATAATTGCTAGCCATGTTGGCCGAATGTCTGACTTGGTGTTGTGCCAAGTTTTTTGTTTTTGTGTTGTATAAAAACTCAATAAAAAGAATTTTACAAAAAAAGACCACTCACTCCCTCAAAATTTTAGCCCAATCTCAGTTCTCAATAACGACCTAAAAAACGTTGGGAGACTGCTCGCTGAAAGATTGGCAACAATCATCGCAAATCTAATACACATTGACCAAACAGGTTTTATCCCTGGCCGTCAGATAGTAGACAACATTAGATTAGTCACCATTATTATCTAAGACACTAACCTACACTCACGCAATTTATGCCTCCTGAGTTTAGACATTCACAAGGCATTCGATAGTGTCAATTGGTCCTATCTTAACCAACTTTTACCAGAATTTGGCATTTCTGAGAGCTTCCTGCACGGCTTAAATGCTCTATATCATTCACCCTAGATCATGATCCCTGGACATAATTCAGAATTCTTTCCTCTTAGCAGGGGTACTAGACAGGGCTGCCCTTATCCCCCCTACTATTTCCATTAGCAATTGAAATATTGGCCCAGAGGATTAGGAACAATATTGATATAAAGGGTTACACCAAGGGGGAAGGGAAGTTCAAACTTAGCTTATACGCTGATGATGCACTCATATTCCTCACTGAACCTCTCACCTCCATCCCCTCCCTCCTCAAGGAACTCAACTTCTTCCATGACATATCTAGCCTTAAAATCAATCTAAACAAATGTTCCGCATTACAGATCAACTACTCCCAACATACACGACGCCATCTCTCCAAAAATGTCCCATTTATTTGGTGTTCTCAGTCGTTTAAATATTTAGGCATTATGGTGACATTCTCCCATAATCTCTTAGGCCGCGTACACACGGGCGGACTGTTCGCCCAACTTTGTCCGCTGAACAGTGTTTGGGCGGACAGTCCGCTCGTGTGTGGGCTTTCAGCGGACAGTTTCAGCGGACAGTTGGACGGACAAGGTTTTTCGGAATTTCCGAAAAACTGTCCGCTGAAACCTTGTTTGAGCGAACAGTCCGCCCGTGTGTAGGCTTGTTCGTCAAACAAAGTTGCGCGCATGCTCAGAAAGGATTTTCACGCCGAAAGCTATAATGCAGTGTATAGGACGTCGTATTTTTCGTCCCGTCGTACGTGCCGTTCACGTCATCGCGCACGGTTTCAGCAAACTGTTCGTCCGTCGTGTGTGGCCATGTCCGTCCATGCTAAGTTTGAGCGGACTGTTTGCCGAAACTGTTGGACGGACAAAGTTGGGCGAACAGTCCGCGCGTGTGTACGCGGCCTTATACAAAATCAATTACCTCCCCCTATTTACCCACATCACTTACCTTCTTAAAACTTGGTCAAGTTTTCATATCTCTTTCCTTTGTAGGATATGCGCCATTAAAATGACAATGCTTCCCAAACTTCTTTACTACTTCCGGGCTCTCCCTGTGAACGTCTCCCTGTGAAAGTCTAGGCTTGCTTCCCTTCAGAGAGAACTTAATAAATTTATTTGGGCTGAGAGGAAGCCCAGATGCGGTTATGCCCATATGCACAGGCCTCAACCCTTAGGTGAAATGAGGCTTTATTTTCTCTCTGCTAGACTGGTGCAACTTTCTTAATGTTTCTCACCGACACAGGATACCCCTTGGAAAAAATTTGAGACCTACTCAATAGCTCCACTATACTTACATGGTATACTTTGGACCAAATCCACCTCTTATAATAAACTTATTAAACTTAACATTATTGTAGCCCACTTTTATCAACTATGGCTCAAGTTTAATAGACCCTACAAATTATCCTAGGAATCCTCCCCTCTTGCCTCTTTTTTGGGAGACCCCAGATTCACACTGGCATACAATAACATGGACTCTTTCTCCCATTGGATTGGGAAGGGTCTAACCACACTCGGTACTTTGCTGACTGGTGGAGATTTTACTCCATTTCCGACTTTGCAGGCTAGATGGGATATCCCCTCTTCTGAGCTACAACAATGTCATCAAATTAGAACCTTTTTTGCAAAACATTTTTCACTCCCCACACACTCCCATATTACTTTTTTTAAGAAAATATGTACGTCCTCTGCTGGTGATAGGGGCCTCATATCCAGATTGTATAATTACCTTAACAGTCTTGATATGCCAGACAAATCTGGACCAATGCTTCATTGGGTCGGATCTGGATTGCATATTTTCAGTTGATGAGTGGCACAGTATGTCAGACAATCTCCGCAAGAGCAATAAGGCCATCTCCTTCAGGGAAACCCCTACAAAAATATTCTTCAGATGGTACTTAACTTCCTCCAAACTTCACACTTTTTATCCCTCAATCTCTCCAAACTGTTTTAGGGGGTGTTAGGCTCCTGGTACAATTCTTTACACTTTCTAGAGTTGCAACTACCTTGAGTATATATAGCGCAGGGCAGTTGAAAGATTTGAAATTTCTTCTAAACAAAAGATTACCCCCACCCCCCAAATATGCCTACTATATGCAAATATACCTAACATTCCAATACCCTGTGTGATACTCTTCCACTCATTGTGTAGTTCTGTCCAATGGATGATCGCTTATAACTGGAAATCTAATAACCTACCATGGCCTCAGGTACTAGCCAGAATGGAGACAGAGAGTGGATTTTTCATACATTATATGATACAGTCCATATATATGAAAAAAAAATGGTCCTAATGGAACTTACCTTAATCCAGGGTTTCTCAAATCCAGTCCTCAGGCCCCCCCAACAGGTCATGTTTTCAGGATTTCCCTCAGATGAAACGGCTGTGGTAATTGCTAAGGCAGTGAAACTGATCAAATCACCTGTGAAAAATAATGGAAGACCTGAAAACATGACCTGTTGGGGGAGCCTGAGGACTGGATTTGAGAAACACTGCCTTAATCATAACCTTATATTTGCAAATTGTTCTTTGTCTTTTTGGTCCAACACTTACTACCATGAATATCTACCCAATATCAGAATATCAGAATATCAGAATATAATGCTCACTTTACTTGTCTTGTAATATTATATTTCACTGAAATATTTATTTTTTGATGATTATATTGTCTGGCTGTATATGACTTTATACAATTGAACTTCCAAATAAAACTTTTGTAAACAAAAAAAGGAAAGGGGGATGTGAATACTAGCAAAATCAAAACAATTTTATAGAGTTCAAAATAACTGAAAATAAGGGGGCTGCTCCACACCCTTCAGGAGAAATGGCTGCTCACCTCAAAGTTTTGACCAAACTGGTCAGATGGCGCTTAAACGCTGGCAAAGTATGACCAAGGATAAATCTTCTCCAATACATGTAATAATCCTCCCCAGTGTGGTCCAGATCTCTGGACCACATATTCTCTTACAGGTCTTTCAGTTTACAATATGTATTTCTTATCTCTCCACAAATGATGTTGTTCTATTAAAGCGTATGGTGAGTGTATACCCATGAACAAACCAAATGGGTCAGTAGCTGAAAGTTGTTTAGTTTGTAACTGGGTCCATCATCGCCACAACTCTAAGCCCCCATACATACACACAGTCGGAAATTCCTGTTGGATTTTCCGACAATATAATCTGACAGGAATTTCCGACCGTGTGTATGTATGGGGGCTTAGAGTGTGGGCACTATCAGACCTCAAATTTTCCAACAACAAAATCTGATCTGCCTTTTTCTGATCATTTGTAGAGAATTCCAATTGGACAAAGTGCCACGCATGCTCAGATCAAATAACGAGACCAAAGCTATTGGCTACTAGCCGTAACGTAGTCTCGTCCTAATGAACGAACGTCATCACGTTCTGAACGATCGGATTTTCCTACAACTTTGTCTGACCGTGTGTATGCAACAAGGACAAAATCCATCGGAAAAAATCAGAATCTGAATAATCAGATTTTGTTGTCGGAATGTCCGACCGTGTGTACGGGGGCTAAAGCCTCAAACGCACAATCGGATTTTCCACAGACAAAATGTCAGACTTTTGCCTGAAGGGCGTTGGCCAGGAACATGTCTTGCATATAAAAGGCAAGGAATTGTCGGCCAACAAACACAAACGTAGTGACGTACTACGAGACTACAAAGAGGAAGTTCAATTGTCATGTGCCACCCTTTGGGCACCTTCTGCTAATTTAGTGTTAAAGCTTTTAATTTTGCGCTTTTCAGTTCGTTTCTGAACGGCCGCTTGTCAACCAGCCATGCTGCAAAATCAGAGGAATCTATCCCCTATGGGCAATACCTGCGATTGCGCAGAATTTGCACAGAAATTGCTCTGATGACTTTCTCTTCAAACAAGAAGCCTACAAACTCCAGTCTAGACTTTTAAAATGCGGCTATAGCCATTCATGCTTACAGAACGCCTATAACAAGGCATTTGGACAATCACGTAATGTATTACTGTCCAAAGACAAGACCAAGGGTGAGACTGGTTTGGATCCAACCAGGATCATCCTACGCTTTTCCAAACAACACCACACAATTAGAAACATCATCCAAAGATATTGGTCCATACTTACAGATGACCCAAAGGTTAATCAACTTATTTCAGATAGGCCCCTAATTACTTTTAAGCGAGCGACCTCATTGCAAGATAGGCTAGTCCAAAGCGAATTTAAAGATGAATCCAAAAGGCTGAAACACTGCTCAATCCCTGGCACCTTCCCTTGTGGGCATTGTTCTTTTTGTAAATATATAAGACGAGAAAAAAACTTTAGTCTCCTTAATCGGGAAGTTTTCCACCCCTTACACTTTGCTAACTGTCAGACCCGTGGGGTGGTGTACTTCATGTTCTGTGAATGTGGGGCATTTTACGACGGGAAGACGAAGCAGGAGTTTCATCGACGCATGTCCAAGCACATTTATGGTATGCAGATTGGCAATAATTATTTACCACTTAGGCGACATGTAGTGGATATACATAACTACCAAATGCCCCGAGTCTCATTCTCCATACTCGATCGCATTCACATCCCAGATCGTGGTGGCGATTGGAATAAAATCCTACTCCAGCGCAAGCAGAGGTGGATTTTTAAATGAAATGCCACCTCCCTCCCTGGACTTAATGAGTCAATCTCATTTGCCCCCTTTCTGAAAGGATTTTCTTCAGGAAAAACCCAATAATCTATTCAGATTGGGGCATTCGGTGCGGACATGCTCATGACCTCCTGCTCTTCCTCCCTCTCCCCCCCTTTTTTTTTTCTTATGTAACTGTCACATATTTATGCTATGTATGATCATATATGGAATTTTCTCGTCTCACACGTACTCATATGTATATACATTATACATATTTGTATTTAGTATTATTGTTAGGTGAATTGGGGACATGGTACCCCTTTTCATGCATCTATCTTTTATATATATGATGGATTGGTTTTTCTAATGTACTATATACTTATAATTTGTATTTATATAACTGTTTTTTATTTTTTATTTCATGCTTTATTCTATTTGACTTTTATTTCCTCCCGATCGGGGTTGTCCCGGATGTTCCACCCTTCCCGCCTTTCTTCCCTTGGTGGGGCGGTTCCCTTAGATGTGTCTCCCCAGCAAGGGGGGGGAGCCACTATTCACCATCTGGCTCCCGTATATGCAGCTCGATACGACCGAGTTGGGCAGGTCCCATTGCTGCCGGCGAGCACAACCCCCTCTTTGCTGGCAGCATCCTTGGACATTCATGGACGCCACACCTCGTGGCGCATGCGTGGGGCCCTGCAAGTGCGCCATGACGTGCGTATGCCACGCTTTTCCGTCGTGAGTGAGGCAAAAGCGAGGCCTCTTTACAGCTTTCCAGGACGCCGGGGAGGCCACACAAGGCCAGCCATATAGGCAGCCATGTCTCCCCGACATAATTGGGAATAATGGCTTGATCGCATACACCTGATGCAGTACTCAAAAAGGATATGATTGGCGCACACCATATATATATATATATATATATATATATATATATATATATATATATAGAGAGAGAGAGAGAGAGGGCTCCTAAATGGGAATAGTTAATTTCGCTCTCAACCACAGGACGATCAATACTGATGCCCATTCTCTAACCGGTATGTTGACACTGTCTATTTACAATCTTAACATTATATTGGCTATACCATACATGTAATTAGATGTGGGGGCCATTTGGTAACCACCCACATAGGTATATACAACATAAAAATACTTAATTTTATTATTTTTTCTTACTTTTAGATTGGGTGCTCTCCTGGTTTTCCTCCTTTTTTGGATGGAGCAATATTTACTGATATATTCAGCGTAAGGGTCATATTACGGGGCCCTGCCACATCACTATTTTGAGCGACGTGAAATATTACTATGCGCATTAATCTACACTGTATATCAACATTTTAATCAATATACATGTTTGTTTGTCTATGGTTTTGGTTTGTTTACACAATCGGTTAATTTCTGTCACACTTAATACCGCACCCCCACTCCCCTTTCTTCAATTCATCATTCTGTATCAATCACCTCACATTCATTTCTATCTTTTAGGTGCAATTACTTGCTGCACCCTCACCTACTTGCACACCTCACTTGGTCACTTCTGTTTTGATCATCACCCCCTCTTTCCTTACACTGTTTATTTTCTCCGTACTCACTTTTTCCACACAAAAGGGAAGGTCCCTTTACCCATCACCTTCACTTTTTGTTTCTCCTTCATTATCTGCACGATTCCTTGTCATCACAGTTCCTTCCCTCACCCCTTTTACAGCATTCCCCTCATCATCCCACGTCACTCAGTAGTTCTTTATACATGCATGGGTTTTTTTTTCACTTTACTCATTCCCACAGTTCCATCCCCAGCTTCACTTGTTATTGATCTATCGTTTTGGTTCACACTATTTCACCTCTCTCACAAATTTTATCATTATTCAATTTTTTTTTCTTTATTTTTCCACACATGAGGTCCCCAAATATAGGATTTACATCTAACAGAGGTAATGCTCCCCCTATTCATCCCTCATGTTTTAACACATATGGGAATCCACCTATTTTTCCATATATGTGGTGTTGTGACATAAACACCGGTGGTGGTTAATTTTATCAAAAACAAAAATTAAAAACATTTTACACTACATTCTTTCCTGATTGATTTCTGCTGCAGGTGTGATCTAGCTGTGCCCCAGTTAGCGGCGATTTATGCCGTGTCGGGGGGCCCTTTGTTGGTGTGACCTCTCGTGAGACATATCTTTGAATAGGCACCCCTCACTGTCCGGGACTGATGGCTGGGGGACATCTTGGGATTCCCGTGCGGGAGGAAAGAAGGCTATTTTAAAGGGATCTCCACGTTGGACTAAAAACTCTCTCTCGACTTTGTATTTTAGATATACATCTTGGGGTAACTATGTGAAATGTTTGTGCCATGTTTATACAAATATCATGTGTGCACACAATGGTTTACACATATACTCATGGTGTGTTTTTCACCAGCAGACTGCCCCTCTGAAGAAGACCCCACTAGGTTGGGTTGAAACGTGTCAAGGCTTTTTTCTTACATTTTGAACAACTGTTATTACTATTTGTTTTTATGAAATTTCAGTCTGTATTGTATATTCATATTTTCTATAACATTATTATTAAAACCCTATGTTTATATATATCTATATATATATCTATATATATATATATATATACATATATATATATATATATATATATATATATATATATATATATTTTTTTTTTTTTTATTATTTTTATTTTTTTTTTTATTAATAAACTTTGGAACATTTATAAATATGATTTGACCCTTAATTCTGCTGCCTAAAAATCCCATCTCCGGGGGAGTTTTTCCTAAATCTTTTCTTGTCTTTTGGGGATGAGCAGCACTCTCTGGCCTGCATTGGCTTGTGTCTTTTCCTTTGTTGAGAGGGTTTTTTCTTTACTTCTTGGAGATTTCCTCTAATTTCCCCTTGCAGTCCCAGGCCGGAAAGTAAAGAGAAGTCTGCTGAATGGGATGTAGACCACAAAAATCAAGCTCTTTAACACTTCCTTACGGTATTTAACCACTTAACAACCGGCCCATAGCCGATTAACGGCTTCAGGGCAGTTGTTTAACTCTGAGAGGCCGTTAATTAACGGCCTCCCAGAATTCCGCTCTCGCGCGCCCCCTTTGGGGCGTGCACACGAGGGCATCCGTGACCGCTGGGTCCATCGCGGTCGTTTACCACGCGATCGCTCCGTCAAATGATGCCGGTTCCTCCCTCTCCTCTCTGTACAGATCGGTACAGAGGAGGGGGAAGAGATCGGTGTCAGCAGCGCTGTGGGCTGCATCTGCAGTGCCCACATCGCTGCTCACCGAATTTAACCCCTCAATACCCTGCCAATACTCTGCAATACCAGCCAATACTCTCCAATACCCTGCCAATACTCTCCAATACCCGGCCAATACTCTGAAATACCCTGCCAATACTCTGCAATACCCTGCCAATACTCTGCAATACCCTGCCAATACCCGCCAATACTCTACAAAAAAAATGTAAAGTGTCGCCTATGGGGATTTTTAAGAAGCGACGTTTGGCACCATTCCACAGGCTTGTGCAATTTTGAAGAGTGACATGTTAGGTATCTATTTACTCAGCATAACTTCATCTTTCACATTATGCAAAAATTGGGCTAACTTTACTGTTTTGTTTTTTTTAAGCACAAAACAGTTTTTTTGCCCCAAAAAACGCATTTGAAAAAATTGCTGCGCAAATACAGTGCGAGATAAAAATTTGCAACGACCACCATTGTATTCTCTAGGGTCTTTGCTAAAAAAATATATATAATGTTTTGGGGTTCTATGTAATTTTCTAGCAAATAAATGATGATTTTTACATGTAGGAGAGAAATGTCAGAATTGGCCTGGGTGCTCCAGAACGCCTGATGGTGCTCCCTGCATGTTGGGCCTCTGTATGTGGCCACGCTGTGTAAAAGTCTCACACATGTGGTATCGCCGTACTCGGGAGTAATAGCAGAATGTGTTTTGGGGTGTAATTTGTGGTATGCATATGCGGTATGTGAGAAATAAACTGATAATATGACAATTTTGTGGAAAAAAAAAAGGAAAAAAAATCTTGATTTTGCAAAGAATTGTGGGAAAAAATGACAACTTCAAAAAACTCATCATGCCTCTTACTAAATACCTTGGAATGTCTTCTTTCCAAAAAGGGGTCATTTGGGGGGTATTTGTACTTTTCTGGCATGTTAGGGTCTCAAGAATTGAAATAGGCCGTCAGTACTTCAGGTGTGATCAGTTTTCAGATATTGGCACCATAGCTTGTGGACTCTATAACTTTCACAAAGACCAAATAATATCCACCAATTTGTACTTATTTTTACCAAAGATATGTAGTGGTATAAATTTTGGCCAAAATTTATGAAGAAAAATTACTAATCTGCTAAATTTTATAACAGAAACTAAGAAAAATCCCTTTTTTTACGGAATTTTCGGTCTTTTTTTTTTATAGTACAAAAAATAAAAAACCGAAAGGTGATTAAATACCACCAAAAGAAAGCTCTATTTGTGTGAAAAAAGGACAAAAATTTCATATGGGTACAGTGTTGCATGACTGAGTAATTGTCATTCAAAATGTGAGAGCACCGAAAGCTGAAAATTGGTCTGGTTATTAAGGGTGTTTAAGTGCCCAAAAAACAACAACATATTTAGGCTTTAGATGCACTTTAAATTAGTAGTCAAGGATGTTACCATATACTTGATATTCAAATTTTCATGATCTTTGTATGATGTCTGCTGCTTTAACATAAATCTTCTGTTTTAGGCACATATGGAGACCAGCACACAAAAATGATCATCCTTGGCAGCATTGCAGGGTTTGAGTTGTGTGTTATAATTGTGCTGCTGGCTGCCCTCATTAAATATTGCCACCAAGGTAGGATCTGTCTGGGTTTGTCTGAATTTAAGGATATTTCTTTATAATAATAATAATAATAGTACTATTAATAATAATCTAATTGGTTATATACTACTTTATTCCAGGTGCAACAAAACAAAAAGCAAATTTTCTTACTGAGTTAAAAGCCTGTCCCCTGCTGGCATGCTGCAAAGACACACCATTGTTTATTTTAAAACAGTAGTCATAGGAGTTGTCATGGACCTCTGCAAAGAGATCATTGTTATCCCTCAGAGAACAAAGCTGACAGGGGGGGCCGTCCATTAAGGGTGCACCGCCGTCACCCCCCCATCCATACGTCCGGCCCCTTGCAGGGTGCCGGGTGCATGGATTCCAAAGGGGGGGTTTGAAGCACTTGATTACAGCCAGAGGCTCTAATAGGCTTCAAAATAGGGTGGACTACCACCCAGCTGTGTTACAATAGACTCTCATCCCAAAAAAAAACAGTCGCTGAGGGCTGGCCATACACTATTATAATTTCAGGTGACATTTGTTTAGTTTTAAGAATTTTCATTTTATTTTCTAATCATTAGTGAGATCAAACTGACATTTGTTTTCAACTGCAGTGATGAGAAAATTCAAAGGAGCAGAATGGAAAATATTTCCTGAATGAACCAATTGCTAACAGTGAATGTAATTTTCATTTGGGAAAGTCCATTTAAAAATCAAATGTTTGAAGCAAACAAAATTTTGAATTATTTTCGAAAAGATGTAGCCATGATCCTGGTATAACCACTTGCTGTCCAGGATGTGTATATACGTATGCTGGACAGCAATTGGTTAACAGCATGAAAAATCTTGTGGCACTCCAGTCTAAAAAATGTAAATGTTTCTTACCATCAATGGAAAACCAGAGCCTTGGATGATACACACAACCACAACCTACATGTTAGAGGTCCCCCTATTACATCAGAGGTCCTCTTATCATGTCGGAGGTCCCCCATCACATCAGAGGTCCCCCTATCAAATCAGAGTCCATCCTTCATGTCAGAGTCCCTGCATCACAAAATTATTTTACCTCATCAAAAGCCCACCTATTCCCTTAGAGTTCCACCTTATACATGTAGCGCTCCCCCCTAAGGAGCCGCTGGATTTTTGCACAGCCAGACAAGACAAGGAATCAGTCCATGAGCTGTTTTTTGTTTTATTAGGAAAATAACTTGGAAAGGTTATAGGGATTATGGGATGCCCAACTTGCAGGAACTCTATGTCCCCTTTCTTGAAAATACCAGCCCACCTGGCTGCTTGTTGAAAGTGCCTCAGCTTGTAGGAGCTCTATGTCCCCTCTCATGAAAATACCCGCCCACCTAGCTGCTTGGTGAATGTCCCAGAACAAAGGATTGTGCAATAGCTTGTTAGCACAGTCCCAGAAAAACTTCCTGGATATTGCATCTGGCAGATTTAACCCTTTTTGGCCATTGGGGTATCAAGGTACTCACACTGTACCTGGGAATACCGCTTCAGAAAAGACTACTGTTCAGGCCTCCTGCTGTCTAGGTCCTTCCATGCAAGCCATGGGTCTCCTAGCAGAGACTGTAGGGTAGTGGAGATCCCTCTGTCCTCCGTCTCTCCTCAGCTCCCAGCATGGAGGCAGAGCCTCTCTCAGCCCCGGGGGTGCCCTCCCAGTCTACCCAAAACTGCTTCCTCCTTCCATCTGCCATCCGACTCCCCTACTGCCCAGGCTCTGCGATATTTAAGCTTCTAGAACCAGGAGGAGGTACCAGAGGCCTGACCTGTAGAGTCCTCTAGCTCGACCTTTGATAACCCAACCCAATAACTCACACAACTACCATGAGTCAAAGAGTACATTTTCCTACCTTAATCTAGCACTAGAGGGTGATACATGCATCAGTGCCCCCTTCATAGAGTCCCTAATCACAGAGTCCCCTTTTCCCAGCAGATGCTGTCTGTGGTTCGATAAAACTTTTATGAAGTAGTGATGCAATCGGTGTGAGGAGGAGTTGGCACAAGAAACCATGGATTTTATGGAAGGGGGAACTTACTTTTATAGTAGGGGACTAGCTCAGCTCCCCAGATATATTCACTAACTAAAATACCTCTTTTGAATTTACCTGATGAACGATTGCTCCAGTTCCTGTAAATCAGCCCCCAGACGAACAAATTGAACATCCGAAGGCAAAACCCAGGCACTTGCAGCACACCATAGATGTGGATTATGTAATACAGTGAAAGATACAATGATAACAGTGGATAACAATGATTGGCTGGAATTTAACCCCTTCCTGTCAATATTCATTTTAGAGTTTCTAGACGTGCAAGCCTCCTGCTTTTGTATATACATAGCTATACGCCGAACAAAAAAAGAAATCTGTTTTTCTATTATACTGTATATGTATCTGGATATAAGTTTTTTGTTAGCTGTATCATGTATTTAATAAGAGAGAACTTTGGTATAGAAAAGTAATTAAATGACCTTTGTTATTCGTTACAGGTACCCATGCCTCTAAGGATAAGGTATGTTACATAAAGCACTGGAGCAACTCCACTTTGCAATGTACACAGTCTATTGCCATTAGTTAATCAACCCCTAAGTTGCACTGAAAGAAGCCTGTTATTTACAGAAACCAATGGGATTGATTTCTAAAAGGGCATTCAAATTGAATGTTCACTTTCAGCTAGGTGAATAAGGTGTAGAAGTGCATAGTCTATTTGCCTTAAGTAAATCAACCCCAAAGTGTGCTGGCTGAGCTTGCCCCTAAAAAGTTTCAGCAGTCTCCTATAAAAAAAATAAATTCAGTTGAGGTGAAGTAGAGTAAATAATGTAACATAGCATTACAATTCATTTTTACGGACTAGGGGGATGAACATGAGATTAGCACATTATTTTGTGGATTCTAGGATAAATTCTGCCTGCTTGGGGTTGATTAGAGGGTCCTGGAAAAGAAAATGTTGAACTGCTTCTAGACCGATATCGTTGGGGATTGATGTGCACAATGGGCAAACATCAAGGGATGACCAGAGGTAGGTGGGTTGCCAGCAATAGTTTTGGAGGGGTTTGAGTAAATGGATACCATCTTGAATGTATGCACAGAAATTCTGAGCCAGAGTTTGAAAGTAAATTATCAATTTACACAGAAAAGGGATTGTTAACGCTTTCCACTATGGGGCGGTCAGTCAAACCCTTGTGAATTTTGGGGAGATGGTAGAAATATGGTGTATGGTAATTTTCATGTCATAGGAATGCGGCTTAGGATTTTTCAATGATTCCTTCTTGGACAGCCTTATTGACCAAAGAATGGGCTTCAGAAGTGAATTGGGATAGTGGATCATGGGTTAATTGGGTATAAGTGTTAGTGTCAGATAAGAGTCTGTGAGCTTATTTAACATATATACGTCCCTATTTTGAATGACAATTGCCCCTCCCTTTTCAGCAGATCTGATGATAGTATCATTATTTTGGGTTAGGGCCTTGAGGCAAGCCCTTTCTGACAGTGAGAGGTTGTGTTTATGTGAAGTGGTTGGGGGCTGGTTGCACATGTGTTTGATTTTGGAGAGGATGACTTGGTAGAAACTATGTGTGCCTTTAATATGGGTGGGGTTGAATATGGATTTTGGTCGGAATGAGATATGTTGAACAGGTGGAGAAGTGGGAAGACGTTCTGTTAAAATTATGCATATCTAACATCATTATAATCCCCAGTGTATAGATCCTGAACTAGACAGGAGGCATCCAGACCAGGGTCAGTGATGGATTCCTCTAAGGGTGCATCTGGTTCAGGCTCCTTTACAAGATTGTTTTTAGCAGATTAAATACTATAAAATCTTTTGACTGTTAGACTGCAAACAAATTTGTTGAGATCTGCGAATAGGGTGAATGGGTTTGGGCGGACTGAGGGGGCAAAGCTGAGGCCTTTGCTTAATGGTGATATATCCTCCGAGCTTAGTGATAGTGTGGATATATTGAATATTTTTATCGTTTGGAGAGTTTCCCTTTTCTCTTTTTGTCTTCATCTCCCTCCTCATCTGCCTCGTCTTCTAACTTCCCTTTTTGTGCAGGTAGGGGGATTTTTACTAAAAAATAAGAAGAAGAATCTGTAATAGGTATAGCATCTGGCATGTCTATAGTAGATGGGTTACCCTGCAATGTTATGATGGTTTGCTCCCTGCTGAGTTCTACTTCAGAGGATACCGACCTAGAGGTCTCAGTGTCTAGGGTTACCAGAGACGGGGGGCTTGAATTGCTGTGGCATGAGCTAGTAGAGATAATTGGGGTGTGAATGATGGACTCTGTATTATTAGGGGGTATTTGGGGTACTACGCTAGTGGTAGGGAGGGTACGTTTTTGGGTTCTGATCCTTTTAGGCTTAGGGTGGGAAGTCGGGGGTAACGTTCTACCTGGATGAGAGCGGATAGAGTGTTCCCCTTTGAGATTATTATGGGGGGAAGGGATGGGATATTGTTGTGATCCCCTGTAGGATGGGTAGGTGGAGCTAGGTCCCCAGTGGTTTTGGAGCCTAGAAGGTCATATGTAGGCAAGTGGAGGTTGCCGACTAGATGAGTAAAAGGGAGGGAATAAGGGGGGTATGTGATGTGATGTTTTGGGCTTCCAATTAAATACTTTAGATTTAGACATCACGTCATAGACATATATATATCAAAGTCTCCCGCCCTATATGGCCAAAAAATGGTCAGAAGGTAAAATTCTGTTCTAATGGAGGCAGCAAACACTCTATGAGTTGACTCTCAATAATACAGAAAATGGAACAGGGGGGGTTTGTGTTGCGCTTCCTTAGTGCCAAATGAACTAACACAATAAAAAATAAAAAAATATATACAAATGAATATCAAGGCAAAAGGTGCAATAGTGCTTGTAAGCTAGAACAGTGCTTAGTGCTTATGGAATTGCATTAAAAGTGCATCTGTGCATTGCATCAAACAACTGATTTAAAGTGTCTCGGGTGTCAAAACCAAGAATATATGTGCTAAATACATACAGTGTGTGTAACAACTCAAAAGAAAAATGCAGTTTCCAAAACCGGAAACCGGAAGTGACGTTTACATCCGAGCAAGACGCTCATTGATCTGTTGCTAGCTGTGTGCCTCATTCGTTTTTCCTCTTGTGAGTAGTTAAAGTTATGTTTTAATAAAATCATTTATTTTAAATACTACACTATGGTGGATGCTTTTTACCTGTCCCTTTGAGCCTTTTCGCTGGTAACAACCACGAGGAGATTGGATGAGTCTTTGGCACCGTCAGAAGTCCTCTCTGCAGTTATCCCCCTGACCCTTCCAAGTATCTCCTGCATTATAGCTGTTTTTTCGCTGCACACCTCGCAGCAGTGAGGTAATTACTTAGTGTAACCAGCACTGGCACGGAACACAGGAAGAGAGTTGGCTTGGCACCTTACACTTTAACTTTGATTGTGATATTGCATCCAAATTGCACGATTGGACTATGTATGGGACACTTTATTGAGATTCACTGATTTGCTGCTATTGGTTTTTGTTTGTTTTTTTTATCAAATTTTTATCAATTTTTTCTGCATTTATATCACAGAATTTTTTCTGCGTTTATATCACAGATATATTCTTTTATATACTGCATTTTTCTTTTGAGTTGTTACACACACTGTATGTATTTAGCACATATATTCTTGGTTTTGACACCTGAGTGATGCACAGAGACACTTTAAATCAGTTGTTTGATGCAATGCACAAATGCACTTTTAATGCAATTCCATAAGCACTAAGCACTGTTCTAGCTTACAAGCACTATTGCACCTTTTGCCTTGATATTCATTTGTATATATATATATATATATTTTTTTATTGTGTTAGTTCATTTGGTACTAAGGAAGCGCAACACAAACACCCCCTGTTCCACGTTATAGACATAGTCATCAACTGGGACGGTTCACGGCCCTTGGCCGACGACTTTGTGGCCTACTGTAACACTAGCATCTTAGGCCTATCCTTCACTTCAGTTGTGACCCTGACACTCTAGCCTTTCTAGGTCTAGAACTAATTCATACTAACAATGCCATTAACGCCAAGAACTATACTAAACCAACTGCAGGCAACTCATATCTCCCTTTTTGTAGCTGTCACCATCTGAGATGGATTTCCAACATACCAAAAAGTAAATTCTGTCAATTAAAACACAACTGCACCCGGCTAGAGGATTACACCGAACAGAGTGACCCCTTCAAGAAGAAATTTCTTGAAAAAGATTAACTTGCTCTTCTAGTCCAGGGTGCCTATAACTATTTTCTCTGTGAAATACCCAGATCCAATCATCACCACTCCACTTCATCCTCCCAGACACCCAGATTCATCACACAGTTCCACACAGAGCATAAAAAGATGGAACACATTTTTCAAAAACACTGGGGTATATTATGAGAAGAACCCCATCTTCAAAACTGTCTCAGTCATTTACCAAAAATTACATATAGAAAGGCCCTAAATCTCAAAGAAAACTAGCCCCCAGTAAACTCAAACTTCACAAAGCCAAATCAAAATCTACTCCCACTTTCCTGGACATCAATGGAATGTACCAATGCTGCAAGTTCAACTGTCTAACCTCTAAATGTGTTCAACACAGACAAAAACAATTTACCACAAAAGGCAAAACATATCCCCTTGGTGAATTCCTGACCAGACCAGATTTCAGCTTTCAGCGCTCTCACAGTTTAAATGACAATTACTCAGTCATGCAACACTGTACCCATATGAAACTTGCGTCCTTTTTTCCACACAAATAGAGCTTTCTTTTAGTGGTATTTAATCACTAGTGAGTTTTTTATTTTTTGTGCTATAAATAAAACAAAACGTAAATTTTGTGAAAAAAATGCCTTTTTCTTTGTTTCTGTCATAAATTTTTGCTAATTAATAATTTTTCTTCATACATTTTGGCCAAATTTATACTGCTACACATCTTTGGTAAAAATGACCCACATTAGTGTATATTATTTGGTCTTTGTGAAAGTTATAGAGTCTACAAACTATGGTGCCAATCACTGAAAATTGATCACATCTGATCAGGCCTTCAGTACATCAGGTGTACCTCATTTCTTGAGACACTAACAAGTCAGGAAAGTACAAATACCCCCCAAATTACCCCTTTTTACAAAGTAGACATTCCAAGGTATTAAGTAAGTAGCATGATGAGTTTTCTTAAGTTGTCATTTTTTTCCCACAATTCTTTGCAAAATGAAGATTTTTTTTTATTATTTATTTTTTTTTTTTACAAAATTGTCATATTATCAGGTTATTTCTCACACACAGCATATGCATACAACAAATTGCACCCCAAAATACATTCTGCTACTCTTTCAGAGTACGGCGATACCACATGTGTGAGACTTTTACACAGCCTGGCTACATACAGAGCACCAACATTGAAGTAGTACCTTCAGACGTTCTACGAGCAAAAATGACGCATCTCATTTCTCAACCACCTATTACACTTTTGAAGGCCCTGGAGTACCAGGACAATAGAATTGCCCATAAAATTACCCCATTTTGGAAATCAAACACCCCAACGTATAATCTGTGAGGCATAATGAGTCTTTTGAACGGTTCATTTTTTTCCAGAAGTTTTGGAATATGTGCAAAAAAATTAAAACACATTTTTTTTACACAAAATTGTCAATTTATAAGATATTTCTAACACATAGCATGTATATAGCAAAAATTACAACCCAAAACACATTCTGCTACTCCTCCCAAGTATGGCGATACCACATGTGTAGGACTTTTACACAGTCTGGTCACATAGAGAGGCCGAACATTGAAGTAGTACGTTCAGGCATTCTAGGAGCATAAATGACACATCTCATTTCATTCCTACCTATCACACTTTTGAAGGTCCTGGACCACCAGGACAGTGAAATTACCCACAAAATGATACCATTTTGGAAAGCAAACACCCCAACGTATATTCTATGAGGGCTGCAAATAGGGCTGCAAATAGGTACTCGGGTACTCTGATGGGCTGGAGATAGGTACTCGGGTACTCTGATGGCCTGGTGACAGGTACACGGGTACTCTGATGGCCTGGTGACAGGTACTTGTGTACTCTGATGGCCTGGTGACAGGTACTCGGGTATTCTGATGGCCTGGTGACAGGTACTCTGATGGCTTGGTGACTGGTATTTGTGTACTCTGAAGGGCGGTGACAGGTACTCATATTGACTGTGACAGGTACTCGGGTACTGAGATGAACTGTGACAGGTACTCAGATGAACTGTGACAGGTACTCGGGTACTCAGATGGACTGTGACAGGTACTCAGATGAACTGTGACAGGTACTCAGGTAGTCAGATGAACTGTGACAGGTACTCGGGTACTCAGATGGACTGTGACAGGTACTCTGATGGGCTGTGACAGCTACTCGGGTACTTTGATGGGCTGTGAAAAGTACTCGGGTACACTGTTGGACCGTGACAGATACTTGGGTACCATGATGGACTGTGCCAGGTACTCGGGTACCCTGATGGACTGTGAAAGGGACTCGCGTACTCTGATGGACCGTGACAGGTACTCAGGTACTCTGATGTGCCGTGACAGGTACTCGGGTACCCTGATGTGCCATGACAGGTACTCGGGTACCCTGATGGGCCGTGACAGGTACTCGGGTACCCTGATGGGCCGTGACAGGTACTCGGGTACTCTGATGGGCCGTGACAGGTACTCTCATGGGCCGTGACAGGTACTCGGGTACTCTGATGGGCCGTGACAGGTACTCGGGTACTCTGATGGGCTGGGACAGGTACTCGGGTACTCTGACGGACTGGGACAAGTACTCGGGTACTCAGATGGACTAGGACAGGTACTCGGGTACTCTGATTGGCTGTGACAGGTACTCAAATACTCTGATGGACTGTGACAGGTACTCTGATGGACTGTGATTGACAGGTACTATGAGGGGTGGTGACAGGTCCTCTTTATTGGGGGGGCAATCAGTGTGATTGGTGTACACTAGGTGGTAACGAGATGTTACCGCAATCTCCTCCTTACACACGTTCGGTGTGTGAGGAGGAGAACAACCCAGTAACATCTCGTTACCGCGGTTTGTTTACATTTTAGTGATCGGCTGTGAAAGGATCACATCCGATCACGTGGGTAAACAGCCGGCCAATGGCTGTTTACCAGCGTTGGTGACGAGCAGTGTTCCCGGGGAACACGCCGCCACCAACGTGCACGCGCAGCGCGCTCGCGATCGCACGCATGCGACGCGCACAGCCGGGGTGTGACCATCTGTGATCAGCCGCGACTTCATCACGGCCGATCGCGTGGTAAACAGCCATAACCAATGGCTGTTCACCCCCTGCGATGGCGAGCGGTGTCTCCGTGACACGCCGCCACCAAAGAAACAGGAATGCGTGCGCACGATCGCGCGCATTCCCTGTTTAAACGGGCGGGAGGCCATCATATGACGGCTTCCCGCCGCAATAGGTGTGCCGCCTGGCCGTCATTTGACTGCCGGCGGTCAGGAACCAGTTAAAGATATTGGTTAGGCTATATAGTCCCTTTTCAATGGTTTTGACTTTTTAAAAAATATATTGCATATAAACATAGTAGTCAGATGAGATTTAGGATAAATACGTGTGTGACAAAACCCACTGTCACTGTGTGTTTTGCAAGGGGCTGTGGGCCCCCCTTCTACTCACAGACTATGGCCCAGCAGAGAATGTGAGATTTGGAGGGCTATTTGCAGTCTCCCACCACCTGGAGAAAATGCTATCTCCAGAGATTTGTGTCAGCGGTCGCCGGTTCATCAGAATCGGGTGAACGCGGTATCTGTGGCTGGGCTCCTGGAGTCGTTTCTGGCTACCTAAACCTATTGGCCCAGCTGGGTTAAATATATACTTTTATTCCACAATGTACTTTTAGCTGATAAAGGCATATACAAGAAGGCGGTATTCCCAAAGCGTGGGGCTACAAGATTTGGGGACAAAATGGCATTGAGATAATGTAATGTAATGCTACATCTCTTCTCCCCCCCCCTTGTTGCTGTGTTAATTGTGTTGGGTCAGGGCACATAGACAAAGGTCTGGAGACACCTCTCAGCAGGGGATGTGTAAGGAGGGGCTGCCTGCTTATCATAATCTCTTCATATGTTTCAACTGTAGTTGTTTGAATATACAAGTTTTGAGTTTCCATTGGTTATTCCTTCCCTCTATGAGAAGGCTAAGAGGAGTGTCCCCAACTGTGTTTAAAGGTGCATGTTTGGTTTTTAATAAACAGTTTATGCTCTGGATGTTTTACCCTCAATACCTGTGTGGCTTGTCTCGTGATTGAGGGGTTAAGGGCTGGTTATGGCGAATCTGCAGGCTGCGGGTGCGCTCAGAGGACAGGAGACACAGGTCTGGTGGAGATGCTCAGCAGGGGTATCCAAGATCCGTCACAACGTGGTATCACATTCAGAAGAAATATAAAACCTCATAAACCTTAATAGTTATTATTCTGATAAGACCCCAACAACCAACGGCCAGGGTTGTCGGGAAGAGGCCCTTGTCCTCTTCAACATGGGGACAAGGTGCTTTGGGGTGAGGAGCCACACAGCCCCCCTTCCCCAAAGCACCCCCGCATGTTGAGGGCACGCGGCCTGGTACGGCTCAGGAGGGGGGCCGCCCGCTCATCCCCACCCCCTTTCCTAATCGGCCGGGCTGCGTGCTCGGATAAGGGTCTGATATGGACTTTGGGGGGACCCCCACGCCGTGTTTTGTCCTAAACACCAGTTTAGGACAAAATCCATTGGAAAAAATCTGACGGATTTTGTGGTCGGAATGTCGGACTGTGTGTACAAGGCATTAGAGTTATTGGCAAAGCATCCTGATGCTCCTTAATTTGGCCTGGGCATCTAGGCATCAATTGGCACAAAAGGTTAAATAACAATAAATTGGTAAAAAAAAAACTCTACAGTGTGCCATGTATTTAAATTTCTTAAGATCATTTTTTTACACACCTATTGTTAAGAACACATCAGTCAACACAAAATTGTACCCTGGAACATACAAAAATAGAAATTTTGTAGATACACAAGACACATTCAAGACCATTAACGACCTCAAGCATCATAATTTCTCTTTCCTCATTGACACCAGTGCAATCTACCTATAGGCAACATTTTGCAGAAAAGTGATACATTTTTACTGAAATGTTATCAAAGTGAAAGCACAGTAAATAAGTGATTAAGGTCTTTTCTGTTTCTTTCATCTGTGATAGGTTAATGAGGAGGAGAACACACAGGGTGATCAGAGCCTATTTTATGCAGAAATCCTGACAAAGAAGGCAACTCGGCATCCAAGAACCAGAAACACGGAGGATGTGATCACATACGCAGCTATAAAAACTCAGTAATCAGACAAAGTCTTGCAAACTGAACATCATTGGTGATCTTTGACGTCAAAAGCAGGAATGAATGATCGATCAATCACATAAGGCTGGAGCTACAAGGGGTGTGTCTTTCCCCACCCTTGAGGAGTGTATATCTGCTCCTCTCCTGTTCACTAGCTGCATGCTTAAATTTTCTAAAGAATAAAGCAACTTTTTTTTTTACCTTGTATCTCTTTTTTACTTATACTGTGTGTTGTATGAATATCTAGTAATTGCAATAAAAAAATTCAGTGCACGTCTTTTTTAATAGATGTATTAAATGACAAAAAAAAAAAAAATGTAATATATTGCAGCTTAGAAAACCTTAAATGTGGGAGCTGCACTGATTTTCTTTTTCTTTTTTTTTTTTTCTTTTTTTAGGCCTTTTTATGTAACACCACCCTAACCTCAGGAGGCATGGTGGTATGCCCAGAGACAGTATGAAACCAAACAATATCCAACAGAAAAACATGGACTTTATAGGCACCAATATATAAAAAAACTAAGCAAAAAAAAGCTGCACTGACAGTAATATGTGAATAAATGTGATCTAATACACAAGTGACATAATGTAAATGACGTAAATGGTGCAACAAAAATTGATGAGTGAACCAATACTATGCCAAAAAATGGGTAAAAATGTATATAAAAATACAAAAAAATATATTATGAAATTTGCCAAATAAAAAGTCAACAGGATAAAACAATGGTGGGAAATAAATGACAGTCTCTTCCATGGTGCTTCCGGAAGGGGAGTGAATGTTGAGGACTAGAGATGGCCTTGCGGTTCGCCCGGCGGTCGGTTTGCAGTGAATTTTGCTAGTTCGCAATTCACCAAACCGGCGGACTTCTGGCGCTGTTCGCGCGGTGGGCATATGCGTTTACATTGTGAAGAACTTTGACCCATGATGACACATCCATCATGGGGTACAGGAATGCCAATTGAGACATTTCAGCACATGGACAATTGGACACACCCCCTACCTTATAAATAGACCTGATCTGGTGGCCATTTTACATTCTGTCTTTTGTCAGTGTAGGGATAGGACGCTGTGTGGAGCAGGGACAGTCAGTTTAATCACTAGCTATTACTATTAGGTCCACAAAAGTCCTTTTAAGGACTGGTATAGGTGTACAGTATATAGGGTTCTGGTACACTGCTGCTGACTGCTGTGCTGCTGATTGCTGAGTGCACTGCTGACCGATTCTGCAGCTGTCTTTTGTCAGTGTAGGGACAGGACGCTGTGTGGAGCAAGGACAGTCAGTTTAATCACTAGCTATTACTATTAGGTCAACAAAAGTCCATTTAAGGAATGGTATGGGTGTACAGTATATAGGGTTGTACACGTATAATATACTTTCTTTCAAATATACAAAGTATATTATGGTGCACTGCTGACTGTTGTGCTGCTGAGTGCTGATCGATTCTGCAGCTGTCTTTTATCAGTGTAGGGACTGAGGGATAGTTTGGTGTTCTGAGCAGGGACAGCCTGCAAATCACTAGCTAATAGGTCCACAAAGGTCCTTTTAAGGACTGGTATAGGTGTACAGTATATAGGGTTGTACACGTATAATATACTTTCTTTCAAATATAGAAAGCATATTATACTTGACTGCTGTGCTGCTGAGCTGATTGCTGACCGATTCTGCAGCTGTCTTTTATCAGTGTAGGGACTGAGGGACAGATTGGTGTTTGGAGCAGGGACAGTCTGCAAATCACTAGCTACTAGGTCCACAAAGGTCCTTTTAAGGACTGGTATAGGTGTACAGTATATAGGGTTGTATACGTATAATATACTTTCTTTCAAAGATACAAAGTATATTCTGTACTCTCTATCAAGGTCCTTTTAAGGACTGGTATAGGTGTACAGTATATAGGGTTGTACACGTATAATATATTATCTTTCAAAGATACAAAGTATATTCTGTACTGTCTATCACAGTGCTGGTGTGGTGTCAGTGCTCTCTATCTTGGTGCTGGTGTCAGTGCTCTCTCTCTATCTTGGTGCTGGTGTCAGTGCTCTCTATCTCGGTGCTAGTGTCAGTGCTCTCTCTCTCTATCTCGGTGCTGGTGTGGTCTCAGTGCTCTCTATCACGGTGCTGGTGTCAGTGCTCTCTATCTCGGTGCTGGTGTCAGTTCTCTCTATCACGGTGCTGGTGTCAGTGCTCTCTATCACGGTGCTGGTGTGGTGTCAGTGCTCTCTATCACGGTGCTGGTGTCAGTGCTCTCTATCTCGGTGCTGGTGTCAGTGCTCGGTCTCTATCGCGGTGCTGGTGTCAGTGTTCTATCTCAGTGCTGGTGTCAGTGAGGGAGATAGCAGTGGAGAAGCCAACCAGCAGGCAGTGCCAGTGCCATGGCTGAGGATCAGCATTGGACTGGCACCTCTGGACCACCGCAGTGGAGCCCTGCATAGGTGGGGGTAAGGGCTAGGCAGAGGGAGGGGCTCAAACACTGGGACACTGGCACAGGACTGCGCTGCCCTGATTGTGGCACTGATCATCTCCTGCACCCCCTTCATAGCCTGGCCTGACCTTGCCTCTTCTCCATGGCCTTCATGCGCTCCCTGAATTGTCAAATTTTCACAGATAAAAAAAGAATGCTTGTCGTTGTCGATCCCAGATTCACTTAATACTTTTGTTATGTCAGTGTCCATGTTGTGGGACTATGTGTGCACAGCTAGTAAGTATTTTGTGGCTGAAAATATGACCTGGAGGTTTTTAAGGTTTGCCTGCCATTAAAGTCAATGGGGTCTGCCGCGAACTTTGCTGTTTGCGAATTTTTGGCCGCGTTCGCGGTTCGCATTCGCGAAACATCCTGTCAGAAGTTCGTCCATCACTATTGAGGACACCCAGTCTTCTATAATCAAAAAGGACCCTGTGAATCCACCACCAAATAAATTGAAGGCTTTACCAGCTGAACAGTTTTGCTAAGCAAGTGTGCATATTATTCAGTCATCCAAATAAAAACCTAAATACTGGAGGTGGCGTGTGGAGAAAACAATAGTGAGCACCAAGGTGAATGTGGGTTATACTGCTAGAGACAATGATCTACGGATCAAACAAACCAACTTAGATATAAACAGGTGTGTTGCTAGTTCTACAAAATATCTGGGGCTAGAGCCCATAGCAGCAAAGTAAATAAAGTAAGCCCCCTCATTACATCAGGGTCCCCAGAGAGCCTCCCCCTTACATCTGGGTCCCCAGAGAGCCCCCCTTACATCGGGGTCACCAGAGAGCTTGTCACGTTGCATCAAGATGCGGCTTGTCACTTTCCACATCACCTGCCACCAGATGCGGATTGTTACATACAGAGAAGCTAGGGTATATAAAAGACAGGCTAGGGTATATAGAAGAAAGGCTAGTGTATACAGAGAGGCTAGCGTATACAGAGAGGATGGGTATACAGAGAAGCTGGTGTATACAGAGAGGCTTGGTATACAGAGAAGCTAGTGTATACAGAAAGGGTGAGTATACAGAGAGGCTAGTGTATACAGAGAGGCTGGGTATACAAATAGGCTAGTGTATACAGAGAGGCTAGTGTATACAGAGAGGCTAGGGTATACAGAGAGGCTAGGGTATACAGAGAGGCTAGGGTATACAGACAGGCTGGATATACAGAGAGGATAGGGTATACAGAGAGGCTAGTGTACACAGAGAGGCTTCCTATACAGAAGACAAGCTAGGTTAGTATAGTTTCCACCCTCTTCCATGGTCTGCACTCACCTGCCGCCTCCCTAGCTCAGGAGCTCGTGTGAGAAAGTTCCTCCCGACTCTATGACATGGGTTGTGCAAGGGAGGAGACTCGCTCTCACACTCATCTCCTGGCTCTAGCTATCAGTGAAGCTTTGAGTGCAGATTCAGTTAGAGTGCCATGGCTTTGCGGGACAGCACTGTGTCACGCAGCCCATGACACTCTCACAGTAGGGCTGGCCCTGGACTCGGGACTGTGGGCCCCCTATTAGGGGCTCTGGCCTCAATAGCCACCCCCTAACAACGCCTCTGGATATAAATATAGATGACTTTTAATTTGACTAGAAATTGAGTCTATGCATAAAAATAATTTTGTGTACTCGCATAGTATATGAGGAACTCTATAAACTACCAGCGACCTGGAAAATATGTGATGGTAATGGTCAGCCGTCCAGAAATTACATATTAAAGAAGAAGAAAAATGTAAAAAACTGCGCTCAGGTATAATAAATATCAAAATTCAATAATTAGGAAGCCGCGGTTCTCACATATCCCATAAATATGACTCAAAACAATGGAAAGACTATAGAATCGCCCTAGCCATGTGCTTCTAAAACTCAAATGAACAAAATCCCATATATAAACCACCCATTGGTCATATAATGTGAAAAATCTTATGAAATGTGACAAATCTTACGGAAAACAAAAATCACATGTGCATAATCAGTGTATGTCTGTCATAGACATATGTATTCACCAATAAAGTGCCTGTGAATATATCAATCAAATAATACAAAGTAAAATATACACAATTCATAAGTGCATAAAATAAGATCAAGAATTGTGAACTAAACAAAATTAAACGGTGAACTGTGAAATAAAGTCCATAAATCGTGAAGGAAGTCGTCCCCGCACTCAAGACCCAATAAGATGTGTAGATTTCACCACCAAACCAGCAGAAATGGACTCTTACTGGACTGCTACGATCCCCTATAACGGAGGATCAGATGAGCCACTTCACAAACAGTCAGGACATCCATGGATATCATAGTATATAGAAGATATAAAACGCTCCATAGTGTAAAACCTTAAAACTTGATTAAAAGGAAATATATTGCACTTACATAATTACAAAGTTCAGAGAGCAAAACAGTCTGTTTTGCAAAACAGCAAAACAGAGCAAAAACTGTTTTTGCTCTCTGAATTCTGTACTGCAATGTTTCATCGCCCCTCTGCCTTGGAAGAGTGGAACACCAACATTGATGGCGGGATCCCCGGCATATCTAGTCCTGTAAATATGGTGTAATGCTTGTAATGATTGGATCGGACCACAAGATAGCACTTTTCAGCATGGTGAAGGAAAGTTCAGGAGAGTCTTATTCGTGACACATTTGTCTCAAGAAATTATTTGGTTGTCTTCCGGTGGTGGTTGGGCGGGCCTCCGGACATTTATGCATGAATACAAAATAACAAGTAGAATGTCAGTGCACAGTTATTGGAGGAATGCCAGACAGGACCAGCGGGTTGGCCATTAAGACTAAATACTTATAAGGGGTGTAATGTGGACGAGTAAAGTGGGTTTTTAAAGATATAGAAGAACATTATCAGCTAATGGACTGGCACCATCACCTAAAGTAATTAAAGACAAGAATATGAAATAGAGAAAGTAGGAACGAGAAAGAAGAGAAAAAAATTTAATATGCAAAAAAAAAACCCATACAGGTTTAATGCTACTTTAACCCAGATGTCAAAGAGCATTGAATCTGCATTCATAAAAACAAAAAACAATATATAACTGTCCTGAAAAATTATTATAAAGTGCCTTGAAAAATAATGCATTGCCGCCATTACAGCAGCAACTAAGCAAAAACAGAGGAAAAAAAACATCAAAATAGGTAACTCCTCTCCCATATTAGTGATCAACAGGTGAACAGGATCACTGTCATTAAAAATGTACAAGTCGGGTACAAAAAAATATAAAAAAAAGGAGAGAATAAAACAATGGTTGCCAAAAACTTTTAGAATTTAGTCAAACCCGACTGCAATTTATTTCTCCAAATTTTTTTTTTTTAGAGGCTTTTCCCCACAATAACAAAAAGAAAAATATAATTCTAGGGTCCTCTTTTAAATGTGCACAATACTCTACAACGGTCTCTTAATAGCTACCCACATCAGGATGGCAAGAGGGTGGAGTTTACTAAAGCTGTGGTCCTAAGCCCTTGTACACAAGGTCGGACATTCCGACGGAAAATGTCCGATCGAACCGTGTTTGGGCTCTATCGGACTTTTTCCATCGGAATATCCGACCAACAAAGTTTTAGAGCTGGGCTATAAAATTTTCTGACAACATGATCCAATCAGACTTTGTCCGATTGTGTGTAGAGAATTCCGATTGGACAAAGTGCCACGCATGCTCAGATCAAATTCCTAGACCAAAGCTATTGGCTACTAGCCTGAACATAGTCCCGTCGTAACTAAATTACATCACGTTACGAACGATCTGATTTTCCGACAACTTTTTCCGACCGTGTGTATGCAACACAGGTTTCGGACAAAATCCGTCAGACAAAATCCAACGGATTTTGTTGTCGGAATGTCCGACTGTGTGTACAAGGGCTTAGACTGTACCTGAATGAACTTTTCCCACTAAGAAACCTTCGTTGGAGATATTTGGATTGACCTCTTTTGATCTTGAGATCCCCCAAATTGTCCACTTCACTCCTCCTAAGACATCCTGATTTCCAGCTCCCTTGTTACCTTCTGCCATGCTCAACATCAGGACCGTTCCTTTTGTACTGAAAGCCAAGAAACCCAATTATCGAATCTGAGGGATAAAACACCAATCAAATTTAGTAATAAACATTAAATTTTTTTGCCTAGAAACAAAAACAATGGTTATATACCTTTAACAAGACATTAGCATATGAAACAAATATCCATTACATTACATCACATAAACAGTGCCCTTTTTTAACCACTAGAGATCCGCGCTATAGCCGAATGACGGCTACAGCATGGACCTGCTTTGCCGGGACTACGTCTATTGACCCCCCTGAGGGGAGCGCGCGGCGCGCTCTGTGATCAGCGAGTCTATGAGACTCGCCTGAATCAAATCGATCCCGACCCCTTACCACGTGATCAGCTGTCAGCCAATGACAGCTGATCATGTGACACAACAGAGCCGGTAATCGGCTATTTTTCCTCCTCGCGCTGACAGCTTATCAGTGCCCACCTGCCCCCTGCCAGTGCCACCTAGATAATAAAAAAGTGCCCCCCATCAGTGCCACCCATCAGTGCCCATAGTACCACCCATCAGTGCCCACAGTGCCACCCATCAGTACACACAGTGCCACCTATCAGTGCCCACAGTGCCACCTATTAGTGCCCATAATCTGCCTCAACAACAGTACTGCACCCCAGTGCCACATATCCGTGCCCATCAGTGTCATCTACCAGTGCCCATCAGTGCCGCCCATCAGTGCCGCCCATCAGTGCCCAGCAGTGCCACCTATCAGAGCCACCTATCAGTGCCACCTATCAGTGCCCATCAGTCCCATCTATCAGTGGTACCTATCAGTGCCCCTTAGTGCCACCCATCCGTGCCACCCATCAGTGCCACCCATCAGTGCCATCTTATCTGTGCCCATCTTTGCCCATCAGTGCCGCCTTATCTGTGCCCATCAGTACTGCCTTATCTGTGCCTATCGGTGCCACCTTATCTGTGCCTATTAGTGCCGCCTTAACTGTGCCTATCAGTGCCCACCAGTGCAGCCTATCAGTGCCCACCAGTGCAGCCTCATCAGCGCATTTCAATGAAGGAGAAAAATGACCTGTTTGCAAAATTTTATAACAAACTATGAAACATGATTTTAAATTTTTTTTTTATTTTGCATCTTTTTTTGTTTGTTTAGCAAAAAATAAAACTCTCAGCTGTAATTAAATACCACCAAAAGAAAGCTCTATTTGTGGGAAAAAAATGATAAAAATGTCATTTGGGTACGGTGTTGTATGCCCGCGCAATTGTCATTCAAATAGCATCAGCGCTGAAAGCTGAAAATTGGTCTGGGCAGGAGGGGGATTTAAGTGCCCAGTAAGCAAGTGGTTAAAATGCCAAAAATTGTTGAGCTCAACTTATTATGTATTACTTAATACATATTAATACCACATGGATTGTTGTTTTATGGTGTACCAATAATTCCCCTCAAAAAATGTATTCACCATGGTGAAAAAAAATTAGCAACGCGCAATAAAACTTTTAGCGGTACTATTTAAAAAAAAAATCATAATACGTCACCAGAAAACTCTCAGGCCGCGTACACACGGGCGGACTGTTCGCCCAACTTTGTTTGTCAAACAGTTTCAGCAAACAGTCCGCTCAAAATTAGCATGGACGGACATGGCCACACACGGCACTTTTTGAGCGGACTGTTTCAGCGAACTGTTTGACAAACAGTTCGCTCAACTTTTGAAATGAACGGACTCGCCCACGTAAGGCGGAGGCAAATCCGCCCATTTCGAGCGCGTGTACAGGTAGGCGGGGCCCGCGAAGGAGACGTCGCGGGCTCCGCCGCCTGGAATGGACTTAAAGGGGAACCCCAACGCCGGAAAAAATCGGCGTGGGGGTCCCCCCAAAGTCCACAACAGACCCTTGTCCGAGCACGCTACCCGGCCGGCCAGGAAAGGGGGGGGAGCGAGCGCGCCCCCCCCTCCTGAGCCGTACCAGGCCGCGTGCCCTCAACATGGGGGGTGCCTTGGGGAAGGGGGGGCCGCGCGGCCCCCCCACCCCAAAGCACCTTGTCCCCATGTTGATGAGGACAAGGGCCTCTTCCCGACAACCCTGGCCGTTGGTTGTCGGGGTCTGCGGGCGGGGGGCTTATCGGAATCCGGGAGCCCCCTTTAAGAAGGGGGCCCCCGGATACCGGCCCCCCACCCTATGTGAATGAGTATGGGGTACAATGTACCCCTACCCATTCACCTGTGAAATAAAGTACAAAAAAAAACACAACACAGAGAAAAAATATTTTATTGCACAGCTCCGGGGGTCTTCCGTCTTCGGGGGTCTTCTCGCCGGACTCCTCCGCTATCTTCGTGTAGCTCTTTTACTAGCGGAGGAGCCCGGCTTTCTTCCTCCCCGCCGCCGGCCTCTTCTCCCGACTTCGGGGGTCTTGTCCCCCTCTTCGGTTCTTCTGCCGGGCCACCGCGCCTTCTTATAGCTCTTTTACAGGCGGTGGCCCGGTCTTCTGTCGCCGCTGCCTTCCGTTCTTCTGTCGCCGCCTTCGGTTCTTCTGCCGGGCCACCGCGCCTTCTTGTAGCTCTTTTACAGGCGGTGGCCCGGTCTTCTGTCGCTGCTGTCGCTGTCGCCGTCGCCGCCTTCCGTTCTTCTTCTTGTTCTTCTTCTTCTTCCCCAGGAGATGTTGACACGTCGCTCTCTCCGGCCGGAATGCCAGAGCCGCGCTGTGCGGTCACTTATATAGTGACAATGGGGCGGTGTCACATGGTATATGTCACATGGGTTGGTCACATGGGTTGATGTCACATGGGGACTATGACATCGTAAGGGGGCGGGGTCACCATGTGACCAACCCATGTGACATATACCATGTGACACCGCCCCATTGTCACTATATAAGTGACCGCACAGCGCGGCTCTGGCATTCCGGCCGGAGAGAGCGACGTGTCAACATCTCCTGGGGAAGAAGAAGAAGAACAAGAAGAAGAAGAAGAACGGAAGGCGGCGACGGCGACAGCGACAGCGGCGACAGAAGACCGGGCCACCGCCTGTAAAAGAGCTACAAGAAGGCGCGGTGGCCCGGCAGAAGAACCGAAGGCGGCGACAGAAGAACGGAAGGCAGCGGCGACAGAAGACCGGGCCACCGCCTGTAAAAGAGCTATAAGAAGGCGCGGTGGCCTGGCAGAAGAACTGAAGAGGGGGACAAGACCCCCGAAGTCGGGAGAAGAGGCCGGCGGCGGGGAGGAAGAAAGCCGGGCTCCTCCGCTAGTAAAAGAGCTACACGAAGATAGCGGAGGAGTCCGGCGAGAAGACCCCCGAAGACGGAAGACCCCCGGAGCTGTGCAATAAAATATTTTTTCTCTGTGTTGTGTTTTTTTTTGTACTTTATTTCACAGGTGAATGGGTAGGGGTACATTGTACCCCATACTCATTCACATAGGGTGGGGGGCCGGTATCCGGGGGCCCCCTTCTTAAAGGGGGCTCCCGGATTCCGATAAGCCCCCCGCCCGCAGACCCCGACAACCAACGGCCAGGGTTGTCGGGAAGAGGCCCTTGTCCTCATCAACATGGGGACAAGGTGCTTTGGGGTGGGGGGGCCGCGCGGCCCTCCCTTCCCCAAGGCACCCCCCCATGTTGAGGGCACGCGGCCTGGTACGGCTCAGGAGGGGGGGCGCGCTCGCTCGCCCCCCTTTCCTGGCCGGCCGGGTAGCGTGCTCGGACAAGGGTCTGTTGTGGACTTTGGGGGAACCCCCACGCCGATTTTTTTCGGCGTGGGGGTTCCCCTTTAAGCCCATTCCAGGCGGCGGAGCCCGCGACGTCTCCGTCGCGGGCCCCGCCTACCTGTACACGCGCTCGAAATGAGCAGACTCCTCCGAGCGGGAACAGTTTGCTCATTTCGAAAGTAGCCTACACACGGGCGGACTGTTCGCTCAAACACAGTTTCAGCGGACAGTTTTTCGGAATTTCCGAAAGACTTTGTCCGTCAAACTGTCCGCTGAAACTGTCCGCTGAAAGCCCACACACGAGCGGACTGTCCGCCCAAACACTGTTCAGCGGACAAGGTTGGGCGAACAGTCCGCCCGTGTGTACGCGGCCTCACAGAACTGTTTCTGGAAAACAAACACATTTTAGTAAATGCACCTTTCAATTCACTAGTACAGATAATTATCTTGGCTCAGGTCATTTGCATGTCAATACAGTTCTCTTTGCATTCTCACAGATGTGGTCGGAAAGAAGGGGATGGGCTTGTTAGCAGCTGAGAGCTAACTTCACACGACACAACATATATTGCATACTCCACACACACACACACACATTCACACACTTAGCATGTTTTCTATCATAACCTGGACTTGTTAAACCCATAATATCAGTTTGGTAAGGTTGAAATTCTTTCAGAAATCCATCGCATTTCATTAGCTGCTTCTCCGCCTGTATGGGGGCAATTTGTTAAAAAAAAAACGCTCACCTTTCAGGGATTTATTCTTGCAGAAACAGCAGGCATGGAACATTGTTGGTTACAACTGGATTAGTAGCATTGTTGGTACATACCTTAGGTGTGGAGGATGTCCCCCTGAGTACAGACGTACCCACATCCATCCATCCATCCATCTGAAACTACCAGAATTGTGTTATGGCTCTCCCTTTGTGTCAGCCACTGAACACTCCGCTGACAAGGACTGGGCAACTGAAGTCATATGCCCGTATCATCTTTGTGTGATGAGCACGGTACAGATCTTCCCATACTTTAAGTTTAACCCTTCTTGCAATACCTCTTTCCAGTCCAGCAATCCCAATCTTGATGATACCACCCAAGGCCCATATTTACAATGGACCTTGAACTGATTCCCCAACCTTTTTACAGGTTGCCTTTACTCCAGAGGTAGCTACTCTCCGGCCAAGAATTGGGGTGACAGGTCCCGCCCCTGTCAATGTTGCTGCTTTTCACTACTTGTCAGAACAATATTCCCTGTTCGTGACGATAGTCCTTCAAGTAACCCCCGAGATTTTCCTGAACTCTTTAGTTCAATCTCCCCCGTGGACTTTTCAGAAGTATTCTAAAAAAAAATTGATTGCCCTTGATGTCAACCCTGCCACTATCATTAATACAGTGACAGTGCATTTTTTTTAGCACTGATCAGCGGCTGAGCAGTTAGTCTGTACACAAGCCTAGATGCTATGATTTTAATCATATTTTTTAAATAAAGTTGAGTTAATTTGGAGTGCGGCTATCCAGCTACATTTTTTCTACTTCAAACTTTTACTAACACGAGATAAACACGAGATCAGCAGAAGGAGCCCAAAGGGCGGTGTACTGGGTCTTGAACTTCCTTTTTCTAGCCCCGTCGTACGTGCTGTACATCACCGCATTCAAAACAAATGGACTTTGTGTGATCATATGTACGCAGGACAGTTTCAGCGGAACTCTGTTGGAAAGACCGTCAGAGTTTAGTCTGGCGGAAAACCCGGTCGTGTGTACGCAGCATAAGTGTCAGATTTGTCCGCTGCAACGTCGCAGTCCTGCTAAAAATTAATGATCGCTGCCATTACTAGTAACAAAACAAAAAATATTCCATAAATATATCCCATAGTTTGTAGACGCTATAACTTTTGCGCAAACCAATCAATATATGCTTATTAGGAATTTTTTTTTACCAAAAAAAATGTAGCAGAATACATATTGGCCTAAACTGATCAAGAATAATGATTTTTTACATTTTTTAATTGGGTGTGTTTTATAGAAGAAAGTAAAAAATATTGTTTTTTTTTTTTTCAAAATTGTTGTATTTTTTGTTTATAGCACAAAAAATAAAAACCGCAGAGGTGATAATATACAATCAAAAAAAATCTTTATTTGTGTAAAAAAAGAACATCAACTATATTTGGGTACAGTGTTGCATGACTGTGCAATTACTGTGTACTGTGTGCCATATCACAAAAAATGGTCAGGTCATGAAGGGGGGTAAACCTTCCCGGGGCTGAAGTGGTTATATAGAATGTTGGGTACGGTAATCCACACCCATTGGGTGTATTAGTAGACAGTAAGATTAGGGGTCTCTCTCCCACAGGGGGTGTCCTTCTGGAAATTCCTTATTTATTGCCTCTCTCACCTATTACTTCCTTTGGTAACAGTATTTTGTTTTTTACTAAAAGCAAATCTGCAGACAGTTACTTGGCTTCGTAAAATCCCTACTATGTGCTTGCTCTTGCACAAAGAAGTGATCATTATTAGTGAATCCCCTGGATTGGAATAAGCATATGAATTAGCTAATTTCTCCTATAACTTAACTGATCTCATGAAATGATATCTAAAATGATCTGATATTTCAAGAAAGAAGCAGCTACCCTTTATAACCAAAAGAGGGTGCTATGCACTTTCTGTATTTGTGTTTGCTTATCAGTTTGGATAAGGTAGAAGAGCATTTATTTTTACATATATTTTTTCCTTTATTTTCACCTGATGCTCCATCTAGTAACACACTTCTTGTCTTAGGGTGTCTGCATTCTAAGGAGGAGCAATGGAGTCACCCTTGGGCAGCCAGGAGCTGGCTAATATTGCCTGCATTATCAGGGGACACTCTACAGCATTCCTACAGTGAGGCTGTTCTCTTTTAGTGCTCAGCTTGGACTCTGTGTCATCAAATCCTAAAGATAGAGTGAATGAGAGCTAAGAGTGGAGCCAAGCATTTTGGAATATGTAGTCCTGGAAGGCAATATTCAGTCAGACTGTTATGCACAACAAATCCCAGCGGGCTGGGGAAGTAGAACAGAATACTGGGAGAGGTAATAAACAGTCTGTGTGGGGACAGAATCTGCCTTTTGGGACTCCGATCTGAACCTGCAAATCAGTTTTAGACTGTGTTGCGGCCGAGTCGTGCCCTGCACTACAGGGAGAGAGCGTCACCTAAGCAGGTGCAGGAGCATCCACTGCCAGCCACTCTTGGTCTTTCAGCGGCAGCCTGGAGGCCGCTCTCAACACTTCCACACCCGATCCAGCTGAGCTGTGGAACGGAGTGACATAGGGTCATGCATCCCTTGTGCCAGACTTCACAGAAACCTGTCGGTGAGCCTCCACTCCATTCTTCAATACCAAGGGTCATTGGGACTGGTGAGCGGGCACTTGCCCATTCTTCTACCTTGTGTTGCAATTACTCTTTGCTGAGCAGCGACAGTGTTCCTCCTGTTTCAGGACGCCACAAGTACACTTTACATGCACTGGTGTGAACTATGCCATTGGAAGCCATATAACCTACTATTCATGTGTTTTTGATGCAGACAAAAACACACTGGGCTGCATGTGGTGTGAACCACCCCTAAATCTAACTTCAAGTGAGATCAACAAAAAGAGGCTTGGAAAATTTAGGCAAAAGCAGATTGCTACAAGTATGGCTGATGAAGTGGTTTTACCCTCCAGGCTGTGTATATGAATGTGGAATGTTTTCTTATTTTTATTGTCTTGTAAATTCATTGTTCATACTTATTTGATATTCTCATATCCAGCCAATAGGTGGCACTTTAGGCACTATTGCATGTGTTTTTTCTATTTTCTTTTACCTGCTATTATATAAAACCTAGCATTTACAGAGTTTATAAGCTCAAGCTTAAATGTACACGACACCAGTGAATGGGTCCCTATCACACACTCCCTTTCCCTTTTTATGGCTCCATCCAAGTGTATTGTTGTGACCTTTCTTTTGAAAATTCCTACTGCAAAATTAAAACAAAAACTCACATACACATGAGAAAAAAACAATATTAACCCCTCCTCACCTGCAGTCTGTATAAAAGCAGTAACTATGAAAATGCTTCGTGCTAGGGATATTAACCCCTTCATGACGAGGGTAAAACCAATTCTAAGATTTGAACACAGTTTTGTAACTTTTTTATGTGTTAAAGTGGTTGTAAACCGCTGGGTGCTTTTCTTTTTTTTTTCAGACCTGCAATGTAAATTCATAAAATGCTATTATGCATCGCATACTAACACAGTATATATAACTTAACTGAAAAAGAATACATATTTTTCACATTTGTATAAAAAAAATTTTTTTTCCAGAACACCACACTTGTAATCATCCGAACACATGTGGAATGTGTTGTGGCAATCAGGCATGCTATGCACAGGTTTTCTTGGCTGGGGTGGGATTCCTTGCCTCAGTTCCGGAACAGACAACCATTTGGGGTTCCATCTTCCTTGATGCTAGTCAAGCACAGTGCTCTAGCCGACCTGTGAGTATAGATCTCCTTTTTTCCCCATTAGGTCTTTTCTCCCTTTAAAAGGGGTAGAACATATTTACTAATACTTTACATCTATTTATATTTACAGTTTACTTCTGTACACAACTCCTGATGAATGGCATATAGCCATGAAACACGTTGAGTTTCCATGGGGTGCTCAGTCAAGTCTGGCTCATTACTTGTTCATTGGCCCATATATATCTTTCATATATTCAAAATGTATTGAGTACTATGTAACTATTAATGTGTATGTGTACTTCTCTTATAGCAGCTCTTTTTTACTAGTGTTACAAATAAAAAAGGTTTACTAAATACTCTACCTCCACAAGTCAATTGCCTCATTTAAAGTCACACATTCCCTTCTTATGTAACTGGAAACAAAGCATTACAGCAATGCAATGTCATCGCTGGAGGCCACTTCCATCTTTGCCTGTCTCTCTTCTGGGTCCTCGCACTCTGTGTGACTGGCCGGAGCCGGGATGATGTCACTCCCACGCATGCGTTAGGGAGCTGTCATTTACGGCACATGATTGCCGGGTGGCCGCTCCTTCAGAGCGCATGCACTGATGACGTCATCGGCTGCATATATAGTAAATATAGTAAATATCTACTAAACGGTGCAAGTTTAGGAGATATTTACAGCACCTATAGGTAAGCCTTATTATAAGCATACCTACAGGTACAGATACGGCATTAAAGTTTACAACCACTTTAATAAAGCTGTACATGTCATCACAGCTACAGTAAGTACTTAGGACCTTTCCACATGGGCACTCCTGCCTGACTGACTCCTCTTGCTCAGCAGGCGAATGACAGGTCAGTCTCCGCTCATTGTGCTGAGCGGAGATGGACCAAGTCCCCCTCTCCCCTATGGGGAGATCCATTTTCATTCAATACTATCCAATTTGATCCTCCAGACAGATGGAAAATAGGACCACCCTCTGTTTGGATTCGGTGGACAGGATCGGATTGGATAGCGGCGGGTGTCAGTGGACATGTCACCGCTGACATCCACCTCTCCTTAGGATAGGGGAGAGTGCAAGGTCCAATCAGGTCCGCCTGAAAAACTGACAGGAGGACCTGATTAGACAGCCCATGTGAAAGGAGCCTTAGCCCTTGTACACACGGTCGGAGATTCCGACAACCAAATCCGTTGGATTTTGTCCGTCGGATTTGGTCTGACGGATTTTGTCCGAAACTGTTGTATACACACGGTCGGACGAAGTTGTCGGAAAATCCAACGTGATGACGTTATTTCGTTACGACGGGACTGTGTTCAGGCTAGTAGCCAATAGCTTTGATGTAGAAATTTTATCTGAGCATGCGTGGCACTTTGTCCGATCGGAATTCTCTACACATGATCGGAGTATGTCCGATCGGAGCATTTTGTCGGAAAATATTTCCGGCAAGTTGGAAAAGTTGGTCCGACGGATATTCCGTCGGAAACAGTCCGATGGAGACCACACACAGTCGGATTATCCGACAAAACGCTCCGATCGGACACATTAGAATCTCCGACCGTGCATACAAGGGCTTAGTGTATCCAGGTGAAGTATACCTTGTTTTTTTTTTCCAGGACAAATTGGGCTATCATATGTTGGTGAATGGTAATGGATATCTCCTGATTTACTTTTTATTATAAAAGGAAAACTGGCCCAAAATAGTAAAAAGAATAGCGTTTTTTTTAAAAATGTAGCTATATATTTCTTGCTTTTACAATAACCTACCACCAGTGTTAATTTCATTGACATTTTTGTCTACTATATTAATACTTTTTTAGTCTACTAAAATACGACTAAAACTCAAACAATTGAGATGACTAAAATACGACTAAAACTAAAATAGTATTTTAGTCAAAAGGGTATGACTAGAACTATATTGAAATTTGACATCAAAATTAACACTGGTCAAAAAACAAGTTCAAACCTTAATACCATCAATAATAGCATACTCAATTTTTCACTCCAGCAGTATATAATGAGTTTGGAAATTGCAGAGACATGCTTAAATAGTACATTACAATTTAACCACACCCATTAGATTTTAGATGACTAAAATAAGTTTTAGTCTACTAAAATGCACTGGAGAATTAGTCAACTAAATATGACTAAAAGTAAAAACAATCGCAGATGACTAAAATGGGACTAAAAAAAAAAACATTTTAGTCAAAAGACTAAAACTAAATCGAAATTAACCCTGCCTACCACCAAAGGACAACACAAAATGAATTCTCCTGCTCCTGCTCCTGGCGATTGCAGTGATACTAAATATGTGTATGTTATTATTGGTTGTTTGTACCTGTAGTAGGGCCCAGAAACAATAGAGTACGTTTAAAAAAAAAAAAGTTTATCTTTCCTAAAACATACTGACACTGATGCTAACTGACATAGATACTAAGTAAAAACTTTTTTAATCCTACCTAAAATACACTGACCTTTGACCCAACCTTGACCCTTACCCTGACACTGACCTAGCTCAAACCCCGATCCACCTATTTTATTCTTTATTTTTATTGTTTGGGATCTCATTTTCTATCACATCTGTCATCAGTCACTGTGCAGCCCTCCCCTGTTTTTTTTTTTTTTGCTCCTTATGAATAGAGAAAAAGGTACAATGTATCCAAATCTCCGGAGCACAATAGTAACGCATTTCAACTACTCCATAATAAGTTATAACGAAAAACAACAAATACAATTGCACTCCATTGTTTCATTTGGGTGACATGATAGTTTGGGCCTTCTGTTAATGTTTGAAGCATGAAATAACCTAACAACATAACAAATGATCTGAATTGATTCTGATCCATTAGTTAATAAGCCTTATTATAGGCTTATCTATAGGTACAACTTCTGCATTGGGGGTATGCAACCATTTTAATATATATACAGTATCTCACAAAAGTGAGTACACCCCTCACACTTTTGTAAATATTTTATTCTATCTTTTCATGTGACAACACTGAAGAAATGACTCTTTGCTACAATGTAAAGTAGTGAGTGTATAGCTTGTATAAGCCTTGTACACACAGTCGGATATTTTCCGATGGACAATGACTGATAGGACCGCGTTGTCAGATAATCCGTGAGTGGGCTCCATCGGACTGTTTCCGTCGAAATATCCAACGGACCAAGTTTTCCAGCTGGGCTATAACATTTTCCGATCGGACTTTGTCCGATTGTGTGTAGAGAATTCCGATCGGACAAAGTGGCACGCATGCTCAGATCAAATTCCTAGACCAAAGCTATTGGCTAATAGCCTGAACGTAGTCCCATCTTAATGAAATAACGTCACCACGTTCTGAACAATCGGATTTTCCGACAACTTTGTCCGACCGTGTGTACGCAACAGTTTTGGACAAAATCCGTCGGACAAAATCCAGCGGATTTGGTTGTCAGAATGTCCGACCGTGTGTACAAAGGCTAATAGTGTAAATTTGCTGTCCCCTCAAAATAACTCAACTAACTCAATATAGATTTGCTAATTTGTCACAAGTGGGTAGGCAGAGTATTGCGTCCCAAGCCCAAACTTTTTGAAGCCAATTAGCAGCCTCAGGCTCTAATCATGTACTTAAAAAATAAGTACATGATTAGATATGTACATGTACTTAAAAAAAACAAAAAAAACTTGTAGAACTCTATGTGTCTGGCGCCCCAGATATAGATTAGGGGATGACGCATTGCTGAATAAAAGTCTTCTGGCTTTAATAAAATAGCATTTATTTTGTCCCTACACAGAAAATACAGCCATTTTTCCATTTCTTGTAAATGATAGAAGACAGTAAGAAATGCTTTAAGGATGGTGTGGCAGCTTGCCGCCTGTAACCCATGACATTGTAGAAGTTACTTCTCTACAGAAGCATTTTCATATAATACACTTCCTCTTTACAATCACACAAGAAGAATGAGAAGTCAGAGATGCTGCAGATTTACTCATGAGGTTATGGTGGCTGCACATTCCGCTATGTCACAGATATTACTGAAAATAACCAACAAAATGTAGGTCATCGCCTTTGGACTGATTTATTAGTGTTATACAATTTTATTGATGAATGAGAAAATGCAGAATTTCAAGATATTTATTGTCATGTTAGTCCTGGCATTTCATCAATCAGAAGGTAAGATACACAATTACATATTTTATTTTGATAAATTGATTTTCTACAGGTGAAACTCTAATGTGTGGCTACTACTTCCTCTGCCCTAGTTTTGTGATAGATTAGAAGTAGTAATGTTAAACCACAGCCTTAGGTGGGCTTTAATATAAGGTGAACCTTTTTCTCTTTCCATAGTCTTATATAGTTACATAGTTACATAGTAAGTCAGGTTTAAAAAAGACACAAGTCCATCAAGTCAAACCTATGTGTGTGATTATATGTCAGTATTACATTGTATATCTCTGTATGGTGCGGTCGTTCAGGTGCTTATCTAATAGTTTCTTGAAACTATCAATGCCCCCCACTGAGACCACTGCCTGTGGAAGGGAATTCCGCATTCCTTGCCGCTCTTACAGTAAAGAAACCTCTAAGTAGTTTAAGGTTAAACCTCAGACAGTAAATGTATGTTAGATGCATGTTAGCTGGAGTAGGCAAGTGATTGATGTCGATGGCGTCCATTAACAAAACATCAGCAATATGTCTTTGCACACAGAATGCAGTATCCTTGCTGTGGGCACACAATATTATCTGTTGGTTGACTCCTTGAAGTATCCATTTGACTTCTGTTGCTGTTTTGCTGTCTGGGGTCACCAGAGAGGAGATTTTAGCTATTGCCAGTGGAACTGGCCAATGGATTAAGCACTTTTTGACCACCATGAATGAGGGTGGTCGCTGGCCTACCGGTAAGCCTCTATGACATGACACCTTGAGGTCATGTCTGCTTTCTTGGATTTCCTTTCTGCTCAGAATGGAATTTTGTTGGGTCTTTTTCTTTATGGACACTTTTTAATGTATTCATCTATTTGTTATACATTTGTCACTATTCATTCATATAAGTTGATTTTTCACAAAGTGATTTATGTGGTTCACTATTTGATTGATGTTTATGTATATTTGTTTCACATATGTTTATATACTTAGCGCTGCACTTTCTTTCTGTATATTATCAGAAACCATTGAGCTACATTGAGAAAACAGTAGATAGAAGAGAAAGACTGAGTGCACACCGAGCGATACAAAACAGAAACATCCTGTTCAGCTATGAACACAATACCTGGGATATCAGACAACACAGTGATGCTAGCGTTCAATTGAAATATATGGGAAAAGTCACATATTATATTACAATGCCTGCTTGCACAATCTAAAAAGTGTCATATAAAATACAGAAAACACACTGGGGAAGATTGACTAAAACTGAAGCAATCCGAACCTGAAGCAGCTGTGTATGGTAGCCAATCAGCTTCTTACTTCAACTTGTTCAATAAAGTTTTGACAATACAATCTGGAAGCTGATTGGTTTTTATGCAGAGCTGCACCAGGTTTTGCACACTTGCCTTCCATTGTCACAGATTTTTAATAAGGTTGTGAGTGGATAAACTACATTTTTTCATTCATTTTAACAGATTGTAACCTTGTGGTGTCATTAATAGTGATGGCCGAACGGTTCGCCCGGCGGTCGTTTCGCGGCGAATTTCCGACTTTCGCCGTCCGCGGGTTCGAACGCCTTTTTCCGTCGTTCGCCCCGGCGGACTTACGTGTTTAATGTATACAAGAACTTTAACCTTTCGTGACACGTTTATCATGTGTTACAGGACAACCAATTGAGACATGACAGCTCATGGACACTTGGACATTCCCCCTAACCTATAAATACACCCGATCCGGTGGCCATTTTACATTCTTTCTTCTGTCACTGTAGGGAAAGGATCCTGTGTGGAGTAGGGACAGAGAAAACGCTAGCTATTTGGTACACAAAAGTTCTTTTCAGGACTGGTATAGGTGTTAGGTCAGCAGCCTGAGTTTCTTTTGTCAGTTTAGATAAAGGGACAGAGCGCTGTATGCTGCTATTTTAGGGACAGCTCAGCCAGATTAGTCTTTCTTCATCATCATCATCATCATCATCATTAGCTGTTACTATCAGGTCCACAAAAGAGCTGTTCCAGCTAATCGTTCCAGCCTACTCTTTTTTGCCAATTTGTATAGGGACAGGCAGGAAGCAGTGTGTCAGGCAGTGAGGATAATTTTAAAGACTTGCTGTTACTATTAGTTCCACAAAGGTTCTTTTCAGGACTGGTATCAGTGGTACGGTAATAGGCTTGTACACGTATAATATTCTTTCTTCCAAATATAGAAAGAATATTATACTTGACTGCTGCCCTTCTGCTGCAGTCTGCTAATCATTCACAACTCACTTGTTCCACAAAGCTCTTTATCAGGACTGGTAACTTGGTCTGTCTAGGGTGCTACGGTACATAGGCTTGGGTGCGGTACAGTCTGCTGTTCTGTAAGGACCGCTATCGGTCCACAATACATAGGGTTGCCGTGCACTACTGCTGACCGCTGCCCTATACTGCAGCAGTCCTTCATTGGTATAGGGACTGACGTACAGTCTGCTAATCACTAACACACAACCTGCTTGGTCCACAAAAGTTCTTATAAGGACTGGTAACTTGGTATAGGGTGCTACGGTACATAGGCTTGAGTGCGGTACAGTCTGCTGTTCTGTAAGGACCGCTATCGGTCCACAATACATAGGGTTGCCGTGCACTACTGCTGACCGCTGCCCTATACTGCAGCAGTCCTTCATTGGTATAGGGACTGACGTACAGTCTGCTAATCACTAACACACAACCTGCTTGGTCCACAAAAGTTCTTATAAGGACTGGTAACTTGGTATAGGGTGCTACGGTACATAGGCTTGAGTGCGGTACAGTCTGCTGTTCTGTAAGGACCGCTATCGGTCCACAATACATAGGGTTGCCGTGCACTACTGCTGACCGCTGCCCTATACTGCAGCAGTCCTTCATTGGTATAGGGACTGACGTACAGTCTGCTAATCACTAACACACAACCTGCTTGTTCCACAAAAGTTCTTATAAGGACTGGTAACTTGGTATAGGGTGCTACGGTACATAGGCTTGAGTGCGGTACAGTCTGCTGTTCTGTAAGGACCGCTATCGGTCCACAATAGATAGGGTTGACGTGCACCACTGCTGACCGCTGCCCTATACTGCAGCAGTCCTTCAGCGGTATAGGGACTGACGTACAGTCTGCTAAACACTAATACACAACCTGCTTGGTCCACAAAAGTTCTTATAAGGACTGGTAACTTGGTATAGGGTGCTACGGTACATAGGCTTGAGTGCGGTACAGTCTGCTGTTCTGTAAGGACCGCTATCGGTCCACAATAGATAGGGTTGACGTGCACCACTGCTGACCGCTGCCCTATACTGCAGCAGTCCTTCAGCGGTATAGGGACTGACGTACAGTCTGCTAAACACTAATACACAACCTGCTTGGTCCACAAAAGTTCTTATAAGGACTGGTAACTTGGTATAGGGTGCTACGGTACATAGGCTTGAGTGCGGTACAGTCTGCTGTTCTGTAAGGACCGCTATCGGTCCACAATAGATAGGGTTGACGTGCACCACTGCTGACCGCTGCCCTATACTGCAGCAGTCCTTCAGCGGTATAGGGACTGACGCACAGTCTGCTAAACACTAACACACAACCTGCTTGGTCCACAAAAGTTTTTATAAGGACTGGTAACTTGGTATAGGGTGCTACGGTACATAGGCCTGAGTGCGTTACAGTCTGCTGTTCTGTAAGGACCGCTATCGGTCCACAATACATAGGGTTGCCGTGCACTACTGCTGACCGCTGCCCTATACTGCAGCAGTCCTTCATTGGTATAGGGACTGACGTACAGTCTGCTAATCACTAACACACAACCTGCTTGGTCCACAAAAGTTCTTATAAGGACTGGTAACTTGGTATAGGGTGCTACGGTACATAGGCCTGAGTGCGTTACAGTCTGCTGTTCTGTAAGGACCGCTATCGGTCCACAATACATAGGGTTGACGTGCACCACTGCTGACCGCTGCCCTATACTGCAGCAGTCCTTCAGCGGTATAGGGACTGACGTACAGTCTGCTAAACACTAATACACAACCTGCTTGGTCCACAAAAGTTCTTATAAGGACTGGTAACTTGGTATAGGGTGCTACGGTACATAGGCTTGAGTGCGGTACAGTCTGCTGTTCTGTAAGGACCGCTATCGGTCCACAATACATAGGGTTGCCGTGCACTACTGCTGACCGCTGCCCTATACTGCAGCAGTCCTTCATTGGTATAGGGACTGACGTACAGTCTGCTAATCACTAACACACAACCTGCTTGTTCCACAAAAGTTCTTATAAGGACTGGTAACTTGGTATAGGGTGCTACGGTACATAGGCTTGAGTGCGGTACAGTCTGCTGTTCTGTAAGGACCGCTATCGGTCCACAATAGATAGGGTTGACGTGCACCACTGCTGACCGCTGCCCTATACTGCAGCAGTCCTTCAGCGGTATAGGGACTGACGTACAGTCTGCTAAACACTAATACACAACCTGCTTGGTCCACAAAAGTTCTTATAAGGACTGGTAACTTGGTATAGGGTGCTACGGTACATAGGCTTGAGTGCGGTACAGTCTGCTGTTCTGTAAGGACCGCTATCGGTCCACAATAGATAGGGTTGACGTGCACCACTGCTGACCGCTGCCCTATACTGCAGCAGTCCTTCAGCGGTATAGGGACTGACGTACAGTCTGCTAAACACTAATACACAACCTGCTTGGTCCACAAAAGTTCTTATAAGGACTGGTAACTTGGTATAGGGTGCTACGGTACATAGGCTTGAGTGCGGTACAGTCTGCTGTTCTGTAAGGACCGCTATAGGTCCACAATAGATAGGGTTGACGTGCACCACTGCTGACCGCTCACCTATACTGCAGCAGTCCTTCAGCGGTATAGGGACTAAGAGTTTTGTCACAGGGTCATTTAAAAAATGACATGCAGAGGAAGAGGCAGGCCCTTCCGCAGGGGTGGTAGGGGTAGGGCAGGAGCAACAGGCTTGAGCCAAAGTGGGAAGTTGCAGAAGGTGCGTTCAATTACTTTAAAGGATGCACCAGACTTGGTTGAGTGGCTCGCTCAGCCTTACTCTTCTGCACCCTCCTCATCCTCTCGATCTGCACCCTCTTCTTCACTCTCTGCTATGTGCACCCCCAAAGACACTACCACCAACAACACGACCACCACCACCACCACCACATACCTTCCGCTTGAGTCACTGGAATTATTTTCCGATCCATATCAAGAGGACATTTCTGATGCGCAGCCACTCTTGGTATTGGATCAGGAAGAGGAGGTAGCAACAAGCGCTACTCAGCAGTCTGACGCCAGTACCCAGATCAGCCCAAGGAGGAGGTTGGTCCCCGGTGTTGCTGCCTACTCTACTTATAGCGGTGGGGAAGGTGACGTTGATGATGACGTGTCTAGTGATGTCACGTGGGTGCCCACAAGAGAGGAAGAGGAGGGGAGTTCAGAGGGAGATATGGACCAGCAGATAGGGAGGAGAAGCAGCAATGACTTACATTGCACAGCAGGGACAAAGCAGACTGCAAATGTATCAGGAGCGAGTCATCGACCATGTACGGTCACATCTGGCGCTCCCAGGACACCGGCACATGGCTCCGCAGTGTGGGCTTTTTTTAACGTGTCCGCTGCTGACAATAGCGTTGCCATCTGCAATCTTTGCAGTCAACGCGTTAGTCGCGGTAAGCCCAATACTCACCTAGGGACGACCGCCTTAAGAAGGCACATGAGCAGCCATCACCGAGCCCAGTGGGAGCAACGGAACACACAAAGCCACACTGCAGGCTCTCACCGTCCAGCCTCGTCTTCTACTTCTCCTTCTCCTCTCTCCTCACAATTGTCCTCCACTCCACCTTCCATCACGCCAAGCTCACATTTTTCTGCAAAAAGGCAGGCTTCCGTGGGCCTAATGTTTGAGCGTAAAAAAATGATGACGCCGGATAACCCTCTTGCCCAACGGTTGGCGGCTGGCTTGTCAGAACTCATAGCCCGCCAACTACTGCCATATAAACTGGTGGACTCGGAGGCCTTTCGCAAATTTGTGGCCATTGGAACACCACAATGGAAGGTCCCAGGAAGGAAGTATTTCTCAGAGAAGGGCATCCCAGAGCTATATGGCCATGTTCAGCGGCAAGTGAATGTATCTCTGGCACACAGTGTCGGTGCCAAGATACATCTGACCACAGACACGTGGTCTAGCAAACACGGGCAGGGAAGGTATATCAGTTTTACTGCCCACTGGGTGAACCTTCTGACGGCCGTCAAGCATGTAACCCGTGGCACCCGTGTAGATTTGGTTTTACCGCCACGGATTGCATGCAGGCCTGACTCTTCTTCTCCTCCTCCTACTCCATCCTCCTCCCTCTCCTCCTCAGCTGCCTCCTCCTTTTCCGCTGCTAGCGTCTCTTCCACTGCACCGCCCAAGCTCCCCAGAACCTATTCCACATGCCAGGTGAGACGTTGCCATGCCGTGCTGCGTCTGTTGTGCCTGGAAGCAAAGAGCCACACTGGCCCGGCACTCCTTTCAGCTTTGCGTTCACAGGCAGATGAGTGGCTAACACCGCTCAATTTGACAGTTGGTAAAGTGGTGTGTGACAACGGTGCCAATCTGCTTAGCGCATTGAAACAGGGCAAAATCACGCACGTGCCGTGCATGGCACACGTCTTAAACTTGGTCGTGCAGCGATTCCTTGTCAAATACCCTGGGGTCCAGGACATCTTGCGGCAGGCAAGGAAAATCTCGGCCCATTTCAGAAGATCTTACACGGCCATGGCTCGCCTTGCTGACATTCAGCGGCGACACCATCTGCCGGTCAGACGTCTTATTTGCGATTGCCCGACGCGATGGAACTCAACCTTCTATATGCTTGATAGGCTGCTCCAGCAGAAACGTGCAGTTAACGTCTACCTGTATGAACTCTGCGAAAGAAACGGTTCTGGGGAGCTGGGTTTTTTTTCACCGCGCCAGTGGCTGCTCATGCGCGACACATGCAGACTTCTGCGGCCATTTGAGGAGATCACCAAACTGGTCAGTCGCAGCCATGGCGCCATCAGTGACATGGTACCTTATGCCTTCTTTCTGGAGCGTGCATTGCGTCGTGTCATTGATCAGGCTGTGGAGGAGCAGGAGCGGGAAGATGAGGAAGTCGCAATGCTGGATGAATTCCCAGGGGGGGCTACTCTATCTGAGACAAGTCAACAACAGGAGTCTGATGAGGAGTCAGAGGAGGATGGTGCCGGGGCGGATGAGCAGGAGCAAGAAGAGCATGCTTTAAACCTTTCTGGGATCCCTGTTGTGCGAGGATGGGGAGAGGAGAATGAAGAGGACGACATTATCCTGGATGATGAGCAGGAGCCAGGCCACCACACCGCTTCCACTTTAGTGCAAATGGGGGCCTTCATGCTCCAGTGTTTTAATAGGGACCCCCGTATAAAAAGCATGAGGGTCAAGGACCAGTACTGGGTGGCAACGTACTTAGACCCCCGGTACAAACACAAAATGGCGGAAATGTTACCGCCGTCGCAGAGGGCTGTCAGAATGCAGCACTTCCAGGCCTTGCTTCGAGAAATGCTGCATTCTGCTTTTGCGTGCGCTGGCAGAGGAGCAATTCCCACTCCCAGAGAAGGATTTGCGGGTACCAATCCAACAGCGCCTGCAAGAAGAGGCCGGTTTGAAGATGTGTTGGTGACTTCGGATATGAGGTCATTCTTTCAGCCGACCCATCGACAGGTGTCATCCGGATCCAGCATCAGGGAACGCCTAGACCGTCAGGTGTCCGACTACATTGGGTTAACGGCCGATGTGGACGCTCTGAGGAGTGATGAACCCCTAGACTACTGGGTGGGCAGGCTTGACCTCTGGCCAGAGCTTGCCCAATTTGCAATCGAACTGTTGGCTTGCCCCTCATCCAGTGTCCTGTCCGAAAGGACGTTCAGCGCAGCAGGGGGGATTGTGACCGATAAGCGTACTCGCCTAGCTCACCACAGTGTTAACTACCTCACATTTCTAAAAATGAATGAGGCATGGATCTCGGAGGAATTCAACACATGTGATCAGTAGACCATGTATATGTCTATAAACAATTTTTGGAATCAAGCACACAGACCTTCTTAATTCATTTGGCTCACTTCCCTGACCCAAAAAAGCACACCGTACTATATGCCCCTACCCTCCTCTTTGAAGAGGTTGAGCGGTGTCATATTTCTACTGGGGCTGCTTATTATGAGGGGTTCCCACCATCCCTGTGCTGTGCTGACTTCCTCCTGGGTGTTCTTATTATGAGGGGCTCCCACCATCCCTGTGCTGTGCTGACTTCCTCCTGGGGGTTCTTATTATGAGGGGATCACACCATCCCTGTGCTGTGCTGACTTCCTCCTGGGGCTGCTTACGGTGCTGCTGTCAGCGCTGTATGTCACGGAGCTGCTGTCAGCGCTGTATGTCACGGAGCTGCTGTCAGCGCTGTATGTCACGGAGCTGCTGTCAGCGCTGTATGTCACGGAGCTGCTGTCAGCGCTGTATGTCACGGAGCTGCTGTCAGCGCTGTATGTCACGGAGCTGCTGTCAGCGCTGTATGTCACGGAGCTGCTGTCAGCGCTGTATGTCACGGAGCTGCTGTCAGCGCTGTATGTCACGGAGCTGCTGTCAGCGCTGTATGTCACGGAGCTGCTGTCAGCGCTGTATGTCACGGAGCTGCTGTCAGCGCTGTATGTCACGGAGCTGCTGTCAGCGCTGTATGTCACGGAGCTGCTGTCAGCGCTGTATGTCACGGTGCTGCTGTCAGCGCTGTATGTCACGGAGCTGCTGTCAGCGCTGTATGTCACGGAGCTGCTGTCAGCGCTGTATGTCACGGTGCTGCTGTCAGCGCTGTATGTCACGGAGCTGCTGTCAGCGCTGTATGTCACGGAGCTGCTGTCAGCGCTGTATGTCACGGAGCTGCTGTCAGCGCTGTATGTCACGGAGCTGCTGTCAGCGCTGTATGTCACGGAGCTGCTGTCAGCGCTGTATGTCACGGAGCTGCTGTCAGCGCTGTATGTCACGGAGCTGCTGTCAGCGCTGTATGTCACGGTGCTGCTGTCAGCGCTGTATGTCACGGAGCTGCTGTCAGCGCTGTATGTCACGGAGCTGCTGTCAGTGCTGTATGTCACGGAGCTGCTGTCAGCGCTGTATGTCACGGAGCTGCTGTCAGCGCTGTATGTCACGGTGCTGCTGTCAGCGCTGTATGTCACGGAGCTGCTGTCAGCGCTGTATGTCACGGTGCTGCTGTCAGCGCTGTATGTCACGGAGCTGCTGTCAGCGCTGTATGTCACGGAGCTGCTGTCAGCGCTGTATGTCACGGAGCTGCTGTCAGCGCTGTATGTCACGGAGCTGCTGTCAGCGCTGTATGTCACGGAGCTGCTGTCAGCGCTGTATGTCACGGAGCTGCTGTCAGCGCTGTATGTCACGGAGCTGCTGTCAGCGCTGTATGTCACGGTGCTGCTGTCAGCGCTGTATGTCACGGAGCTGCTGTCAGCGCTGTATGTCACGGAGCTGCTGTCAGTGCTGTATGTCACGGAGCTGCTGTCAGCGCTGTATGTCACGGAGCTGCTGTCAGCGCTGTATGTCACGGTGCTGCTGTCAGCGCTGTATGTCACGGAGCTGCTGTCAGCGCTGTATGTCACGGAGCTGCTGTCAGTGCTGTATGTCACGGAGCTGCTGTCAGCGCTGTATGTCACGGAGCTGCTGTCAGCGCTGTATGTCACGGAGCTGCTGTCAGCGCTGTATGTCACGGTGCTGCTGTCAGCGCTGTATGTCACGGAGCTGCTGTCAGCGCTGTATGTCACGGAGCTGCTGTCAGCGCTGTATGTCACGGAGATGCTGTCAGCGCTGTATGTCACGGAGCTGCTGTCAGCGCTGTATGTCACGGAGCTGCTGTCAGCGCTGTATGTCACGGTGCTGATGTCAGTGCTCTGTATTACGGTGCTGCTGTCAGTGCTCTGTATCTCCTGCACCCTCTTGTTTGCCTACCCTGGTCCCTGACCTTCCCTCTCCTCCATTGCCTTCATTAGCTCCATAGTCCTGAATTGTCAGAACAATTTCCCAAATAAAAAAAAAATGCTTGTAGTTATCGATCCCAAATTCACCTCATACATGTATTATGCTATTGTCCAGGTGGTGGGACTACGTGCTACCCCCTAATAATTACCCCGTGGCCGCAAATTCGACCTAAAGGTTTGCGAAATTCGCCTCCCATTGAAGTCAATGGAGCCCGCGGCGAACGGTCGTTTTCGCGAACGTTTGTGTCCGTTCGCGTTTCGCGTTCGCGAAACGTCCCGTCGGAAGTTCGTCCATCACTAGTCATTAACAGATTTTGCATTTAACCGTTTATTTTACATATTGAAACCTTGTGGTGTCCTGAATTGGTCCTGTTCTAACAAAAGCCTAAAATATGTGTTGTATTTTGTTATGTCAAGTGACATTTGCTCATTTATAGTTCATCTTTTTTTATCATTTCATTTCTAGCCCATTTACACACCACAATGCGCCCCTTACAGCACAGCTGCAGTGCAGTACACTACGCTAGCAAAAATGCATCAGGTCCGTTGCGGTGCATTCAAACTAATGGGCTGCTTAATACAATGCACATTATTGGACATGCATTAAATGCACTGGACCACCCACGTGTAAATGAGCCCTTAAGCCTCATACACACGATCGGATTGTTGGCTAACAAAACCGTTTACTTTTATCCGAAGGGCGTTGGCCCAAACTTGTCTTGCATACACCCGGCACACAATTGTTGGCCAATAAATAAGAACATAGTGACGTACTATGTTGTTTTTCAGCTCTTTAGCGCCACCCTTTGGGCTCCTTCTGGTAATTTCGTGTTAGTAGAACATTTCAGAAATTTGAAAAGGGTAAGTGGGATTTTTAAGGTGCCAAATTAGAACAAAATGATTTTATTAAAATAGAAATGTATTCAAACAGTAAAAACAGACATACAAAGAGTAAATGTTAATGTTACAGTACTAATACATGTGCTGAGATGAGATGAAATCAGTCAGTATGAGATTAAATTAGTCAGCACATGTATTAGTACAGCCCCCAACTTGAGAGACATTTTAGCCCCGGGAGCCCTAGAACCCCCCCTAATAAACATAATAATGCAGTAGGGACTTTAACTCCCTTTCTCACTGGCTTTTATGCCCGTAGGAAGTGTTTGGCCTGTAGAACATCCAAAGGAAGTAATGTAAAAAATAAATTTGAATTTGTGGCCACGGCTACTGGAAGGTTACACAAGATAAAAGATTTCATTACCTGTTCTACTGAAAGGGTTGTATATATGTTGGAGTGTACATGCAAACTGCAGTATGGGGGTCAAACATCCATCCAGACCACTGCTGGTAAGGGTGCTTGAGCACATCAGCATGATTGATAAAGGAAAAAAAAAAGAATACTGTGTTTCTAAACATTTTATGGATGTTCATGATAGAAATCCCAGCCAGTTAAAATTTTGGGCCATAGAAAAGTTAAAACATCATTGCAGATGGGGGAATTTCATAAGACAATTAAGCCAATGTGAATCAGCTTGGATATATGGGACCAAGGTTTTAACGCCTAGGGGGCTCAATATAGATTTTGATCTAAACTGTTTTATTTTTAATGGGTGATTTTAGAAAAACCTTCATAAATGCTCAGTAGGTAATATAATAATTTAAAATGTGTTTTAACTTTTTTATCTTCATACTAGTGTGTGTATTTATCATGGGAGTGGTGATCCTATATGTACATAAACATAGGAAGTACGTTGATAAAATAATTCAAATTTGCATATGATAATCGTAATTTTTATTTAGTGGTATATAATTTTACATTAATAAAGTCCTTAGTATAAATATCTCTAATTAAATATTCTTAAGATTTTTTGTATAAATGTATGTAATTAATATGTATGATTATAATTTGGTTATTTTAGTTTGTTAATAATGGTGTTTTTTTTGTGCTTAGTAATGCTAAATATGTGATATATTGTATACCGGAGATTGCTAAGTTAAGTCTGTGGGTGCATAGGGATTTATAACATCCTAACTGCAAGTTGGAGGACCGCAGCAGGAGAGACACATTTCCCTGTCTTAGAAATGTGTGACTTGGAGACAGTGGGAGGTCCTTTCCGTGCTGCAGACTGAGCCGCGGCAACGCCTGGTGGGTTGCTATAGCGACAATACACTATAATATAGCTTAGAAGGATCAGCCCACCCATCTACCGAGGAAGGTCACTGATTGGCCGATACGCGTCTAGAAGGGAGGAGCCGATAGTGACGTTCAGCCAGGCACTGTGAGTGTGTACATGGCGGCGTTACTCTGGAGTTTTATATGTGAATTTTAAAAGGTTTTATCTTGCAAGTGTAACTGATCTATATGGGGGCTTGGAATAAATTGGTATACAGAGTACACTATGGTCTCTATATTTGTTATTTTCATATCCTGAACTCATGGAATCTTGAGCAAAGCTGGAAGGTGATTTGTTTCCTTTGGAGACAAGTGTGCTGGGTTACCATTAGAAAAGAGCAATTTGAAGTATCCACCATTGATTGGGAAGAGGAAAAGAGAGCAAAGGACTCGTGGGGAGACCCGCTTATGTGTTTTGAATTCATCTGGGAGGTGAGCGCGCGTTTTTACTGGTGGTGGTGTGCACTCCTTTTGAGGACGAAAAATCACAGTGGTGGAATTGTGTGGAGACATCGAGCATAAGAAGAGTTTTTCATTCACTTTCATTTTTATTTTATTGAATGGACTATTTATTATTTAGAACTCATTGAGATTAGGGATTTGCACTGTAAATTTATAGTTTATACTCATAGCGCTACATTTATTCAGTACTATAACATTAACATTTACTCTTTGTATGTCTATTTTTACGGTTTGAATACATTTCTTTTTTTATAAAATCATTTTGTTCTAATTTGGCACCTTAAAGAGGAGCTGCACCTAAAAAAAAAATATTAAAAGCCAGCAGCTACTAATATTGCAGCTGCTGACTTTTAATAATATCACACTTACCTGTCCCAGGTTCCAGCGATGTCGGCGGCAGGTGACGAGCGATCGCTCGTCTCGGTGCAGCCACCGCCGCCATCCTCTGTCAGGGAATCGGGAAGTGAAGCATGAGGGCTTCACTGCCCGGTTCCCTACTGCGCATGCGCGAGTTGCGCTGCGCTTCTCTTATGGTCCCCCGCTGTGTCTCTGGGAACTGTGTGTTTCCCAGAACACAACGGGGGGGGGGGGGGGCGAGCCATGTGGGGGTGGGCCGAGCCATGCGGCGGTCTGGCCGGAAGTGGGTGCAGATACCTGGATTATCCAGGTAACTGCACCCCCCTCCCCCCCGAAAGGTGCCGATTGTGGCACCGGAGGGGGGGAGGGATAATACTAGCGGAACTTCCCCTTTAGGGTGAAGAACCGCTTTAAAAATCCCACTTACCCTTTTTAAATTTCTTAAATATTCTCTAAGGCCTGCTGTGGAGATGCCCCAAACTACACCTATTCTGGACAGGGGTACTGGACACTATTAACAGAGTGTTTCAGATTACCATACCTTCAGACCCGAAACCATGTCTCCTTGGGATCCTGGATGACGTTTCCATGGGTAACAATAATGGACAGGCCGTGGCCAGGGCCCTGTTCCAAGCACGGAAGATAATTCTTCGGGATTGGAAGGCACCCGAGCCCCCAACACTGGGGGAATGGATCGCCCAAATGGGGGATACTATTAAGATGGAAAAGTAAATTTTTCAACATAGAGGGCGACCGGAAAAATTTGAGAAACTCTGGGCGTTTTGGTTAGATGCTCCTGGTCTTTCACCGGTTGATTTAGTTCTGGACAGAATGCTGAGATAAGGGCTGGGGGAGTGAAACTAGAATAGGAGGGGCGGTGACTGTTAGAAACCCACTGAAAATACATAACTCTGTATGGGTGAATCAGGGGACAGGTGGAAGATAATACGTCAATCTCTGTGGAGGCTGGGGTGCCGAGGCATGTCAAGTGGTGAAATAACTGTATAGTTTATTTTTTTTTGTAAAGATGAACAAGTTTGTACACTGTGCCAAAGATTTGAACTTGAGATGTAAGCTGCAAGTTGTACTTAAATGTTTTGTTGTTTTTCAATAAACTTTCTCTGATATAAAAAAAAAATATTCTCTAAGGGATGTGGTGCTATATTTTTCTAGTTGATAAGCAAAATACCTTTTCTCCTTCGTGTTAGTAGAAGTTTGGTAAGTGTCGATTTGCGCTTTTCTTCCCACTTTTCATTACGCACTTTTTATTTTGCGCTTTTCATTTTGCGCTTTTCAGTTAGCTACTGAATGGCCGTTTGTCAACCAGCCATATTGCGGAGGAGATAGAGTCTTATTTATTATTGGCCTTGGAGTTATTGCTTTGACATAATTTTTTTGATTAAATTATGTTTTATTTTGGTATATTTTCTATATTTTTGGATGCATAGAATGCACTTTTTGGTTAAGTTCTATTGGCAGATAGCATGTTTTTTTTGTAATTTTATTTGTTTTCTTTTTTTTAATGCACAATACAAAAAATGTGGAGAATAATACTTGGTTATGTGTTTTACTTCAAATTAAATTTTGGGAGTGGGCAGTTAAATAAAAAAAAAAAAAATGTAAAATTAGCAAGGGACACCAACATACCCTGTTTCCCCAAAAATAAGACCTAGCGTGATTGTCGGTGATGGCTGCAATATAAGCCCTACCCCCAAATAAGCCCTACCCTGTTTCCCCCGAAAATAAGCCCTACCCTGAAAATAAAGGCCCGTACACACGATCAGACTTTTTGACAACAAACATGCAAATTAGCTGTTTTGGAGCAACATCCGACCGTGTGTACACTCTATCGGACAAACTTTTTCGTTTTTCATTGGACTTTTGTTGGCTGTGCGAACGGACAAACTTTCTGGCAACAAAAGTCCGATGGAGCAAAGTCTGATCGTGTGTACAGAAAACCATAGGACTTTTGTACAAAGTACAAACACGCATGCTCAGAACCAATGCAAAAGATCAGACAACAATACAGAAGTTGACCAAAGGTGGTGGTAAAGAGCAGAAAAACCACGTGATTTGGTCAAAGTTGGCTGAAAAAGTTCTGCCGTGTGTATGCAATACAAGATCTCGGCCGACGCCCTTTGTACAAAAATCCACAGGAAAGTTTGTACAAAGTCCAATCGTGTGTATGAGGCTTAAGACCTACAATGACTTTAACTAGGGCTTATTTGGGGGTAGGGCTTATATTGCAGCCATCACCGACAATCACGCTAGGTCTTATTTTCGGGGAAACAGGGTAGTTGTATCTTTGATCTTAAAAACTATGGGATAGTGGCATTGTGGTAACTTGCCTAAAAAAAAAAGAAAAAAAAAGCATAATAATATTATTCTTGATATCACTAGGAAAAAAAAAAGCCTTTGAAAATTTGTTTGCAATAACTCCATCAGTATCACCAGCAAAGCAGCTTCATTATTATTCCATTAAAGAAGAAGAGAGTGTGCGCTGTATTTCAAGATTTCATAATTTGCCACATCACGAATGTTAATTCTCCATTACGAACGCTAATTTACAAGACCGACCGCTTCTGGCTCATCCTTGCTTCTGAGCATGCATGTTTGTACTTTGGACGTTTGTCCGACTGACTTGTGTACACACGCTCGGAAAATCCAACAACAGGCATTTGTCCGCAGAAAATTTGAAAACCTGCTAGCCAACATTTATTCGCGGAAAACCCATCAACACACATTTCCCATCGGAAAGTCAGATCGTGTGCACGAGGCTTTAGAGCTTTCTCAAGTAATTTGCTTAATTCACCTTATTTTTTATGAATAAATGATCAATCATCTATGTTTAGGTCAATTTAAAAGTTTGCGGTACATGTTTTTGCGCTTACAAATACAGTGTTAACAGCAAGTTTCTTTGCAATGTCTATTGAAGAGAGGAAATTGAGCCACTTGAGCTTGTGCTTATTAAATTACAACTTTAAAATATTGGGAGGTTCATTTCATGTAGAAAATTAAGAAATACTATGCCACTGGATGAAAAGAGTTATAATTTAATAAAATGTAGCATATGTAAAATAACTTCTAAGCATAGAAGCATACAAAAAGCAGAAATTTGTATAATCTTGTATTTGTTTTTAAGTTCGTTTTAACTTCTTGCAACATTGCAAAAAAGATGTTATGCTGGAATCTTCATTCGCAAAACACATCTAACCTACATGGCAAAAAAAAATTCAGGATCAAGTGTAGTGGGGCTCCAAATGGGGATAATTACTGATGAAACCAATAATTTACCCAAACAGCCAATGGGGTTGATTTACTAAAACTGGAGCATGCAAAATCTGGTACAGCCTCTGCATCAGCTTCCAGGTTTTTTGTGAAAGCCTAACTGAAAAAGATGAAAATAGAAGCTGATTGGCTGCCATGTAGCAAATCTTGCACTCTCCAGTTTTAGTTTTTTATTACGGTAACCCCAATGTCTTAAATGGATTGTTTTGTTTGATTGGCTGGTGAATATAATGCTGGGTGTATTGTGACAAAAGTGAATGTTAACAAGATGCAGATGTCCTGATGAAATGTAGAAGCTTTAGATTTGGCACAGCAACAGCAAGTGTGACTCAAATGCTGGTAGCTGGTATGTTTTATGTGCCAAATCTTTTTTTTTTTAAGGCCGATTTAAAAGAAAAAGTAGAACGCAGGTTGGGCTTCCTGTGCTAAATCAGTTGTTAATTTACAAATTTAAAACTAGTTATAGAAATAATGCTCAGTGAAGTTAATTTAATTCAATATTTTTTATTTGATCAAATACAAAACTTATAATCATGTCAGAAGAAGGATTGAAAACTTGGCTTCTCAGATATCATTTACAGTGCCTTGCGAAAGTATTTGGCCCCCTTGAACTTTTCAACCTTTTGCCACATTTCAGGCTTCAAACATAAAGATATCAAATTTTTATTTTTTGTGAAGAATCACCAACAAGTGGGACACAATTGTGAAGTGGAACGAAATCTATTGGATTTTTGAAACTTTTTTAACTAATAAAAAAATGAAAAGTGGGAGCGTGCAAAATTATTCGGCCCCCTTGCGTTAATACTTTGTAGAGCCACCTTTTGCTGTGATTACAGCTGCAAGTCGCTTGGGGTATGTCTCTATCAGTTTTGCACATCGAGAGACTGAAATTCTTGCCCATTCTTCCTTGCAAAACAGCTCGAGCTCAGTGAGGTTGCGTTTGTGAACAGCAGTTTTCAGCTCTTTCCACAGATTCTCGATTGGATTCAGGTCTGGACTTTGACTTGGCCATTCTAACACCTGGATACATTTATTTGTGAACCATTCCTTTGTAGATTTTGCTGTATGTTTGGGATCATTGTCTTGTTGGAAGATAAATCTCCGTCCCAGTTTCAGGTCTTTTGCAGACTCCAACAGGTTTTCATCCAGAATGGTCCTATATTTGGCTGTATCCATCTTCCCCTCAATTTTAACCATCTTCCCTATCCCCGCTGAAGAAAAGCAGGCCCAAACCATGATGCTGCCACCACCATGTTTGACAGTGGGGATGGTGTGTTGAGGGTGATGAGCTGTGTTGCTTTTACGCCAAACATATCGTTTTGCATTGTGGGCAAGAAGTTAGATTTCGGTTTCATCTGACCAGAGCACCTTCTTCCATATGTTTGGTGTGTCTCCCAGGTGGCTTGTGGCAAACTTTAGACAAGACTTTTTATGGATATCTTTGAGAAATGGCTTTCTTCTTGCCACTCTTCGATAAAGGCCAGATTTGTGCAGTGTACGACTGATTGTTGTCCTATGAACAGAATCTCCCACCTCAGCTGTAGTTCTCTGCAGTTCATCCAGAGTGATCATGGGCCTCTTGGCTGCATCTCTGATCAGTCTTCTCCTTGTCTGAGCTGAAAGTTTAGAGGGAAGGCCAGGTCTTGGTAGATTGGCAGTGATCTGATACTCCTTCCATTTCAAAATTATCACTTGCACAGTGCTCCTTGGGATGTTTAAAGCTTGGGAAATCTTTTTGTATCCAAATCCGGCTTTAAACTTCTCCACAACAGTATTACGGACCTGCCTGGTGTGTTCCTTGGTCTTCATGATGCTCTCTGTGCTTTCAACAGAACCCTTAGACTATCACAGAGCAGGTGCATTTATACAGAGACTTGATTACACACAGGTGGATTCTATTTATCACCATCAGTCATTTAGGACAACATTGGATCATTCAGAGATCCTCGCTGAACTTCTGGAGTGAGTTTGCTGCACTGAAAGTAAAGGGGCCGAATAATTTTGCACGCACCACTTTTCAGTTTTTTATTTGCTAAAAAAGTTTAAATTATCCAATAGATTTCGTTCCACTTCACAATTTTGTCCCACTTGTTGGTGATTCTTCACAAAAAGTTAAAATTTTATATCTTTATGTTTGAAGCCTGAAATGTGGCAAAAGGTTGAAAAGTTCAAGGGGGCCGAATACTTTCGCAAGGCACTGTATATTGGTCTCTATATCCACTCTAATATTAACTCCAATATTAGTTAAATGGACATATTTACTTTTAAGCTGAACTCAAGGCAAACATTCCCATATTATCTGCATATATCATATGCAGCCACTTGTGCCTGTCAAATGCAGCCACTTGTGCCCATCATATGCAGCCACTTGTGCCTATCATATGCAGCCACTTGTGCCCATCAAACACAGCCACTTGTGCCCATCAAACACAGCCACTTGTGCCCGTCAAACGCAGCCACTGTGCCCACTGACCCCCCCCCCCCAACTTGCGGGGCTCACAGCTCTGACAGCACCCTCAACCTCCCCCTGCGCGGCTCTGACACTTACCGCGACCACAGCTCCAGAGACATTGTCTCTGAGGCCTCTTTCTAAGCACCAGACATCCAATAATGTGGCCTGGCACTTTGGCCAATCAGGAAACAGGTCTGACGCCCTGCCTCATGATTGTCTGGGAGGAAGGTTAGCGTGAAAATAGTGAAAATTAATTCGCTATCGTCACACAATTGGGTGGGCTCAGGGCGCACCCTCTGCTCCCTGAGCCCACTCTATTTTGAAGCCACTCCTCCCGCACCTGCCATAGGAATCCATGTGTCTGGCATCCTGAAAGGGGCCGAGCGCATGGATGGGGGGCGGTGCCCGTGCGCCCATAGTGCACGGGCCACCACTGGTCAGAAATGCAACAGTCACCAGCTACGCACAGTGCAGATTGTAGATGTATGAAAGAGAATTGGATTTCAGCTCTGTGCTCTGTAGGGTTTCCCAACTTCTCCAAGGGATCCTGGGTTCCACCAGCCCCCTGCCCAAAGTGACTCCCGTCACAGCGGTGAAGTGACGTTAGTTTTAGCTGCACTTTATCGCTGTTATGTAGGCACTTTTGACTGCTAGAAGGGCACTTTTAACCCCCGCTAGCTGCCAAAGAAAGGGTTAATAACACCCATGTTGCGGCACTGCAGGGCTCCGGCAGTGCTGCCCATTCAATTGCCCCAAAGATGCTGCTTGCAGGACTTTTTTTTACCCATCCTGCAAGCGCACCACCCCAGTATGAAAGCACTCAGGCTTTCAAACTGGGGTGGCTTGAGAGGCGATTTTCAGGTGCTTTACAGTCGCTATTTTTAGAGCTAAAATGCCTGAAAAGCACCCCAGTGTGAAAGAGGTCTAAGGTCCTTCACTAATACAAGCCAGTTCACCCTGAGGGAGCATGTGGCTGGGGATTCCGATTTTACTGCCCCTCCCCCATCCTGGCACCCAAGGGTGGCTGATGCCAGCCCTGCCAGCCAGCATGCCCCTAGGGAAGATGGGGGCTTAGTGCCCAAGTAAAAAGGGGTTCCTGTCCTCAGGGGTGATAGGGTCCCTGTCCTGAGAGCAGCTGAAGTCCCTGTCCCCAGGTGAGAAGGGGTCCCTGTCCCCAAGTGAGAAGGGGTCTCTGTCCCCAGGGGTGATGGAGTCCCTAATAGGGTCCCCCCTATTGCAGTGTCCTCTGTCCCCCTTCACATCACTCCCATAGTGCCCGCTGCCCCCTCCATGGCAAGTTTCCTGTGCCCCCCAAAGCAGTGTCCTCTGTCCCTTCCCCCCCTGCCCACGGTGGTGTCCTCTGGCCCCGTAGTGTCCTCTGCCCCCAGAGTGTCCTCTGTCCTCTGCCCCCAGAGTGTCCTCTGTCCTCTGCCCCCATAGTGTCCTCTGTCCTCCGCCCCCATAGTGCCCTCTGCACCTATAGTGTCCTCTGTAATCTACCCCCATAGTGTCATTGGTCCTCTGTCCCCATAGTTTCCTTTGTCCTCTACCCCCATAGTGTCCTCTGTCCTCTGCCCCCATTGTGTCCTCTGCCCTGTGCCCCCATAGTGTCCTCTGTCCTCTGCTCCCATAGTATTCTCTGCCCCCCCAGTGTCCTTTGTCCTCTGCCCCCATAGTATCCTCTGTCCTCATAGTGTCCTCTGCCCCTATAGTGTCCTCTGCCCTCTGCCTCCATAGTGTTCTCTGTCCTCTGCCCCCATAGTGTCCTCTGCCCCCATGGTGTCCTCTGCCTCCCTTGTACCCCACCCCAAAAATACACACTGTGTAGGAACTCTCCTACCTTACACAGTTGTAGAGCACAGAGGTGAGTAGCTGGTATCACAGGGCTGGATGAGGGCGGGAAATGCTGAAGTTAACTTTTTACATCAACAGGCTGGTGATTGGTTGTACCCAGCAAACAATCACCCGCTGTTTAATGTAAAAAGTTAACTTTAGCGGTTCCCACCCCCATCCAGCCCTGTGATATCAGTTGCTCGCCGCTGTCCAACTATTATTATTATTAATATTATAATACACAATTTATATAGCGCCAACAGTTTACTCAGCGCTTTACAATGTATAAGGGGGGCAACACAATTACAGTACAATACAAAAGGTACAGGAGGGCCCTGCTCATAGAGCTTACATTCTAAAGGGAGGGGGTGGTGGTACAAAAGGTAATAGCTACAGAGAATGATTTGATGGGGGTGGCTCGGGGACAGTTGTTAGGTGGGTGTGGGATAGGCTTCCCTGAATAAATGAGTTTTCAGGAATCTCCTAAAGGTGGACAGGGTAGGGGCTAATCGGACAGACTGGGGCAGGGAGTTCCAGAGAATGGGAGAGGCTCTGGAGAAGTCTTGAAGTCGAGCATGAGAGGAGGTAACAAGGGAGCTAGAAGGCAGGAGGCCCTGGGAGGCGCGGAGGGGGCGATTTGGGTGATATCTGCAGATGAGGTTGGTTATGTAGATGGGGGCGATGTTGTGGATGGCTTTGCATTTTATGGTTAGCATTTCGAATTTTACACGGTGGGGTAGGGGAAGCCAGTGAAGGGATTGGCAGAGAGGGGCGGCAGTCACGGATTGATTAGTGAGGTGTATTAGTCTAGCAGCAGCATTCATAATAGACTGAAGGGGGGAATAGCCTGCTTAAGGGTAGGCCATTAAGGAGAGAGTTGCAGTAGTCAAGGCGGGAAATAATCAAGGAGTGAATGAGTTGCTTTGTGGTATCATTAGTCAGGAAGTGTTGAATTCTGGAGATATTGTGGAGGTGAAGACGGCAGGATTTAGCCAGTGATTGGATATGGGGGCTGAAGGAGAGGTTAGAGTCAAGGATTACACTCAGGACCCTGGCATGTGTGGAGGGACAAATGGTTGTGTTGTTGATATTAATGGTGAAGGAGGAAATATAACAAGCTCAGTTTTAGAAAGATTGAGTTTGTCATCCGTACTGATATGTCATTCAGTAAGTTGGAGATCTGTGAGGAGATCGAGGGGGTGAGTTGAGGAGTGGAGAGATAGATCTGGGCGTCGTCTGCATAGAGGTGGTATTGGAAACCATGGGAGGTTATCAACTGGCCCAGGGAAGAGGTATAGAGCAATGAAGAGTACAGGGGGAACATGTCTGTGGGCCAGTTGCCCGCAAATTAATCACGGGCACTGACAGGCCGGGCAATTAGCAGTGGCAGGTAGTATGCGGCCCGCGGGTTGCAGACCCCTGTTTCAGAGTATTGTTTCCAAGTAGGGATGAGCCGAACACCCCCCAGTTTGGTTCGCACCAGAACCTTCAAACGGAAATAAAATTTGTACGAAATTTAGAACCCTATTAAAGTCTATGGGACTCGAACGTTTGAAATTAAAATTGCTAATTTTAAAGGCTAACATGCAAATTTATACACAAATTTGGTGCAAACGGTCCACAAAGTTCTGAATTCGCCGAACAGACGAACGGCCGATGTTCGAGTTGAACATGCGCTCGAGTCGAACATCGAGCTCATCCCTATTTCCAAGTGGTAAAGACTGGGATTTCAGTTTTCTCTAAGTTTGGCAGTTCTGAATCAGGGTCTGGAGCTTGGAGACTGTAAAGAAATTTGGGTGGGGAAAAAGTCTACAATCCTCTGTCTAAGTCTTACTAGAGACCTGCAGGTTGTGTGAGTGTGAAGGTGTGTATAAAGGAGGAATTGGCCGAAGCTCAGGGCCCCCATCAGCAGAAAGCTGTGTGCTCTCGTTTGGAAAGGAACAGAGGTGTTCTACTCAGGAGACTGTACTCCATGTTGGAGCGATTGCTTTTCCATTGGACTGAGAGAGTCGAGGCAGATACGCGCAAGTCTGGGAGATTGAGAGAGGGTCTGGGAGACTGAGAAAGTCAGGACAACTAGGCGAGTCCAGGAGACTGAGGAAATCCATAAGTCTCAGAGGAGTGAGAGAGCCTGGAGTGTCAGGACAACCACTAAAGAGAGGCCAGAGTGGACTTGTGTGGCAGGGAGCAATTGTAAGGCTGACACCTGGACTTACAGTGGTTGCAGGGAGCAGCAAGCAAACTATATTCTGGTGTACAGCTGGGAATTGTGACTAAAGATTTAGGGAACCAAGAAAGCCCAGAGAGCCCGGAGAAGCTGGATGAGACGGTCTATGAGATCAGTGACAAGAGCAGCGGTGCTGCTGACAATAGAGTCAGGTGGCTTAGCATTTTCTATTGACTGTTTTGCTCTATGAAGCTAACAACACTGTGTAGGACACCTCTGTGTTGAACTTTTCTTTTCCTTTTTCGATAAAAGTGGGCTGGCAAATCCTTAACCACGGTTCAGACTGACATCACTCACTTGAAGGGTGGGTGCAATACTACTGAGCTAAACATCTCCATAGCACAGTATATATAAACATCGCTGGTTCTAACAGGTAGAGGAAGATGCTAGTAAATCAGACATAAACTTGTGTGAAATAAATGCAGTTTTGCTGGTCTGAAGATCACACCCTTAATGTGGTCAATTAGAATAAGCATCATTTCTCTATTTTACAGAGGTTAAACACTGGCTTTTCAAATTGCCTGACCACTGGCAGGAAACAACTAGCACAATCGTGCAGCTCTTGATGTTCATTTTTTGCATCTGTTTTTTGTTTTGTTTTTGTTTATATGAGCTATCTATTAACTAGAGTTCATAGGAGTGGGAAAAGGGATTTGTTAGGCAAAGAGCAATAAAAATATGTAAAAAATTGAATTTCTTCATCCATTTAGGCCAATATGTATTCTGCGACATAAAATTGGTAAAACAAAAATAGCGTATATTGGTTTGCGCAAAAGTTATTGCATCTAAAAACTATGGGATATTTTTATTTTTACTAGTAATGGCAGCGATTTTAGCGGAACTGCGACATTGCTGCTGTGACATTACAAATGGGAACACCTAACTGATACATTTTTGGGGACCAGAGACACCAATACAGTGATCAGTCCTAAAAAAATACAGTGTCACTGTATACATGACACTGGCAGGGAAGGGGTTACCATCAGGGGCCATCAAAGGGTTAAGTGTGCTCCCAGGGAGTGCTTTCTAACTGTGTGGGGAATGAACTGATTTGGAGGAACACAAGATTAGCAGAAACACAAGATCTCTCTCTTCCTCTTTGACAGAACAGTGGTCTGCCTTGTTTACATAGGCAGACCGCCGTTCTGCCTCTCCAGGGAACGATCGGCGGGTCCTGGCGGCCATTGCGCCCACTGGACTCGCTGATTGGCTCCCACTGTGTCCAATCATATACAGGTATGTTGTTTTGCGCAGCTGAGCAGCCCTGCCAAGTAAATGTGCGGTGGGCAGTCCGGAAGTGGTTAAAGGACCCTGTTCTTTCTCAACCTTTCTCAGCCTTTCTCAACCTTTTTACCTCTGAGGAACCCTTGAAATAATGATAAGGTTCTTGGTGAATCCTGGCCAAAATGATTATACCTATAGCTCATGGTACATTACTGTAATCGATAAGTTGAAGAACAGTTAAATAAAAGAATAAGGTGACTTATCCAGGGTATTTTTACACTCAAAGCATATCATTTTATATCAACCCTCTACAAAATGATTTCAGTATCACCCTACAAAATTATTTAAACCAACTTAAAGAGGAAGTAAACCCTGATGAGTTTACTTCCTCTTTGATTCCCTGAAAAGGTAAAGCATAATGGACTACTATGCATTGCATAGTAGTCCATTATGTGTCACTTACCTGACACAGGAGCCAGCGAAGTCACCGCTGTCCCCTGTAGTCCGCCGCATCCATCTTCTCGGTGGGTCTCGCTGCTCCGCCTTTGTCATTCAGCGAAGCTGCGATGACGTCACTCCCGCGCATGCGCACTGGAGCCGCCACTCGTGGCATATCGCCGTTGACAGCGGCGCGCTCAGTGAGCCTGCACGCCGCTGTCTACGGCGCATGCGCCATAGACAGCGGTGCCTGTCTTTCGGCAAATATCTTCTAAACCATGTAGGTTTAGGAGATATTTCTTGGACCTACAGGTAAGTCTTAATATAGGCTTACCTGTAGGTCAAAGTTGGTTGTAAGTGTTTACAACCACTTTAAACCATGTTGTCTGACCAAAACTAATCAGTAAAAGATGATCTATCAGGATGGAGCTACCCAATACCATGTTTTATTATAAGGAACATTTTCTTGATGGTGGAGGGTGGCTATAACCTACCCATACTCTATCTGGAAAAAAAGTTTTGCCTTTTGTTATACTTCAAAATGTTTCTTAACTGGAGATCCTTCTAGTAACAGCACTTCCTGTTGCAAGTTGACAGTGCTAAGCCCCTGCCTCACAATTAGTGGGAACGTTGTCAACTTCTTTCAGTTGGTCATTGGACCGCTTGTCAAGCCTATTACTTGAAAGTGTATTCATACCCCTTGAAATTTTCCACATTTTGTCATGTTACGACCATTACAACATTTTATTGAGGTTTTATGTGATAGACCAACACAAAGTGACACATAATTGTGAAGTGGAAGGAAAATGATAAATGGTTTTCAAATCTTTTTACAAATATCTGAACAGTGTGGCCTGCATTTGTATTCAGCCCCCTTTACTCTGATACCGCTAGCTAAACTCTAGTGGAACCAATTGCCTTCAGAAGTCACCTAATTGGTAAATAGAGTCCACCTGTGTGTAATTTAATCTCAGTATAAATACAGCTATTCTGTGAAGCCCTCAAAGGTTTGTTAGAGAACCTTAGTGAACAAACAGCATCATGAAGGCCATGGAAAACATCAGACAGGTCAGGGATAAAGTTGTGTAGAGGTTAATCGCAGGGTTAGGCTATAAAAAAAATACCAAGCTTTGAACATCTCACGGAGCACTGTTCAATCCATCATCCAAAAATGGAAAGAGTACGGCACAACTGCAAACCAACCAAGACAGGCCGTCGACCTAAACTGACAGGCCGGGTAAGGAGAGTAATTATCAGAAAGGCAGCCCATGATAACTCTGGAGGAACTGCATAGATCCACAGCTCAGGTGGGAGAATCTGTCCACAGGACAATTATTAGTCATGCACTCCACAAATCTGACCTTTATGGAAGAGTGGCAAGAAGAAAGTCATTGTTGAAAGAAAGCCATAAGAAGTCCTGTTTGCAGTTAGCGAGAAGCCATGTGGGGGACACAACAAACATGTGGGAAAAGGTGCTCTGGTCAGATGAGATTAAAATTAAACTTTTTGGCCTAAAAGCAAAACACTATGTGTGGCGGAAAACTAACACTGCACATCACCCTAAACACACCATCTCCACCGTGAAACATGGGAATGGCAGCATTACGTTGTGGGGATGCTTTTCTTCAGTAGGGATAGGGAAGATGGTTAGAGTTGATGGGAAGATGGATGGAGCCAAATACAGGACAATCTTAGAAGAAAACTGTCAGGTACTCACCAAAGCCGAAGTGCTGAGAGCGGCTTCCCTTGCAGCTGGGTGCACAGTACCCCTGAGGGTGGAACAGTGGGTACAGGGCACGGAGAGGCATGGGTTGCCAGCAGGTGACTTGTATGCAGCAGGTCTTCTGAAGGAAGAGATGCCCGTGCAGAAGATCTTGGAACTGGTAGAAGTAAACGCCTGCCAGGGGTTCCAACACCTGGAGTGAAGGCCGAGGGTCAAACACAGGTACAGTCCGCGAGATAAAGAATATTCCAGAGGCAGGCCGAGGGTCAAGCACAGGTATCCGTCCGTAAGCCAGCAAGGCTAAGTGCAGAAAGTCCGTTTAAACAAGCCAGGGGTCAGATCAGGAGAGAATCAGAGTAGTCTTCAAACAAGCCGGGGTCACAACAGGAAGTAGTCAACAGAAAACAGGAAACAGGAAACAGGAACCAGGAACACAGGTGAGCTGAGGAGACAAACCAGCAAATACACAGAGCACATTGATGCCTTTTATAGGACTGTCAGGCCAATCAGGTAAGGCCCATAGCCGTGTGCATAGGTTTGCACATGCGTGTACGACATTGTATCGTACGACGCATATGCATGCGTCGTTGTGCAGCTCTTCCCCGCAGGCACACGGGGAAATGCCGACGTTGAAGTCTGGTGATTCTCTGACAGTGCCCCCCCCCAAGGGGCAGCCTCCGGATGCCCAATCTGGCTGGTAGCTTGGGGTGTCTCCGGTAGAAATCCCGTATCAGGCAAGGAGCGTGGATGTTACTGGAGGGTTCCCAAGAACTGTCTTCAGGGGGATACCCTTTCCATTTTACCAGATATTGGGTCTGTCTTCCCCTTCTTCGACAGTCCATTATGGCTTCCACCTCAAATTCTTCCTCACCTTCGACTTTGACGGGTGGAGGTGGTGCCACTTGTCTTCCGGTGAAGGAGCTTGGAATCACTGGTTTTAATAGGGATGCATGGAACACCGGGTGAATTTTGTATGAACTAGGTAACGCCAGTTCAAAAGCTACTGGGTTTACCACCCTTTTGATTTCAAAGGGGCCAATGAACTTGGGACCGAGCTTCCGAGACGGGTATGGCAATCTCAGGTTGGCAGAAGATAACCAAACCTTATCCCCGATCTTGAAACTTGGGCAACTCCTTCTTCCTCTATTATAGTACACCTCATAGTCTCTTTGAGCCTTCTTCATGGCCTCCTGAATCTGTAGGAAATTGTCCTGAATTGACTTTACCCGTTCTTGGACTGCAGGAGCGGAGACTTCAGGGACGGAATCTGGCAAGAAAGAAGGGTGGTAGCCATAGTTCGCCCAAAATGGAGTTTGGTTGGTAGCGGAATGTACAGAGTTATTATAAGCAAATTCCGCGCAGGGCAGGAGAGAAGACCAATCGTCTTGGGAGCGGGAGCAAAAGCAGCGGAGGTATTGCTCTAACGTTTGATTCGTCCTTTCTGTTTGCCCATTGCTTTGCGGATGGTATGCGGAAGATAGGGAGGTCTTGATCTCCAGTGCCTTGCAGAGATTCTTCCAAAATTTGGAGGTGAATTGAATTCCTCTATCAGACACGATATTGGAGGGGACACCATGTAGCCTCACAACTTCCTTGATGAAAATATTTGCTGTAGCCGCAGCAGAGGGAGTGCCACACATGGGTAGGAAGTGTGCCATCTTCGAGAGGCGATCTACTACTACTAGGATCGTGGTAAACTTGTCTGAAGATGGCAGATCCACAATAAAATCCATAGAGATCTCTCTCCAGGGACGTTCGGGAACAGGTAAGGATCTCAACAGGTAAGGATCTCCCCATGCTTTGGTGTTAGCCCCCTTATTTCGTTGGCAGGTAATACAAGACTGGACATAGTTCCTGCAATCCTTCCTCTAACCTGGCCACCAGAAAGAACGATAGATCAGATCAGCAGTCTTCTGGACCCCAAAATGTCCTGCCATCTTATGATCGTGAAAGGTCTGCAAAATCCGGAGCCTTACAGAGGGAGGAATGAATATCTTGTTGTGTGCCCATAGTAAACCCTCTTTCTTTTCTAGGGAGGATGCTGTCGTTTCGGAAATTTGACCGGTGGCTTGTTTAATGGCTGATTCTAGGTCTGGCTGAATGATTTGGAGGAAGTTGTGTGGAGACAGAATAGTTGCAGGTTCAGATGGCTCTTCTGCTTCTGGAAACATTCGGGAGAGTGCGTCCGCTTTTCCATTTTTGGAACCGGGGCGGTAGGTGATGTGGAAATTAAACCTGGAGAAAAAGAGGGCCTAGCGTGCTTGTCGGGGTCTGAGGCGTTTGGCAGCTCTAAGGTACTCCAGGTTCCTGTGGTCTGTGAAGATCATGATGGGTTGAGACGCACCCTCCAATAGATACCTCCACTCTTCCAGGGCGAATTTTATAGCGAGAAGTTCTCGGTCCCCGACATCGTAATTCCTCTCTGGAGGACTGAGTTTTCGGAAGGCGAAGGCAACTGGGTGAAGGAGGGCCTTCAGGCCACTCCTTTGGGAAAGAATCGCCCCTGCTGCGGATTCGGAGGCGTCTACCTCCAATACATAAGAAAGACTTGGGTCGGGATGCCAGAGGATAGGTGCTGATGTGAAAAGTCTCTTTAGTTCATCAAAAGCTTCCTGAGCTTGCTGAGACCACTGGAATTTAACTTGCTGACGGGTTAGTTGAGTAATAGGGGAAATGATCGTGGAGAATCCCTGAATAAACCTGCGATAAAAGTTGGCGAAGCCAACAAATCGCTGAACAGATCTCTTGTCTGTGGGTGGCCATTCTTGGATAGCTTTGACCTTTTGTGGGTCCATTGATATTCCCCCTGTGGTGATGATGAACTCGAGGAATTGGATAGTGTCTCTTTCAAACTCACATTTCTCTCCTTTTAGGTAGAGCCCGTGCTCTCTGAGGATGAGGAGGATCTTCCTGACGTGTGTTCGGTGTGTTTCTAGTGAGTTGGAGAAAATCAAAATATCGTCAAGATACACAATTACAAAGTTGTCTAGATACTCACGGAAAATATCGTTGACGAGGTGTTGGAATGTGGCCGGGGCATTGCAGAGCCCGAAGGGCATCACTAGGTATTCAAAGTGTCCGAATCTAGACCTGAAAGCCGTTTTCCACTCATCTCCATCGCGGATTCGGACTAAATGATATGCTCCCCGCAGGTCTAGTTTAGTGAATACCTTAGCAGTTCTTAGGCGTTGGAAGAGTTCAGAGATGAGGGGAAGTGGATACCGATTCTTAATAGTAATTTTATTAAGTTCTCTGTAGTCCACACAGGGCCTGAGTGAACCATCCTTTTTCTCAACGAAAAAGATGCCTGCGCCAGCTGGAGAAGAGGATGGTCGGATAAATCCTTTTTCTAGGTTTTCATCAATGTAAGAACGCAGAGCTTCCAATTCGGTTTCCGATAATGGGAAGATCCGCCCGAATGGTAATTCGGAACCGGGCAGCAGATCAATCGGGCAGTCATAGGGCCGATGGGGCGGCAGAGTATCAGCTTTCTTTTTGTCAAAAATGTCCAAAAAGTCACGATAAGCTGAGGGGACATGCGGGAGATTATCAAGACTAGTCTGTATTGTCAAGCAAGAGGTGGACTTGTGGGAGGTTGGCCGGAGACAGTGCTGTGAACAGTAGGGAGAAGAAAAGCGTACTTCCTTCTTATTCCATTTAATCAGTGGGTCGTGGGCTTGTAACCAAGGAAACCCGAGGATGATCGGAAACATCGGAGAATGGATAATGTCGAAGCGAAGAAATTCGCGATGGCCAGAATCAGTGGATGTCAAGATTGGTACCGTTTCTTGGGTCACGGGACCAGAGCAGGGTAGGGAGCCGTCAGCCAGGTGGATTTGAAGATGTTGTTTCTTAGTGCAGAGAGGGATGTGCAGTTTCCGAGCTAAAGTTAAGTCCATGAAACAACTGCAGGCTCCTGAGTCAATGATGGCCCCCAGCCGAACCTCCTCTTCCGCCACCTGTAATGAAATCGGGAGGACAAGATGAGATTGGGTGAAACCTGAAATTTGAGAATTCACCGCAGCATGAGGTCGGCACTTACTGGGCCTTACAGGACAGCTGCGCAGAAAATGGCCCGATTCACCACAGTACAGACAAAGATTGGCTTGACGCCGACGGAGTCTCTCATCAGGGGTGAGTGGAGCCCGGACTAGGCCCAGCTGCATGGGTTCACTGTCAGCAGAGGAGGAAGGGACTGGAGCCGGTATAGGCAAGGGGGTACCCGGGGTAGCATCCACGTGGGTTTAGATGATTGAAAGCGCTCAGAGCGACGCTCCCGTAAACGTCGGTCAAGCTTGGTAGCCAACTGGACCAGGTCTTCTAAAGATGCAGGGGTATCTACCCGGGCCAGTTCGTCCTTTAGGGTCTCAGAGAGGCCTAGGCGGAATTGATATTTAAGGGCAGCCTCGTTCCAGTCAGTGTCCCCAGAGCATTTGCGAAACTCTACGATATAGTCCTCTACTGGTCTTTTTCCCTGGGTTAGGGAGTGCAGGATGGCTTCGGCCGTAGCGGTGCGTTGAGGGTCATCATACAATTGTGACATGGCTACAAAAAAGGACTCTACGGAATCGAGAAGGGAGCTCTTCTGCTCCAGGAGGTTATGGGCCCAGGACTGTGGTTCATCGGAAAGCAGGGAGATGATGAACCCCACCTTCACTGATTCAGAGTGGAAAGTCCGGGGCTGCAGGGCCAGGTACAGGAGGCATGCGTTTTTGAACGCCCTAAACTTCTTTCGGTTGCCTGAAAAACGCTCAGGAGTAGGGACCCTGGGTTCCGGAAAGTTCATGACTACTGCAGGTGTAGCACTGCCTTGAATCTGCGAAGCGGAAGAGCTGCTGGCTGTAGAAGGCGAAGGATCCGATGGATTGGGAGAGATCGCCAGGTGCTGTAGCCGGCCTTCAATCTGAAAGTAGCCATCCTGGAGTCGCTGCACTGCCTGAGTGAGGGCTGCAACCTGCTGGCAGAGAGCCTCAAGAGGTGAGCCAGCTCTGTCGGCTTCTGACATTTGGCTGGTTTGTACTGTCAGGTACTCACCAAAGCCGAAGTGCTGAGAGCGGCTTCCCTTGCAGCTGGGTGCACAGTACCCCTGAGGGTGGAACAGTGGGTACAGGGCACGGAGAGGCACGGGTTGCCAGCAGGTGACTTGTATGCAGCAGGTCTTCTGAAGGAAGAGATGCCCGTGCAGAAGATCTTGGAACTGGTAGAAGTAAACGCCTGCCAGGGGTTCCAACACCTGGAGTGAAGGCCGAGGGTCAAACACAGGTACAGTCCGTGAGATAAAGAATATTCCAGAGGCAGGCCGAGGGTCAAGCACAGGTATCCGTCCGTAAGCCAGCAAGGCTAAGTGCAGACAGTCCGTTTAAACAAGCCAGGGGTCAGATCAGGAGAGAATCAGAGTAGTCTTCAAACAAGCCGGGTCACAACAGGAAGTAGTCAACAGGAAACAGGAAACAGGAACCAGGAACCAGGAACCAGGAACCAGGAACACAGGTGAGCTGAGGAGACAAACCAGCAAATACACAGAGCACATTGATGCCTTTTATAGGACTGTCAGGCCAATCAGGTAAGGCCCATAGCCGTGTGCATAGGTTTGCACATGCGTGTACGACATTGTATCGTACGACGCATATGCATGCGTCGTTGTGCAGCTCTTCCCCGCAGGCGCACGGGGAAATGCCGACGTTGAAGTCTGGTGATTCTCTGACAAAAACCTGTTAGCCCTTGTACACGCGGTCAGACATTTAGACGGAAAATGTCTGATCGGACCATGTTGTCGGATAATCCAACTGTGTGTGGGCACCATCGGACTGTTTCCATCGGAATATCCGATGGACAAAGTTTTAGAGCTGGGCTCTAAAACTTTCCGACAACATGATCCGATCGGACTTTGTCCAATTGTGTGTAGCGAATTCCGATCGGACAAAGTGCCACGCATGCTCAGATCAAATTCCTAGACCAAAGCTATTGGCTACTAGCCTGAACGTAGTCCCGTCGTAACGAAATAATGTCATCACGTAATGTACGATCGGATTTTCCGACAACTTTGTCCGACCGTGTGTATGCAATGGATTTTGTTGTCGGAATGTCCGACCGTGTGTACAAGGGCTAAGAGTCTGCAAATGACTTGAGACTGGGCCGGAGGGTTAACTTCCAGCAGAACAACAACCCTAAACATGCAGCCAGAGCTACAATGGAATGGTTTAGATCGGATCTTGCTCTTATCTGGCTCTCTTCCCACTGATACAAGACACTATTCCTCCCACTGACACCAACAACTGGGCAATATTTCTGCTACTGACATTAACAATGGGGCACTACTCCACCCACTGAGACTAATGATAGGGCACGATTCCTCCCACTGAGACCAATGATGGGGCACTATATCTCCCACTGACACCAGCGATAGGGCACTATTCCTCCCCCTAATACCAAAGATGCATTGTACCAAATGCCAGAATAATTTCTACTCCTAATGGCCACAGTCCAGCCCCCCGAAAAGTCTGGAGGACAGTAAACTGGCCCTTTGTTTAGAAAGTTTGGAGACCCCTGGTTTAGATCAAAGCATATTCATGTGTTAGATGCCCCAGTCAAAGTCAAGACCTAAATCCAATTGGGAATTTGTGGCAAGACTTGAAAATTGCTGTTCACAGATGCTCTCCATTCAGTCTGACAGAGCTTGAGCTGTTTTGCACAGAAGAATGGGCAAAAAATGTCACTCTCTAGGTGTGCAAAGCTGGTAGAGACATCCCCAAAAAGACTTGCAGCTGTAATTGCAGCGAAAGGTGGTTCTACAAAGTATTGACTCAGGGGGGCTGACTAAAAATAATCTTTAGACATATGCAATTTGTTTAGTTCTAAAATTGTTCATTTGGAAATATCCGAATTTCTGAATTTTTCCAAATATTTGGAAATTCTAAAACTCTGAAATTCTGAAATCCGAAAACTAGAACTTTCGGAAATTCAGAAATTCAAAATTTGGAAATTCAGAAATCCAAAAATAAGAATGAAAATCCGTAAATTCAAAAGAACGAAAATCTGAAAATAAGAACGAAAATCCAAAAATTTGAAAATCTTAAAAAATAACTAACTAATAATAACTTAACTATTACTAACTGTTAAATTATAGGTCTTGTAGTTTCCTTTGAAATTTGTCTGTTAGTGAACGACGTAACAAATACGAATTTATCTGAAGTTACGAATTATCTGTAATAACGAATACCGTATCTAAACGAATGGAACATAACATTATAAATAACAATAAAAATGTATTATTATTATTATTTACTATTATTTTGTTCTGTTCCATTATTTTAGATGTGGCATTCTTTATTTCGGATACTTCAGATAAATTTGTAATTTTTACGTTCACGAATAGCCAGATTTGAAAGGAAAATCCAGTACCTATAATTTAATAGTTCAGGATTCAAATCTCCTTCAGGATTTTCTGGTAGAGTGCAGAATTCATGGTTTCATCAATGATCGCAGGTCATCCAGGTCCTGAAGCTGCAATACAGCCCCAGACCATCACACTATCACCATGTTTGACTGTTGGCATGATGATCTTTTTATGAAATGCTGTGTTGGTTTTACCTGGGACGCACACCTTCCAAAAAGTTAAACTTTTGTCTCATCAGTCCACAGAATATTTGCCCAAAAGTCTTGGGGATAATCAAGATGTTTTCTGGCAAATGTAAGAAAAGCCTTTGTGTTCTTTTTGGTCAGCAGTGGTTTTGGCCTTGGAACTCTCCCATGGATGCCATTTTTGCCCAGTCTCTTTCTTATTGTTGAATGATGAACACTGATCTTACCTGAGGCAAGTGAGGCCTGCAGTTCTTTAGATGTTGTTCTCGGTTATTTTATGAACTCCTGGATGAGTCGCCATTGTGCTCTTGGAGTAATTTAGTTGGTCGGCCACTCCTGGGAAGGTTCACCGCTGTTCCAAGTTTTTCTCCTTTTGTGGATAATGGCCCTCACTGTGGATCGCTGGAGTCCCACAGCCTTAGAAATGACTTTGTAACCCTTTCCAAAATGATACATGTACATTACTTTGTTTCTCATCTGTTCTTGAATTTCTTTAGATCGTGGCATGATGTGTTGCTTTTTGAGATCTTTTAGCATGCTTCACTTTGTCAGACAGCTTCTATTTAAGTGATTTCTTGATTAAACAGGTCTGGTAGTAATCAGGCCTGGTTGTGGCAAGTGAAGAAATTTAACTCAGCTTTCCAGGCAGGTTTAGACAGCTTTTTTCCTTTAATAAATTAAATAATCACTTAAAAACTGCATTTTGTATTTACTTGGGTTATCTTTGAGTAGTAATCAAAGGTGTTTGATGATTGGAATCTTTTAAGTATGACAAATTTGCAAAAAAACTTAAAAATCCAGGAAGGGGCAAATACCTTTTTCACAGCACTGTATTTGTATGATGCTTTAACCTCCCTGGCGGTACGATTATTTCGGATTTTAGGTGCTAAAAGCGGTACCATTATTTTGCATGAAAATTTGGCGTTTTATATTGTAGTCCTGTAATTCTTAGGCCGCGTACACACGGGCGGACTGTTCGCCCAACTTTGTCCGCTGAACAGTGTTTCAGCGGACAGTCCGCTCGTGTGTGGGCTTCAGCGGACAGTTTCAGCGGACAGTCTGACGAACAAAGTTTTTCGGAATTTCGGTAAAACTGTCCGCTGAAACTTGGTTTGAGCGGACAGTCCGCTCGTGTGTAGGCTTGTTCGTCAAACTAAGTTCTGCGCAAACAAACTAAGTTCAGAAAGGATTTACACGCCGAAGGTTGCATTGCAGTGTATAGGACGTCGTTTTCTAGTCCCGTCGTACGTGCCGTTCACGTCATCGCGCACGGTTTCAGCGGACTGTTCGTTCATCGTGTGTGGTCAAGTCCGTTCATGCTAATTTTGAGCGGACTGTTTGTCAAACTGTTTGACGAACAAAGTTGGGCGAACAGTCCGCCCATGTGTACGCGGCCTCAGGAATAACTCTCTTAAATCTGTCCAAACCAGAGTCTAGCAGACATCCCGGGTATGATAAAATTTGAAAAATGAAATCATAAATTATAATATAATAAATAACTATAAATAATTGTACCAAATAATAATATAACAATAATAAAAATTATTCAATAATGTAATCAAATCAAAAACACTGAAATTTGCTCAGTTGCAGAATTGTCACTGTCATTACTTTTCAGTATTTGATGACGGATCTCCCCACAAATCGCTATCGCTCAATTCTGCGAGTGATTCCAATTTATTATCGCTGTTTTCTAGCTGGTCTAAAACCATTTTTGATGTAAAGTGACAGTTTGGTTGCTATGGACAATCTTCAGTTTCCAGGCAGAAAGAACAGTTTTTATTATATAAAACTGCATGCAGGACACTGGGCAGACCACTAGGGACAAAGGGGATGTGAAATATTTACATACAGCAATGTAAGATTACATTATACTGTATGTATACTGTGTGTTTCACTTTTTGAATTTGGCGCCGATCTTCATCCCCGTGCGTCACAACGCTCGCAGGGAACGGAGATCAGCTCCGTTAGGGATCGAGCGAGACACGGCTCGCTCGTACAGCGGGGGGACAACGCTGGATCCGGGGGAGAAGGTAAGTAAATCTCCTCCTGGATCCAGCGAGGCAGTCCCAAGTCTGGTTCGGGGATACCGCTTTTGGTATAAAAATTCCACCCCGAGCCAGCCTCGGGAATACCGTCAGGGGGTTAAACAGTTTATGGATATTAATTATTTTTTAACTCTGTATTCCAACGGCTGCTTTTTTTATTTTTATTTTGAACATGTGACCAGCAGCAGATGACTAGAAGCTCCTCCTATTTACGTTTCCCTGCAGACTGGCTGGGAGAGAGCTGGGTTATGTGACAGCTGTATATCGATTAGGAAAGAAGATTCAGAAACAAAAAGGATGATTTAAATTAAACAGTGTGTGTTTCGTATCACTTTAAGGAAGGTGGGTCTAGACCAGCCTTTCTCAACCTTTTCAACACAGAGGAACCCTTGAATTAGTTCTCCGGTCTAGGGGAACCCCTGCTAAAAAATTGAAAACTACTACTCAACACAGAGGAACCCTTGAATTAGTTCTCCGGTCTAGGGGAACCACTGCTAAAAAATTGAAAACTACTACTTGTGATACATTAGTGTGATGGCCAGTGGGAAGAATGGTCCTTACACTTATGGTCATTGGGAAGAATTACCTCCTTACAGATAACTAAAATGATCAATGGTGTCAGTGGGAACTTATCTGAGAGGCAGAGATTGCTCAATGCTGAAGGAACCTTTGGAGGAACCCTGGTTGAGAATCGCTGGTCTAGACTGTGGAACAATCTATACTGTTGGTGGTAGGTCACCATGATCCATTTTTTGCAATTGAAGATAGTTAAAATTGTCTGAAAATTGTTAAAATTGTCTGAACATTGTTGTATATCTGACAGCATATATCAATAATTGCTTGCTATAGAATAATTATTTATTTTATCATGTTTCTTTGTTGTGCCATGACACAGACCACAGATTGTCCTTACATTGTGAATTTCATTATTTTAAATCCAGGTGATAACATTCGTACTGTCGTGGATCAGCCGCCTTTCGTCTCTGCTCAAACAGGAGGCTCCGTGACCATCGAATGCAAAGTATCCTTTCAATCTTCTTCCTTCTCCGTGTTTTGGACACTGGGCTGTGAGGAAAAAAGGCTAATTGCTAAAGAAGACCGGGTTACCTATGAGTCTTTAAACCGAGTGATTACCATATCAAACCTGACCGAGGCTGACTCTGGAATATACTGCTGCCTGGTAGAGACAGCAGAGGGAAAATCGGCCAGAGGGAACGGAACACGATTGAACGTGACCAAGACATCTTGTTCTGCACCAGCAGGTATTTATTAAGCCACACGAGGCCCTCAGGGCCGTCTTTAAGGCAGGGAAAAAGGGGCAGCTGCCCAGGACCCTATCATTGTTGTGGGGCCCAAAGCAGCTGCTTCATACTTGCCAACTATCCCAGTTTACATTCCCTTGAAGTTTTAGTCCTGTGCAGCTACTAATGCTGCCCAGCTCTGCTCTATTGTTGTGTACAGATGACTCACCTGCAGACCTGTGTTTACATGTAAATACTGGCATTCATATGTAAATAGAAGTCAGATGCATATTTAAATAGCTGAGGCCAACGGCATTGATATGTAAATAAAGGCAGCATTCATAGGTGTATCATGCCCCCCTGCAGTGAGCAGTATTACTGTACAGTAATCTCTAGCAGCCAATCAACAAGCAGAAATGTGCTGTAACCTCTAGCAACTAATCAGTGAGCCTTAAGGAGTGCTGTAACCTCTAGCAACCAGTCAGTAAGCAGTAATGATATGCTGCAACCTCTGGCAACCAATCGCAATCGCTGCCTGATCTGATACAGTAAACTGATTTTAAGTCTAGCTGCTATTTATTGTATGTCTCAGAGAAGGTGTAGAGCGAAATTGCATCGGGGGGGGGCTTAAGAAAATTTTTGCCCAGGGTCCAATCAATATTAAAGACGGCCCTGGAGGCCCTGTCCTAGAGCTGTAACTGGAGAAGACAGTGGGTTTGATTTACTAAAGGCAAACAAGCAGTTCACTGTGCCGCGTACACACAATCAAATTGTCCGGCGTACTTAGTCCGCCGAAACACATTTCAGCGGACAATTCTATCGCGTGTGGGCTTCAGCAGACTTTCCAGCGTAGTATTTTTGCAGTCCAATCTTTGGACTTGGGTTTCAGCGGACAATACATTCGTCAGTATGCTAGTCCGGCGGACTAAGAATGACGCATGCTCAGAAGCAAGTACGAAAAAGGAAGCTATTGGCTACTGGCTATTGAACTTCCTTTTTCTAGTCCCGTCATACGTGCTGTACATCATCGCGCTAGCAAATGCCGGACTTTCTGTGTGTCCGTGTGTGGCCAAGTCCGTTCGGTAGAAAGTCCGCCAGACTATCTGCCGGATTGTTTGCCGGACTAAGTACGCCGGACAATTTGTTTGTATATTGTTTGTATATTATTTTATGTGAGACACCTTATGAGATATTGTCCCGTAGGCACTTTTCAGTTACACCTTTATATATTCTTAAACCAAGTATAAATTAATAGCAGGTGAGCCTACATTTTGTACAACTAATAGTAGGTGAGCGCCGTGACTACCACTTTGGGCACATATTCACGCTGGACAATTTTCTCGCGTGTACGCGGCATAAGAGAATGTTTCCCAGAGCTTAGTGAATGAGGTCAAGCTCTGTTGACTCCCATCATCCAATGTGAATAACCTATTTGCCTTTAGTAAATGAACCCAGTATTTCAAGACATAACCTCATAAAAATTGTGAAGTATGGCAGATCTTGACTGGCCACTAGGAGCCCACATGTATCACATTCTCAAATACATTCTTTCTTACTAGTGCCGGACAGATTTAACACCCATGTGCACCCAAAAATTTATATCCGATTTTACATTTTCACCAAAGACTTAATTAAAAAAAAATGTAATCAGCAATGAATAAACCATATACATTCAATGGAACAATATTCCCTTCCCTCATGATGTTGATATACTTTCTAAGAGCCTTGTTAATGTGTTTGTAGCTCCACTTTAGTACATTTTACATTTTACACTGCCCTGTTGGTAGAGTTAACTGTTTTCTAAAATATCTCATGATACATTTGGCGGCTGTGTCCGCAATATGTGAACATTTTTATTTCCTGAAAAACCTAATAAAAAGCATTAAACGAAACAATTTTTTAAAAAAAAATCCCTTTTCTCAAAGAACCACTAGAGCTCGGTATGTGGTCAGTTATTCTATGCATTACATCTTTTCACATAATACCCTCGTTGCCCTCACCCACCAACCTAATATTTATATCTCACTTTAATTTGACACTTTGATCATGAAAAAGAAGGCCAAACTGACGCGTTTCTCAGGTTAGAGAACCCACTTCCTCAGGAATGTTGGAAACTGAATCTTATTAAAAGACAAATGATTAAGAAAGTAAATAGCACATATATTGTTCACATAACATCTAAAGTGGATACCCCTCTATAGTGTGTACTTGTCTCAATCCAGAGCACTAAGCGTCTTTTTTATCTGCTGCTTCCTTCCTCTGCTATCACCATGAATCCCTTCTGACAAGTTTTCTTGACACAAGAGAAAAAAGGTGACATGGAAGAAGCTCCAGCACACAGCCTGTGATTGATAGCCTTCACTCTGTTCCTGTGTGCTGTGTAAAGGAGGGGGGGTCTCTTTGCTATAATCAGCTCTCAGAGCTCTCCTCACTGATCTCTCCAGTGTGTAATTTCTGCTCTCTGCCCTATTTCTGAACTTTTAGGCAAGCTTTATATATTAAGCACGTTAACCTCTTCATGACCGCCACATGCAGATATACTGCGACAGGGCAGCCGCCCTGAGCCAGATCACATACTAAGTACGTGATCTGGCACTTCTGGGTCTGGGGCACCCACATGCGATTGGACACAGAGGGAGCAAATTGGCAGGTCTGGTGGACACAATGTCTGCCGGGAACGTCTGATCGTTTGGGAGATAGGCAGAATGGCATGTAAACAAGGCAGACCATCGTTCTGTCCGTAGGGATGGCAGTGAGCTTGTGTTTCTGCTAAACAGATCTCTGCCTTACCACAGTACAGCCACACAGTTAGAAATCACTCCCAGGGAACACAGTTCACCCTTTGATCGCTCCTGATGTTAGCCCCTTCCTTACCAGTGTCATTAGTACAGTTGCAGTGCATTTTTTTTAGCACTGATCCCTGTATTAGTGTCACTGGTCCCCCAAATGTCAGTTAGTATCCGATTTGCCCGATGCAATATCTCAGTCCCGCTATAAGTCACTGATGGCCACCATTGCTAGTAAAAAATAAATAAATAGAAATATCCCCTAAATTTTGCGCAATCCAATCAATATACGCTTATGGGGATTTTTTTTTTTTTTTTTTACCAAAAATATGTAACAGAATACATATTGACCTAAATTGATAAAGAAATTTGATTTTTTTTTTTTTTTTTTTACTATTATGTATGTTTTATAGCAGAAAGTAAACAATATTGTTTTTTTTTTTTCAAAAATTGTTGGTCTTTTTTTTTATAGCGCAAAAAATAAAAACTGCAGAGGCGATCAAATGTCAAAAGCTCTATTTGTGGAAAAAAAAGGACAAACATTTTATTTGAGTACAGCGTTGCATGTCCGTGTAATTGTCAGTTAAAATAACGCAGTGTCATATCGCAAAAAATGGCCTAGTTATGAAGGGGGGTAAACCTTCTGGAGCTGAAGGGGTTAGACAGCCATAGAGGTGAGAGGGGCTGCAGAAAAACAGTTACAACATATGTAGTTGTATTTGTTTCATCTCTACCCGAGGCCAATCAGTTCACTGGGTATTTGTAAGGATTTACAACCACTTTAACTTTTAATGTTTTTAGTATTCTAAACCTATATAATACTTACTAATGAGCTGAACCAACAGTCAAATATTAGGTGTCTTCACCTCACCATACTTCCCCCATAGGAAAGGAAGTAATAAGAATAATAGTAAACTGTGATGCATGGTGATTAAAATGTTATGGTTTGGGGTTGCTTTGCTGCTTTAGAGCCTGGGAAGATCACAGTCATTGGGGTTGATTTACTAGGGACTCAGTTACACTTGCTTCGACTTTAACACACAATAAAACACCTACTGCTTTAACATGCTTTTTGTGATGTATTGTGATTTTTTTGATGCTTTCAGGGCTGTCTTTAAGGCAGGGCAAAAGGGGCAGCTGCCCTGGGCCCTGTCATTGTTGTGGGGCCCAAAGCAGCTGCCTCATACTATTCCAGTTTAAATTCCCTTGTCCCTTCAATTTTTGGTCCTGTGCTGTGTCCCGATATCTCAGTGTGAAGTGCTGCTACTAATGCTGTCCAGCTCTGCCCTATTGTTTTGTACAGATGACTCACCCGCAGACCCTGTGTTTACATGTAAATAACCGTAATGTATATGTAAATAGCGGCAACATTCATATGTAAATAGCTGAGGCCGGCAGCATTGATATGTAAATAAAGGTGGCATTCATATGTATATCATGCCCCCCTGCAGTGAGGAGAAGATGTGATGTAACCTATAGCAACCAGTGAGCAGTATTACTGTACAGTAACCTCTAGCAACAAATCAACAAGCAGAAATCATGTGCTATAACCTCTAGCAACTAATTAGTGAGCCTTTAATGTGTGCTGTAACCTCTAGCAACCAGTCAGTAAGCGGTAATGATATGCTGTAACCTCCAGAAACCAATTGCAATTGTTGCCTGATCTGATACAGTAAACTGATTTTAAGGCTAGCTGCTATTTATTGCATGTCTCAGAGAAGGTGGAGAGCGAAATTGCATGGGGGGAGAAATTTTTTGCCCCGGGTCCAATCAATATTAAAGACGGCCCTGGATGCTTTGGTGATGTTTCTGTGACACTTTTTTGAAGCTTTATTGAAGCTTTGCTCCCCAGCTTATTAGTACCCTTGTGCAGCTGATTTACTGCTTAGTATTGGCCCTAGTTCTGCTGATCCCTCACTCAGTAATAACCCCCAGCTCTGCTGATCTTCTGTTTTGATGATCCTCCTCTCTCTTTGGTCCTCACTCACCTCCCACTATATTGCTCCCACTCTGCACACTATGTGTGGCATTTGCTCGTTTCTCCTACTCTGGTCCCCACAGCTCTGCTGATCCTCCACACCTCAGTCCTCTCTCTCTGGTCCCTGCTCACCTTCCGCTATAGTGTTCACCACATATGCCGTCTGCTACTGCTCCAACCTGAACTTCACTCACCCTCCTGCTGCTCCATGCAGGGCCGTCTTAATGAACGGGCACCCCTGGGCACTGCCCAGGGGCCCCCAGCTGCATGGGGGTCCCTTGCACTTTCCCTGTTCCCTTGCAGCTTTGAAAACTTTTTAAGCATGTACTGCTTTCAAGTCAATCGGGTCAGCAGGTGCATCAGCGGTGCGGGGGAGGCTGCCTATAACACTCCCCTCTCACTGTCCCTCGGGGGGTCTTCAATATATCCCGAGGTAGCCCAAGTTGGTGGGCAGAGCCGGGGGTGTGGCTGCCTCCTCCACTTCTCACAAACACTTGTTCACACAGGCTGAGGAGGAGACACCAGTAGCCCTGGGAGTGTCCATATGAAGGAATGTAATAAGTGACTGAGCAACTGAGCACATGTCACTGCATACAGCACTAAGCTGCCACTATTTCACCCTATACTATCTAATCCTGCCACTATACCTCCCTATACTATCCAATCCTGTCACTATACCTCCTTATACTATCCGGTCCTGTCACTATACCTCCCTACAAGGCCAGGACAAGGGGTGGGCAGGAGGGGAGGCTGCCCTGGGCACTGTGGTATCATGTGAGGTGAAGGGGGCACCACAAGGAGATGGGGAGAGGGGATTTGTGTTGGAAGGGGGAATGTGGAGGGTGGCAGAGGGTAAGTATTCTAGGAAGGGACATTTGTGGGGGTATGCTAAGAGTGGTAATTTAGGGGACTTTGTGTTGTGAGGGGGAATGAGAGAAGCATATTTGTGCTTAGAGGGAGAATTTGGGGGAGATTTGTGCTGGGAGGGGGGATTTCCAGTGGGGGGTGGGGTGGGAGGAGGAGGAAATGTGTACTGGAAGGGGAAATTGGCAAATTTTAGGGGTAGAGAATTTGTGCTAGGTGGAATTTTTTTTTGGGGGGGGGGATTGAGCTGGGGGGATTAGGGGGATGGGGGGCACAGATTTGTGCTGGGAGGGGGGATTTCAGCAGGGGGAATGGTTTGTACTCGGAGGAGGGAAAATTATGTTTAGGGGGAGTGAAAAGGATTAGTACTGAGTTTTTTGTTGAGGAGGATTTTTGTTGCCACATAATGCTTATACATTTTAAAGGGGGTGAGGGGCACAGTTTGGCATGTTTGCCCTGGGCTCTAGAAGACCTAGTCCCAGCACTGCCTCCCTATATCCAATCCTGTCACTATACCTCCCTATACTATCTAATCCTGTCACTATAACTCCTTATACTATCCAATCCTGTCATTCTAGCTCCCTATACAATCCAATCCTGTCACTCTACCTCCCTTTACTATCCAATCCTGTCACTATATATTCCTATACTGTCCAATCCTGTCACTATACCTCCCTATACTATCCAATCCTGTCTCTATACCTCCCTATACTATCCAGTTGTGTCACTTTATACCCTATACTATCCAATCCGGTCAATATAGCTCCCTATATTATCCAATCCTCTCACTATACCTCCCTATACTATCCAATCCTGTCACTATAGCTCCCTATACTATCCAATATTGTTACTATAGCTTCCGGTACTACCCAATGCTGTCACTATAGCTCCCTATGCCATATAATATTGTTCCTATACACCCCTATACTACCCAGTGCTCTCACTATACCTCCCTATGCCATCAAATCCTGTCACTATACCTCCCTATACTATCCAGTCCTGGTAGTATACCTCCCTATACTACCCAAACTTGACACTATACATAACTACACCTGATACTATACAGTCCTGACCTCCCCTCTACTGTGTCCTCCACGCCCCCTGTACTGTGCCATCCTGCCCCAACTCCCCTTACTGTGTACAGTTATACATAAATACAGCCGCTGGGAGAGGCATTTATGACAGGGGGGCAGTGTGTACAGGTAGGGTAATAGTTTCAAAAAGGAGTGGGAGCAGTGTGTACAGGGAAAAAGAGTCAGTGTATATGGGGGGGGGCAGTGTGTAGAGAGGGCTGGACAGTGTGTATAGGGGGTACATTTAATTTGATGTAATTCCCTAGTTGTCTGTATTTGTTGTTTCTAATCAGACTAAAAAGCCACGCCCAATATGTAGCATTATTTACACCCACTCCATGCAACAGCGCACATAGTGTGCCGTAAGTCACCATCTCTCTGGTAGGGGCCCTAGTGCATTACTTTGCCCAGGGGCCCATGATGTTATTAAGATGACCCTTGCTCCATGCAGAAAAGGTGTATCTCTGAGCTGTGGCGGGGCGGCAGCTGACACAGATAAGTAATATACCAAACTTATAAAGAATCTAATGCCGCGTACACACGGGCAGATTGTATGGCCTACTTAGTCCGCCGAAACACATTTCAGCGGACAGTACGCTCGTGTGTGGGCTTCAGCGGACTTTTTCAGCATGCAGTCTGGCTGACTAAGTATTTCGGAATTTCCGTAATACTGTCCGTCATACTTTGGTTTCAGCGGACAATCCGCTCGTCAGTAGGCTAGTTCGACGGACTAAGTATGGCGCATGCTCAGAAAGGATTTACACGGCGAAAGGTTGCATTGCTGTGTATTGGACTTCCTATTTCTAGTCCCGTCGTACGTGCTGTACACGTCATCGCGCAAGCTTTCGACGGACTGTTTGTTCATCCGTGTGTGGTCAAGTCCGTTCATTCGAAAGTATGACGGACTGTCCGTCGGATTGTATGACGGACTAAGTAGGCCATACAATCCGCACGTGTGTACGCGGCTTAAAGAAAAAGTGTGTAGCACCAGGAGTAAATGAACAGCAATGAAATGTGAATACTATGTTATAAATGGATAGCACGTTGAAATAAAGTCCAAAAAAGTGCTAAAGTGAAAAAATGCTAAAGTGAAAAAATCAACAATAAAAAAACAATATAATAAAAAATAAAGATTTTACTGCACAGTCCCATGATAGGATCGGCAATATAAACTTATTGGTGAAAACACAAAATGAGCGCAAAATTGGTGGTGACTTCATCCACCGCACCCCTGTGAAATGGACACTCACCGGAAAAGCTGGCTGCCGTTACAGCAGCAAACACGCACTCTGTATAGATCCGCCTGTTGTGGGGAAGGCTGTTCAGCAACTTGCAACATCCAAATGTAGCTGTGGTAAATAAAGCTCACCGGGTGCTAGATTAAAGTGGTTGTAAACCCTTACAACACACTTTGACCTACAGGTAAGCCTAGATTAAGGCTTACCTGTAGGTCCAATAAATATCTCCTAAACCTATACGGTTTAGGAGATATTTGCCAAAAGACAGGCACCGCTGTCTACAGGGCATGCGCCGTAGACAGCGGCGCGCAGGCGCACAGAACGTGGCACCCGTCAACGGTGATATGCTACGCGTGGCGGCTCCCGTGCGCATGCGCGGGAGTGATGTCATCGCGGCTTCGCCGAATGACAGTGGCGGAGCAGCGAGACCCACAGAGAAGATGGATGCGCCGGACTACAGGGGACAGCGGTGACTTCGCTGGCTCCTGTGTCAGGTAAGTGACACATAATGGACTACTATGCGATGCATAGTAGTCCATTGTGCTTTACCTTTGCAGGGAATGAAAGAGGAAGTAAACGCATCAGGGTTTACTTCCTCTTTAAATCTCCATAGTGTAGTATTTATTGGATTTGTATGTTAAGAGCCAAATAAAATCATAAAAACATATGACAATGGGTGCCACTGCCAACCCGGTATCGGACAGTGGCCTGACGTCAGCACTAGTGTCTCCTCCTCTACATGGTTCATCCAATAAGACATTATCAAGGGGTCCTCTAGTGTCAGACATCAAACTAGTTTATATAGCCTCTCAAAACTGCTCAAATCATGGTGTCTCCTTAGAGAAATTGCAAACTGTATAGTGATCCGTCGGCCACACTAGATGTGACATCTGCACCAGCCACCTGGAATATATACATATGAACCGAAAGTGACTGCTGATGACATCTTTCCATAGTTACATAGTAAGGTTGAATAAAGACACCAGTCCATCCTCAGTGAGTGTCTACAATTGTCCTTATCCCTGTACATTTCTCACTCACATCTGTCCCAACCTTTAAGGAGCCCACAATCCAAGGTCTCCATTCATATATTAGGGCCATGTGTGAACAGGACTGTAGAAAACTATTTTATTTTGTGACAGGTGCTTTGCCTGGCATTCATAGTGCTTTAAAAAAACATATCATATGCCACATTTTAAAGCAAGTGTAAACAAACCCTAAAGGCAAATAGTCTGTTCAATTTGCAAGGGAATTTGCACTTCACAATGGAATTTCCCCTTAGGTTACCCCATGTGATAAATATTCACTGTGCAAAGAATACCCAATCATGTGCAAGTAAAGTTTTAAAAAAGCTGTGCTTTTTCTTGCACATAATTGGATGATGACAGTCATCAGAGCTTCACCTCCCTTAACTAAGCTATAGGGAACATTTTCTAGCAAAGTGCAAATTCCCCTGTAAAGTGAACAGCCCATTTGATTTTGGTAAATCAATCCCATGGTCTTTCTCCTTGAAATGAGAAACAAAGCAGGAGAAACGAAAAACAATTCATATTTTTTTCTCTTGCCGCCCTTTGTAACACATACACTATATTACCAAAGGTATTGGGACACCTGCATTTACATGCACATGAACATTAATGGCATCCCAGTCTTAGTCCGTAGGGTACAATATTAAGTTGGCCCACCCTTTGCAGCTATAACAGCTTCAACTCTTCTGGGAAGGCTGTCCACAAGGTTTAGAAGTGTGTCTATGGGAAGTGTTTCAGAATCGCATTTGTGAGGTCAGGCACTGATGTGAATGAGAAGGCCTGGCTCTCAGTCTCCGCTCTAATTCATCCTAAAGTTGTTTTATTGGTTAGGTTGAGGTCAGGACTCTCTGCAGGCCAGTCAAGTTCCCCCACCCAAACTAGCTCATCCATGTTTTTATGGACCTTGCTTTGTGCACTGGTCCAACTCATTTGGTGGAGGTGGGATTATGGTGTGGGGTTGTTTTTCAGGGGTTGGGCTTGGCCCCTTAGTTACAGTGAAGGGAACTCTTAAGGCATCAGCATACCAAGACATTTTGGACAATTTCCATCTTGCCAACTTTGTGGGAACAGTTTGGGGACTGCCCCTTCCTGTTCCAACATGACTGAGCACCAGTGCAAAAAGTAAGGTCCATAAAGACATGGATGAATGAGTTTGGGGTAGAGGAACTTGACTGGCCTGCAGAGAGTCCTGACCTCAACTCGATAGAACACCTTTGGGATGAATTAGAGCAGAGACTGCGAGCCAGGCCTTCTCGCCCACATCAGTTCCTGACCTCACAAATGCGCTTCTGGAAGAATGGTCAAACATTCCCATAGACACACTTCTATGTCCTGTACACCCGACAAGATCCATGGGATTTTTTTCCAACGGATGTTGGCTCAAATTTGTCTTGCATACACATGTTCACACAAAGTTGGTTGGAAATTCCGAACGTCAAGAACGCGGTGACGTACAACATGTACGACAAGCCGAGAAAAATGAAGTTCAATAGCCAGTGCTGCTCTTCTGCTTAATTCTGAGCATGCGTAGCACTTTGTGCGTCGGAATTGTGTACACATGATCGGAATTTCCAACAATAGATTTTGTTGTTGGAAAATTTAAGAACCAGATCTCGAATTTTGTGTGATGGAAATTCCTATGGAAAATGTGTGATGGAGCCTACACACGGTCCTAACAAACATTTTCCATCGGAAAATCCTATCGTGTGTACAGGGCATTAAACCTTGTAGACAACCTTCCCAGAAGAGTTGAAGCTGTTCTAGCTGTAAAGGGTGGGCCAACTCAATATTGAACCCTACGGACTAAGACTGGGATGCCATTAAAGTTCATGTGTGTGTAAAGGCAGGTGTCCCAATACTTTTGCTAATATAGTGTATGTGCAATGGCAAGGAGGGTGGACGTTAAAGTCCACATGCCGCACATATGTGTCCAAGGACAGCTGAAGTTTGTGTCCTGAGAGGGCACTTGCTGCACACTCATAGCTCAGTGACCAAGCTGTTATAGACGGGACTGGGTCGGAAAAGGGCTCCTGATCATGTGACCACTGTGACAGCCAATCACAGTGATCACATGATGAGGCAGTCCTTCCCACCCTGGGTGTAAAGACCCTGTTAAGGGAAGCTAGAGTTTGGTGGGAAGAGTTTCTACAACTATTTAATATATGCAGCTTACCAGTCCTTAGATGTGGTAGTTGAATGTTGTATAGTTACATATTTAATTGTGTTTTCTTCACAGATACCTGCCACTGTGAAAAGGGGGCGCTGTTGCTGACTGTGGAAATTTTACGTGTGATGGCTCTCATCATCTTGATCATCCTTCTTAGCATAGTTATCAGGAAATCCTGTTATAACATGTCAAAGTAATTAAACCACAACGTATCTATTTTTTGTTGGAATATTGGTGATGTGTATCACTCAAAACTCCTGATGAACATGATTGGGGAAGGTAATTTTTGCCACACTTTTGATCACCCACCAACTCGTCACTTCTTCAGAGACATCACCCTGCTTAATTAAGCCTTGCCTTCAAATCTGAAAGCTCCGAGATTACTGGGTACTCAATATAACTGGTAAACAAGGAACAATACATGGAGAATGAGAATACTCTGGACAGCCGCAATCCGGATTGAAAAAAGAAAATTGTGCCTTTATTTTCTCAAATGAAAAACCTCACATCACACAAATCACAGCAGCAAGGAGAAAAAATATAGAACAAAATTACTGACGCGTTTCACGCTAAAACTAGTGCTTACTCATAGCAAGGAACAATGCTTGGCTTAGAGAAACATGACTGCTATAGGGGGCAACAAATGGACTACAAAAAATCAGGGTCTGGATCAGGGCTAACTACACCTTATGTGACAGGGGCCAATTAAGCCATATATGTCATCGGTCCCTAGTTTCCAGGTGTCCCAATTGTTAAAGGCCTGACCCTTGAAATGTACCCAATGTAGAAAACTGATAAATTATTTTAAGAAATTGCAAAATTGTTAAATTGAATTTTTATTATCCAGTATTATGCTCTTCGATCTATATTTGAAGTTAATTTATTTATTTTGGTACTGTACAGAACACATACATATTCTCTGCCACGCTCTCTTCTTCTAGTCTCTCTTTTTCTCTCCTCTGCCCCATTGTTTCTCTTCTCTCTTTCTGTTCCTCTCTCTTTTCCCTCTCTCTCTCTCTCTCTCGGTGGATGAGTCGCAGAGCATGTAGGATTTGATGCCAAACTGCACTCTTTTAGATGCAATAAACTGTATCCATCTTAGGTGTCCCTTGTAGGCCATCAAACTTTCATCCACGCTGACGTCCCTTTCTGGCATGTACAGTAGGTCCCCTGGAAATTGGTCACGATAATTTGGCATACCTCCCAGATTTTTTTTAGTTTGGGTGCAGGATGCGTGGCCTCATCAAACTCTTCATTGTTCGTGAAGTGGAAATACTTCATCATGAGGAAAAAACGGTATTCTGACATCACGGTGCCAAAAAGCGGAGTGGCCAGTAATTTATTGGTGGTCCAGTACCATTTCTGGAGCGGTTTCCCCACCACCCCCTGAAGAATGATGAGTCCCAGAAACTGCCAGATGTCCTCTTTGGTCACCGGTTCCCACTTTCTGCTTCCGGAAAACCTGGCATGCAGTGTAGCGGATTGCTGCTCTTGGTAGCGATTTGTCTCTGTGACAATTTTTTTTAATTACCTCCTCAGTGAGGAATAATTGCAGGTATGTCAGAGGGTTGTCACGCTCAACATCTACCTTCATCCCAGGGGATCCAGTGAAGGGGAATCTTGGGGGCGCTACCTGGTCCGTACTGCAGTCAATAGGGCACCAAGTGCGCACACCACTGAGGTCAGGTGCAGGATCGTCACCGCTGTCACTTGCCAGATCAGTGTCAGTGTCAGACGACAAATCTCCCCAAGACTCACTATCGATCAGTTCTGCGAGCAACTCCGTGTCGCTGTCACTGTCACTCAACTGGTCCAAAGGCGATTTTGTAGCGAAGTGGCGCTTTTTTGATGCCATGTTAGAAATATTTTATTGGGGAAAATTTGAGGCAAGGGGAACTGTACATTTATCAGTCAGATCTGAGATGATACAGTGTAATCCTCTCAGATTACAGTGTATCACCTCTTTTTATGTGTTTGTGTTTATGTTTTACTTTTGAAATTCCCGCCCAGTTCCGCTCCCAATGCGCCACTGCTGCTCGCAGGCAACGGAACCAGAAAGTCAGATGCCGGTGATCTCGCTGGCTATCGTGCCGGCGATCACAGCAGAGGACATCGCTGGATCGCCAGGAGAAGGTAAGGTCTCCGCTGGCAGCTCTGCAATGTTACCCTGAGGGTGACTTGTGGTCACTGCTCCTGGCAGAGAAAATCAACCCCTGAGTCACGCTCGGGGATACTACCAGGGAGGGAATGCACACAAAAACGCAGGTAAACAATGATCCAAAATAAATGATAAAAAAAGCCAAAATATGTGTTGAAAAAAGCAGCAAAATGTACTTCAAAAACTGTACAAAAATGCACAGGAAAAAGGCCCAAAATGCCAAATTGAATTTTTTTTGGCATTGAGCATTGTTTTAATGTGCATTTTGACACGGTAGTATTTTTCTCAAATGGAAAAATGTGTGGCAAAATGCATGTATGCTAACTGCATTTGGGGTGCCATTAACAATGAATGGCACCCAAAAGCGCATTGAGGATTTTGACACAATTTTACAGCAATTTGGAATCATGGGAAGATTCGGATAATTTTGCCAACAATTCTGCATTGCTCAGATGTGAACGGGTCCTAAAAGAAAATACATTATAACTATACCATGTGTATATATGTGTGTGTGTAAATGTATGAATATATATATGTATATGGATGAGCTCCAGCGTGTTTGCATACTCCACGTGCAGAGCCCGCCAGGAAGTCGGCATAGCGCTGCGCTAATGTGAGGAAGGAGGCTTCTTTTTTCCTAATATCAGCAACAGCAAGCTTAAAGATTGATATAAATTATAACTATATATGTTTGTGTGTGTGCATATATATAGAGCTGCCGTACCGTCAGCAAAGTGCAGCTGCTGCTTTTTTTTTGTCCACTAGTGGGGTTTAACCCTTTTTTGTCTGCTAGTGGCCCAATAGCGCCGCTAAAAACAGCGGGCGCTTTCAGTGAGAAAGGGCTCTAAAACTTTTTTTTTTCACAAGGTACTAGAACTACAGTTACATATATTTAGCTTCATCCCTCCAATGTACACCATTGTCTTGGATCGTATGCAGTGGTCATCAACCCTGTCCTCAGGGCCCACTAACAGGCCAGGTTTTATGTATTACCTTGGGAAAATGCAGACTAGAATACTGCAATCACTGAGCAACAAATGATATCACCTGTAATGTATTTCAGTTATCTTGCAAACCTGGCCTGTTAGTGGGCCCTGAGGGCAGGGTTGATGACCACTGCTATATACGATTCAAGACAATGGTGTACATTGGAGGGATGAAGCTAAATATATGTAACTGTAGTTCTAGTACCTTGTGAAAAAAAAATAGTTTTAGAGCCCTTTCACACTGAAAGCGCCCCGGGCGTCGGCGGTAAATCGGATCACCATACCGTATATAGGATCACCAACCCTGGAATATCATTTTTCCATACTTATACATATTCATTGTGCTAATGTCAAACAACTTACACCAGGCTCTTTAAAAAAGGCCATCTACAGTCTAAATTTAAGTCTACATCCAAATCATATTCACATGAGTCTTGCCAAACAATGGTCACATGTACATCGCTTATATCATCTATTGATCGTCCATTCATCCACTCATTTATTCTGGGTAAATCTATAACTTTCCATAGGATGTCTGGCTTTAAAAATTTTGGACCACTAAACTATAGCAACTAAATTTGCATACCAATTAGCCACCTCAAAGATATAATGTCCCGCTATGTTAGATGTGCATGTGTCTCTTATAACAAACTATGTAATGACAGAGATAGAAGTGTTAATGGTTTAGTTTTATCAATTAACACAATGGCAAGTAAATGAATAGAAGAGAAATCCAAATAAATATTTAGTGTGACCACCCTTTGCCTTCAAAACGGCATCAATTCTAGGTACACTTGCACACAGATTTTGAAGGAACTCTGCAGGTAGGTTGTTCAAAACATCTTGGAGAACTAACCACAGATCTTCTGTGGATGTAGGCTGCCTCAGATCCTTCTGTCTCTTCGCAGACAGACTCAGACTCAGTGCTGGTCAAAGGATCAATTCCAGGACTCCTTTTTCTGCTTTACGCTGAAGATAGTTCTTTTTTTTACACATTGTTTTTATTACATTTTTGTTTTAACACACAGACACATTAGCAGCACTTTAGACAAAACAAACCAAGAAAGGTATGCAGACATACAGTGAAGCTCGGTTCACACAGGGGCGACTTGTCCAGGCGACTTAGCCGCCTGACAATTCGCGCTCCGTTCTGTACTATGGAACCATTCTAATAGGAGCGACTCAAGTCACTCTGACTTAGAAAAAAGGTTCCTGTACTACTTTTGGGGCGACTTCAGACGACTTGCATTGACTTCTATACAGAAGTCGTTTTGCAAGTCACCGCTGAAGTCGTTTGCAGGTCGCGTCTGTGAGTCGCGCTGCAAGTCGTGCCACCCCTGTGTGAACCGAGCCTGACAGTTTAAGTAATCCAAACAAAGCCAGTAGTAGCTTCCGTAAGCATACGGACAACCACAATTAGCAGCCATTCGCTTGTTTGGGAACAAGATATAGGACATTACAATGACATAAAATTATAGCTATCAATGCACTTATAGCTGCATGAAAAAAACAAACCTGAATCTGTTTAGTAACCTAAACCTAACTTGCACAAACAGACCAAAATACTTATTAGTGACATATGTCTTGAATATCAATAAGACCCCTCCAAGAAAATAATATCAGAACTACAAGTGCACACAGTGACCTCACACTCAAAGGGACAGTAGCCTGTCTGATATCAAGTGGAATGGGACCAGATCAGGCACTGCCAGCCAAAGGTTCCATAATCTATCATATTTTTGGGTACAATTCCTATGCTGGTATATGATCTTTTCTCGAGAAATAACAATGTTAACTTGGTTTTTCCACTCCACAGTCAATGGAGGGCTAGAGTAAATCTATTTTTGGCAACAACTTTCCGTGCTATATAAAGCAATCCAATTATAGAATTGTCAGGTGCTAAAGAGTCTTCAAAATATTGAGAAGACACAATTTAGGATCTAGTGGTAGAGTAGTGTGATATATGAAGGATATGACAGACACAACCTCATGCCAATACCTATGGGGTTTAGAGCAGCGCCATATCATAAGCATAAAATCTGCCAGACCTCTGGCACATCACACTGACAGACATCTGTATTCCTACTCTTCAACGTATACAAGTTTAGTAGGGGTATGGTAAACACTATCAAATCTGAGTTGATAAAAGGGACACCAAGTGAAGAGAAGTTCATGCCTTCTCACATAGGTCCCCCATTAAGGGGCCCAAATCCTTTCCTAGAAGAGATTGGAGTATGTTTTTTTATTTCAGCTATTAAAATCTCATATAAGCGAGAAATATGTCCTTTTCTGGCAATAGTAGTTAAAGTATATGATTTTTATATTCACTTAATTTATATGTACATGCTTGAACATTTATAGCATGTCACAATTGTAAATACTGGAAAAACCTTTGAGTTGGGAAATGGAATTCCACCTGAACTAACTGAACGTTTTTCAATGCGCCACACTCATATAGTTGGGACAAATATCTCACACTCCTCTCTCTTCAGAGCCCGAAGCCCTGTAGTTTACTCATTTCTGGTAGAAACACATTTTTCCATAGGGGAATGTAACAATTATACCCTCTCACATCATCAGTTTCCTCACCTGCAGCCAAAGCTGATGAAAAAACAGCAGTGTGGGATATGGTATCAGCCTCGAGTTAGGAAAGCAACAGGTATTCAGAATTGTGGGAGTGCAAAATTTCCTGAGTAGGATTTGCCAAGTCCTTCTCACCCCAGTTCAAAAAATGTCGAAGCTGGGCAGCAAGAAAGTACATTTTAGGGTGAGGTATGGCAAGGCTACCAGCATATTTCACAAGTTGAAGAGTAGATAGAGTAATATGTGGAGGCTTCTTTTTCCAAATACGGTAAGCGCCTGAAAAAAGGAATCTATTTGTTGAGACTATTTCTGTGGCAATTGGGGAGTTGTGACAGCTGTACAGTAATTGGAGTGCCCAAATCATTTTAATAAGGTTGGAGCAGCCAACCACCATTAGGGGTTTAAATTACATATTTACCGGCTCCTTTCGCCGCTCTCTGTCCTGACAGATCTGAGACAAAGGGGGAGTGGAGGAAGACACAGAGGGGGACCCGGAGGAGGACACGGATGGGGATCGGAGGAGGACACAGAGGACCCAAGGAGCCGGAGGAGGATACAGGGGACAGTTAGGGGTGATCGTTGAGGCTGACAGCCGATTCTCCTCCTCTCCCTCCAAAGGTTTTTAGCTGCTTTATTGAAAGCCACACAGGGAGATTGGGGATGTAACTAGGGATGGGCTGAATGGACCCCTGTTCGGTTCGCACCAGAACTTTCGAACACCGCAAAAGTTCTCACCCGAATAACGAACCCCATTAAAGTCAATGGGACCGAATGTCAAAAATCAAAAGTGCCCATTTTTAAGGCTTATATGCAAGTAATTGGGCATACAATGGTTATAGGGTCTAGGTCCTGTCCTAGGGGACATGTATCAATAACAAAAGTGTGAGAAATGTCATTTTTAAATGAGCAGTGATTTTTTTGGTTTTTAAAGTGAAAGCATAAAAATGAAAAATTCCTTCCAATATAGTGCCTAGGGGGTCCCCTTGTCTACCTGTAAAGTGAAAGATCTGTACCATGTCTAGAATCTGCTGCAGCAATGATTGCATTTCTAAAGCCAAAAAATAATAATTTTCACTCTAAGTTGCATTTATTTTGCTCAGCAACAGCTGGGGAGACAGTGTGTATGATGAGGCCACAATGTAGTGCACTGGGAACAAGATTAGATATTTTTTGGATACATTCTGGTGTCACTTTGACTTTGTATAGGAGTAACTGGTGCATAAAAATTTATCTTTTGGTGTTGGTGGCGCCTTCCCACCTTTACCCTATAGAGGTACTCTTGATGAAAGCAAGAATTGGCCTTACTGTAAAAAATTGCAATGATATGCACCTGTCAAACAGGTGCAGAAAAATTACTTTTTGCGTGTCGGCGGTGCCTTCCTACCTTTACCCTATAGAGGTACTCTTGATGAAAACAAGAATTGGCCTTGCTGTAAAAAATGCAGTTATATGTACCTGTCAAACAGGTGCAGAAAAATTGGTCTTTGGATGTTAATTGTGCCCATGAAACCTATACCAAAAGCATTCTTCCAGATGAAATGATTGAACACCCTCAAAGCTAGGCAGCCTTGAAGTCCTGCAGAGATTCCACATCCTAAAAAGACTTAATCAGTGACTTCAGCATCAGGGGCATCAGGGGCTTCATAGCTGGTAATCCAGGACTGATTCGATTTTTATAAAAGTCAAATGGTCCACGGAGTCTGTGAACAGACACGTTCTATGATCAGTAACGAAACCTCCTGCAGCACTAAATGCCTGTTCTGAAAGCACGCTGGATGCAGGGCAGCCCAACAACTCAATAACATACTGGGCAAGTTCTGGCCAGTGGTCTATTCTCATGACCCAGTAAGTCAGTGGATCGTCAGCTGGAAAGTTCTCCATCTCTGTTTTGGCCCCAAAGTAACCATCCACCATGTGATGTAGACACTGCTGATGGGATGTGGAAGCTGTCAGCTCTGGGCGGCGTGAACTAAAAACATTCCGAACTGCCTCACTTAGGCGGATGCCTTCTCCAACGCTCCTCTCTTGACCAACAGAAGACTCAAAAGTTTTCCATGACATTACAACCTACTGGAGTAAGCAAAAACATTCAATAAAATGCTCTTTAACGTGTCCTCGTGAGATTTTATCTTCTGCACCCTCTGTGGGGACGGGATGCGTTCTGAGACCTTCCCCTTAGACGGTGGTCAAGGAGGTGTCAGAAACCATGAACTAGACCAAGACAGAAGTACAGTAAAATCACACTTATTTATTAATAAAAATAAAAAGGTAAATAGAGTAAGCGTAGTCAAAGCATAACCAGAGTCCAGTAACCAGATTGGGTAATCAGCCAGGCCAGAAGTCAGGGATCCAAGTATAGGAACAGCAAGCAGGAAAAGGAGCCAGAAGGGATGCCAGTAAAGCCAGTCTTTTACCAGGAACACAGGAGATGGTTTCTTGTGATGTGATCAAGGTGAAGGCAGGAATAATGTGAGCTGCAGATCTTTAAGTAGGTGGGACTGACGAGCAGATCCACAACAGCTGGTAAACTGTGGAGAGAGATGAGAATTGGTAATTAGCTGACAGCTGAGTGGCCAGCTCAGAGAAGGAAGGGCTGACCAGCCCTGACCGTACCCCCTTCCTCAATGACCCCTCCCTCTTGTAGGACCACCAGGCTTGAACGAAAAACGTCTATGGAAATCAAGGAGGGCAGGAGCATGTACATCTGAGGATGAAACCCAGGAGTAGGGATGAGCTACGTTGTCACGTACCTGGTTGGAGGCCGAAATGCCGAGAGGGCTCCCCTTGCGGCTGAGTGCAGTACACCCCTGAAGTTGGGTACAGAGGGTGTAGTGCCCAGAGAAGCACAGGTTGCCAGATGGATTCCGGAGATAAGAGCTGGTGGGCACCTGAAGGACACCAGGTAATGCAGGAAGCACAGCAGAGTTAAAGTCTATAAGAATCCTTGGTAATACTTGGCAAGGTGTGCATAAGGCGCAGTAGTGGAAGCCAGGCCAGGGGTCAAACACAGTAGATCCAGCAGGAGGATGAGGCAGGTTGCAGAAACGGGACAAACCAAAGGTCTGGTATCAGGAAGCAGGCAGGAACAGGTAACTGTAGCGAAGTCCGTAATACTAGCCGGGATCAGGTATAGGAGAAGACAGCAAGTCGGTAAAGCAAGCCAGGGGGTCAAACCAGAAGAGCAGATCAGACAGGTCAGGAACAAGCCGGGTCACAACAGGAATCCAAATAGTGCTTTCACAGAGGTTCAGGAACACAGGAAGACTGACAAACCAGCAACTGCAGACTTCCTTATATAGGACCATGTGACCTGCTGGTAGAGATACTGGGTCCTAAAGTCCTTCTCCTGCCAGAGATTCTGGGTCCTAGAGCCCTTCTTCTGCTGTTGGCTCCCTGACAACTGACACTATAGCCAGTTCTCCTACGGACATTTCCCTGACAGTGCCCCCCCCCAAGGGGCAGCCTCCGGATGCCCCAACGGGCCAATGCTTCGGGATGTCTTCTGTGAAAGTCTCGCACAAGTCTAGGAGCATGCACATTGTTTTCAGGCTCCCAGGAATTGTCTTCGGGAGGGTACCCCTTCCATTTGATTAGGTACTGAACCTGCCTACCCCTCCTCCGGCAATCCATAATGGCTTCGACCTCAAATTCTGTTTCCCCTTCTACCAAGACTGGAGGTGGAGGTGGCTCTTCTCTTCCAGGGAAGGGACTGGGTACAGCTGGTTTAAGCAGGGATATGTGGAACACTGGATGGATCTTGTAAGTATTGGGTAGTGCCAGCTCAAAAGCCACCGGATTTATCTCTCTTTTGATTTCAAAGGGACCGATGAATTTGGGTCCGAGCTTCCGGGAGGGACATGAGAGCTTGAGGTTTACTGAAGAAAGCCATACCTTGTCCCCAATCTTAAAGACAGGATTCCTTCTTCTTCTCTTATCATGGAACTTTTTATAGTCCTCTTGGGCTTTTCGCATGGCCTCCTGTAGCAACCTATAGTTGGATTGAATGAACCTTAATCGATCCTGGACAGCGGGAGCAGAAGTTTCAGGTATAGTATTTGGAAGGAAGGAGGGATGGAATCCATAGTTTGCCCAGAAAGGGGACTGATTGATTGCTGCATGCAAAGAATTATTGTATGCAAACTCAGCACAGGGAAGAAGGGAGATCCAGTCATCCTGCGAGCAAGTACAGAAACACCGAAGGTACTGTTCTAAGGTCTGGTTAGTCCTCTCTGTTTGACCATTGCTCTGAGGGTGGTAAGCTGAGGAAAGACACACTTCTATTGATAGAGATTTGCAGAGATCTCTCCAGAACCTGGAGGTGAACTGTACCCCTCTATCGGAGACAATACTATCTGGTAATCCATGTAATCTGACAATCTCTTTAATGAACATGTTTGCTGTGTCTGAGGCGGAGGGTGTGCCAATCATCGGAAGGAAGTGTGCCATTTTGGAAAGGCGGTCTACCACCACCATGATGGTGGTGCATCCCCCAGAGGGGGGCAGGTCTACTATAAAGTCCATGGATATTTCTTTCCAAGGTTGTTCAGGAATGGGTAATGGCCTCAAAAGTCCCCATGGCTTGGCATTGCAACCCTTGCTGCGCTGGCATAGGGTGCAAGAGTTCACATACTTTCTGCAGTCCTGTCTTAGGCTGGCCCACCAAAATGAACGCTGAACGAGTTCAGTGGTTCTTCGTATCCCAAAATGCCCAGCAAGTTTATGGTCATGTGAAATTTTTAGAACCTGGAGTCTGACTGGCTGGGGAACAAAAATTTTATCCTGGTGCCACAAAAATCCATCTTGATTTCTCAGTGAGGAAACTTCTGATCCAGAGCACTGGGTTGAGGCTTGCTTGATTAAGGTCTTTAAGTCAGGTTGGATAAGCAAAAAATTCTGGGTAGATAGGATCGTACTTGGCTCTGTCATTTCAGGGGTGTCCGGAAACATTCGGGAGAGTGCATCTGCCTTCCCATTCTTGGAACCTGGCCTATATGTAATATGGAAATTGAACCTGGAGAAGAACAGAGCCCAGCGGGCTTGCCGAGGTCTTAAACGCTTGGCTGTTCTGAGGTACTCCAGGTTCTTATGGTCTGTAAAAATCATAATGGGATGAGCGGCGCCCTCCAATAAGTACCTCCATTCTTCTAGGGCAGATTTAATGGCCAGAAGTTCTCTATCTCCCACGTCATAATTTCTCTCTGGTGGGCTCATCTTTCGAGAGAAAAAGGCTACGGGGTGAAGAAGAGCCTTAGGTCCCTGCCGTTGGGACAGGATTGCCCCTGTAGCAACTTCAGAGGCGTCCACTTCCAATACGTAAGGCAGGGTCGGATCTGGGTGCCGTAGGATTGGGGCGGAAGTGAACAGGTTCTTTAATTTGTCAAAGGCTGTCTGGGCTGCTGGAGACCACTGGAACCGGACCTTCTGGTGGGTCAGCTGAGTGATGGGTGCTATGGTGGTGGAGAAATCCTTCACAAACCTCCTGTAGAAGTTGGAGAACCCCACAAAGCGCTGAACACCTTTCTTGTCTGAAGGAGCTGGCCAGTCTAGTATTGCTTTCACCTTCTTTGGGTCCATTGAAATTCCTTCTGTGGAGATAATGAGACCCAGGAATTGAATAGATGTTTTTTCAAAATCACATTTGTCTGCCTTAACATATAGTCCATGTTTTCTCAAGGTTGAGAGCACCTTTTTTACGTGGATTCGATGAAGCTCCAAAGAGGCAGAAAAAATGAGGATATCATCGAGGTATACGATTACAAAGTAATCCAGGAATTCCCGAAAAATGTCGTTCACTAGATGCTGGAACGTGGCTGGGGCGTTGCATAACCCGAACGGCATCACAAGGTATTCAAAGTGGCCGAACCGTGTCCGAAATGCTGTTTTCCACTCATCACCCTGGCGTATGCGGACAAGGTTATAAGCGCCCCTCAAATCCAATTTAGTGAAAATCCGGGCGGTTCGGAACCTTTGGAAGAGTTCAGGAATGAGAGGGAGTGGGTATCTGTTCTTTACAGTGATCTTATTGATTTCTCTGTAATCTACACATGGCCGCAATGTACCATCCTTCTTCTCCACGAAGAATATACCTGCCCCAGCAGGAGAAGAAGAGGGTCGGATAAACCCCTTTTCAAGGTTCTCGTGAATATATACTCGAAGGGTCTCCAGCTCATTTTCAGATAGGGGGAAGATTCGTCCAAACGGGATCTCGGCCCCTGGGAGTAGTTCAATTGGACAGTCATAAGGCCGGTGAGGTGGGAGGACATCGGCCTTTTTCTTGTCGAAAATGTCTATAAACTCATGATAGGCTGGAGGAACATACTGGAGATTACTGAGAGCAGGTTGCACCGCCAGACAGCTAACAGGCTTACTGGAGCTGGGAGTAAAGCAATGCTGCAGGCAATATACTGAAGAAAGAGAGATTTCCTTCTTGGCCCAATTGATCTGTGGGTTATGTGCCTGCAGCCATGGAATTCCCAAGATTATGGGAAACATGGGGGAACATAGGACATCAAATCGGACAAATTCTTGATGGCCGGTATCTGTGGTAGTGAAGATGGGCATGGTTTCCTGGGTGACAACTCCAGAACTGGGCAGGGAACCATCAGCCAAAAGAACCTCAAGTCTTTGCTTTTTTTCATAGAGAGGCACACCAAGTTTCTTAGCCAGAGACAAGTCCATAAAACAGCTACATGCCCCAGAATCAATGATTGCTTGTAGCCGAATCTCCCTTTCTGCCACTTGTAAGGAGATGGGGAGAACAAGGTAAGAATGGCAGGATCCAGAGACTTGGAGATATGTGGAAGTTGGTGGGTGGACCTTACTGGGTCTTATGGGGCAGCTGCGCAAAAAATGTCCGGCCCCTCCACAGTACAGGCAGAGATTGGCCTGTTGGCGGTGTTGTCTCTCCTCAAGAGTAAGGGAGGAATGGGCCAGGCCAACTTGCTTTGGTTCCCTTCCAGAAATTGCAGGGCAAACAGATGTGGGTGCTACAGCAGGAGAAAACTTGGGTAGCATCTGTGTAGGCTGGAAGGATTGAGCACGTTCAGACCGCCGCTCCCGCAGGCGCCTGTCAAGCTGAATGGCTAGGTGAATAAGTCCATCAAGAGAGTCAGGAATAGCAACTCGAGCCAGTTCATCCTTAAGGATCTCAGACAGTCCTTGGCGGTACTGGAACCTGAGTGCTGCCTCATTCCAGTTAGTGTCAGTGGACCATCTGCAGAAATCAGCGGTATAATCTTCCACTGGGCGTTTTCCTTGCCGTAGAGCAACTAAGGCAGATTCAGCGGAGGCCGCACGCTGGGGGTCATCGTACAACAGAGTCATGGCCTCAAAGAAAGTGTCCATAGTATTCAAAGCAGAATCTTTTTGTTCCAGCAGGTTATGAGCCCAGGCTTGGGGTCCCTCAGATAATAAAGAAATGACAAATCCTACTTTCACAAACTCAGAAGCAAAAGTTCTAGGTTGGAGGGCTAGGTACAGTAGGCAGGCATTCTTGAAGGCCCTGAACTTTTTTCGGTCACCGGAGAATCGTTCGGGTGTAGGTATACGTGGTTCAGGAGGAGGCAAGGAAACTGGAACCGTATTAGAGGAGGATGAACTAGAGTCCACCAAGGCTGGAGCAACAGGCAAATGCTGCAGCCGACCCTCCAACTGGAAATAGCCGTCCTGGAGCTTCTGTACAGCTTGTGTAAGGGTGGTGACTTGCTGACACATCATTTTGAGCGGGGAAGCACCTCCGTCGGCCTCGGTCATGCTGGTTTGTACTGTCACGTACCTGGTTGGAGGCCGAAATGCCGAGAGGGCTCCCCTTGCGGCTGAGTGCAGTACACCCCTGAAGTTGGGTACAGAGGGTGTAGTGCCCAGAGAAGCACAGGTTGCCAGATGGATTCCGGAGATAAGAGCTGGTGGGCACCTGAAGGACACCAGGTAATGCAGGAAGCACAGCAGAGTTAAAGTCTATAAGAATCCTTGGTAATACTTGGCAAGGTGTGCATAAGGCGCAGTAGTGGAAGCCAGGCCAGGGGTCAAACACAGTAGATCCAGCAGGAGGATGAGGCAGGTTGCAGAAACGGGACAAACCAAAGGTCTGGTATCAGGAAGCAGGCAGGAACAGGTAACTGTAGCGAAGTCCGTAATACTAGCCGGGATCAGGTATAGGAGAAGACAGCAAGTCGGTAAAGCAAGCCAGGGGGTCAAACCAGAAGAGCAGATCAGACAGGTCAGGAACAAGCCGGGTCACAACAGGAATCCAAATAGTGCTTTCACAGAGGTTCAGGAACACAGGAAGACTGACAAACCAGCAACTGCAGACTTCCTTATATAGGACCATGTGACCTGCTGGTAGAGATACTGGGTCCTAAAGTCCTTCTCCTGCCAGAGATTCTGGGTCCTAGAGCCCTTCTTCTGCTGTTGGCTCCCTGACAACTGACACTATAGCCAGTTCTCCTACGGACATTTCCCTGACATACGTATTCGAGTCGAACCCATGTTCGACTCGAACATCGGCTGTTTGCCCATTCAGCAAAATCCGAACATTATGGGCCGTTCACGACAAATTAGAGTGGTGCTCACGGCCCATATTCACTGCGGCATCGCAGTGCATTGCTGGCTGATGATTGGCCAAGCATGCACTATGACCAGCATGCTTGGCCAATCACAGCGCCGTCAGTGAAGAGAGCCATAATTGGCCACAGGCAGGATGCCTGTGGCCAATTATGTCTCAGAGTGTTTAGTACACTCCCCACACTAGGAGGCCTTGCGTAGTGTGTTGCATCGGCTAAGAGAGATAGATGGAGAGACAGTGTCTGAATTTCCTTTGAAGCTGTTGCAATTACAGTCGGTGTATTGTGCCACCTGCACAGTGTACACCTAAAGCTACTCCAATTGTTGGTGTTCTTCTGATCCTATACCACATGCAGCTGCTGCAGCAATTACAGTCTGTGTATTGTGCCACCTGTTGACACCACGCCAGCTTAATCGAGAAATGGTGGTTTGCGACAATGGCACCAACCTCCTCTCCGCCCTCCGACAGGGACAACTGACCCATGTGCCCTGTCTGGCTCACATTCTTAACTTGGTGGTGCAGCGGTTCTTGGGCAGGTACCCAGCCTTTACAGGATGTTCTGAGGCAGGCCAGGAAGGATCCTCGTATTTGGCGGATCAAGGAGAGGGATCATTACTGGCTGGCAACTCTCCTTGATCCACGGTACAAGGGTAAGGTTGCAGACTTTATCTTGCCGTTGCAGAGGGAGAAGAGGATGAGACATCTCCGGGAGGCCTTGCAGAAAGGTCTGTGCAACGCTTTCCCAAAGACTGAGAGGTTACAAATTCCTAGTCCTGGACAACCGGTTGCTGAGGCTTCGGTCAGTCACAGAAGGAGCGGTGGAGAAGGTGGCCGTCTTACCGATACGTTCAGACAATTTTTTAGTCTGCAGCTCCAAGGTATGATCAGTTCCAGCAACCATTGCCAGCGTCTGATTTACATGGTGCAGGAATACCTAGGGGCAAGATCAGACTTGGACACCTTTCCCACCGAAAATCCTCTGGGCTACTGGGTCTTGAGAATGGATCACTGGCCAGAGCTTGCACAGTATGCAATTGAGCTACTGGCCTGTCCTACATCCAGCGTTCTTTCAGAACGCACATTCAGTGCTACTGAAGGCTTTTTAACTGATCACAGGGTGCGCCTATCCACCGACTCGGTTGATCGATTGACCTTAATAAAGATGAATCAGTCTTGGATCACCACCAGCTACCAAGCACCTGAAGCTGATGTAACTGAATAATTTTTTTTGAAATGTCACATCCCTTCAAGACTGCCTATGCTGATGCTGAGTGACTATCTTGTTATGCTGACTGACTATCATCTTCCTCCTCAATGATCCTGCTGATAGCTTAGAAGAATTTTTGGTTCTGGGCACCGCCACCAGTGGCTTAGGCCCAATTTTTCAGCCCCTGTTTAACAGGGGCATGTAATTACAATTTTTGATGCAATACTTTGAAACAGGGCTCATTCCTACACTCCAACTAGAGTATCTGTGAGGGGTTGCAGTGTCCTGGCAGCAACACCAGTTCCTAAGGCCCAATTTTTCAGCCCCTGTTTAACAGGGGAGTGTAATTACAATTTTTGATGCAATACTTTGCAGCAGGGCTCATTCCTGCTCTCCAACTAGAGTTTCTGTGAGGTGTTGCAGTGTTGTGGCACCAGTGCCTAAGGCCCAGTTTTTCAACCCCTGTTAACAGGTGCATGTAATTACAATTCTTGATATAATATTTCACAGCAGGGCCCGTTCCAGCGCCCACCGAGAGTAACTGTGAGGACTTACAGTGTTGTGGCACCAAAAAACGCAATAAAGGTCTGTAAATAGCTGGAAAAATTGATCTTCTATAGAGATCTATTGGAAGCTGCAACTCTGCTGTATAACATAACTATAGTAAGGGTAAATGGACAAATAAAATAATTGCGCTAAACCAGTGACACAAAGTAATTAAATTGTGTGAAAGATACCCCAAAATCATTCTAACAATCTTGAGAAAATAATAAAACAATATTGCATACCAGAAATTATAATATAATTATAAAAGTGTTGGACACAAACCTATACATATATGTGCTATATATATAACATATACTTAAAAAAGTCCTCACAAAAGTGATATAAAAAGCCAAAATTAATGGCCTTAAAACTAACGATGAAAAGTCAATGTGTTAACACAAATGGCCTGCAAAAATATAAACTGAAAAAATCAAACAAAAAATATTTTAAAATATATAAAGTCCATCCATAAGTGAAAATAGTCTTCAAAATGTGTGCCGTGTTCAATCCACCACCAGTGTATAAAGATTTACTTCTTACTAGAAGTCTATGACCCCCCCGTTACAGAGGATCACAGAAAACTTGTAATACAAATGTATCTCTCCTGGACCATCAGACAATCCTGCTGATCTCTTTGATGCACAGCCTCCAAAATGTAAACAAAAAACACCCAGCACTCTTCGATCCACCTCTCATGTACTCAAATCTCATTGGTGTGTAACCATGGCATGAAAAAAATAAAAAGCTCCAATAGTATAAAACCCACGATTTATTTCAAATAAAAATAGCAATTGCACTTACCACAGGTAAAAAGTTCCAGAGCCTTAAGTCCGGTGCGCCGGCCGGCACACACATGGACAAACCCGTCCTTTCCGGTTCTCCGTCTACAAACAGAGGAGACGTCAGAGCGTCGCTCCACCCTACGTGTTTTGTAATAGATTACGTCATCCAGGGGCCAATATATTTACGATATTTAAAGAAATATTTTAAAAAAAAATTCACTTTAAGCGTCATTAAAATCAGTGCTCCCGAAAAAACGTTAGTTTTTAAAACTTTTTTTGCATTGATACATGTCCCCTGGGGCAGGAGCCGGGTCCCCAAACCCTTTTTAGGACAATAACTTGCATATTAGCCTTTAAAATTAGCACTTTTGATTTCGAACGTTTGAGTCCCATAGACTTTAATGGGGTTCTAAAGTTCATACAAATTTTCGGTCTGTTGGCAGGTTCTGGTGGGAAACGAACCAAGGGGTGTTCGGCTCATCCCTAATCTATAGCTAAAAGACACGTTGGGATGGCAGTTCTCTGAATGTACTCCACAAATGTACAAGTTTTAATAATATTGTCCCTAGTTTCTTGTCCTTTTTGTGAAACCCGTCTGATCTATTTTTATATACCCGGGTAAAATAGGTGTTAATCTGTTAGAAAAAATTTTTGGATGTGGATATTGGACATTGGTGTCATTATCTCAGGTCCGAGGTTTGTTTTTGCAGGCATTTTTGGGTCTGGGGTTTTCCCGGACACCATCTGATTAAACACACAGGTTTTGCCATAAAGCCTGCTTCAGTTCTTGACAGATCTAAATGTTTCTACCAGCTCATTATTCAGAAAATACGCAGTTTTGGGGAATATATTATCTGCTTTAGAAAATATTTGGGAAATACTAGTGGAGCAAGTTATTTATTCTTGTCCCGGACAAATTTGCCAGTAAATATTGTGTACATATTGAAATCTGTTGCCCTTTTGGACCACTGACCTGTGAGCACTTCAGGCGAAGGAGGGGATGTTGAGTGAGAAATGGTTTTACAATAGTGTGCTGTAGGATTGAAAACTATTTTATTGTAGCATGTGGTCACATTTTCAGTGTAACACAGACATGGGGACTGTTACTCTCACTCACTTGTTGTCAGTGATTTCTCTTCTGCATATCACCTATGGAAACCCTGTGGACTGCAGTTCTAAAATAACGAAGATCCCTAATGACTTTTTGCAGGTTAGCATGTTGGATTATTGTCTTGTATTTAAAAATGTATATTTAACCACTTCAACTCTCACACCTGTAAACCCCTTATGGAGCAATTTTTACAATTCCGTTATGTATCTGTTGCTTCAGTGACAACTTTATTCTTACTTAAGATAAGACAGTAATTCATATACTATGTTTTAGGGACAAACTAGGCTTTTTCTTGCCAATACTGTTTTGTAAAAAGCATTTTACTTTGATTGAATCTAAAGGCGAAAAAAAAGAAAAGACATAAGTGTAAAAAAGGAGGCCTGGGGGGTCTATAGTATGCCTGTAGTGGTGCATTTTTCCCCATGTTTAGAACAGTACCACAGCAAAATGACATTTCTAAAGGAAAAATTGTAATTTAAAACTCATTGCGGCTGTAATGAATTGTCGGATCTCGGATCTCTGTTTTAGTGTATATCCTGTTTTTGACTCCCCTCTTTTTCCCATGGTGCCCTCAGGGGGAGTTTAGGAGGATCCTAATATCTTGGTTAAGCATTTAAAATAAAGTTTTTTAAAGGTCTACTTCTAGGATATTTTGATTCCAGTTTACCTTTAGAGCATAACAAAGAAAAGTGCTGGTTTGTTCATGTGGTGAGTCCTCACTTTATTCTTGGCTTTCTGTAACAGAACATTAGCCATCTGGATCTTGTGGCTAAATCCTCCAGTCACGAGGATACACATCTCATAGGTCAATCGTACTATGAAGCAAAATTGTCGGTCAAACTCAATGAAGATAAGTATACCATTACTGAACTATGGATAGCGTAAGTTCATAACCAATTTATTTCAGATCATACACTGGATTTGATGGGTTTTCCTGAGACAGCTTTTGTCATAAAGTTTATCTAAAAACTTGACCTTTTGGCTTTTGAATGTTAAATTTTTTGCTATGTGTATCTCCACTAGGAAGATTTACTCTCTCTTTTTGTCTTGAAGACTATTGTCAACTAGACTAAAGTGAAAGAGAATTCAACATTTTGAGTAGTCAACGGAACAAAAATAGAAGAGAAACATTTAACTTCTTACTTCTTGTTATGTCTATGAGACAGAAAGGAAAGCTAATTGTCATCAATAGGTTGGCAAAAAAAAAAAAAAAACAGTGTTTTTATTATTCCCTACTCCATTCAAAACATACAAAAAGGTTTTTATCTTTAAATATACTGTAAAGGAAAAAGTCCCAAAAGTATATGACAAAAAAGGAGGTCTACTTGGCATAGCATACTCTGTTCATTCCTTGAATGGCTAATTCAGAAGGTAATGATTCCTACTCTGAATGGTATAAGGTCATCAGTGGTGTACCCCAAGGTTCATTGTTGGGAGCCTTACTTTTTAATACCTTTATAAATGATATAGGGTCTGGGATTAAAAGTACCATTTCAGTCTTTGCAGATAACACCAAGCCATGCAGTGCAATAACGTCCTTACAGTCTCCAACTTACAAGTCAACCTCAATGCACTGTTTAACAACTTAAGCTCCGGACCAATTTGCAGCCAAAGGACCAGGCCCCTTTTTGCGATTCGGCACTGTGTCGCTTTAACTGACAATTGCGCAGTCGTGTGCAATGTGGCTCCCAAACAAAATTACCGTTTTTTTTCCCCACAAATAGAGCTTTCTTTTGGTGGTATTTGATCACCTCTGCGGTTTTTATTTTTTTGCGCTATAAACAAAAATAGAGCGACAATTTTTTACTTTTTGCTATAATAAATATCCCCCAAAAATATATAAAAACATTTTTTTTTCCTCAGTTTAGGCAGATACGTATTCTTCTACATATTTTTGGTAAAAAAAAAAAATCGCAATTAGCGATTATTGATTGGTTTGCGCAAAAGTTATAGCGTTTACAAAATAGGGGATAGTTTTATAGCATTTTTATTAATATTTTTTTTTACTAGTAATGGCAACGATCAGCGATTTTTATTGTGACTGCGACATTATGGCGGACACATCAGACATTTTTGACACTTTTTGGGACCATTGTCATTTATACAGCAATCAATTCCTGTGTAAATGACACTGACAGTGAAGGAGTTAACCACTAGGGGGCAGTGTAGGGGTTATGTATGACGTGATGTTTTTTTTTTTATTGTAGGGGGCGTGGCCTGGCTTGTGACATCCCTGATCGTCCTTCCCTTTAAAAGTGAAGAGACAATCAGTGACAGCCACACAGGGAAGCACGGGGAGAGGTTTGTTTACACAGACCTCTCCTCGTTCTTCAGCTCAGTGACCCGATCGCGGGACACCACCAGCGATCGGGTCCACTGGTCCCGCGGCCACGGTCACGGAGCACAGGACCGCGTCGGGAGCATGGCGGCGGTGGCGCGCCCTCGACCCACGGCTGGGCACTTATAGAATCACGTACCGGTACGTGATTGTGCCCAGCCGTGCCATTCTGCCGACGTATATCGGCGTGAGGCGGTCCTTAAGTGGTTAATTGGGCAACTATGTGGTAAATAAGATTTAATGTTGATAAATATAAAGTTATGCACTTGGGGGCTAAGAATATGCATGCATCATACATACTAGGGGGAGTACAACTAGGGGAGTCAATGGTGGAGAAGGATCTGGAGTTTCTGGTCGATTATAAGCTTAAAGGGGTTGTAAACCCTTGTGTTTTTTCACCTTAATGCATCCTAGCAGTCACCGGCCCCCCAGCCCCCCCCCCCCCGGTTTACTTACCTGAGCCACTTCATCTGTTCGACGGGGACATGCTGTCCCTCTCTTCACGAGGCCCAGCTCTTGATTGGATTGATTGATAGCAGCGCAGCCTTTGGTTCCCGCTGCTGCCATTCAAATGCAATGACGCAGGCTCCGGGAGCTCGTCTGCAGGGTAGCCCCCTTGGGAGAGAGCTTCTCCTAGGGGGTTATCTGATGCGGGGGGAGCCGCGAGAGCAGGCGGGGGACACCAGAAGAGGATGTTCAGGGCCACTCTGTGCAAAACAAGCTGCACAATGGAGTTAAGTATAACATGTTTGTTATTAAAAAAAAACAAAAAAAAAACGATCCTTTACAATCACTTTAATAATAGCATGCAATGCCAAGTTGCAGTTTCCTATGTGAGCAAATCCTTTCTTCTATTAAGAGAGGTATGAACTCCAGAGAGAGAGAGATATCATTTTTCCCCTGTATAAATCATTAGTAAGGCCTCATCTGGAATATACAGTTCAGTTTTGGGCACCAGTTCACAAAAAGGAAAAATCGGGGGAACTGGAAAAAGTGCAGAGAAGGCAAGTTTAACTGTTAAGAAGCAAGGAGGAGCTCAGCTATGAGGAACTGAATTTATTCTCTTTTGAGAAGAGGATATTAAGGGGGATATGATCCACATGCATAAATACATAAGGGGTCCATATAGTGAACTTGGCGTTGAGTTATTCACTTTTAGGTCATCACAGAGGATAACGGGGCACTCTGGCCAGCTCAGTAGACTGCTTTAAAAAGGCCTGGATTCTTTTCTAAATGTACAAAATATAACTGGATACTAACATTTATAGAGAAAGTTGATCCAGGGAATATCTGATTGCCTCTTGGGGGATCAGGAAGGAATGGATTATGCTTTGCTGTTTTTTTAGCCTTCTTCTGGATCAACGGTAGGTATAGGATTGTCTATATAGGATTGTATATTTTATTGGTTGAACTAGATTGTCTTTTTTTTTTTTAACCAGACTAACTATGTGACTATAAAGGAAGGGTTTATTTGGCTAAAGTAAACAGTGAGGGAAAAAGTATTTGATCCCCTGCTGATTTTGTACGTTTGCCCACTGACAAAGAAATGACCAGTCTATAATTTTAATGGTATGTTTATTTTGACAGTGAGAGACAGAATAACAATAAAAATATCCAGAAAAATGCATTTCAAAAAAGTTATAAATTGACTTGCATTTTAATGAGTGAAATAATTAGTAGACCCTTTCTTAAAACTTGACTTGGTGGCAAAACCCTTGTTGGCAATCACAGAGGTCAGATGTTTATTGTAGTTGGCCACTAGGTTTGCATACATCTCAGGAGGGAATTTGTCACACTCCTCTTTGCAGATCTTCTCCAAGTCATTAAGGTTTTTAGGCTGTTTGGTAACTTGAACCTTCAGCTCCTTCCACATATTTTCTATGGGATTAAGGTCTGAAGACTGGCTAGGCCACTCCAGGACCTTAATGTGTTTCTTCTGGAGCCACTCCTTTGTTACCTTGGCACTGAGAAGAGCCAAGGTTTGCAACCTTCCCCCTTTTTATATGACAGGTGGGCTGGCTAGGATAAAAAATCCCAGGAACAGAACTTCCACAAATTACTCCCCCTCCCCCAGCCTAGGGAAGCCGCTAACTCACTAGAACCAAACACAGTTTACCTGCCTACATGTTCATGTTGCTCTATCCTTCTCATATGCACAGGAACAGTTCACTGTGCCTCCAGACTATCTGGGATGGAGACCCTTGATTAATGATTTAATAGGCCAGCACTTGGATCCTAATACACCAGCTTGCAACCACAAAAGAACCTTGAATGGCATACATGGGTCTGGTGGTTGTCCCTGCATGTGGGATCAGTACTCAAAATATTATTGTCTTCATTGGGAGACAGCATACATATGATTGGGTGACCCATGTCCAGCATATCCAGTCCTGTTTTCCATACATGGAAGTAGATGATGGATCCATTACAGTATGAAACATACCCATACTGGATTGAGTATTAGTATACAATATATGAGGATATTCCTCTTTGGAAGAAAAATCTTGGATGTTTTCCCACATACATGGACATTTAATGTGCAGGACAGAGGATATAGAGTAGGAGGAGTGTTTTTTGTGTTTGTTTTATATAAATTTCTTGGCCAAGTATTTTAAATATCAGTAATTGTGTTGTGATTTACAAGTTATAAACTACTGTATTTTATGTGTCATCTGCATTGGTTGGAATATTCAAATATTTATACAAATAAGGTATGTTTGTTTGAGTCTCAGCCAGGTTTATACTTTTTAATTTAAAATATTTTTATTGGAAAAACAAATTAGACATAACGGACATAATTGTGCATAACAGTGTAAGTTTTGTCAAGTAGCTATAAGTTCCAGCATATCACTAATAATCCAAATATAGTAAGAAAGGCATATGAGCAACTTCAGAACATAAATAATAATTGGTTAACTCAAGTGGTAAGGTCAGGACTGTCCAGGAGCCCTAAAACCGGGTGATATTTCATGGGTCTTCCTTCTCTCCTAAAGGGGCTGGCCCCAACGCCTGCCTCACTGTATCAGGATAACTGACAGAGTGAAATATATAAATATTAACCTAAGGGTGACCGCCGGTCCACCCAAAGGGGTTCCATACACAGCACCCCTTTGGGAACTCTATGTGGATATGCGTGGTGCCCCCCTGGGGCCCACGACCAACCCCTCCCCTGTGCTCGCTACTGGCCCTCTGGTAAAGGCTATAAAACGGCGCCCACCATATCAAAGATCAGTACAAGAGTGGTTGAGTGTCAGCTGTACAATATTAGGAGTGATTAAACTCTGACCAATAATGATTACTAAACCCCCTTCAGGGGTAGCGTTCTGTCTTGCTTGAAGTGAAGGGAAGAAGGGACCAGATTGTCCCCGAAAGGAAAGAGAAGAAACGTGTGAGAGGAAAAGAGAGGTGTAAAGAGATGGGTTCTAAGAGGGATAGGAGCATTCATGGTTCCAGGCGGCATACCAGGAAGGAAAGGTATATTGCAGGAAGTGGCCCAAGGTTCCCAAGTGGCATTAATCCTTTCAATTGTGTCATTAAATTTCCCTACTATTTGTTCTTTAGCCATTATCCAAGACACTTTTCTCCTGAACCCCTGGTAGCAAACAGTGGGTTTCTTCCAGGCCTTAGCTATTGTTACTTTAGCTCCTAATAAAATGAAAGAGGACAGTGCCTGGAAGTGCTTAGTTAGATCCTGGATATTGTGATTTATGTGCTATACTGAGGTTAGGTGTCACTGTTTCACCTGTTAAGCAGCTAATGGTATGGTAGACTTTCTGCCAGAAGGATCTATGCGAGGACAGGTCCACCATATGTGGAGCATTGTGCCCTCCAGCTCTCACCCCCTAAAGCATAGTGGCGAGGTCCCTGGGTAAATTATTGCCAGCCTGGAGGAAACATAATACCACCTAGTCAATAAATTTAAACTAGCTTCAATGAGGGATTTATTGAGAATACCTTTGTAAGCTCGTTTTGATGTGCAGAACCAATGCGAGGTAGTCCACGTGCTGCCTCCTGTCCCCCTCCCAGGCCCGAGCATAGGTTGGCTTGGTCAAATTTGTCGCCAGTGCTGTATAGATCAGTGAGATACCTCCTCTCTGATCCATAGTGTTTGAGCACCAATGCTCATAAAGGGTTATTGTGGGGGGTTCCGTTTTGTTGGTCCAGATGGAGTATAGGAAATAAGAGATTTGGGAGAATCTAAATAGTTCCAAATCGGGCATTTCTAATTTCTTCCTGAAGTGGAACAAAGTAAGCGGACTCGCCAGAGAGAGGAAGTGACCAATTCGATAGAGGCCCTTATCTGTCCACCACCGGAACGCTTTAATGTTCAACCCCGGTGAGAAGTTAGCATTATGAAACAAATGCGCTAGAGGCTTGAAGGGGGATATCAGGGTGTGTTGTGCTTAAAGCTTGGAGCATAGGGCAATGACGTGAGAAAGGGTGGGGGACATTATAGCTGGCCTAATTTTTGGGTCGCACTAAAGGAGATAATCATTAGTATTCAAGGGGGTAGCTTGTCTTTCCATGGAGAGCCAATCAGGCTTTGGTCCCCTATAGAAAACCATTGAAATTTGTGTGAGTTGTGCTGCCTGGAAGTACCCCCAGAGGTTTGGCAGACCCAGACCGCCCTGGGATTTCACGCAGAAAAGGATTCCTGAGGGACACATATACCCTTTTGTTACCCCAAACAAAGCATACTATTTCCGACTGGAATTTATTGAGGAATTGTTTCTTAATTGGGATTGGGAGAGAGTGAAATAAGTATAAAAGATGGAGGAGAAGGGACATCTTAACTGCATGATCTCTGCGCAGCCAGGATAGACCACACTTTTACCACCTTTCCATGTCACCTCTACATTTGTGTACCATAGGGGGGTGGTTTGCTTTAAAAAGGTTATTTATATCTGGCGTTAGTTTGATTCCTAGGTATGGAAATGCGGCAGGAGCCCAAGAAAAGTCAAAGTTACTTGAAAGCTGTTTAAGCAGATTCGGAGAGACTGTTATGTTTAATGCTTTTGATTTGTTCATATTGCCCCGCAGGCCAGAAACCTCGCTGAAAAACCGCAATAACTTATATACCATAGGAGTGAATGTGTCATGCACCACGTGTGACCAGAACTGCGTGGTTAGCTACAGAGGAACACCAAACACATGTGAGTGAAAATATAAATGATTTATTAAAGTAAGTGAATAATATAAATACAACCTCCTCCAATATGACACAACATAACCAACCAACAGACAGAGACCCACAAATAACAACAGACAGATAAGTACAATAAATGGGAAATACCCGAATCATAAATAATAGCCAGGCCAAGGTCATACAGAGCAGATCAGCAGATGGACAGGGGATGTTCCAGAAACATAAATGTAAGCCTGGCCAAGGTAATACAATCTCATGATAAGCGGGATCATTAAGTAAGATGGGAAGATATTTAGCTACTGTAATCTTAATCTTGGTAAATTCTGAACTATAAGGTGTAGAGAAAATGGGGAGATCTTTAAAGGACAATGAATATTTATTATTCTTTTATGTTTTCTTATTTATATTGTGCATAAGTAAAGATTTTCTAGGGATTTTTTTTTCTAATTCCACTTCAGCAAAATGTCCCAAGAGACTTATTTCAACTTTGCAGTTCAATATTGTCCCTTCTCGTTTTTACATCATCGTGTTTTATTCTAGAATGTCTTATTTAATTATCAAAACAAATCAAATATATTTTTTAATTACATACAAAAATAGATCAATTCTATTACTTATTTCTTACCACCCCTTCCCACTATCCCTCTCACCCTTTCCCCCCTCCCCCTCCCCCCCTGGTTTGTTTTATTTTAGATCTCTTCTGTTCCGAGTTCACATTCCTCTGCCTACTATCATCTTCTCTAGGTATTTTTCTGAGGATTTACATTTTTCCCAACTTTCCCAAGTACTGATGTAATTCCGGTATCGTCCTTTATCTCTTCTGCCCAAGTATTCCATTTTATTATAATACTCCATTTTATCGAACCATTCTCTTATACCTGGCTTTTCGCTATTTGACCATTTAAACGAGGAATGATTATAATACTACAGGTGTAGCCTGTGTTGGCTAACCACAATGGGTCTATTCACATTAATCAATTTATTAATTAATTATTTTAGTCACATGGGTTTAACCAGAGAAAGTATTTATTCGATTTCCTGTGTTGTGATTGTTAGCTATGAGTAAGCACTACTGCAAAACGTCAGCTCCTGTCTGCTGTGATATTTCATCTTTGATTTTGATGTGAATTTTTCAAATAAAAAAAAGGCAGTTTTTCAAGGGTGCGGCTGTCCAGAACCATTTCCTGTTTATGGCTACTTTCAATTGCCAGCACCCGTGGCTTCTAAACCGAGAGAGAGGTTTACCATCGGTTTGTCCTCCTGGAGCGGTGATATCTTCCCTTTCCTTCCCCATGTCCAAGTTAGGGGCCCCAGTTGCTCGGCATAAGCCAGTCCTGCAGTAAAGTGAGGTTGTGACTTAGCTGAGTCAATGCAGGTGTGGGATCAGTTCTAATTTGGGTTTTCAATGCAGGGAGGACAGGGGGAACCCCCAAAAATGTGTGGGGAGTGGTAATGTCACAGATCAGAGCTGGTGGGGTCTCCTTGTAGAGGAGGGGGTTCCCCTGACAGCCGGTGTGGAAGGTGGTTCCTGTGCAATCAGACCAAGTTGTAGCAGAAGATGTTCCCCTTTCTGCAAAAGAGAAGATGAAACTTTTATTTCTGTATGAAAAGTTCAGGCGGAAGGGGGAATGACCATCTATACGTGATTTCCCTTTCAATCAATAGCTGAAGTAACGGTTTGAGCAATCGTCTTTTCTGAACCGTATATGGGGATAGGTCAGCAAAAATCTGGATTTTGTGTCCATTCAATGTGAGATTGTCAGAGATCCTGGACTTCTTCATCACCTCCTCCTTTACTGAATAAAAGTGGGGTTTCACAATGATGTCTCTGGGGAGACCATCCGTGCGGCGCGGGGGGGGGGGGGTTGAAGGGCATTGTGAGCTCTATCCAGCTCAAGGTGGTGTTCAGCAATATCTGGGATAAGGCCTTTTATGAGAGATTTTACAGCCGCTTGTACCTCTTTCCCAGATTCAGGGAGCCCCCTAATCCTAAAATTATAGCGCCTCGATCTGTTTTTGAGGTCATCGATCTTTACAAATGATGTTTCTAGTTGATCCTGCACATCTTGTAGCCTGGCGAATTCTGGTTAATCCATGCCACAGATTGATCAGCTTTTTTCTCTATTGTGTCTATTCTCATCACTATTTGCTACAAATCTGGAGTGATGGATGAGGTTATATGTGCTGCATTCAAAGCTAAGCTTTTTGAGAGCATTTGTGCAAAAGTTTCCATCATGGAGGGGAAGTCAGTGGGTGTAGGAGTTGCTTAGTTTGCTTCACTTACAGCCATAAGCAGGCCTGTGTGAGGGTCCAGCATGGGGGTATTGGGGAGACCAGAGCTCATCCTGCGCAGCAAGGACTCAGTGGAAGCGGGAGATGTGGCCAGGGCAGGGGAGGGTGTACAGTACCTGGGGAAGGCGGAGGGATCGAGTCCTGGTCCGCAATAGAATCCTCTGTGTCCTCAGCGATGTGTGCGCCTCGTGGTACCACCACCATCTTGGCGTAGCTGATTAGTCTGGCCGCTGCTAACATCTGGCGTTCCTCCTGGATTGCACTGCTGTCATCAGAGGGTTCCCAGTGAGAGGTGTGGGGGGGCACTCTGTGAGCCCCGGTGGCTTTCAGGGGGCTGTATTGGAGCGGAGCTCTAGACACTGGTGGCCATCTTGGGAGCTGCCACACATGCTCCTAGGTTTATACTTTTTGGTCCATTGAGACAAACCAAACCATGAGAGTTTGATTCGATTGTTGGATTACTAAAGATGATATGAGAATGGTTGCAAAGGCAGAAGATTTTTTTTCACCTTCATGCAAAACCTATTGCATGCAGCAAAATCAAGGTTTACAATCACTTTAACTAATATATTGTAGAATTAAACATAATGTCAATAGCTATCTGATCTAAAGACTGGCTGAGTGAAAACTTCAAGTCTTTAAAGAAGGGGTTGAGCAGAAAGCAGGGGAGGCCTTGACTGGGGGACATTCAGCCTCCAGACAGTATTAATAAGATTAAGGTTTTGCAGGTGTCCCTGAGTGGGGATACTCCTCCATTCAAATATTGATTAGAGCAGGACCCACCTTCAGAGATGCATGCTGAGCATTATAAAACTATCAGCTCCCTGCTTAGACAAGCATCTCTACAATCTATGGAAGTCTTCCAACATCAACCTCCCTTGCGTCTGGGATTTCATGTGACCTAATGTCAATAACCGCAAAGGAAGATTGTGCTGGAAAATGTGAAAAGACATGTCCTTTAGTAATGCCCACATTTTTTATTATGCCCTTACAATTACTACCGCACTGTGTCATTATTTAGTACACAGAAATCTGTCTCTACAATAAAAGGGCCAGTTGGTTGTTTTGTCTCCTGACCAAGGGTTCCTAGTCCTCCCCTGGCAGAGAGGTTAGCTTTTTACATGTAGGAACAGTATGAACAAGGATCCAAATTTAGGTAGGATACCCTCCAACACATGAATTAATACCACAAGAGTCATTTGCATGTTCGTACCCAGGTGATGCACGAGTGTGAGCAAATATGTGTCATCTCTATTCATCTAGCAGATTTTTCACTCTTTCTCTATAGATCTTGTCTTTCCCTAATTCCACACTGTTACTTCTGATGCCGGGTACACACGACCGGACTTTCCATCAGAATAAACTCCGAAGGTCTTCCCGATGGAGTTCTGACCGAACTGACTTACCCACACACAATCGGACCAAATTCCGTTTCGAACGCGATGACGTACGACGGAACTAGAAAAGGAAGTTCAATAGCCAGTAGCCATTAGCGTTGTATCTGGTCCGTCGGACCAGCATACAGGCGAACGGTTTTCCCGATAGAAATTGATTCCGTCTGAAAGATTTAAAGCTTGTTCTATTTCTAGGTCCTTCTGAATTTTTTTAAGAAAAATGATCGGATTATCCCAGACACAATCGGAATATCCAACGGAATGATTCCGTCTGACCTTTTCGGCCAGAAATTCCGGTCGCGTGTACGTGGCATTATTCGTTTTCATCGTTTATTTTGTATTGCAGACCAAGGAGCAAGGGAAATTTATATGACCTACCAATAGGGACAGGTGGGTGCAAATGACAATCTTTTTTTCCTATACCTAACCTCATAGTACTAAGCTAGGGATTCAAGTATTTTATTGTGTTTCAACAGAAGTGGATTACAAAACAAATAAATAGATTAAATTGACAAAAAAAAATTAAAAATAAGGATTTGGGTAGGAAAGAAGAAGCACCCAGTGTCGAGAAAACTGCAACCTTCAATGTATGGTTCAAAAAATGTTTATTGTCGGTGTAAAGCTGTAAATCAAGCAAACGCATTTCAGGGGAATGGATTCTCCCTTCTTCAGGGCTGTTGCAGCATGCTATTGGATGGGAATGGTTCCCATTATAATGTGTGGTCCATGCTATCTGGTAAGAAGCATATACTAAGAGTTTGTGTTTGGTGGCGGAGACTGTCAGTCAACTTTGTCTACATTTTTTGTACTTTATGGACATTTTTTGCTCACTATTGAAAGAATTTTTATTTGATTTTTATTTGATTTAATACTTCGCACATAGATGTATGTATTTGTTTGTAATATCATTAATTAGGATGTTGAATGTCCAGTTATTGTATGATTTTTAGGTGATAATTAGTTTGATGCATTATTATTATTTTTATTTTGTTTGCACCTTTGTTTATATTCATTGTATGGGGATTATTTGTCACCCAATGTATATTTAAACTTTTAGCACCACTTCTTATCTGAATTCCCATCCAATAGTCCGCAGCAACAGCCCTGATGAAGGGGGAGTTCATTCCTCCAAAAACATGTTGGCTTGTTTTACAGATTAACATCAACAACAACTGTCTGTTGAATCATACATCAACAGTTTCGGTTTTCTGGACACTAGGCAGTCTTTCTCTCCTACCCAAGTCTTCTAGCTGAAACAACCACATAACCGTATCAGAAAGGTGGCAGCTCAAGCCCCCAAAGGTCCACCACCACGATCCACCATTGGGCAAAACCCACTGGAAGAGATTGCTTTCCCTTTTCTCACACACCCATGACTAGTGACTGATGTAGAACCACTTGCTGACCACCCTATAGCAGTGTTACTGCTATAGAGCGGCCGCTCTGTGTAGAAGCAAGTATATGAACGTATTCTGCACTTCTGGGTAGGGAGCATGTATACTGCCGAAGCACTGATTCTGCTTTGATTAGTCACAGCAGAAGCCAATCAGCCTATGGATGACCGCCGTACCTGCTAATCAGCGAGGAGATACATTGAATGGAGCTCTGCATATGTAAACAATGCAGAGATCCATCCTGTCAGTGGGAATGTGCTGGATTTTGTTTCCCTGCGAAGCATGGAATAAACTCCAGCACTTTCAATAGTGAAAGCAGCACACTGTACGCAAAAAAGCACTGGTTTGGCACACATTTACTCTTTGATTGCCCTAGATGTTTAACCCCTTCCCAGCCAGTGTCATTAGTACAGTGACAGTGCATAACACCGGTCACTGTATTAGTGTCACTGGTTCCCACAAAGTTTCAAAAGTGTCAGTTAGTGTCCGATTTCCCGCCACAATAACATAGTCCTGCTATAAGTCACCGATTGCCGCCATTACCATACCATAACCATACCTTACCATAACTTACCATAAAAAATGAAAAATTATAAAAATTCCAGTATATATACCATTATACCATATACGCTTATTTGGATTTTTTTTTAGCAAATATATGTAGCAGATTACATATTGGCCTAAATTTATAAAGAAATTAGATTTTCTATTTTTTTTTTTTAATTGGATATGCTTTACAGCAGAAAGTTAAATATATTTTTCCAAATTTTTCAAAAATTGTTGGTCTTTTTTTGTTTTTAGTGCAAAAAATAAAAAACTTAGTGGTGATCAAATACCACCAAAAGGAAGCTCTATTTGTGTACAGCATTATTGCAAAATTGTCAGTTAAAGTAACGTGGTGCTGTATAGCAAAACATGGCTTGGTCATGAAAGGAGGTAAATCTTCCAGAGGTCAAGTGTATAATGATAAAATGGATACATGAGAGCATGAATTCATTATACAACACTCATGTTTAAGATGGAATTTTAAAGAAAGGAAATTAAAAAAAAGCTCTTGATTATTACATATTACCTAACAACTAGGTATAGAGATTACATAAAGATTTCAGGATAACGTAACCACATTTTCAATCAAAAGGGACCTGCTGACCTCTGGTATCACAGTCTATCTAAAGCACTGGCTCCTGCTAGTTAAAAGAGATTAAAGAAGTATTTAGCACTCCGTTAAAGTGCATGTAATGGCATTTTTTATTTTATTTAATTTGGATAAAGTGGGGAAGGGGGCCACCCTGGCCTAGGATTTATTGCTATTTATGTTCCCGTTGTGATGTTTGACCCTTCCATTTATCCTGGTGACCACTGACACTGAGCAAAAAAGTAAGAGGAAATTAAAGATTTTAGAGTTGCCTGCACAGCAAGGGCCAAGGGGAAACCATCCAATGGGGCAAATAATTGGGTGGTCACTGTCCAAGACTTTAGTTCCCCTCACTTTATGGAGATTTCCTTCCTGTTGCTTCTCCAGGATAGAAAATGGTGGGAAACCTCCTCAAAAGGGGGATTTCATTAGCATAAAACACAAGTACAACATACATGCTTTTTCAATGGGTAATTTGGTATTCAAGTATTTTATAAATACACCCCATATTGTGCAGAGCACACAAGATCAACGTTTTTTTTTTTACCAAACTTGCCAAAAAGATATAAAATGATTCCAATGGTATAGTTGAAGACCAAAAGGAAGCAAACGAAGAGAAGCTCAGTGTTAGGGTTTACATACAGAAAATATAAAAGAAACACTCCTATGGCCACATCCATATGGGAGTTTGATATAAAAGAAAAAAATGAGCATAAGCTAGCCCAAAGGTAGGACTTTAGAGGCACAGTGGACAGTAATAGATATAAACTTATATATTTTATTTATAACGATACATGGTGCAAAAAGAAAACAAAAATGTAAAGAATTAAAAATATATACACAATACATGACAAAAATTAACATGCATAGTATACATAGTAGTGAGCCCCTGTGCGTTAACACGTTTCTCTGTCTTTGTCAGGACACACTCAGGGATTGTAGGAAAACTGGTCTCACTATCTAAGATAAAACACATAGATAAGACTAGATATTTCATTTGTCTGTCCTTTTTAACTATACATTACAAGGATGTGCTTCTAACAGACTGCTGCTATGGAATTTTTTTTCCAATAGGTGACATAAAATTGTCAAGATTTAAGATGGATGAAGGATTTCTGCTCCTGGAGATCAAGACTGCAGAAATTACTAATTTATACCTGGCAAGTGAGTATAAAGACACTCACTTAAAGGAATTATTTCATAGAAACTGACCCTCTGGCATCAGTACTGGCAATAATGATCATGTTGTGGCATTTCCTTATGGTTCTAAGGTATGCAAATTAGATTTGTGGCAGATAATTCCTGCATAAAAACAAGAGGATGAGCTGTATATTAACATGTGTATTGGCATGTTTTTTTCACGTATGCGTGGAAAATTCATAAAATTCTTCTAGCTTTTGTTTGGTTGTATCATACACATGTATACTATACTGTCAAAAGTATTGAGACACCTGCCTTTACACGCACATGAACTTTAATCCCAGTCATAGTCTGTAGGGTTCAATGTTGAGTTGACCCATCCTTTGCAGCTATAACAGCTTCAACTTTTCTGATCTCACTGATGTGCTTCTGGAAGAATGGTCAAACATTCCCATAGACACACTCATAAACCTGGTGGACAGTCTTTCCAGAAGAGCTGAAGCTGTTATAGCTGCAAAGGGTGGGCCAATTCAATATTGAACCCTACAGACTAAGACTGGGATGACATTAAAGTTCATGTGCATTTGAAGGCAGGTGTCACAATACTTTTGACAATATAGTGTATATGCAAATTTTTTTGCATTTTTCTTTTAATGATCTATACGCAGTGCAAGTTTGAACGTCTGTGTGTACAGGCCCATTAAAAACAATGGGCTGCATTTACATCCGCAAAAAAAGTCTGAATGCCTAAAAACATGGTGTTTTTTAGGTGGCTGTGTGCAAGAGGCTTTGAAAGAATAGCTTATATTCTGTCCTAACTCCAAAGTATTATTATAATAATATTTTTAATAAAAAAAAAAAAATATATATATATATATATATATATATATATATATATATTTTTTTTTTTTTTTTTGTACAAACCAATAACTATATTGAAATAAAAAGTGTTTTTATATGCAATTTTTTTCTACAAAAAGGAAAAAAGATAACTAAGGGCCTGGGATATTCAAGCTCTTTGCAGATAAAAAAAAAAGATCACCAAGTCATTCATTTATGTATTACCGTAATTAAATTAATTAATTGTGCATTCATACTGCATAAAGCTAGTGTGGATACATGATTCTGTTTTTATATTAGCTTCTGCGTAGCAGCACTGAGACTGAGGGATAATAGCAGCACTGTGAGTTAATTAGACTTTACTATGCTAGGCTGTACTGTCAATCTAACACTGATATCTTGCTGACAGGAGGAAAGAGTAGAGCAGTTATTTGCTGTGGAGTTAGCAAACTAGGGTTTAGGGCAGCCAGTCCCTTGAGAACATCTTCTATGACAAAATGCATCAGGGCGGAGCCTGTGCTGATGTCATCACACCATCAGACCGAACAGTTGGCTCGTTTGTTTCTTATGCTGTCTTTTGCATATTGACAATTTGAGTACGGTACCTTTCTTTTAATAATAAATATACCAAATGGTTTACACTATGAAGTCTTTGTGATTTGTTTCTTGCCGGAATCCTGTTACATACAGAGTGTTGGTGCAGACTGTTACAGATGTTGGTGTTCCCTGTGGTTCCCTATATTTGTCCCTGTGGTGGATTGATGTAGACAGTCCTCTGACATCAATAAGGGCTATTATTGCTTTGAAGTCTCTAATTTTGGTAAGGCTGATGTTTTGCAATGATGGTGGAATTGTAAACTCACTAACAGGATTCACAGAAGAAATTGAGCATCATTCATATTTTTTTTGGTGGACTTTTTATTGTTTATGATTTTGCACTATTGTGATGATTGCACAAGGTGTGTGTATGTGTGTATGTATATGTATATGTATATATATATATATATATATATATATATATATATATATATATATATATATATATATATATATATATATATATATATATATATATATATATATATATATATATATATATATATTTTTTTTTTTATCATTTGATTTGTGAACCTAAAGGTATAGCAATATTGTGATTTTGAAACTAGGGCAACCAAGCTTGTTGACTAAAAGCCTAACCCTAAGCTATTTTTTCCCAGCTGGTTAATATAAAAAAAGCAGCCCTAACTACAATACTCACTTTCAATTCAGGGATGTCCCAGGCAGTACCACAGTACTTCTTTTCCAAAACAAGATGTCCTTGGTCTTTAGAGTTGAATGAAGCCTCAGTCACCCAACCTGGAAGACTGAGCACAATACCATTAATACAGGGTGTCATGGACCCAACCTCTGAAGGGTGCCACCTTGGCTCCTTTCATTTACTGTATATTGATGCAGCTAGGGGCACTGACCTCAGTGGGATTTCTCTGGGAGAGGGGAGAGAGATGAATAAATGCTGGAGAAATGTAAAGTCACTTACCTGGTTATGCTTTTTGGCAGGGATGCCTCAATTGCTGAACTGGCCAGACACAATTACAAATCCTTCAGCGGATACTATAGGTAATGTTTACATATTTCAAAAACAAATTTAGCTGATTGCCTTGATATAAGATATAAAATGTGTTTTTATTTTTTATTTTTTTTTAGTAGTCAAAACTGCCACACAGGCCGCTGTAGATAAGTTTCAAGAACAGGCTACGTGTTTTGGAACCAAATATAACTACTTTTTGCATGATGCTGAAGTAGTGAGTCGAGGTAAAGGTGAAGGAGGAGGTAAATAAAAGTCTAAAGTGTTAATAATGTTTAAAAGATGCTATGCTACATATATAAAATTATTTCATCAGTATAACCCCTTCACGCCTAAGGGTAAAACAAATCTATAAGCATAGGCACAATTTTGCAATTTAACACGTGTTAGTAAACTGTACATGTCATCACAACTACTTAGTGTATCCAGGGGGATTATACCTTGTTTCTTTCAGGACAAATTGGTCTTTCTTTTTTGTGGTAAATGGTAACCGATATCTCCTGATTTTTTTTTTTATTATCAAAGCAAAACTGGCCCAAAATAATAATAATAAAAAAAAAAAAATGTAGCTGTATATTTATTGCTATTATCGTAATTTGCCACCAAAGAACAATCTGAAATAAATTCTTCTGCTCCTGACAATTGCAGGAAAACTACATATGTATATGTTAGTTGTTGTTTGTACCTGTAGTACAGCACAGAATCAATGGTGCACATTTAGCATTTTTATTATTCCTGCCTAAAACACGCCGACACTGATAATTTTTTGATCATTTCTACCCAAAATATACTGACCATGACCTTTGACAACAGCATTGACCCTAAAGCTAACCCTGGTAAACCTTGATCTTGTTATTTTTTTTCTTTATAGTTTATGTTTTAATTAAAGCGGAGGTCCGCGGATATTTTTATTTTTTTTAAAGTCAGCAGCTACAAATACTGCAACTGCTGAATTTTAAAATAAGGACAATTACCTGTCCAGGGCGCCTGCGATGTTGGTACCCGATGCCGATCTCTCCCTCGGCTCTTGGGTGCTGCCGCTGCCATCTTCGGTAAGGGGATCAGGAAGTGAAAACTTGCAGCTTCACTTCCTGGTTCCCTACTGCTCATACTCGGTAATCCCAATAGGCATATATTGATTGGTTTGTGCAAAAGTTATCGCGTCTACAAATTGTTTTTACTAGTAATGGCGCCAATCTGTGATTTTTAGCAGGACTGCGACATTGCGGTGGAAAAATCCCACCCCAAATGACACTTTTTGGGGACCAGTGACATTATTACATTGATCAGTGCTATAAAAATGCACTGATCAATGTAAAAATGACACTGGCAGGGAAGAGGTTAAGACTAGGGGGGTGATCCCTTAGTGTGTGTTTTAACTGTAGGGGGGATGGGCTGCCAGGGACATGACAAAGATTGCTCTTCCCGATGACTGGGAACAGTAGAACTCTGTCATGTCCCTTGTCAGAGTGGGGATTCACCTTGTTACCAAAGGCAGATCCCCGTTCTGCCTCTGTACTAGGCGATTGCAGGTCGCCACCGGGCATCGAGTCCGCTCGACCTGTGGGCACGCTCCGATACGCAAGCCGACGTACAGCTATGGCGAGAGCCAACCTGCTATCGTATAATGACGGCGGCTGATCGGCAAGCAGTTATTTTGGTTGGCACAGAGGAAATGAGTTGGTGATGGGACCAGGACTGATGAGATTTAGGCATTGGTACCTTGGTGCTTGTAGCTTTTGGGACAGAAATGATGGTGTACAGCACTGGGGATCAAGACACAGATGAGTATGCAAAAATAGTTTTGGTTTAAATCAGGTATTGTTAGTGTTAAGGTTACACAGAGGGTTGGTGGTAGGGTTATGTTGGGTAAATACTAAGGTTACTGATCCGGTTGATGTTGGGTCATAGGGAGTGTTGCTATTAGAGTTGGAGTTACAGGTAGAGTTAGTTTGAGCGTTATGGTGGCCATATACTAAAAAAAAAAAAGATCATACAAAATCATTCTATCAATTTTAACGTTTGTTTAATTTTCTAATAATTAGTGGGTGAATAACGATAATCCTTTTTAACTTTTCAGAGCTGAAAAATGGATTGAAAAGTTTGCCAAACTTTTTATTGAATGAACAAAACTTGAAAGGTTAGTGAGTTTCTCAAACGGTAAAAATTTGTACGATTTTTCATGCGCATGTGCAAGAAAATGTTAATCTAGAAGTAAAATACTTTATTAGAACGGACAAACATTCCAGAACGTCAAAAGGGCAAATATATTTTGCCACTTCCTTTCTAATGTGAACAAACTAAACGATAAACCGATTAATTTATGTCCATTGAACGATTTATCTTTTGAAATTTAGTCACTACATGATGGTAGTATCGTGAGCTCTGCCGAACGAGGTTTCATTTTTCTGAAGCACTTCAAAATGAGTTTTTGCCTAGTGTAATGCAGGCCATACACGGTCGAATTTCGAACAAATTTTCTTTTCAAAATCAGAAAATTCGTTTTTTTTGTGATCCGATGATGCCACCATTGATTTTCGAAATTCGGCCGACCAAGCCTTCAATTTCACCTCATGTTGCTACAGAAAAGAATTTTCTTGGCTGGGAATCTTCTTTTCTCTCCGTAAATTTTCTTTTATCTCCGTACATTTTCTTTTATCTCCGTACATTTTCTTTTCTTATTACGTTTCTCGCACGATTCTCCCATCATTGATTAGAAAATCGTTTGTTTTTCTAAAAATTTCCAACATGTCCGATTCCTCAAATTTTATTTCCGCACGAAAATCGGCTGTTGCTGCAGCCCACTAATGGTGCGAAATTCATACGAAAATTCTTAGATACGATTTTCGAAAGAAAATTCTTTTGAAATTCGAACCGTGTATGGCCAGCATAAGACCTGTATTAGGGTTACAAGGAGATTTATTAGTAAGTATAATGGTGGTTGGTGTAAGCTGCTGCACATGTGGTGATAGCCACGGGCAAAACTCTAGAACGTGTAAAAGTGGAACATTTTTGTACAGTCAGGTTTGACACATGATATATTTTGCATTGATAAATTTGGCTTATTACCTTAGCTGAGCCATGCCTGATCCTGACAAGTTCATGCTGCACTTATGATGCAAATCAAACACCTCCTGCGGATGAGTGTGGTATGGTAATAAAGCTCCAGAACCTGTGACACTTGGATTCTTGACTTAAGATATGAACACAATGCACCTTGCTGCCCTCTCAGGACTGGGGATGTCCTAATGGTACACACACAAGAAACACAAGAAAGAGAGGGTGCGCCAGGCAAGCGCATTATCCCAGTAACGCTTATTAAAAAAGGAAGTAAATGTATCTGGATCCAACTGGCTTATGCGTTTCAAGGGTTTGGATCTGAGGAAGAGGGTTTAACCTCGATACGCAACGGTAAATGCAATCCAGGTGTGGTCCTGTAAGGGACTAGAAGCATGTGGAGAGGATTGCAACATTGCTACATTTTGATGAGCCTTGGACAGTTTTTGTTTGTGAGTAGATATATTTACTTCCTTTTTTAACCTCTTGCTTACTGGGCACTTAAACCCCCTCCTGCCCAGACAATTTTTAGCTTTCAGCGCTGTCACTCTTTGAACAACAATTGCGCAGTCATGCTACACTGTACTCAAAATAAACTTTTAGAATTTTTTTCACACAAATGGAGCTTTCTTTTGGTGGTATTTAATCACCACTTGGGTTTTTATTTTTTGCTAAATAAACAAAAAAAGACAGAAAAAAAAAGTTTCATAGTTTGTTATAAAATTTTGCAAACGGGTAATTTTTCTCCTTCATTGATATTCGCTCATGAGGCTGCACTGATGGGCACTGATAGGCTGCACTGATAGGCACAGATAAGGCGACACTGATAGGCATAGATAAGACGGCACTAATGGGTGACACTGATAGATGTCACTGATGGGCACGGGTAGGTGGCACTGATGGGCACAGGTAGATGGCACTGATGGGCACTGGTAGGTGGTATTGATAGGCAGCACTAATGATGAGGCACTGATTGATGACATTTATAGGTGCCACTGTTGGCACTGATAGGTGACACTGTGGGCACTGATGAGTGCTACTGAGGGCACTGGTAGGTGGCACTGATGGGCACTGGTAGGTGGCACAGGTGGGCACAGAAGCCTCTGCAGAGGCTCTTCGCAACTCACAGCTGGGGTTTTTTTTTCTCCTCACTAGGGATGAGCCGAACACCCCCCAGTTCGGTTCGCACCAGAACCTTTGAATGGACCAGAAATTCGTACGAACTTTAGAACCCTATTAAAGTCTATGGGACTCGAACGTTCAAAATCAAAAGTGCTAATTTTAAAGGCTAATATGCAAGATATGCATCAGACAACACCAGCAATAAGGGGTATCTTCAGATGTATACTGTGCTGGAGGCACACAACACCCACTTTAACTCCTGCAGATGCCTGAGAAAAGAACACACTGTCCCTGTCTATCTTGCTCTTTCCCTGCATGCCAGAACACACTACACTATATCGTGTGGGGTGTGTACTAAACCCCCTGAGCTATAATTGGCCACAGGCATCCTGCCTGTGGCCAATTATGGCTCTCCACGCTGCAGGCGCTGTGATTGGCCAAGCATGCGGGGGCACAGTGCATGCTTGGCCAATCATGAGCTAGCAATGCATTGCGATGGCGTAATGCATTGTGGGCAGTTCGTGCCACATGAATTTGGTGCGAACAGTCCACAAAGTTCTCAATTCACCGAACAGACGACGGCTGATGTTCGAGCCGAACATGCGTCGAGTTGAAAGCCGAGCTCATCCCTACTCCTTACACTACTTGTGTGAGGAGAAAAAATAGGCGATTACTGACTCTGTTTACATCACATGATCAGCTGTTGGGATCGAGTCTCATAGGCAAATTAGGTCCGCTCTGTAGCCATCTTTTGGCTATAGCACGGACAGGAGGTGGTTAATAAACGTTCCTGGGATAATGCTCTAGGCTGGTGCGCCCTCTCTTTCTTGTGTATTTTGTTTTGCAGTGTACCATGCTGCGCTTATGCTGTATGTGGTCCCCACTCTTGGAATACCTGGGATTCTGTTCCAGGCTCAACCTTCACAAGGGTTGCTAATCTCTCTTTTCCCATGCGAATGCCAAGTAGCGTCCAGAAGACCTTGGATGTACCTTTCATATTGTAAGAGCTATCTTGCTTCCTGCATGATGAAAAAAGCCAAACTTCAGCCAAACTTCAGCCCCTCCCTCCTGCCGAGTGCCCCCACAACAAGCCGCTTGCAATGGGGGCACCCAAGCAGGCACGCTCCTGAGCTGCGGCTCTGTGTGTCCATTCACACATGGAGTTGGGGTTCGGCCCCATCCCTCTGTCTCCTGATTGGCTCAATGGCTGTGATTGACAGCAACGGGAACAAAAGCCATTCAGGAGTGTGAGTCCCCAGTGAGCCAAGTCTCTTGTGGACATCGCTGGATCAAGAGGGGGCTCAGGTAAGTATCAGGGGGGCTGGGAGGGGGGGATGCTGCACACAGAAGGTTTTTTACCTTTATGCATAGAATGCATATTATTTGAACAAGCTGAAGTTAGAAGCTGATTGGCTATCATGCACAGCTGCACCAGATCCTGAGTGCTCCAGTTTTAGTAACTTAACCCCTCAGTGTCCAGGTACCCACATCTTGCATCATATGGACCAAAAACAAACAACCAGACACTATCCTATGAGCTCCTACCCTGTTTCCCCGAAAATAAGACCTAGTGTGATTGTCATCGGTGATGGCTGCAATATAAGCCCTACCCCCCAAATAAGCCCTAGTTAAAGTCCTTGTAGGTCTTATTTTCAGGGTAGGACTTATTTTTGGGGAAACCGGGTAGGACTTATTTGGGGGTAGGGCTTATATTGCAGCCATCACTGACAATCATGCTAGGTCTTATTTTTGGGGGAAACAGGGTAGTAATACTTGCTAACCTGGTTGTATTCCTGTTATACTGGGAAGCCACAATGAACACCCATCAGTCAAAATTAACCTATCATAATTGCCTTTTCATAAAAAAAGTAAAAAAAAAAAGTTCTGTTCATGCAATCATGCAATATTGAGATCATATTGAGATCACCAGAAAAAAACTGCCTTGCACCAAGTGTAGTCATTCACAAAGCCAAGGAAGTGTTTTTGGGATGCCAGGATCCAACTGGTCAGCACTAACCTTAAATGTAACTTTAATAATTCTGGTGTTCATATATTTTAGAATCCTGCTCTGATTTGGAAGAAAAGCTGACTCCTCTTTCCAGCAAAAAGGTAACATTACATAGGAGGTTTTTGTATAGTAATAGAGAGATGGATAACCTGGGATGATGGTTGTGATTTGCTTTTTAGTCTTTAGGGAGGTGGAATGTGGTGGTTTCAGCGCACAGCAAGATATTCATCGCCCTTCATGACACTTCAGCTGTCCATAGTGCTGTAGAGATACGCCAAGAAAATCATAAATATTACATGAGCATTTTGGCAATATTGTGAGTATACAGAAAGCCATCAGTAGTATCAGAGGGTACTTTCCAAGCTGAGGTCACCACTAACCATGAGTGTAGTGATAATGACAAAATGTAATTGTTGAAACCAATGATTTGATTGATTCCAGTCTTGGTTTTTAAGGTAACAAGCCATTTAACCTCAACTTGATAAGTAACTTTTTCTCAAGTAAGAAAGTTGTCAAACCAGCTAAAAGACATGGGCACCGTCAAAAAATTTGTTTTGTTCTGTACTAAAAAAAAATCGTATTTCATAATTTGTGTACAAAATTGAATTCAGATTCTTACAAAATACGAATTTTTGGAAACTTTTCGTGAAAATAATGAAAGTTCGTTATGATGAATTTATCATTATGAGGGGTTCCCACCTTCCCTGTGCTGTGCTGATTTCCTGGGTTTTAAAATTTTAGGTTTGTTAACTTTTCGTAACAATTACGAATGTTCGTTATGATTAATTTATCATTATGAGGGGTTCCCACCATCCCTGTGCTGAGTTCCCAGGTCTGTACACCTGCTGTGTCCATTATGATGGGTTCCCACCATCCCTTTGCTGAGTTCCCGGGTCTGAGTGTACACCCGCTGTGTCCATTATGAAGGGTTCCCACCATCCCTGTGCCAAGTTCCCGGGTCTGTATACCCGCTGTGCCCATTATGAGGGGTTCCCACCATCCCTGTGCTGAGTTCCCGGGTTTGAGTGTACACCTGCTGTGCTCTTTATGAGGGGTTCCCACCATCCCTGTGCCGAGTTCCCGGGTCTGAATGTACACCCGCTGTGCTCATTATGAGGGATTCCCACCATCCCTGTGCTGTGCTGACTTCCTGGGTTTTTAACTTTTAGGTTTGTTAACTTTTCGTAACAATTACGAATGTTTGTTATGATGAATTTATCATTATGAGGGGTACCCATCATCCCTGTGCTGAGTTCCCGGGTCTGAGTGTACACCCGCTGTGCCCATTATGAAGGGTTCCCACCATCCCTGGGCTGAGTTCCCAGGTCTGTACACCTGCTGTGTCCATTATGAGGGGTTCCCACCATCCCTGTGCTGTGCTGACTTCCTCTGATTGGTGAACAAATCACCAGTCACAATTCTGTTAATTTGGATCCGAAATTCGTTAACGAAATTTCGTATTTCGTCTAAAATTCGTAAGCATAGAAATTCCCATAGGGTTCCCACCATCCCTGTGCTGAGTTCCCAGGTCTGTACACCTGCTGTGTGTCCATTATGAGGGGTTCCCACCATCCCTGTGCTGTGCTGACTTCCTGAGGTTTTAACTTTTAGGTTCCTTAACTTTTCGTATCAATTACGAATTTTCGTTATGAATTTGGATCCGAAATTCGTAAACTAAATTTCATATTTCGTATGGAATTCGTATGCATAAAAATTTGTATTTAGGATTCGTACAAATGTACGAATTTTTGCAAATTCGTACAAATTTTTGATTCATACGAAATGAATTGCACATGTCTACCACCTAATCATTGTCTTACTTTGGTGAGCCAGTCCTGTGTCCTAGTATGTACTGTATGCGAGTACCTGTTAATTGTCCCGATTTTAGCAATTCCTGATTTTAATTCAGAAGAGTTAGCGCTTCAGACAATGTACAGGCATACGTACCCCACTTTTAAGTACACAACGGGGTTTATTTACTAAAGCTGGAAAGTGCAAAATCAGGCTCACTTCTGCATAGAAACCAATGAGCTTCCAGATTTTATTACCAAAACTTAATTGAACAAGCTGGGGTTAGAAGGTCATTTGTTTCTTTGCAGAAGTGAGCCTGATTTTGCACTTTCCAGCTTTAGTAAATAAACCCCATTGTGTACTTAAAAGTGGGGTATACCTGTCAATGTGGTTTGGTATACACACGGGAGTGGTTCAGAAGATCACGGGAAGGGTTTGAGCAAATCAGAGGTGTGATTTCTCTATTCAGTGTTTGCCTCTGAAAAATAATGTGTGCCAGTGGCTCTAATATAATGACCATGAAGTTTGTGTCGATGCAATCAGATTTTAAGCATGTCATTTATTCTCTTTAAGAGCCAATTATCCCGTTTTGGTGAAAATGCCTCTGGAAGAACAAGACGGGTATTTAAGTTATAAAGGTAATGCAGCCTGAAAGGCAATAGCTTTAAGCCTGCATGTGAACAAAACTCAGGTAGCTTTCTAACTGAATTATTAATCAAACCCTTATACAAATGGAAGTTTTAGTAAATAAACCCCTTATTGTATGAGCAGGCATCTATAGGAGTTGGGTTAGGGACTCCGTAGGAGTCTAGTTTTAGTTATCCTGTTGCATGAACAGCTTTTAACAAAACTTTAATAAAGTCTTCTATTAAGGTTTCCCACAATGCGAACAAAGTACCAAACTGAAAATCCACAACTGAAGACTTCAGTCAAAATGTTCCCTGAATTCCATCTGCTACGGCTACTTTCACTGTTTTAATGGGTTCTAATAGTGATGTTATGCTAGTTTTGGAGTGGCTTTCTTTAGTTTGGAAGTTAATTGTAGAACAAGTGCTATAAAGCTGTCTTCTGTCTTTATTTTCTGTTCCAATATATCTACAAAAAATAAAGTTTCAGTTCCAAAGAAATACAGGATACATAGATGATCAAGATCCAAACATTTAACCGCTTGCATACCCACCCTATTCTGAAACTCCTCTCCTACTTTTAAAAATCATAATTTTTTTTGTTAGAAAATTATTTAGAACCCCCAAACATAAAATGGTGGTCATTGCAACTTTTTATGTCACACGGTATTTGCGCAACAATTTTTCAAAGCGTTTTTTTTTGGGGGGGAAAATGTATTAAAATATAACAAAACAGTAAAGTTAGCCCAATTGTTTTTGTATAATGTGAAAGTAAATAGATATCTAACATGTCACATTTTAAAATTGCGCACACTTGTGGAATGGCGTCAAACGTTGGTACTTAAAAATCTTCATAGGCGACGCTTTCAATTTTTTACAGGTTACCAGTTGAGAGTTACATATGCGTTTGCTTCTGTGTGCGAGCACGTAGGGACAGGGGCGCTTTAAATTATTATTATTTTTATTTTATTGTTTATTTTACCTTTCTTTTTACAATTATTTTTAATCCCTTTTATTGCTATTACAAGGAATGTAAACGTCCCTTGCAATAGGAGTAGTGCGTGACAGGTTCTCTTTATGGAGAGATCTCCATCTGGCTGCGGTGGGTTCCTTCTCCGGCTCGCCAATTGCACAGGCGAGCTGGTAAAAGCACTGGATGGAGGCGGGAGGTTTGTCCCCTCCCGCCGCCTGTAACAACGATCAAGCTGCTGAACTATGATTGTTCTTACGATGCACAGAATCACCGGCTGTAAAAGATGATATCTGAATGGGCATCATTCAGATATCCCCACTCAGAGTCTAGACCTCATATGACGTCTTTGGGTTGGAAGTGGTCTGGGAAACATTTTTTAATGAATGAAGTCTGCTCCGAATATAAACAGCACAGTGGCATGTTTAGTCACAACAAAAAAGCATGTAGTAAGAAGAAAAATGTTCTCTTTTAGTGAGGGCTTTACTCACTTACATTTTTCCCCAAACCCTGATGTCCCACAACCATTCCGGCAAACATATCCTTGCTGAATGTGTGTGCATGCATACTGCAGCTCTGTTCATTCCTATGTGTGCTCTGTATTCCAGCTGTCCAGTGGAGCATGGCTCGCTCATATGAATGAAGGGGGCTGTGGCACATGGGCACACTGTGTGGTGTCAGACAGTGCTGCGCAGTGATGATCGCTGGAAGGGGGAGCAAAGTAAATATTTAACATGGCAGGTAGCAACCAAAGTAGTTGTGGAATCGAGACAAGGACAAGTTCACCAAAAGAACTTTAAAACATAATGGGGTTGATGTATTAAAGGTAAACAGATTGTTCACTTTCCAAGGGAATTTTCACATAACAAGGGAATTTTCCCTTAGCATAGGGAATTTAGTCAATTCATTTTGCAAAGAACACCTAATCACATGCAATAAACTCATTCACTAAGCTAAGCCTATGTTCTTTTAATAAATTAACCCCAATGCATTTAATGTTTCAGGTTCTTAACCCTATCTTGACTAAGCCTATTTTTGACATTTGGTGTTTACAAGTTAAAATCCGTATTTTTTGCTAGAAAATGACTTAGAACCCCCAATCATTTTATATATATATATATATATATATATATATATATATTTTTTTTTAGCAGAGAATATAGAGAATAAAATGGTAATTGTTTCAATATTTTATGTCATACGGTATTTGTGCAGTGGTGTTTTAAACGCAACTTTTTGGGAAAAGGGACACTTTCATGAATTTTAAAAAATGAAACAGTAAAATGAGCCCAGTTTTTTTGTATAATGTGAAAGCTGATGTTACGTTGAGTAAATAGATACCAAATATGTCACGCTTTATAATTGTATGTACTCGTGGAATGACGACAAATTGCAGTACCTAAAAATCTCCATATGCGATGCTTTAAAAAATTGTCACATGTGTGATTTGAACACCGTTTACATATGCGGGCGCGACTTCTGTATGCGTTTTCTTTGCTGCGCGAGCTTGCGGCAACGGGGCGCTTTAAAAAAAATCTTATTTATATTATATTATTTATTTTAAAATGAATACATTTTATTGCTTTTTATTGCTGTCACAAGGAATGTAAACATCCCTTGTGACAGTAATAGGTGGTGACAGGTACTCTTTATGGAGGGATCGGGTGTCTAAAAGACCTCCAGTCCTTCCTTTGCACTTCCTTTGCACTTCAAAGTATTCAGATCGCCGTTTTTGGCGATTCTGAATACTAAATTGGCAACCGAGTAAACGGGAAGTGACGTCATGACGTTGCTTCCGTGTTTACAATTAGGAGACTGGAATGAAGCCACTTACGGCTTCATTCCAGTCTGCCCCTAGCTGCCAGAAGCGGTGGATGGTTGGCCCCCCTCTCGCTCCTCTGGTATAACAGCCGAGCAACTTTTAGCCGCATCGGTTGTTATTGCTGGAAAGCCGAACGCCGGCTCTAAAAAACAGTACTGGGATGATGCCTGCAGCTGCGGGCATCATCCCGGTATAACCCCCGAAAGCCGAGTAGGCACATCTGCGTACGCTCGGCGGCAAGGGGTTAAAGAAAAAAAAATCACTGATTATCACTTTCAACAAACTATAATGCATTTTTATTATTCAACTGATCCCACATTAACATTAAACAACATGAAATAGTAAACAGTGAATCCATCTGCTAAAGTTATGGTACAAGATGAATAACTACTAGACAATGGGCTAGCCACCCACAAACTGTATGTAACTTTTTGGACATCGCCAATACTGTCCTATATAAAAGTCTCTGCATTTCTTTGTCTAACAAAATCTTTCATCCTCCTTTTATCTCTTGATTTAGGAAGTGATAAGGCAATTTTTCGCCATTTTAGCAAAGACTGTGCTGTGTTTGCATCAGAATCCCTTGGAGATTCCCTCTTTCTTTGTTGTAAGTTCTATTACTTAAATCATATATCAAAGCAAAATTAAAAAAAAAAATTTTTTTTAGTACATTTCTGAAATGCATGCACATTTCTGAAATGCATGCACATTTCTGAAATGCATGCACATTTCCCCTTGTTTTATCCCTTTGAACATGATGCAGTTACAGAAAAATAACTTTTGATGCTCCTGAAATGTAGTGTGCTCCTACCTTTCTCTTTGACATGACAGCACAGAAAGAGTGTTCATTGTGTCCCCCAAATGTCAGTGCAGGTAACAGACTCATGTACCATGTACATATGGACACTCCATCCTCAGTGCAGTTGAGCTTCCTCCTGACATTGTAGTTGTCACACAGAATTTTCGAATTTCCGAATTTCGAATTTTCGGATCTCCGAATTTCGAATTTCGGATTTCCGAATTTCTGCTTTCTGCTTTCCAAATTTCGCATTTTTGGATTTCCGAAGTTCGGATTTTCAGAATTCCGAATTTCCAAATTTTTTTCAAGGGTATTCTCTTTGCATTTACTATTTATTGAACAGATACAACAAAACTTTTCCAATGTTGTATTTAGCAGATGAATTGGGGGCTAATAAAAAAAGTATATTTATATATTTAGCATTTACATACACCTTAAGAGAACTTAATGAATATACGGTATATATATATTTATAGATCTATATATATAGCTATATATATATATATATATATATATATATATATATATATATACTGTATATGATATATTGTAAAGCTACCTCTTTAGTTGTGCCCACAGAATGGAAGAAAGTCCTTCTACTGCTTTCACACTGCAATACTTTGCTCTCTTGTGATCCCTGCAATCAACTGCCAAGCTCTTTTTTGAGCTCCATGCACGCTGGAGCTCAAAAAAGCTTTTTCTGGATGCCAGATTGCTGGCAGAAAACACTGGTTGAAAAATGTGCTTTTAACAGAGTTTTGTACTAGCTTTTATGTGCGTTTATGCAGTTTTTAGCGTTTATGGGCGTTTTTAATAAAAATACACAGAGGACTCTCCAAAAATCCCGAAATGCATTCCCAAATTCCCACAATGCATTGAAAAAATAGAACGCCGAACATTAATTAACGTGCGTTTATGCGCGTTTAGCTTTTCTTGCGTTTTTTGTGGTAAAAAAAAAATGGCACTTTGAATGCGATTTTATGGCATTTAGAGAACACCCCATAAACTCCACTGCTGATAAAAGCTAAAAAAAAGTCCATGTGTGCAGGGACACATAGGATAACATAGAGAGGAGTTTATGGGCTGTTAAAAAAATTGCCCAAACTCCAAAAAACGGACATTTATGAGCTTCAGTGTGCATGGAGCCTTAGTTTTTATGACCAAATAAAAGTATAGTATGGGACCTTCAATCCCAGAGCAGCTGCGAACATTACCTACCATTTCATATGTGATTTGGTGCGTAGCAGTGTAGGTTTGTAATAGTACATTGGGGTGCCATTCAACATGAATCGCACTGCAACTTCCTGCATGGTGGTGCATGTATTACTAGGCATTGCAATAAGTGTGAATCCGACCTTAAGGACAAGTCTCTTTTTTTTCCATCTCCTACAACAGTATATTAAGCATACCATATATGCTGTCTGCTGCCAGTATCGATATTTTGTTCTCTACTTTTTATCTTATCACAGGTCGCACAGCTATCCATTCCTCTGAAGCTATGAGCATGTTTGCACAGTGTGCTCTCCATCTCAATCACACCTTCATCTTTTTTAGAAGAGAACCCGGTAACTGCCATTATATATTCTCAATCCATAATTAATGTTAAACATTAAACATGAAAAAAAAAATGGGAACTGTTTTCCTGTCAAAGGATTTGCATTTCTGACCATCCAGTTTTGACATTTTCACAGCTCTTCCACACAGCAAAACCCTGTCTACCCTGGCAGGAGGCCTGATTTTTCTCTGCTTCAGTTACTACTTATAGACTACCTTCTCACCCCAAATCTCTCACTGGATAGTGAAAGGAGAAGCAGTAGACTGATGAGCTCATCCCTATGACACTCTGCTTTCCACCTACCAGCCCTACTGCAACATGACTGATTGGCTCCTACTTGCAATAATAAAGAAAAAAAATATCTGCTGCACATTGTTTTACTCCTACGCAGCCTGTCCCACCTCTCCTCTTCAGCACTCCATCTATTGGTCACAATCTGACATCTTTACATACAATGCAGGACCAGTAGTCCTGCAGAGTAGAATTCAGGCTGTCAGGAGTGCAAAGGATAAATGGTCCCCCAGACGAAAAGGAACATTTAACCCTTGTAGTGTGGAGGGAGCCCCACTGCAAGACTAGCTTTAAATTTTCACTAGAACTCACCTTTAAACATAGTTTACACTATATCTAGTCTTGAAAAAGAACATAAACAATGTCCAGATAATTCTAACTTATTACAAAAACTCAACAACAAAAGGAATAAGCTTAGGACAATTTTATTAACGAACCATGACAAATACCTCAAATGACTGAAATGCAATTATTACTCCCAAAATTACAGGACAGGCAAATTGATGGCCTCTGTACTAAGTCACCGCCAAAGAACACAAAAAATTGATAGACTAATTCATCATAAATCTGGGAAAGCATTAATAAACCCACAAGAAATAGCAGATGCTTTCTCAGATTATTATGGAGATTTATACAATTTAAAAAATTTAAAAAATGACAAGGATACTATCCAACCAACATTAAAAGACATTACAGTATTCTTAGACAAAGTGAACATACCCAAAATCATCTCTAATACACTTGACGCACTAAATCAACCCATATCGTTAATGGAAACCCAGAAAGTTATAAAAGACCTTCCGCTGCATAAATCACCAGGTAATGACGGTCTATCCAGCGAATATTACAAAATATTCATTAATATTTTAGCTCCGCACTTAACAAACCTGTTCAAATGCATAGCTACAGCAAAATGTTGCCCGAAAGAACTATTAGAAGCGGTAATAATTACTCTCCCGAAATCTGACAAAGACTTTACTTCACCTTTAAACTATCGACCAATCTTGTTGCTCAATTCGGACAATAAAATTTATGCTAAAATATTGGCCAATCATTTGTTAGAAATAACTCCTTACCTGGTCGACTCTGATCAAGTAGGCTTTGTTAAGGGTCGTCAAGCCCCGGACAGCAGAAGGATGATCAATTTGATTAACTACGTTGAGAACACACAAACGCCTGCTCTGCTCCTAGGTCTGGATACAGAGAAGGCATTCAATAGAGTGCACTGGAACTATATCTCCAGGACTCTTAAGAAGTTTGGATTTTCAGGATTTATCCATGAAGCAATTATGCTACTATATACACAACCATCAGCAAAAGTTTCCTCCTCAGGAATGTTGTCTAACACTTTTAACCTCACAAACGGCACCAGACAGGGTTGCCCACTCTCACCCATTATATTTCCTTTGGTAATTGAACCCTTAGCAGAAACCATTAGGTCCAATGAAAATATTTCAGGAATAAAGATAGGTGATAGAATACATAAAATTGGGCTATTTGCCGATGACATCATTCTATCTTTAACTAATCCCAACACGTCCCTGCACGTGCTACAATCAATACTTAACTCCTTTAGAAAAGTATCTTATTACAAAATTAACAATAGGAAAAGCTTTGCCCTACCTATGAATATATATAATGATACCTCGACCATCCTAAAAAATTATATAATTATAATTAGGATGCATCTTTGTTTACCTATCTAGGCATCAACTTTACATTTCCCTAAAAAAAAAACTATATGCAGCAAATTTTCCTAAGTTATTAGACTTGATTTCTAAATATTTTCAAAATATAAAACAAACACACCTATCCTGGATAGGCAAAGTTGCAGCATTTAAAATGCAAACCCTACCCAAAATACTCTACCTTTTTAGAGCCATACCTATTCCAATACCTTCAAACTTAATCAAGATTCTAAATACTAAATTGAGAAACCTGGTCTAGAATAACAAAAACCAAGGGTAGCGTTCTCTATTTTAACATCTTCTAAAAACAAAGGGGGTATTAACTTACCTGATATGCATAAATACTACTACGCAACACTTTTGGATCAAATGAAATACTGGTTCTTCCCAAATGACGATAAGCTGTGGTTATCCATTGAAAGAGAAATAACCAAGAGAAATGATTTATTTGCCCTGTCGGTGGCTCACATGGATATTCCCTAAGGTCAAAGTTCCTAAATTGCTTTCTATTAAAGTTACCCTGTTAGCATGGAAGTTTCTTGTCTCCAACTTCCATGCTCTAGGGCATTTACAAAAGATCCCTATACCACTCAGAGCCCTTGACTACTGTAGAGGCCGACTCTTGATGAACAAATGGATTGCTGAGGGCTTTAACTTTTACATACACCTTCCCTCGGGATACAAAGCCACGATTGATGATAAGTTAAATAAGCTTAACCATCTGCAAAGCTTTAATCCACATCAAGATTTTGAAATTCCATCTTTAATTTGGTCACACCTCACCATTAACAAACCTGTAAACCATAAAAGTATAGCTTTCTTCTATAAAGCTTTTTCTCAGTATCCTAAATATGAGAAAAACCCTAATATGTATAAATGAGAAAAAGATTTAGGAGAATCCTTTTCGGACGAATGTTGGTACAATGCTATGAGAATAAACCAAACTGCAACATCTTGCTTAGAGCATTGGGACAACTCCCAGAAAATATTGAATAGATGGTACCTAACTACTTACAAATTAGCTAAAATATATCCATCTACATCACCACTATGCCGGCGTTGTACGGATCAAGTTGGTTCCTTATTTCACATTTTATGGAGTTGTAAAAATCTGACCATTTTCTGGAACTCGATATCCACCTTTATTGCCTCTCTCACTGGCAACTTTTTAAAACTATCACCTGCTATGGCCCTTTTAGGAATCAACCTTGACACGTTCCCATTTCAATACAGAATATTAGTGGTGAATATTTTTATAGCAGCTAGACTTACCATAACGAACATGTGTAAATCAATTGAGACCCCTAACCTGTGTGATGTCATTCTTAGAGTCAACACCCAGACGTACTATGAATTACTGTTAGCACTTAAAAATTATAACTTGATTCACTTTAAGAAGCACTGGCATGTATGGATCATACATCCTAAAGCATCTACAGTACTGAAAGACTTGTACGCTTAGTCTTAACTACCACTAGGTAGCCTGTTGGTATCGCTTATTCCTTGTAGAGACTTATGCTGCTTTCAATTCCTGATTGGTTTGATTCACTAGAATACATTGATATACTAGACAACATCCTGTTCTCTCTTTTTTAAACATAGAATAGACCTGTTCACAGTTTGCTCCCCTAGGGGTGAATTGGTTTATTCTTGGAGGTTTACTAGCTAGAAACTCAATGTAAAGATATGAAATTGAAGGATTATTCACGATTATTATACTGACTTAATGTATTTATCAAACATGCATTCGCTATACTATGTACCTGTAATGGTGTGAATCCTGTTATACTTTTCTTAATGTCTTAATTTGTTATTTTATGTTCTGATAACTAAATAAACATAACTTACACTGACTGTACCCAATGAGCAATTCATCACTGCCCCCAATCAATGCATTTAATGTAAAAATATTTGAGAAACTTCTATTAAATAATACAATTATTTTTCTCCAGCCTCTTCCTGCTTAGACATCCCACCAATAGTGACATCTCCAAATCTGCAGAAGGTAAGACTTCATCATAATTAATAATGTATGAAACTTCATTTTGATTGCTGTTAAAATCTACGGCATGCCTTGTCAGAGACAGAGAAATCAAAAATGATTAAAGGTATTGTAAATTCACAAGTTTTTTTTTTATCTTAATGCATTCTATGCATTAAGATAAAAAGCCTTATGTGTGCAACAGCCCCCCTCAGCCCCCCTAATACTTACCTGAACCCCACCTCTGTCCAGCGATGTCCATAAGTGTCTCGGCCATCAGAGACTCACCCTCCTGATTGGCTGAGACACAGCAGTGGCGCCATTGGCTCCCACTGCTGTCAATTAAACTCGGTCCGCCAATCAGGAGAGAGATGGGGACAGGGCCAGCCCGCGGATCTGTGTCTGAATGCATACACGGAGCTGCGACTCAGCTCAGGTGCCCCCCAGCAAGCACTCAACAGGAGGGAGGGGCCAGGAGCACAGAAGAGGGACCTGAAAGAAGAAGGATCTGGGCTGCTCTGTGCAAATCCACTACAAAGAACAGGCAAGTATAACTTGTTTTTTTAAAAGACTAGACTTTACAATAAATTTAACTACTTTAGCCCTGGAAGGTTTTACCCCCTTCCTGACCAGAGCACTTTTACAATTTGGCACTTTGCTGTTTTAACTGGTAATTGCGCAGTCATGCAATGCTGTAAACAAACAAAATTTGTGTCCTTTTTTCCCACAAATAGAGCTTTCTTTTGGTGGTATTTGATCACCTCTACGGTTTTTATTTTTTGTGATCTAAACGGTAAAAGACCGAATTTAAAAAAAAAAGGATATTTTGAAGTAGTTTTCGAGGGGCCACATGTTGTACTCCGTCATCAGAGCTATCTGTGAGGGTGCCGCTGCTGTCTACAGGTTCGTATTCTGAGCCTGAATCTGACAGATGAGTGACTTCCTCCTCACTATCTGTCATGCTCTGAAACGTGTAGGTCTCCTCATTACTGTACCTTCATTTGGACATTTGGGCCTCTACATTTACTGGTACAACTAGTGAGACTCACAAGAACAAAGAGCACCTGACTGCTTCAAACGCTACCAAAAAAACTGTTAGCATTCGCAGGGATCAGGCCTGACTCTGCAAATGCTACAGCTATGTGTTTAGTGTGTTGTAACTGACAGTGATCGATTAATACTGCACTTGGGTGGGCTGGGCGGAGGGGCTAAACACAGGTGCTATATGGTATCTGGGCTGATCCCGCTAACGCTGCATTTTTGGGAACCTTAAACTATTGGGGACGCTAATATAGTTCTGATCAGATCAAAGACATCAATCCGTATAGACACTATACTACTAAGGGCGGTGTATGGTTCGTGCATGGGTGTTAGCGATACTGGCCCTAATCTGATGCTGTCTGGGGTGACGCAGACCCTAACTGACGCTAAAACCTTACTGATATCACCCACCGAGTGATCGGGGGGTTAAACCTTTTATTAGGTCATGTACGGCGGATGCCCTGACACTATCAAAAAATAACTAACTAACCAACGTCACCCGTGACACTAATACGGTGATCACTGGTGACAGGGGGTGATCAATGGGTTAATCCTTTATTAGGGTTTAGTGGGGTACCCTAAAGCTACCTGGGCCTACCACTAACTGCTCTAATGCTGATTAGTGTCACAAATGACACCAGTACAGTGATCAAAGAAAAATATGAACACTGCACTGGGTGACACACTGACAGGGAGTAAATGGGTTAACTGGGGGGGGGGGGGGAACGGGGGGTGATCAGGGGGTGAAATGTGTGCCTATGTGTACTGTGCCAGTGTAGTGTTGGTGCAACTCACCTGAGGATGTCCTCTCTCCTCTCTCTGGAATGGAAAAGAATTCCAGAGAGGGAGATGACATCACTTCCCCTGTCTGTGTTTACACTTACAGACAGGGGAAGCATTTAATTTGTCAGGACCGATCAGCAGGTCCAGGCCAGAAATCATTTGTCTGGGCCTGGAGACTGATCGGTTCTGAAACTAATCTGATCGTCCCGGCCGCCATACAGCTATGTCGTTTCGCCCACCCGTGCCATTCTACCGCAGTAAAACTGCGGTGGCTGGTCGGGAAGTGGTTAAATGTTGACCTTCAGATTTTATAACAATGCATTACATTTCTTTGGGGATAAAAATTATGGTATTTAAACACATATGTGTAAATCAGAACTTCAATTTTCAATGCTCATGGGTTTTCTTCTTTAAAAGTAACAACAATCTCACCGTATAGCTATGACTTATTAATACAGGGAATTCCTATTAGTTAGCTCTTCTGAAAGCAGATATAATAATATAATAATAAACGTTATTTTATATAACGCCTTTAAAGGTGGCTTCTCAAAGCTCTTTACAAGGAATCACAAGGATTACACAGGTTACATGATAGCATAAAAGAAAAGGGACAATTAAATTAAATGTTGTCTAAAGAAAAGCGTTTTTAGATTTGATTTGAATGAGTTTAGAGAAGATGACTCTCTGATGTTCTTTGAAAGTGAATTTCAGAGTTTTTCAACATAGCAGGAGGAGGCTCTGTCTCCCATCGAGTGTCGGTGAGTAGGGGGGGATACACAGCAAACCAGAATTTGAGGACAGGTTATTATGAGGAGGGGGGGGGGGGGTGAGTCGATAGTGGTTGCCAAGCCATGCAGAGCCTTATAGGTGAGCAAGAGGATCTTAAAGTCTATGTGAAGCCTGACAGGTAGCCAGTGCAAGAACTCCAGGATAAGGGTAATATGAACACTTGTACAAGACCTAGTCAAGATTCTGGCTGCAAAATTTGGAACACATTGAAGTCAATTAATAGTGGATTTAAATACACCAGCGAGTAGAGCATTGCAGTAGTTAAGTCAAGAGAACACAAATGAATGGATCAGCTATTCAACTACAGTGTATGATAGCATAAATAGAAAAATCAGTGCTACTACCCATACAACACATAGATAGCAGAGCCCCCAGGTGCTCGATCCACAGTCGCTGGCTGAGTAGAGTAATGTGGAAAGAATGATCTGCACTCCGTTTGTTGCTCTTAAAATGTCTTCATTTTATTGAAAAGCCACAGTGAACAAACACAGATTATGTCAGTTTACGCGTTTCAGCCTATAAGGCCTTAGTCATAACCACTATTATGTGTATGATAGCATAGAACGCAGCGAGCAATGTTTCTCAAGTGGAAAAAAAAGATGTTCTGAAAACATTTTGTACATGTGATTCAAAGGTTCATTTTGCATCAAAGGTTTTAGGTTCTAGGTTTTTCAGTTTAGACTGAAGCTCAAGAACAGTGACATCTATGTATACGCTATTAGTGCCAATAAGCATGACTTCAGTCTTGTCACAGTTTAATCAAAGGAAATTATGGGCCACCCACGTGTTTATTAGACACGTACGAATACAAAATACAAATTGTTATGCATACAAATTTTGTAAGCCCTTGTACACACGGTCGGACATTCCGACAACAAAATCCGTCGGATTTTGTCCAACGGATTTTGTCCGAAACTGGTGTTGCATACACACACGGTCGGACAAAGTTGTCGGAAAATCCGATCGTTCGTAACGTGATGACGTTATTTCGTTACGACTTGCCTACGTTCAGGCTAGTAGCCAATAGCTTTGGTCTTGTAATTTGATCTGAGCATGCGTGCCACTTTGTCCCATCGGATGTTGTCGGAAAATTATATAGCCCAGCTCTAAAACTTTGTTGGTAGGATATTCCGACGGAAACAGTCCGATGGAGCCCACACATGGTCGGATTATCTGACAACTCGGAATGTGCGACCGTGTGTACAAGGGCTAAGAAACGAAAGATACGAACTTCGGATTCAAATTCCGTTACAACAGAATCGGATAGAATGTTCATTAACTACGCTTATTTGTTTTGATGAAGTTAAAAACCCCAGGAAGACAGCACAGCACAGGGATGGTGGGAGCCCCTCATAATGATAAATTCATCATAAGGAAAATTTGTAATTGTTACAAAAAGATAACGAACCTACAAGTTAAAAACCCAGGAAGTCAGCACAGCACAGGGATATTGGGAGCCCATCATAACGAACATTCGTGATTGTTACAAAAAATTTACGAATCTAACGAAAATTTGTATTTCATACGAATCCGAATAAAATTTCAGACAGGAATTACGAAATATGAATTAATTTTAATACGAAATGGAACGGAACAAAACAAAACAATTTGTTTGATGGCACACATGTCTAGTTTTTTTTTTTTTTTAAACATCAAAAAGTTTATTAGAAAACATGCAAAATGTTTATATCATTTGCATATCTAGAGAATAAAAAAAGAAAACCAAGTCATAAATGCTATAAAAGTGCATTCAACATGTTCTAATGATAATTATATCACTGGTTTCCGGCTGTAACAGTGTCCTATAAGTGTGAGATATCCTGAATTAAACTTTCATTCCATAACTAATGCTTGTTCAGTTTTTTCTTTTTTCCTTTTTTTTTTTTTTTGTGAAACATTGTATCTCCATATATATAGAAAGAGGAAAGGGAAAGAGTAGAGAAAGAGAAGAGAAAAAAAAGGGGGTAGGTAAAAAAAAAAAAAAGCAGGTGAGAAGAATACTTTTAGAAAAGATATCTATAGAATAGGGCGATTACGGTTACGGTAACTTCCAGTATATCACGGCGTAACTTTCATTCAGTGCATAGTATTAAAATGTATGTCTAGTTTTTATGTCACAAATACAGTTAGATAGAAGCGAGGACGTCAAAGTAGAATCCAGTTTAGTGTGGATGAACTGCATATCTGAGCTATCAAATGGCAAGGGAAAATTTACTGCAACGTTTATGCAATAGGATAATTTACAGTTATGTCTTCATGCTACTAGTAAGTTTGTTTATTGGGAACACAGCAGTCAGGAAAATCTCTCCAAAAATCATGAATATTACATTATTTAGAATGTAAGCTCTATGAGCAGGGCCCTCCTGTCCCTTCTGTATTGAACTGTACTGTAATTGTGCTGCCCCCACGCTACATTGTAAAGCACTGTGTAAACTGTTGGCGCTATATAAATCGTGTATAATAATAGTTTTCCAATATTTTCATATAATAGAGAGGAAACACTACAATTGTTACACAAAGGGTCTTTTTATCAATGTTGTCACCCAAGATTCATGCAACTTTCACCCAAGAGTTACCCATTTCCTCATATGATTCCATTTGAAGTTAGAGTAACAAACTTAAGGGTCCTAGAAGACTCGCACAATCTTTACCCAGGTCTTAATTTTTTTAATTGAATTAGAACAACGGGAGAATCTTGGGTAAAAGCTATGTGAATCTTGGGTCAACATCTTCAGAAAATAGGCTTTGAGATATTTGTTGAATGTGTTACTAACACGGGTCCCTTTATCCTCTTAATCGTCTTCATCCAGTTATCAGGTAAATGGAAGGTGGTGGGATCTGCTACGTTTATTTCTGAAGAGCACTCTCCAACAGAAATTGAGTTCACTGTGGAAGGGGAACATGTGATTCTCTCATCGTATAAGGGGTAAGCAAATTTGTATTGCTATAACAATGAATAAATTTTCAAGTAGACAGGAGAACTTATTTATTCTTTGCTGTTAAATTCCAACTATAGATATTTTTTTTATTTTTAAATACATGGGGTAATGTAGCTTCTATTTAGTTTTTTCTTGCTTCCAGTGACCCTGATGAGGTATAATCTTTCTGTATTCCCATGGAGAATCCATTATGGAGCTGGTGACCCCTTCACCACCTCTCAATGAGTTCTCCAAAGGAACACGTGTAGGATGCATTCCGGAGAGGAGTAACAGGGAGTTCAGGTCAAAGGAATGCCCTTATTTTTAATGTGACAGAAAGTGAGTGTGAATCTACCCGGAGAAACCAAAAATGAACAGAGGCTCTAACCATTCCTCTTCTATGTTTCACCTGATATGTATCTAGTGTAGGAGCAGTGATAGCCCTCCAGTGGTCAGATGGGCTGCCGTTTCACTGCATTCTTGACTTATAGTGGGGTTGTGGACAGATGCACACCAACCATTTTAGAGTCAAAATTTGGAGTTTATTTGCCACCATAAACTCAGGGAGAAAAGGTTAGGGCACAGGACACCCAAAGAATACAGCAGGCTCCAGGAAATACTCACAGAATTTACAGGTAAATGGACCTTTAAGCCAGACCGGCAGCCTATGATTTTTGAGTACTTAACTATAAATTGCTCCCCCTTAGTGAGACACCAGACACCCTATGAGGTCCAAGGCAAATTCCAGCTTCTTGGGCATCTCCAGCCTAAGTTCCCCCCTGGTGGTCCTTCCCAGGAATGACTCCATTATTTCTGAGAAAACCACCTCCAGCATGGTAGTGTACAGAAAAGAGATTTCATCTTCAATTATGGAAAGGTTTTTTCACAGTAAGAGCTGGGAACATGTGGAATAGACTCCCTCAACTAATAATTTTTCCTTAGGCTGACTACAGCCTAGTAGCACTAGATTTAACCACTTAAGGACCAGGCCTCTTTTTCAGACTTGGTGTTTACATGTTTAAAACAGTTTTTTTTGTTAGAAAATTACTTAGAACCCCCAAACATTTTATATTGTTTTTTTTCTAACACCCTAGAGAATAAAATGGCGGTCATTGAAATACTTTTTTTCACACCGTATTTGCGCAGCGGTCTTACAAGCGCACTTTTTTTGGAAAAAATTCACTTTTTTGAATAAAAAAATAAGACAACAGTAAAATTAGCCCAATTTTTTTTATATTGTGAAAGATAATGGTACGCCGAGTAAATTGATACCTAACATGTCATGCTTCAAAATTGTGCCCGCTCGTGGAATGGCGTCAAACTTTTAGCCTCAAAAATCTCCATAATCGACATTTAAAAAATTCTACAGGTTGCATTTTTTGCGTTACAGAGGAGGTCTAGGGCTAGAATTATTGCTCTCGCTCTACCGATCGCGGCGATACCTCACATGTGTGGTTTTACCACCGTTTTCATATGCAGGCGCTACTCACGTATGCGCTCGCTTCTGTGCGCAAGCTCGTCGTCACGGGGTGTTTTTAAAAAAAAAAAATTTTTCTTATTTATTTTAATTGATTTTATTTATTTTTACACTGTTTTAAAAAAAAATGGATCACTTTTATTCCTATTACAAGGAATGTAAACATCCCTTGTAATAAAAAAAAGCATGACAGGTCCTCTTAAATATGAGATCTGGGGTCAAAAAGTCCTCAGATCTCATATTTGGGCTAAAATGCAAAAAAAAAAAAAAAAAAAAAGAAAGAAAATCTGACATTTAAAAAAAATATACCTTTAAGAGGTATGGGCGGAAGTGAAGTTTTGACGTCGCTTCCGCCCTCCTATGGTAGACGAGTTGGGGCCGTCTTAGCCTCACTTGTCTCTATGCCCAGCAGATGAAAGGACCCGATCGCCTCCACCGCTACCGACGGCTCCGGTAAGCGGCGGAATGTGCGGGAGGACGGCGGGAGGGGGGGTGGCACCTCTCCCGCCGCCGATAGCGGTTATCTTGCAGGGAATCCGCCGCGGAGACCACCGTTATCGTACAGCCGACCGCCACCTGAAGAGATGGATATCTCGGTTGTGGCAGCAGCTGCTGCCGTTACCGAGATATCCCTCTTCAAAAATAGGACGTACATCGTCGTGCGGCGGTCGGCAAGTGGTTAAAGATTTACTTCTGTTTATGGCAAGGTGGCTACACTAGTATCTATCTGTATCATTGTTAAAGGGAAACTATAACATGTTTATAAATTATACAGTATGGTATATGTGTAATGGATCTATCTTAAAAAGTAGCCTAGCCATAAGAAAAAATGCAGAAGTTTTCAGCTTCAGATGTCCTGCAGAAAATTTCCTGTTTATCATGCTTATTCTGTGACTTCAAGACTTTTTCAGCCACTTTGTCGCTACCTGTCCTAATAAGTCGAGAAACGTCAAGAGTCTATTGCAGTTGGGGTCTGCTTCTATAGACCATACTGTGTCTGTTTCCCTCAGAGATGGCTTATTTTTTCCTGCACAACTTAGTTCTGCCAAGTTCTCTCACCACCTTTCTGCTTTCATTGATTCTGGTACTGCTAGCAATTTTATTGATAGGGACCCAGCACATCGTCTACAGATTTCGGTGACTAAGGTGCACAGACCCTTCTCAGTTTTAGTCGTTCATAATTCTCCCTTGTCCATGGGCCTGGTGACCTTGTGCACGGTACCCATTACTCTGACCATTGGGGAATCGCATAAGGAGACAATCAGCTTCTACGCGATCTCATCTCCTGCTTATCCCCTTATCTTAGGGTATCCCTGGCTTGAACTGCACAACCCGCACATAGACTGGGCTGCAGAAGAGATTGGATCCTGGTCCCAGACCTGCATCCAGAATTGCATTAAAACCGCTGACCAGTTGCCCATGTATAACTCTTGTGTGGCCAGTACTAGTCACATGCCTTTTTTCCAGTCCTATTCAGATCCTGTTGATGACAACCTTTCCAAATGTGACTACAGTTTGCATAACCATGTGTCTTTACATGACTCTCTTAGAGCAAAAGACGCTGACAAGTTTATTGAATTCTCTACAGGTCATCTCTCCAGCCCATTGCCACAGCCTGAATCCTCTCATCCTAGAAGCTAAATGTATCTGTTGCCTTGCACCCTATATGGAAACTTCCTTTAAGTTCCCAGAAGTCATGCGTCCTGAATTACCCCTTTCCTCTGCCCGTCACTGAACTCCCTTGGATGAACAGCCAGACTAACTTGGCTGCAAGTTCCACATTCGCTATGTCTGGTGATGCGATTCAGACAGTTACTATGCCTGGCGATGCAATTGAGACAGTCGCTGCACCTTACAATGCGATTCAGACAGTCACTACACCTGGCAATGCGGCCCAGTCAGCCACTGCATCATTTATGCCAGTCCAGCCCATGCCCGTTGAGCTTCCTGCTTCTTCCTATTATGGACTTTCTGTTGATGTGATTCAGACAGTCGCTACACCTACTGATGTGTCCCAGTCAGCCACTGCATCAAGTATGTCAGTCCAGCCCATGCCCATTGAACTTCCTGCTTTTTCTTATTCAGGACTTTCTATAACCTGGCCTCACCCTACTTCTCTAACCGGTCTAAGAAGTTCAATCCACCCTTAAGCTGAACTGCCTCATTCGACCAGGTGGGGCTATCAATCCTTTTTTCAGGGCTCTCTGCACCCTGCTCATGTTTTAGCTGTCCAGCTTGACCCCTGTGACACGTCCCCTGCTAATATCATGGATCCACGGACCTTTGCTGATGGTCCTATGCTGAATGTCTTTTAAGGGTCTGGGGACCCCTCCTCGGGGGGGGGGGGGTAATGTCATGATCACTTAGTGCCCCTGTTCCTCATTCCAGCACCCGGTTTTCGTGACAATTATACTCACAAAATTACAATATCATCAAAGCTCATCACCCAGCACAGCACCGTCCAGTCCACATTACATCATACCTTGTGGCAGGAGGTGAAGATTCAATAGGCTAACGTGTTTCGAGGACTAGCCTCTTCCTCATTATGCACTAGTGAGCCCTTTCTTTCTTTTTGTGGTTCCAGTTGTTCCAGACTTCCCCAGATGTATGAGGGCAGCAAGACTAGACTTATCCACATTAAGCCAGGATAAAGACTTAGCCTACTTATTCTGAGAACTGGAGAATTTGTGTTTGTGACAATTTGCTTTTAAATGCAAACACTGTAGGTACCTGAATTTGACTGGATATCAGCATCTTGCATTATAGCTCAAACTGGGAAGAGAAAGAAATACCACAAAGTGTCCTTCACTTGTACTGCAGCACAAGGAACATGCTGACAGGAGGAGTGAGTAGAGGAACAGAGAGATGAGCTCATCAGTCTGCTGCTTCTCCTTTCACTGTCCAGTCACAGGCTGGGGGAGGGAAAAGACCTAGAAGTGTTATTGAAATGCAGTAGAGAAAAATCAGCTCCCTTATATGTATTTCAATTGTGTATTATCTGTTTGCTTGGGGTTCCGCTTTAAATAACAGTTGTGAAATTTTGTGTCAGCAGCTGGTTTTGAGAAAGAACAACATTTATCTGATATTGTAATTTAAACTCAACAGCATTAAAACTACATGGGAGAAGCGATTTGACGGCTTCTATGACATAAAAGGTAAGAAAAATTATTGATAAATTATTATATTTCTGAGCAGATATATTGAGTGGGTATTAATAGGGGAACTTACTTTACAGACCAGGGACTGCATAAAATAAATAAAATGTGACAAGGACTCTATCCTGTCACTGTGCTGTGAACTTTTTCATGCATTCCCTGCTGCATTGTGGAAGTCTCAAACCCCACTGCTGCCAAAAGAAAGTGGCAGCAGTGCTCTCAGCCTCACCCTGGGCATAGATTTTCTAGTTCACAGTACAGCAATCTAAGCACCAGTAGGCTGAGAATGGTCATCACTGGGGTCAAACTACCACTATGTGCATGCGCTGTACATCTGCTGTAGTAATTTTGACTACTAAGAAATATGTGCGAATTTAGCTGCCACACCAGACAGGAATATATCAGAGTTTAAAGTGCCGCTGTGCAGCTCTGATGAATGGCCTTTGCAGGAGGGGCTGAGATCTCCCTCTGACATCAGCTAAGGAGATCACATGGCTGCTCAGCCCCTTCTGCAGTAGCCCTAGAAACCGGCCGAGAGTCACATGACCGGCCTGAAGATCGCACTAAATCTGTATTTACAAGCCTCCTTTTCATAAAATAATAATAGTGTGCTATGCCTGCCTATAATACAGTGCTGGCAGTGATCATTTATAATTTTTTATTTTACAAATAACAGTGGGGGGGGGGGGGGGTCAGATGGACAGAGACAGAGGCACATACACAAATCTGACAGGCAGGGAGGAGGGGGTGAGGGGGAGAGAGGAGAGCAGAGCAGGCTGCAGATGATGGAGCAGCCCTTCCTTCTCAATGCTGGCCGCTCAGCTATTGGCTAATTGCCAGCTCCTTTCTCTCCAAAGTGACTCACCTGTTGATGATATCATGTTCGTCAGTCCTGCCTACTTAAGCCGTCCAGCCCAGATGATCTCTGCCTTCACCTTGGTCACATCTCTAGAGACGCTCTCCTGTGTTCCTGTTAAAGACTTGCTTGGCTGGCATTCCTTCTGGCTCCAGATCCCGCTTGCTGTTCTACTATGCTCATCTCTGGCTCTCTGACATTTTGGCTTGTCTGACTATCCATTCCTGTTCCTGAACTCTGGTTGTGTTTTGATTACGTTTACTCTGTTTACCTTTTTATTATTATAATTAAACAAGTGAGATTTAACTGCACTTCTGTCTCAGTCTGATTTATGGTTTCTGACAGGGACGTACACTGACCTCGGTGGTCAGGGCTCAGCAGCCCTAGTTATCGTGGTCAGTGCAGAGAGGGGGACACAGGAAGTGGCAGGAACAAGCAGGTTTTTTTTTTTTTTTTTTTTACACAGCACAAGCACTGTGCTGTTTAATCTGCTTTAACAAACATTAAAGAGGCAAGAATTCTTTAATTCTTGAATAAAGCATTTTGAGATTTAGATTAATGATTTTAAAGTATGATTTTAGAGAAAAGAAAAAAGGTGCAAGACAATATTTACAAAAAACATATTACAAAAAGAAAAGTTCAAAATGCTTAGCATAGTTTGCCTGGTCTTTGGTTTCGGCAGAGTCGAATTGGCTGTAGAGTAATTGATGTAATAAGGTAATTGTCTCCGTGGAATGACCCCTAGCAATGCTTGATAATTTGGGTGGTAAAATGAGAGCTCATAAGCTGCAGATGCAACCAACTTTTCAGGTCCCTAAGGAGGGCTTTTACAGAAATTACATGAACAATGAAAAGGTCTGAGGGGTTATAAATGTATTTATTTCATAACAGAGGTTATGGATTGAGTTTGAGAGTTTAGGATGTATGAAAAGTTTCAGGTTAGGTAGAGCCAGACTTACTTTGGGGTTTATTAGATAGTTATCACCACGAGCACAGCTGGCACAGTTGGTCCCTTATTAGTTTTAAAGAGTTTTATTGAATTTTCAAAGAGACCAGTATCAACAAATGTGTGGTGAACAAGTAAGTCATCAACTCAGAACAATCTGTTCCTGAAGGATCAAACGGAAACAAAGTTATGGATAACAAGCTATACCAGTGTTTCTCCAACTTTTTTGACTTTCGGCGCACCAAAACAATATAAAAATTTTCATGGCACACCTGAAAAGATTTAACAATTTTTGTGGTGAAGAACTTATTTATTTTTACATATATTTAATTTTAAATTTAATGTGAAGGATGTGCCTGCTTTCGAGAGCAAATGAGATTAAAGCGAGGTTTCAAAGTCGACAAACAGAACAAACAAATGGAACGGACTCTATTATTTTAATATAATTACAGCGATCAAGTTCTCCTGAGATCTCGCAAAAGTCTTGCGTTACAAAAGAGACCAATGACTGACAGAATGACAAAGATTGCATTTTTATACATGGTACTTTTTAAATTTTGCGACATTGATTTACCATCTAATTTTTCTATTTGTTCAAGGTTTAAAAACGCTAGCAATTTTAAATATTTTTCAAAACTCCCACGACACACGTCCAAATTGGGACCAATTAGTAATTTTCACTCCCCGGTGTCATGTGACTCGTTAGTGTTACAAGGTTTGAGGTGTGAATGGGGAGCAGGTGTGTTAAATTTAGTGTTATCGCTCTCACTATATCATACTGGTTACTGGAAGTTCAACATGGCACCTCATGGCAAAGAACTCTCTGAGGAACTGAAAAAAAGAATTGTTGCTCTACATAAATATGACCTAAGCTATAAGAAGATTGCCAAGACCCTGAAACTGAGCTGCAGCACGGTGGCCAAAACCATACAGCAGTTTAACAGGACAGGTTCCACTCAGAACAGGCCTCGCCATGGTCAACCAAAGAAGTTGAGTGCACATGCTCAGCGTTATATCCAGAGGTTGTCTTTGGGAAATAGACATATGAGTGCTGCCAGCATTGCTGCAGAGGGTGAAAGGTTGGGAGGGTCAGCCTATCAGTGCTCAGACCATATGCCACACACTGCATCAAATTGGTCTGCATGGCTGTCTTCCTAGAAGTTGTCAGTACTAGAATCCCTTTAGGACCCAGCACAACTCACCTGACACAGCCTGTGTCTGGGAAACAACAGTGATTGGCCTGCTCACGTTTAAATCACCTGTATCAGCATTCAGTCAGCGCTCGTGTTAGAGTTCACTCGTGTTTGATCCAGCTGATATTTGCTCTGTGACTTTCGTGTTTGACCCGGCTTGTTTGACCCTCCGTACTTGCTTCTGATTCTGTACCGTTTGGATTCTGATCTACCTGTGTATGACCCAGCTTGCCTAGACTACGCTTTGCCTGATTCTACTAGTACCCTCATCTGCAGCAGTGAACCACAAGGTCCAGCAATCATCTATCCTCATCTACAGCAGTGAACTACAAGGTCCAGCAATCATCTATCCTCACCTACAGCAGTGAACTACAAGGTCCAGCAATCATCTACCTTCGTCTGCAGCGGTGTACTACAAGTCTCAGCTGACCTGCTCTGCTTAGACCTGCTCATGGTATGTGCTTTGAACTCTTTGTATAATCAGCACACCTGAACTGTTACTTGTTATCTGCACCTAGCCTGACATTAACACGAGCCAATACATAAAGGGAAACCTATCATGAATCCTGAACAGGCTCAGTTGTTTGCACAAGAACTTTGCTGTTTATCACATCAAGTTCAGGAAATGGCCACAGAGCTCACCAAGGTGCAATCTCCTTCTACTACCACCATTACTAAAACTCCATCTGAACCTAAAATTCCTTTGCCCGACCGGTTTTCTGGTGACCGTAAAGCGTTTTGCAACTTTAAAAACAGCTGCAAATTATATTTCAAGTTGAGGCCATCCTCGTCTGGCCATGAAACTCAGAGGGTTCAAATCATTATCTCTCTGCTACAGGGTGACCCCCAGGCTTGGGCCTTTAACCTGGAACCTAACCATCCAGCCTTACTAACAGTAGATGCCTTCTTTGAAGCCCTTGGGTTGCTATATGATGATCCAGATCGTGCTGCTACTGCAGAATCGACCCTGCGTAACTTAAAACAAGGAACTACCACAGCTGAAATGTATTGCTCAGAGTTTCGCAGGTGGGCCCCGGAATCTGGCTGGAATGATGCAGCTCTCCGCAGCCAGTTTAGAATTGGCCTTTCAGATGCGATTAAAGACGCTCTGGTCAACTTCTCCTACCCAGCCTCACTGGAGGAGGCTATGTGTCTAGCTATTAGAATTGACCGCCGCCAGCGAGAGAGGAGGCGAGAACAAACAATGGCTGTGGCAAACTGTATACCTTCCTTACCACCTGATTATTCCATCTCCAGTGCCAAATCTGAGGAAGAACCTATGCAGTTAGGCTCCACCCGGTTATCTGCCCAGGAACACAAACGCAGGCGTAATATGGGACTCTGCTTATACTGTGGCCTCAAGGGTCATATGCTCCGTTCGTGCCCTACACGTCCGGGAAACGCCAGGACCTAGGTGATTGCGGGGAGGTCACCTTAGGTCTACTCTCATCTCCCCAGGGGGATAATCGCATACTTTTACCCGCTGTCATTCACTTTGGGACAGGGGCTCATGAACTGCTGGCCTTGGTGGATTCTGGAGCAGCTGAGAATTTTATTGATAGAACTCTGATCACCTCTTTGTCCCTGGAAACTCATGCTCTAGATTGTCCAGTCCGCCTGATCTCTGTGGATAATCGGCCTCTCTCACAAGACCTGGTGCTCAAATCCACCAACCCTTTCCAGTTACAAGTAGGGGCTTTGCATTGGGAGAAGATTTCTTGTCTTGTCATTGACTCTCCATCCACTCCTTTGATCCTAGGCCTTCCTTGGCTTCAGAAGCACAATCCTGTAATTGACTGGCCAACAAGAGATATTCTGGCTTGGTCCAATCAGTGTAAAAAGAGCTGCATCCAACACCTTGTTCGACTTGATACCTGTCAAGTGGGAATAGAACAGATTCCACTTTGTTATAAGGACTTTCGGGATGTGTTTTCTAAAGGAATTGCTGACACTTTACCTCCTCATCGCAGTTATGATTGTCCCATTGACCTCTTGCCTGACACTACACCTCCTCGAGGGAGAGTCTTTCCACTGTCTGAACCAGAGAATCTTGCTTTGCAAGAATACATCCAGGAAAACCTAGCTAAGGGTTTCATCCGTCCCTCCACTTCTCCCGCAGGAGCAGGATGCTTCTTTGTCCCGAAGAAGGATGGAGGACTGCGACTTTGTGTTGATTACAGAGGTCTAAATAAAATAACCATTCCCAATCGGTATCCTCTCCCTCTCATCACAGAGTTGTTCTCTCAAATCCAGGGAGCCAAAATCTTCTCCAAACTGGATTTAAGGGGAGCCTATAATCAGGTGCGAATCCGTGCAGGCGATGAATGGAAGACGGCCTTTAACACCAAGGATGGTCATTACGAATGTCTTGTCATGCCTTTCGGCCTCAGGAATGCACCAGCCGTCTTTCAGAACTTCATGAATGACATTTTCCGTGACATGATGGGTCGCTTCATGCTTGTTTATTTAGACGATATTTTGATTTACTCTCCCAATCTTGAAACACATCAGAAGCATGTCTGCTCGGTATTAGCCCGACTAAAGACTCACTCCCTTTTTGTAAAGCCTGAAAAATGTATTTTCCATGTTAAACAAGTACCTTTCCTGGGCTACCTAATTTCTGACACAGGCCTCACCATGGACCCAGCCAAAGTTCAAGCCATTCTAGACTGGGCACCACCTTCAGACCTGAAGGCAGTTCAACGCTTCCTGGGCTTTGCAAATTTCTATCGAAAATTCATTAAGAACTTTGCCACCATTGCACATCCCATCACCTCTCTCACCAGGAAGACTCCTAGTACATTTAAATGGACTACTGAAGCCCAGGCAGCCTTCACCCAGTTAAAGAAAGCCTTTACCTCTGCACCAATTCTACGCCATCCTGTTCCTGAGCTACCTTTTATTGTAGAGGTAGATGCATCTGAAGTAGGAGTGGGGGCGCTTTTGTCACAAAAAGATCCTGTAAGCGCTGCCATCCACCCTTGTGCCTTCTTGTCCCGTAAATATTCCCCAGCAGAACGCAATTACGATATAGGCAACAGAGAACTTTTAGCCATAAAGCTAGCTTTAGAGGAGTGGAGACATTGGCTGGAGGGAGCTCGCTATCCATTCATAGTTCTGACTAACCACAAAAACCTTGAATATATCCGTTCTGCTAAAAGTCTGAACTCGCGTCAAGCCAGGTGGTCATTGTTCTTCTCCAGATTTGACTTTACAATTTCTTATTTACCAGGTCCAAAAAACATTAAGGCCGATGCCTTGTCTCGTAGTTTTTTATCAGAGTCTCCTCCTCCGCTTCCTCCTCAACCCATTATCTCTGAGGATAGGATTTTGGCTTTTACCCAGACTGACATCTCTGAGGCCTTGTTACCAGCACAGGCTGAAGCCCCTCCCTCCACTCCCCCTGGTATGCTCTTTGTGCCCCTGGCTCTTCGTTTGCAGGTATTGCAACAAGTACATGCATCAAAACCCGCAGCACATCCAGGGTTTAGACAAACTTTTGAGATTGTCTCTCGCAACCTCTGGTGGCCATCGCTTAGGCAGGATGTGTTAGCCTTCGTCCAGGCCTGTGAAGTTTGCGCCAGAAGCAAGAGCAGTACCTCTAAGCCCCCCGGTCTCCTTCGTCCTCTACCAATACCTACCTGTCCCTGGACCCATTTATCTATGGACTTTATCACAGACTTGCCTCTGTCCCAGGGATGTTCCACAATCTGGGTGGTGGTAGACAGGTTCAGTAAGATGGCCCACTTTGTTCCGCTTCCGAAGCTTCCATCTGCTAAAGAACTGGCATCTTTATTCATTAAGCACATTTTCAGGCTCCATGGGGCACCAGTTAACATTGTCTCTGACCGTGGCTCTCAGTTCATAGCCCAGTTTTGGAAGGCCCTTTGCTCTCAGCTGGGGATTAAATTATCATATTCTTCAGCATATCATCCTGAGACTAATGGCCAAACAGAAAGGACTAATCAGACTCTAGAGAAGATGGTACGTTGTCTGATGGCCAAAGATGAGGTGGAGTGGGTCAACATCCTTCCATGGGCAGAGTTTGCCTTTAATAATTGTGCCAGCACATCTACAGGGACCTCTCCTTTCTTTTGTGTTTACGGGTTGCATCCTCGTGTGTGCTCCTTTGATCTTCCGCCCTCTGATGTTCCAGATGCCAACACCACTATTGAACATTTCTCCAAAATCTGGTCCGATGTAAATCATGCTATTTCCCGCTCTGTGCAGGCTTTTAAGAAAACTGCTGACAAGAAGCGCTTAAAGGCTCCAGAATATAAAGTTGGTGACAAAGTGTGGTTATCATCTCGGAATCTGTCCCTGCATGTTCCATCTAAAAAGCTTGGCCCAAAATTCATCGGGCCTTATGAAATCTCGGAGATTGTTAATCCTGTGTCCTACAGATTAAAACTTCCCCCATCCATGCGCATTCCAAATGTCTTTCATGTTTCATTGTTGAAACCTGTTCATTCCAGCCTCCTAGTAAATGAACCAGAACCTGTGGATATGTTGGACAGTCAAGAATATGAAGTGGCATTTATTCTTGATTCCAGACGAGTGCGCAATTCCTTACAATATCTTGTTCATTGGAAAGGGTTCGGTCCAGAGGATCGATCTTGGGTACCAGCTCGTGATCTTCATGCTGACCGACTTAAGAAGAAGTTCCATCTCCGTTATCCAAGTAAGCCTGGGGGTGCAGGAGCAACCCCTCGAGAAAGGGGGGGTACTGTCAGTACTAGAATCCCTTTAGGACCCAGCACAACTCACCTGACACAGCCTGTGTCTGGGAAACAACAGTGATTGGCCTGCTCACGTTTAAATCACCTGTATCAGCATTCAGTCAGCGCTCGTGTTAGAGTTCACTCGTGTTTGATCCAGCTGATATTTGCTCTGTGACTTTCGTGTTTGACCCGGCTTGTTTGACCCTCCGTACTTGCTTCTGATTCTGTACCGTTTGGATTCTGATCTACCTGTGTATGACCCAGCTTGCCTAGACTACGCTTTGCCTGATTCTACTAGTACCCTCATCTGCAGCAGTGAACCACAAGGTCCAGCAATCATCTATCCTCATCTACAGCAGTGAACTACAAGGTCCAGCAATCATCTATCCTCACCTACAGCAGTGAACTACAAGGTCCAGCAATCATCTACCTTCGTCTGCAGCGGTGTACTACAAGTCTCAGCTGACCTGCTCTGCTTAGACCTGCTCATGGTATGTGCTTTGAACTCTTTGTATAATCAGCACACCTGAACTGTTACTTGTTATCTGCACCTAGCCTGACAGAAGTAAGCCTCTTCTAAAGATGATGCACAAGAAAGCCTGCAAACAGTTTGCTGAAGACAAGCAGACTAAGGACATGGATTACTGGAACCATGTCCTGTGGTCTTATGAGACCAAGATAAACATATTTGTTTCAGATGGTGTCAAGCGTGTGTGGTGGAAACTAGGTGAGGAGTACAAAGACAAGTGTGTCTTGCCTACAGTGAAGCATGGTGGTAGGAGTGTCATGGTCTGGAGCTGCATGAGTGCTGCCAGCACTGGGGAGCTACAGTTCATTGAGGGAACCATGAATGGCAACATGTACTGTGACATACTGAAGCAGATCATGATCCCCTCCCTTTGGGGACTGGGCCGCAGGGCAGTATTCCAATATGATAATGAGCCACAAACACACCTCCAAGATGACCACTGCCTTGTTAAAGAAGCTGAGGGTAAAGGTGATGGACTGACCAAGCATGTCCAAGCATGTCTCCAGACTTAAACCCTGTTGAGCATCTGTGGGGAATCCTCAAATGGAAGGTGGAGGAGCGCAAGGTCTCTATCCATCAGCTCTGTGATGTCATGATGGAGGAGAGGAAGATGACTCCATTGGCAACCTGTAAAGCTCTGGTGAACTTCATGCCCAAGAGGGTTAAGGCAGTACTGGAAAATAATGGTGGCCACACAAAATATTGACACTTTGGGTTCAATTTTGACATTTTCACTTAGGGGTGTACTCACTTTTGTTGCCAGCGGTTTAGACATTAATGGCTGTGTGCTGAGTTATTTTGAAGGGACAGCAAATGTACACTGTTATCCATCTTTACACTCACTACTTTACATTGTAGCAAAGTGTCATTTCTTCAGTATTGTCACATGAAAATATATAATAAAATATTTACAAAAATATGATGGGTGTACTCACTTTTGTGAGATATCATATCTTTAGTGTTTACTTATGTCTCTCCAAAGCTCTAAGTGCTGTGTCTTTCTACTGCTCCGTTCTTCTATTATCAGCACGATCACTTATGACAAGTTCTCAGACACATGAGATATCAGCACCTGGAAATGTGTGTCAGGGAGGGAGCTTAGAGGTAGATAAGCAGGGAGCTTGTCTATTCAGACTGCAGCTCTACATGTAACTTTGTCCCTCTGCCTATGTGTAGGAAGGGGGGGGGGGGGGCTTTCCGCCAACAGACTCCACTCCCACTGCTAAGGAAGATAGGAAGAGGAAGAAAGATTTATAACATGTTCTGCACTTTCTAAAGGGTTTAAAAACCTGAAGACAACAGATATACATGTAAAATGTAGGGATATTTGTTTAATCTCTGTGTATCATCTGAGGCTGTTCAATTCACTGGGTATGGGAGACTGTTTACATCTACTTTAAGGCAATATATGAAAGCCTATTATATTGTATTTGTTTTTGTGTTTAGAAGAAAGAGTAGTGTGCCTAAGTTTAGCAACTTTTGTTTAACCTTTTTACTGCCACTGCCATAGGTACTATGGTGGTGGCTTTAGGGTCTGTCAGCTGTCATACCCCCGTATGTGTCATTCCCCCCTGAACCCACCATGTTTCCTGGGCTCTGCGTGCTGGGTAGAAGGTGAGTGCCTTCTGGTAGAGGGGAGGGAGATCAGCAAATGTCAGTTTGTTGATCTCCCCTTCCCATTAATGACCCAGAAACAGCTTCTAAAACGTCTGGGTCCTGGTTTAGAAATGAATGGAATGTGATTTGCACTCCATTAGCTTCACTGGAGGACAGGTGAGACATCTTTTAGACCCCTGATGTCCCATTAAAGAGGACTTTTTGCCCCTGTGTGACTAAAAAAGTTTTTAGGGAAGATTACATTTTTTATTTTTTTAAACAATTACAAGTTACACCCAAGTATTTACAACCCCCCCCCCCCCAAAACTGTTTACCCCCACACACACAGGATTGTACGAATGTAAATGTGCATGTTACATGGGACATGTTACATATCACAATGCAAGCCTTAGTGAGATCAATCATTCTAGTCCCAGTTATGACCTATAGGGGCTTTTAAAGCGTCACCTATAGAAAACATTTAAGATTTAATATGTTGGGTATCTATTTACTCATCTTTTATATTTTACCAAACAATGGGTAATTTGTTGCATTAATCTGCCCTTGAAGTGATACTAAAGTCGTGCTTTTTATGTTTTTTTTATTTACAAATAACTGACATTTCAGACTTACCTGCTCTGTGTAATGGTTTTGCACAGAGCAGCTCTGATCCTCCACTTCTCAGGTCCCTCTTTGGTGCTCCTGACACCTCCCTCCTGCTGAGTGCCCACACAGCAAGCAGCTTGCCATGGGGGCACCGGAGCCCAGCCGCAGCTCTGTGTAACCATTCAGATACAAAGCTACGGCTTGGCCCCGCTCCTCTCTCTCGTCATTGGTTGACTGACTTTGATTGACAGCAGTGCGAGCCAATGGCACCCACTGCTGTCCTAGTCAATGAGGAGGGAGAGTTCTGGACAACTGAGTCTCTTGTGCAACATCACAGGATTGAGATGGGCTCAGCTAAGTCTAAGCCCCTGTACACACGGTCGGAGAATCCGTCGGAATGTGTCCTATCGGACCGAGCCTGAATGTAGTCCCATCGTAACGAAATTACGTCAGCGCGTTCTGAAAGATCGGATTTTTCGACAACTTAGTCCGACAGTGTGTATGCAACAGTTTTGGACAAGATCCGACGGACAAAATCCGACGGACAAAATCCGACGGATTTGGTTGTCGAAATCTCCGACCGTGTGTACAGGGGCTAAGGGAGGCTAAGGGGGGGCTGTTGCACACAGAAGTTTTTTTTATCTTAATCTTTAAATTTACTTTTTACTGAAATTTTGCACTTCATAAACTGTTGCGCCAATATCGTGTGACATAAACTTGGAATTGCCACTATTTTAATTTTCTAGGGATCGCTCTGTTGATCCCTGCTGAGCCGGCAGATGACAAGTCCATCCCTGCACACTGTGCAGAAACTGACCTGTCAGATCTCCGCTCTCCTCTATGGGGGGGAACGGATGATTATGGACCGCCTGTCTGTTTTCATTCAATCCACCAAATGGATGGAAAATAGGGTTTCCATCCATCTGGATTTCATGGAGTGGATCGAGGCGGATCATGTCACATTGGTCGCTCCATAGAGATGTATGGAGCAACTGTTCAGGTCCGCTGAAAAAAAATGACAGACGGATCTGAACGGTCTGCAGGTGTGAAAGGGCCCTTAGTCTTTGATCTCCACATGAGAGCTGCACAAAATACATATTTTTTTTCAAAATTGTTGGTCTTTTTTTATTTGTTTAGCAAAAAATTGTAAAAAAAAAAAAAAACAGTGGTGATTAAATTATGACCAAAAGATAGCTCTATCTGTCTAAAAAATGATAAAAATATAATGTAGGTACAGCATTGCATGACTGTGCAATTGTCATTCAAAATATGACAGCGCTGAAATCAAAAAATTGGCCTGGGCAGGAAGGGGGTGAAAGTGCCCAGCATTGAATTGGTTAAAGTGTGCTACTAGCCCATTCATAATGGCAGACTGCCATCATGCAGTAAATCGTAGATTCAAAGGTAACATGGAGTGTTTTTTGTCTTCAGATGGGGAGAAAATTTTCAAAGTCCATGAATCACCTGAAAATTCATTGCTCTTGTGGATTGGAAGCAAAAGGGAAGGTCATGCTGCCCTGTATCTATTATGTAAGTAATTATGCCAGATCCCAGAACTGACGTATAGCATTTTATGGCATTTACCCTGTAGCCAGGGCCGTCTTTAAGGCAGGGCAAAAGAGAAAGCTGCCCTGGGCCCCATCATTGTTGTGGGGCCCAAAACAGCTGCTTCATACTTGCCAACTATCCCAGTTTAAATTCCCTCGTCCCTTGACGTTTTAGTCCCGTGCTGTGTCCCGATATCTGCAGACCCTGTGTTTACATGTAAATAACCTGCATTGATATGTAAGTAGCAGCAGAATTAATATGTAAATAGCCGCAGACTGTCTGCATTGATGTGTAAATATAGGCGGCATTCATATGTATACAGAGGCGGCTCTAGGCTTTGTGAGGCAAAATTTAGACACGAGACGCCACACTCACACCCTTTTCAGGGGTTAAGGAAGAATACAGAGGCGGAGCATCTTATTACTGCTGCTGCTTGTGTGGGTAGGATGTGTACTGCGCCAATCACATGGGATGAATAGGAGAGGAGGGTCGGCAGGGATTGGCGCAGTACACATCCCACCCATACAAGCAGCAATAAGATGCTCAGCCTCAGGGTTTTTCTTTAACCCCTGAAAAAATTGGGGTGGGGACCATGGGGTAGGAGGAGAGAGAGAGATCAGAGTACTCACTGGGAGGCAGAAGAAAGAGGGGAGGGAGTGGATGGATAGATCAGGCCAGGGGCGTATCATGAAATTAGTGGCCGGTGTGCAAGATGCTTAAAGGAGGTGTGGTTAAATAGGGTCTGAGATGATTAACATGGTGCAGAATGTGGTAATGTTAAAAAGGGAATGTACAGTGCAGAGTGAATGGTGGTGGGTAGTATGTGCAGGAGAGGGGCACAGAGTGTATGGCGGTGGGTAGTATGTGCAGGAGGTGGGTAAGGAGGGATTAGGGCTGGGTGGTATGCGCAGCAGAGGGGCATGGAGTGAATAGAGGTGGGTGGTATGTGCAGCAGAGGGGCATGAATTGTAGTGGGTGGTATGTGCAGGAGGGGGCACAAAGTGAATGGGGGTGGTCGGTATGTGCAGGAGAGGGGAAAGGAGTGAATAGGGGTGGTTGGTATGTGCAGGAGGGGGGCATGGAGTGAATAGGGGTGGGTGGTATGTGTAGGAGGGGGGCATGGGGGAAAAGGGGTGGGTGGTATGTGCAGGAGGGGGGCACAAAGTGAATGGGGGTGGTTGGTATGTACAGGAGAGGGGATGTGTGATGGTATCATCATTAGCAAATAATGGCACTGCTGTATATCTGCTAAAGGGCAGTATGTTTCTTTGGTGTCAGGAAAGCGATTTTGCATGTGTTCCCGACACACACAAATGTGAAAGAAGGCTAAATGTCTCAGTTACATTGGTGGTCAGTGTAAATCTTGGGGCTTAGTGTACAATCCTTTATTCACACTAGTGGCCAGTGTGAAGGTCCCCCTTACATTGGTGATCAGTGTAAATCCCTCCTTAAATTGGTGGTGACTGTGAATGCTCCTATTACATCAGTGGTCAGTGTAAACCCCTATTACATTGGTGGCCAGTGTAGAAACTCCCCTTTATATTGGTAATTAGTAAAAAAAAAAAAACTTGCATTTGTGGTCAGTTTTCAATCCTCCCTTACATTGGTGGAAGCCCCCTTTAAATTGGTGGTGAGTATAAATCCCCTCTTACATTGGTGGCCAGTGTAGAAATCCCTCTTTTTTTGGGTTGTTGATGTAAAATCCCCCATTACATTGGTTGTCAGTGTAAATTCTTCATTACATTGTTGATCAGTGTACATTTCCCTTTACATTGGTGGTAAGTGTAGAATTGCCCTTACACTGGTGGTCAGTGTGATTCCGCCTTTACATTGATGGTCAGTGTAAATCTCCCCTAACATTGGTGGTCAGTGTAGACGTGTCACCTTACATTGGTCTTCAGTACAAATCTCCTCAACAAAGGTTGTCAGTGTAAAATCCCCCTTACATGGAGGTCATTATATAATCCCCCTTACACTGGTGGTTGGTGTAAATGCTCCTATTACATCAGTGTCAGTGTAGAAATCCCTCTTTATATTTGTTGTCAGTGTAAATCCCCCCCAGCATTGGTGATCATTGTAAATTCCCTATTTCATTGGTGGTCAGTGTAGAATGCACCACTATATACGTGCCAAAGATTTCCAGCATTGCTCTATATGATTCAGATACCACAGTGTACTGCCTACTAACTACTGCCTACTAACTAATCCCATCTTCCCATCACTGCCAATGATGCAATCAATTAGTGAGCGGTAATGATGTGCACTAACCTCTTGCAACCAATCACTGAGTAGTAAGGATATGCAGTAACCTCTAGCAATCAATCAGTGAGCAGTAACAATGTGCAGTGACCTCTAATTCTGCTAATACTAATTCTGTATTAGCAGAATTAGTTAAAGGTAAGGATGTCCAGTAACCTCTAGCAACCAACCAGTGAGCAGTATTGATGTACAGTAATCTCTAGCAACCAATTAACAAGCAGAAGTCATGTGCTGCAACCTTTAACAAATAATCAGTGAGCCATAATGTGTGCTGGAACCTCTACCAGCCAGTCATTGAGCGATAATGATACACTGTAACCTCTGGCAACCAATCACAATCGCTGCCTGATCTGATTCAGTCAACTGCTATTTTTTGTATGTCTCAGAACAGGTGGAGAATGAAATTACATGGAAGGGCCCAATAAAATATTTGCCCAGGGCCCAATCAATATTAAAGATGGCCCTGCCTGTACTGTAGACCCCTCCTGGCCAACCTGCGGACTTTTGACACTTTTTCTGCGGCGCTTGGAGCCATTTTGTTTCTTTTACACCATTGCCTTTTCTTGCACTGTTCATTATGTTTTAAACTAGGTTCACACTTGTGCAGGTTGGGAACACTCGCAAAATCCCCTAGATTATCTAAGCTGACCACCACTGCTGTAGACAGCCTTAAAGCCGTAATTAAACCCAAACCCAAAAATGTATTTGCAGTTTACCGATTATTAGATGTGGTGGCTGCATTTGTTTTTTGTTTTTTTTTGTGCTTTTTTCCCCTCTGTTTTCACCTGGTGATCTGGCTAGTAAGATACCTCTTGTATTAGTAAGACACGACTTTGGATGAATGAGGACAGGAGGCACAGCAGACAACAGCATTGTCAGTCTGGAGGAGAAAGTGGAGTATTAAATGTATTAGCAGAATTAAACGCACTAACAAATTGAAGCCAAACTCCAGTTCACGCTTTATAATCAGTAAGACCCCTTTTACACTGGGGCGTTTTTAGACGCTTTAGTGCTGGAAATAGCCTCTGCTAAGCCCCTAAAAACCTCCCATTCATTCCAGTGTTACTTTTGAAACTCAGGCGGTGCGCTCGCTGGACTTTCTGAAAAGTCCTGCAAGCAGCATCTTTGGGGCGGGTTGGGAGCACTGTATTTAGCGCTCTCAAAACACCCTGCCCATTGGAATGAATGAGCAGCACTTCAGAACTAACTGAAAAGTGTGGGAGTCTTTAATCCCTTCTTTGGGTTTAAAAGCGCCCCACTAGCGGCTAAAAAGTGACACTCAAACAGCGGTAAAGTGCCGCTAAAACGAGGGGTGTTTTCCCACGAACGTGGCCGTGGCCCCAGTGTGAAAGGGGTCTTAGCCCATGTACACACAGTCGGAGATTTTGCCAACCAAATCCGTCAGATTTTGACCGTCGGATTTAGTCCGACGGATTGTGTCCGAAACTGTTGCATACACACGGTCGGGCCAAGTTGGCGAAAAATCCGATCTTTCAGAACGTGATGACGTAATTTCGTTACGATGGGACTACATTCAGGCTAGTAGCCAATAGCTTTGATGTAGGAATTTGATCTGAGCATGCGTGGCACTTGGTCCGATGAAAATGCTCTACACATGATCGGATTAGGTCCGTCCGGCCAGTTGGTCAGGAAATATTTCCAACATGTTGGAAAATTGGGTCGGACGGAGATTCGGACGGAATCAGTCCGATGCATACCACACACAGTCAGATTATCTGACGACACGGTCCGATAAGACTCATTCCGACAGATTCTCCGTGTGTACAAGGGCTTACAGCAAACAGCTTTTTTTTCCTTTTGTGATAAAGGTTTTGCACAAATAAATAAAAACTGATAATTTTAAGGACCCCTGTCAGTTAAATGATTTGTCTCAGGCATGAAAACTGATACATTCTGCTGGAGAGTTTGAGCTTTTGAACTTGCTGACCAGTTCACCAGATGAAAATAGAAGAACAAAAGTAAAAAAAAAACTGAATTCAGCCATCACATCTAAGAAATGGTAAACTGCAATATAATAAATGTGTGTTTTTTGTGCTTAATATTGCTTTAAAATATATATATAGTTTTAAATAAGCAATAGCAAATGTAGGGCTGGATTTTAGTTACCGTAGGTATTCCTAGGTCTGGGGGGAGTGGTGAAAAGAGGAACAACCTGCACCAGGGATCTCTAATGCCACGTATACAGGACTGGACTTTCTGGTAAACTAGGTCCGATGGTCTTCCCTATGGACTTTTGGCGGAGTTCCGATGGACTTTCAGAACGAACGGACTTGGCCACACACAAAGTAAACAGGACTAAACAAGGAAGTTCAATAGGAAGTAGCCAATAGCTTCCCTTGCGTCGTATTTGGTCCATCGGATCAGGACACAGACAAACGTTTTTCCTGATTTAAGTCAGTCGGAATTGAGTCCGTCAGATAGATTTGAAACATGTTCTATTTCTAGGTCCATCTGATTTTTTTCACGAAAAATGAACGGATTAGCCCACACACGATCGGATTGTCCGACGGACTAATCCCGCCGGACCTAGTCTGCCGGAAAGTCAGTCGTGTGTATGCGGCATTAGGCTCACCATACATTTTTACAATCTGACCATACAATCTCTGTACAATCAACTTTAGATTTACCAAAACGATATATTATGAGAATCTACCTAATGATTTAGTCAATCTGTATTCAATCAGGTAGGTGCTTGCACTACATACTTGTTGGTAGATCTACGTTTAAGCCTGTGTTCACACTGTTGCATGCTGGGAACGCACTCACAATCATGAGAGAAACGTGTTATAGTTTAGCAGACACATGTTCCATTAATTATTAATGGCACTGTCACACAATGGCAAAATGCCTGCGTTTTTGCGTTTGCAAAACTGCATGGTACTGGAGCACCATGCAATTCCCTGCAGCACAGTTTTAAAAAGGGCCCAGGACTTTTTTTCATTTGTTTTTGTGGGTAGTTCAGCCCACTGAAAAAAAATGGGCTGCCCTACCCACAGCCTGCACAAGTGTGAATCCAGGGTAAGACTTTGTTCACATCAATGCAGATGCGACAGTGAGAAAGCTTTTTTGCATGTTTTTGCATGTTGTATTTTTGGCAGCCCATTCATTGCAATGGGTTGCCCTTTTATTATCATTATTATTTAGGATTTGTGGAGCACCAACAGTTTGCACAGTGCTTTGCATTATAAAGTGAGAGTGCAGTCACAATACAATTCAATACAGAACGGTTAGCCCACGTACACACGGTCTGAGATTTTGCCAACCAAATCCGTCAGATTTTGCCCGTCGGATTTACTCCGACGGATTGTGTCCGAAACTGTTGCATACACACGGTCGGGCCAAGTTGGCGAAAAATCCGATCTTTCAGAACGTGATGACGTAATTTCGTTACGATGGGACTACATTCAGGCTAGTAGCCAATAGCTTTGATGTAAGAATTTGATCTGAGCATGCGTGGCACTTGGTCCGATCAAAATGCTCTACACATGATCGAATTAGGTCCGTCCGGCCCAGTTGGTCGGGAAATATTTCCAACATGTTGGAAAATTGGGTCGGACGGAGATTCGGACGGAATCAGTCCGATGCATACCACACACAGTCGGATTATCTGACGACACGGTCCGATAAGACTCATTCTGACAGATTCTCCGACCGTGTGTACAAGGGCTTAGGAGGGCCCTGCTGAGAGTTTACAATCTAATTTACTATACCTTGAAAAATCACACAAAAGAATACCATGACCTTTTTTTTCAAATTGCACTGGACCAAAGCACATTGATTACATGTGTTTTGGCATGCACTTTCACACACACATTGGCATTAGGCATTGTTGTGCTTTTTTTTTACTTGCATTTTTTTTAATGCTTTTTCATGCTTTTTTGAAAAGCCCAAAATCCTGCCAAAAATGCACCAAAAACAGTTGTACGTGTCTTTTTTTATTCATTGATGCATCCAAAAACACTATATGCTGCACCAAATGAAGTAAATGTAACTTTTCAAAAATCGCACAGCAATAGGTGGCATTAATGTGGGCTACAATAAATTTTTATTACATTTTTAATACATAAATAATAGAAAAAAGAATTAAACATACACTAAAACGTAAATAAGGTAATATTACAGAATGGAATACAAACTAGGTGTAATAAAGGTTTGAGAAAACATAAATAATAATAATAAAAAAAGAAATTAGTAATTATAGTAGGTAAAAGTAATACTAAGGTAGTATATAAGGGGAGACATTTTATATAATTAGTTGTAAAGGTGTAAGTGGAACAAGCTCATGAGAGTATCTTCTAGCAGTGACGGCCCATACATTAGGGGCACACGGGTGCCGCCCCCCTATCCATGCTTCCGGCCCCTTGATCTACATGCAGGGTGCCGGTGTCCAATCAGATAGTGTCCCCCATCACATAGTGTCCGCCCTGTACTGCGCTTGCGCAGTACGGGGGACAAGGAGAAGCCAAACATCTCCGTAGATAAACGGTGACTGCGCACTGAGTCCAGGTTCAAGCCCCACCATCCAAGTGGACATAGAGTTAGAATATAAAAGAGCCAAGCGAAGTGAGGCTGTGCCCAAAGCGTGGCGAGTGAAGCAGACCCGTGAGGGGCCCTGTTACTATGAGCAACCCTATGTCCACTTGGATGATGGGGCTTCAACCTCGACTCAGTGCGCAGGCGCCGTTCTTCTTCGGAGATGTTCGGCTTCTCCTTGTCCCCCGAACTGCACAAGCGATGCGCCTGCGCAGTACGGCCTGGACACTATTCGATAGGTGGACACTTTGTGTCAGAACACTGGACGCATGGATTCCAATGGGGGGGGGGGGTTGAAGCATGTGATTAGAGCCAGAGGCTCTAATAGGCTTCAAATAAGGGTGGGCTCGGGGCACAGAACACTGTGCCCAAAGCCCACCCAGTTGTGTGACAATAGAATCTCCTCCTGGCCAATCGGGAAGCGGGTCATGAGACCCATCACTCGATTGGCCGAAAGGAGATCCGATCGGATTGGCCGGCAGGAAGAGGAGGGAGGAGATGCACGGCGCACAGAGGAGGGGAGGGAGAAGACGCAGGGGAACTGAGCCAACAAGCAGCCCAGGGAGAAGCCACCACCGCACTGCCCTTGAGATGGGGTAAATGCGGGGCTCCAACTGACTGACGGACTGGGGTGGTGCCGCCCATGACCCGACCACCCCCCCCCCCCCCCCCCACCACCTCCCCCCCAAGAAAAAAACACCAGCCATCACTGTCTTCTAGCATTAGTCAGCAGATGGTTGGCAGGACAGAAGGGAGTATTTTAAATTTATAATGGGAAATGTAAGGTATGGGGTCAGGAAGGAGGGGGAGGGGGTGTTGGGGGGAGGGGGGTCAGGAATTAGGGAGGATAGGGATATGTCAAGGGAAAAGGGGGCCCATGTGGTTCATAGTAGGCAGTGAATCTTCAAGTTACTATCTGCAATCAAAGAGATAGGAGAGAGCAGTCAATGTTTAAATGGTTGGTGTAGTCCAACCATGTGCTCCAGACTTTAAGGAATTTAGATTGGCTATCATTAAGAAAAAAGCAAGGAAAATGTTCATCACCAGTATTCGATGAAATTTGTTAAGATGTGGAACGGGTCTATGAAGGAACGCTTCCCAAGGGTTTATAATAAGGGTGATATGAAGAATCAAATGTATTCAATTATAAACTTTAGTCCAGAAATGGAAAGCTATAGGACCACCAAATGGGTAGCAGGGTGCCCCGATCAGTACAACCACGGAAGCATTGCAAAGAGGTATTAGGGATAAAATTAGTTAGACAATCTGGGGTCATGTATCATGTGTCATTAATGTGAACGGGCACCATAGAGAATGATGTCTTTTCCCATGTTGTGCATAGCAGTGCGACGGCAGACCCAGAAGAAAACACATTAGCGTGAAGGAGACTAAAGGGGCCAAGCAGCTTAGGCTGCAAATTACACAAATATCAAACTGCTCAATATACTCTTTAATGAACAAATGCACTTTTACACTTAGTTACCTTGTGTTTTTTTGTTTTTGTTTTTTGAGGAAGTGTGATCAATGAAAGAGGAAAGGATAAAAAGGCCATTTTGGTTTAGGACAGCTATGATTCATATCTAAAGGAGCCACAAAAGGAATTGTAAAAAGGAAGTGATAGAAATACCACAGTGCCGTGCTCTTGTTGTAAAAACTTATGGGCAAAATATTGTATTTCATGAAGCCTGTCAATGACATTAATACATTTGCTATAACACCTATTGATCCTGTCAGTAGATCCATTATTTTTCCTTTTCCTTTAACAGGCCAAGGTGTCCAGCAAAAGGTTCAGTTACAAGAGTTTGGGCAATCTATACAAATTTGGTAGGGGTGTTTGTAATGTTCAGCTTTTGTTCATTTGGTTTAACCCTTATTACAAAAGAAAAATAAATAAACCCATGTCTGTAACTAATTAAAAAACATTAGCTGGAGTTGGGCTTTAATTTGTTTGTCTCCTACCTGAAAGCCCATTCAATACTACATGTCTATGTGATATCGCTAGGCTGATAGAGGTGAAAATTGGTTCTGATGGATCTACTGAAAATGATTTATCCTTCAGATGAAGCAGATCTGTGATTTTAGTCCTAGGCTGCTATCTAGAGAAATGTTATTGTATTAACCATGATCCTTACTAGCTCGTCCACAATTCATGTAGGGAATTGTAGTGAATTGGTGGTTGGAACCACCATACGATTATCGATTTATCATAAAATAAGAATCTTCACCAGCACACCTTGGTATAATGATAATCTTGTCCACTGTGACTCATGATAAATGCTTAAGGGTTCCTGATGAACTGTTAAGATCCAAAAGGGTTGGATGTTGCAGACCAGTGAGAGTGCAGGCTGTGGAAAGATCCGTCCAGATCCAAAGCATGCTACAAATATAAAAAGAGATAGATAGAGTGGCTGCTGCTCACCTCACCCGGTCTCAGTGGTAAGCAAGTAAAGGAGCCTCAGCTCGATTCACCCAGACCGTGTCTCCAACATGTTCCGCCCCACCCCTGGAGCTTAATCATGGAAAATCATGCCCACATATAGTAGCAGGCATCTCAGGTCTATGTTCTGGGACCTTGCAGGATGCCTTTGTCAAGGCAGAGTATGATGGCTGTTACATTTTGTGAATAAAGACGGTAGAACAAGGTTTTCATTATACCTAGGCTCCTACCTTCTGGTAATGTCAAAGTGCCATCAAGAGACGCTTGTCTTCAATAAGAATAATTTAGTCTTTATCAGGCCTTCATCTAGTCGTCATCACGCCTTCATCTAGTTGTCATCGCGCCTTCATCTAGTTCTCATCAAGCCTTCATCTACAGTAGTTGTCATCAAGCCTTCATCTAGTCTCCATCAAGCCTTAAAGGGTTTGTAAAGCCAGAAGGTTTTTTATTCTTAATACATTCTATGCGTTAAGATAAAAGCCTTCTGTGTGCAGTAGCCCCCTGTCATGAACTAGAAGTGACCAGAACTATGTGACTGCGACAGAGTGAACCAGACATAAATAGGTGAAAGTAAGTTTATTAGAGTAAATGCATATAAATGGGAACACACCACCAATACAAACTGAGTGAACAAACCAAACAACCAGACAGTGAAGATAAACAAACAACCAGCATATGTAGCAAAAGGGAGTACCAGAATCATAGTCAAGCCAGGCCAGGGTCATAAATAGGAGGTCAGCAGATGGGGGGACAAGGAGAAAGGGATCAGGTTGCAACAGGTTCAGGAGGCAGGATGCAGGAAACAGGGATCAGGTATCAGGTATCAGGTATACAGGCTGCAGGTCAGCGCACAAGGACAAGGTGTGTGTGCACTTGCCGGGTATTTATACAATGGCTGTTATCAGTCATGTGACGCCTGACTGCAGAAGGTAATACCTGCTCCATACTGCCAGGATCCCTCCGCTGGTGGACGCCAGTCCTGCGGACCAAAGATTACATAATTCCAGCAAGCGAAAAGCTCTTCTGACAGCTCCAAACTGCCAATAGACACCTGCTGGTGGATCTCAGTACTGCACGCCAAATGATCGATATTACCAGCGGAGGGAACCTTTCCTGACACCCCCTCAGCTTCCGTAATACTTGAGCCCCCTCTCTGTCCAGCGATGTCCACGATTGTCTCGGCCATCCGAGATTCTCCCTCCTGATTGGCTGAGACACAGCAGTGGTCCCATTGGCTCCCACTGCTGTCACTCAAAGTCAGCTAGCCAATCAGGAGAGAGAGGGGTGGGGCTGGGTAGGGGCTCCATGTCAGAATGGATAGAAGGAGCTGTGACTTGGTTCGGGTGCCCTCACAGCAAGAAGCTTGCTGTGGGGGGCGCTCAACAGGACACAGGGGCCAGGAGAGCTGAAGAACGACCCGAGAAGAGGAGGATCTGGTCTTCTCTGTGAAATCCACCGCTACAGCGCAGATAAGTAGAACATGTTTTTTCTTTTTATAGGGAAAAAAAGCCTTTACAATCACTTTAACACTGGTCCCTAGTGCATTCTGACGTGATTTTATAAACTTTGATCGCTTAAGCCCTGAAGAGGCTTTTCTCCCCTGAAACATGTTGACTGTATTTGATGTTCTTAACCATTAAATGTTTAAGAAAGGTCTTCAAATTAGATAAAGTTTTGTAGCAGGAACTCCTCAAAAATACATCTAAAAATGTAAAACTGGTCATTCTAAAACTATTCTGTCCCAAGGAATGACAATGTGGCTGTGTGTTACAGGAAGTAGAAAAAGAATGGATTTTCTGGCAGGATCAACAGATAATAAAGTTACAGGGGCACTCAGAAACACAAAAACTGCTTTGTTAATGCAACCGACAGACTGAATCATATGTATAATTTTTTTTTTCCCCCATAGTTATACAAAAATACATCTATTTTACCTTTATCCTTTATATATATATATTTTACAGCCAAACATTCTATTGTGGAGCCTAATCAAAGGGAAAAGTTCAAACTTTTTGCATCCTGCTTGTCCTTGCCTAACATAAATGTGAAATAATGAAAGGTAAAGTAACTGTATATCACTGCTACTGTATAAATCTCTGTTGATAATTGCCTCCATTTAATCAAAATGATCATAGACTACACTAAAAGAAATGCTTTCTCTTCTGAGCATGATGGAACATTTTGTGAAGTGGTGTATGCTAACATCGGGGCTCCCTTAGACGTGATCTCATCCCCCCTTCTTCCTCTCTCCCTACTCACCTTGGAACCTGATGGCACATCATACCTTTAAGCTTATACATTGTGCTATGTTACCGGGTTTTGCCCAGATCCCCTGAAGAAGCTCTCTATGAAATATGTTGGCATGCATCTCCTGCCATATACCTACCTCATTTCTGGGGAATTTTTTGTTCTAGGCAACCATCTTTTGCCAAGATCCCCTGAAGAAGCTCTTCACAAAACATGTTAGGATGCATCTCCTGCCATATACAGTGCCTTGAAAAAGTATTCACACCCCTTGACATTTTCCACATTTTGTCATGTTACAACCAAAAATGTAAATGTATTTTATTGGGATTTTAAGTGATAGACCAACACAAAGCAGCACATAATTTTTTTTTAACAAATAAATATCTGAAAAGTGTGGCGTGCATTTGCATTCAGCCCCTTTACTCTGCTACCCCTAACTAAAATCTAGTGAAACCAATTGCTTTTTGCCAGAAGTCATCTAGTAAATAGAGTCCACCTGTGTGTAATTTAATCTCATTATAAATATAGCTGTTCTGTTAGAGAACCTTTGTGAACAAACAGCATCATGAAGGCCAAGGAACACACCAGACAGGTCAGGGATAAAGTTGTGGAAAAGTTTAAAGCAGGGTTAGGTTATAAAAAAATATCCCAAGCTTTGAATATCTCACGGAGCACTGTTCAATCCATCAATTGAAAAAGGAAAGAGTATGGCACAACTGCAAACCTACCAAGACATAAAACTGACAGGCCGGGCAAGGAGAGCAATAATCAGAGAAGCAGCAAAGTGGCCCATGGTAACTCTGGAGGAGCTGCAGAGATCCACAGCTCAGGTGGGAGAATCTGTCCACAGGACAACTATTAGTTGTGCTCTCCACAAATCTGGCCTTTATAGAAGAGCGGTAAGAAGAAAGTCATTGTTCGAAAGAAAGCCATAAGAATTCCTATTTGCAGTTTGTGAGAAGCTATGTGGGGGACACAACAAACATGTGGAAGAAGGAGCTCTGGTCAGATGAGATTAAAATTGAACTTTTTGGCCTAAAAGCAAAATGCTACGTGTGGTGGAAAACTAACACTGTACATCACACAATCCCTACCGTGAAACATGGTGGTGGCAGCATCATGTTGTGGGGATGCTTTTCTTCAGCAGGGACAGGGAAGCTGGTCAGAGTTGATGGGAAGATGGATTGAGCCAAATACAGGGCAATCTTAGAAGAAAACCTGTTAGCCCACGTACACAAGGTCGGAGATTTTGCCAACCAAATACGTCGGATTTTGCCTGTCGGATTTAGTCCGACGGATTGTGTCCGAAACTGTTGCATACACACGGTCGGGCCAAGTTGGCGAAAAATCCGATCTTTCAGAACGTGATGACGTAATTTCGTTACGATGGGACTACATTCAGGCTAGTAGCCAATAGCTTTGATGTAGGAATTTGATCTGAGCATGCGTAGCACTTGGTCCGATGAAAATGCTCTACACATGATCGGATTAGGTCCGTCCGGCCCAGTTGGTCGGAAAATATTTCCAACATGTTGGAAAATTGGGTCGGACGGAGATTCGGATGGAATCAGTCCGATGCATACCACACACAGTCGGATTATCCCATTGACACGGTCCGATAAGACTCATTCCGACAAATTCTCCGACCGTGTGTACAAGGGCTAAGAGTCTGCAAAAGACTTGAGACCGGGATGGAGGTTCACCTTCCAGCAGGACAACAACCCCAAACATACAGCCAGGGCTACAATGGAATGGTTTAGATCAAAGCATATTCATGTGTTAGAATGGCCCAGTCAAAGTCCAGATCTAAATCCAATTGAAAATCTGTGGCAAGATTTGAAAATTGCTGTTCACAGACACTCTCCATCCAATCTGACAGAGCTTGAGCTATTTTGTAAAGAAGAATGGGCAAAAATGCCACTCTATAGATGTGCAAAGCTGGTAGAGACCTCCCCAAGAAGACTTGCAGCTGTAATTACAGTGAAAGGTGGTTCTACACCTTTCACTGCATACAAATGCACCCCACACTTTTCACATATTTATAAAAAAATATAAATAATTGAAAACCATTCATTATTTTCCTTCCACTTGGTTTATCATATAATATCCCAATAAAATACATTTACGTTTTTGGTTGTAACATGACAAAATGTGGAAAATGTCAAGGGGTATGAATACTTTTTCAAGGCACTGTACCTAGCTCATTTCGGGGGAATTTCAGTATATGTAATGATAGATGGCATTTGAAAATTTATATACCTTGTTATGTATATAAGGTTGAATAGCAGGAGTTTAAAGGGGCAATTGTATAAATTATGCATTCTTCAAGGTTGAATACTTTGTTGTTTTTATATTACATGCGATAATAACATTTTGAATGTATATAACATATTTTGCTTTTGTATATAAAATGTGTTGTCTCTGGGGAAATTTATGCACTTCTGAAAGTCCCAAATTTTCCTTCTTATTTCTATGATTTTATTAAGGGATGTGGTGCATGGGATTTTAACAAAACACCAAGCATTTGAAAGAAGGAACATTTGATTTTTGAATCATTAGGGAGATCAGATTAACGTTCGTTTTCTAACACAGTGACAAAAAAATTAGAATGCGCAGGATGGAAAATTTTCCCCGACCGAAAAAATTTCTAACAACGAATACGTTTTTTGTTTAGGAAATTATATTCATTCCAAAATCAAATGTTAAAAGCAAACAATATTTTGAAGTATTTAATAAAGTCATTGAATGTACTAATGAGAATTAATGAACAAACTTTTTCAAACATCGTCTAGTGCAGAGATGGCGAACCTTGACACTCCAGATGTTTTGGAACTACATTTCCAATGATGCTCCACTACACTGCAGAGTGCCTGAGCATCATGGGAAATGTAGTTCCAAAACATCTGGAGTGCCAAGGTTCCCCATAACTGGTCTAGTGTACAGTGGTGTGAAAAAGTGTTTGCCCCCTTCCTCATTTCCTGTTCCTTTGCATGTTTGTCACACTTAAGTGTTTCGGAACATCAAACCAATTTAAACAATAGTCAAGGACAACACAAGTAAACACAAAATGCAATTTGTAAATGAAGGTGTTTATTATTAAAGGTGAAAAAAAATCCAAACCATCATGGCCCTGTGTGAAAAAGTGATTGCCCCCTAAACCTAATAACTGGTTGGGCCACCCTTAGCAGCAACAACTGCAACCAAGCGTTTGCGATAACGTGCAATGAGGCTTTTACAGCGTCCTGGAGGAATTTTGGCCCACTCATCTTTGCAGAATTGTCCTAATTCAGTTACATTAGAGGGTTTTCGAGCATGAACGGCCTTTTTAAGGTCATACCACAACATCTCAATAGGATTCAGGTCAGGACTTTGGCTAGGCCACTCCAAAGTCTTCATTTTGTTTTTCTTCAGCCATTCGGTGGTGGACTTGCTGGTGTGTTTAGGATCATTGTCCTGCTGCAGAACCCAAGTTCGTTTCAGCTTGAGTACATGAACAGATGGTCGGACATTCTCCTTCAGGATCTCTTGGTAGACAGCAGAATTCATAGTTCCTTTTATCACGGCAAGTCTTCCAGGTCCTGAAGCAGCAAAACAGCCCCAGACCATCACACTACCACCCCCATATTTTACTGTTGGTATAATGTTCTTTTTATGAAATGCAGTGTTCCTTCTACGCCAGATATACTTGGACACACACCTTCCAAAGAGTTCCACTTTTGTCTCATCGGTCCACAGAATGTTGTCCCAAAAGTCTTGGGGATCATCAAGATGTGTTGTGGAGAAATTGAGATGAGCTTTGATGTTCTTTTTGCTCAGCAGTGGTTTTCTCCTTGGAACTCTGCCATGCAGGCCATTTTTGCCCAGTCTTTTCCTGATGGTGGAGGCATGAACGCTGACCTTAACTGAGGCAAGTGAGGCCTGCAGTTCCTTGGACGTTGTTGTGGGGTCTTTTGTGACCTCTTGGATGAGTCGTCGCTGCGCTCTTGGGGTAATTTTGGGCGGCCGGCCACTCCTGGGAAGGTTCACCACTGTTCCATGTCCACCACTGTGGTTCGCTGGATTCCCAAAGCTTTGGAAATGGCTTTATAACCCTTTCCAGACTGCTAGATCTCAATTACTTTCTTTCTCAATTGTTCCTGAATTTCTTTGGGTCTCGGCATGATGTGTAGCTTTTAAGGATCTTCTGGTGGACCTTACTGTGTCAAGCAGCTCCTATTTAAGTGATGCCTTGATTGTGAACAGGTGTGGCAATAATCAGGCCTGGGTGTGGCTAGAGAAATTGAACTCAGGTGTGGACAACCACAGTTATAGTATGTTGGGCCCAAAGTGTCTATATTTTGTGTGGCCACCATTATTTTCCAGCACTGCCTTAACGCTCTTGGGCATGGAGTTCCCCAGAGCTTCACAGGTTTCTACTGGAGTTCTCTTCCACTCCTCCATGATGACATCATAGAGCTGGTGGATGTTAGAGACCTTGCGCTCCTCCATCTTCTGTTTGAGGCTGTCCCACAGATTCTCAATAGGGTTTAGGTCTGGAGACATGCTTGGCCAGTCCATCACCTTTACCCTCAGCTTCTTTAGCAGGACAGTGGTTGTCTTGGAGGTGTGTTTTGGTCATTATCATGTTAGAATACTGCCCTGTGGCCCAGTCTCTGGAGGGAGGAGATCATACTTTGCTTCAGTGTGTCACAGTACATGTTGACATTCATGATTCTCTCAATGATCTGTAGCTCCCCAGTGTTGGCAGCACTCATGCAGCCCCAGACCATGACACTCCCACCATCACGCTTAACTGTAGACAATGCACTTGTCTTTGTACTCCTCACCTGGTTGCCACCACACACACTTGACACCATCTGAACCAAATACATTTACCTTGGTCTCATCAGACCACAGGACATGGTTCCAGTAATCCATGTCCTTAGTCTGCCTGTCTTCAGCAAACTGTTTACAGGCTTTCTTGTGCATCATCTTTAGAAGAGGCTTTCTTCTGGGATGACAGCCATGAAGACCAATTTGATGCAGTGTGCGGCGTATGGTCTGAGCACTGACAGGCTGACCCCCGCACTCCTCAACCTCTGCAGCAATGCTGGCAGCACTCATATGTCTATTTCCCAAAGACAACCTCTGGATATGATGCTGAGTACATGCACTCAACTTCTTTGGTCGACCATGGCAAGGCTTGTTCTGAGTGGAACCAGTCCTGTTAAACCGATGTATGGTCTTGGCCACCGTGCTGCAGCTGAATTTCAGGGTCTTGGCACTCTGCGTATAGCCTAGGCCATCTTTATGGAGACCAACATTTTTTTTTTTTTTCAGATATTCAGAGAGTACCATGAGGGGCCATGTTAAACCAGTATGAGAGCGATAACACCAAATTTAACACACCTGCTTCCCATTCATACCTGAGACCTTGTAATACTAATGAGTCACATGACACTGGGGAGGGAAAATGGCTAATTGGACCCAATTTGGACATTTTCACTTAGGGGTGTACTCACTTTTGTTGCCAGCTGTTTAGACATTAATGGCTGTTTGTTGAGTTATTTGGAGGAGACAGCTAATTTACACTGTTATACAAGCTGTACACTCACTACTACTATTTCTTCAGTGTTGTCACATGAAAAAATATAATAAAATATTTACAAAAATGTGAGGGGTGTACTCACTTTTGTGAGATACTGTATATGCACTCACCCGCCACTTTATTTGGTACACCTGTTCAGTTGCTTGGTAACACAAATTCCCAATCACATCATGGCAACTCAATGCATTTAAGCATCTAGATGTAGTGAAGACGACTTGCTGAAGTTCAAACTGAGCATCAGAATGGGGAAGAAAGGGTATTTAAGTGACTCTGAACGTGGCATGGTTGTTGGTGCCAGATGGGCTGGTCTGAGTATTTCAAAAACTGCTGATCTACTGGGATTTTAACACATAACCATCTGTAGGATTTACAGAGAATGGCTCGAAAAAGAGAAAATATCCAGTGAGTAGCAGTTATGTGGACGAAAATGCATTGTTGATGTCAGAGGAGAATGAGCAGACCAGTTTGAGATGATAGAAAGGCAACAATAACTCAAATAACCACTTGTTACAGCCAAGGTATGCAATATATATCTCTGAACACACAACACACTGAACCTTGAAGCAGATGCGCTACAGCAGCAGAAGACCACACCGAGTGCCACTTCTGTCAGCTAAGAAGAGGAAGCTGAGGCTACAATTCACACAGACTCAACAATACACACAGACTCACAATAGAAGATTGGAAAAACTTTGCCTGGTCTGATGAGTCTCAATTGCAGCTCTGACATTCACATGGTAGGCTGAGAATTTGGAGTAAACAACATGAAAGCGTGGATCCATCCTGCCTTGTATTAACGGTTCAGGCTGGTGGTGTAATGGTGTGGGGGATATTTCTTGGCACACTTTGGGCCCCTTAGTACCAATTGAGCATCGTTTAAACACCACGGCCTACCTGAGTATTGTTGCTGACCATGTCCATCCCTTTATGACTACAGTGTCCCCATCTTCTGATGGCTCCTTCCAGCAGGATAATGCTCCATGTCACAAAGCTCCAATCATCTCACCACTGGTTTCTTGAACATGACAATGAGGTCACTTTACTCCAATGGCCTCCACACTCACCAGATCTAAATGCAATGCACATTTGGTATGTGGTGGAATGTGGGATTTGGATGTGCAGCCGACAAATCTGCAGCAACTGAGTGATGCTATCATGTCACTATGGACCAAAATCTCTGAGGAATGTTTCCAACACCTTGTTGAATCTATGCCACGAAGAATTAAGGCAGTTCTAAGGGAAAAGGGGGTCCAACCCGGTACTTGCAAGGTGTACCTAATACAGTTGCAAGTGAGTGTATATATCGATATATAATATATAAATATTATATATCCTTCCCAAACTTCCCCAGTGGCATTGTTCAGTGACACAAAGAGTAACATTATCATGATGACATCAGCAACGCCCCCTTCCAGGGTATGCAGAGGGTTTATCTATCCAGTGAAGACACAAACAGCGATAAAATTGGGACATGGATTTTAATGCTTTGATAATCTATCCAAAATGTAAATATACCATACATGTGATCTCTAGGGTTAACTTCGAAATCAAACACTTTATTTAACCACTTTTTGGTCTTTGGCCATTTTGCTGGTCAAAGACCAGAGCACTTTTTGCAATTTCGGCACTGCGTCGTTTTAACTGACAATTGCGCGGTCGTGCAACGTGGCTCCCCAACAAAATTGATGTCCTTTTTCCCTCACGAATAGAGCTTTCTTTTGGTGGTATTTGATCAGCTCTGAGTTTTTTATTTTTTGCGCTATAAACAAAAACATAGGGACAATTTTGAAAAAAACGCATTCTTTTTTGCCTTTTGCTATAATATTAATAATAATATCCCCCAAAAAATATAAAAAAAATGTTTTCCTCAGTTTACGCTGATACATATTCTTCTACATATTTTTGGTGAAAAAAATCGCAATAAGCGTTTATTGATTGGTTTGCGCAAAAGTTATAGCGTCTACAAAATAGGGGATCATTTTATGGCATTATTATTCATATTTTTTTTTTTACTAGTAATGGCGGCGATCATCAATTTTTATCATGACTGCAACACTATGGCGGACATGTTGGACAATTTTGGCGTGATTTTGGGACCATTCACATTTATACAGCGATCAGTGCAATTAAAATTGCATTGATTACTGTGTAAATGTGACTGGTAGTGAAGGGGTTAGCACTAGGTGGCTCTGTAGGGGTTAAATGTGTCCTAGGGATGTGTTCTAACTGTAGGGGGGATGGGCTAGCTGTGCCTGTGACATATCACTGATCATAGCTCCTGCACACAGGGAGCAGAGATCAGTGACACTGTCACTAGGCAGAACAGGGAGATGCTTGTTTACATTAGCATCTCTCCATTCTTCCTCTCCGTGAGACAATCGTGGGTATCTCCACGAGGCCTGCGACCCGTCTCAGGGAGGGCCCCGGCCAGCGTGTGTGTGTGCTACTGGCAGCGTGCACGTGATGCCATGGCGGCAAATTCAAACGGATGTACAGGTACGCCTATTTGCCCAGCTATGCCATTCTGCTGACGTACATCAGCGTGCGCCGGGTAAAGCGGAGGTCCACCCTAAAAAGAAAAAAAAAATACACAAACACGCTCCTTAAAATACATTAAAAAACATTTGAAAAAAAAAGTTTTACTTACTAGAAATGGCTGTTGCTAGGCATATCGTCCTAATCTGCCACTTCCTACTCTGTGGTTCTTGTCCTCCCTCGCGTTGTCTCCTGGGAGATGGGGCGCGATGTCTTACAAAGTGCCGCGCGACTTGCACATGTGAACCGCAAGGCCACAAGGCTCCACTGCCTGTTTTCCATCAATAGGATGGTGGCAACGGCACCCGATCCGGTGGACGGATCAGCCTCGGGGGCCATCATCGCGGGCTCACTGGACAGGTAAGTGCCCTTATTAAAAGTCAGCAGCTACAGTGTTTGTAGTTGCTGACTTTAAAAAAAAAAGAAAAACCTCCGGACCTCTGCTTTAAACATTTAATTATTAGCAGTTTGAATCTAAGCCACCCATGTACCCATCACTCATGTAATTTGTTCAAATATCCATAATGCTATATTCCGTTAATGTAAGTTGATGCTCAGCAGGGGTTACACTAAATGGAATCCACACAACACATTGGACCCCTCCCCTGCTTACTCCACAACGTAAATAGTCGCCTCTTACATTTCAGGATACCTCTTTAAAGGGGAGTGCAGATCACACGGTACATAATGCCCAACTGAATCCATTGAGAAAAATATGTCAACGGGTGAAAATATTCATAAATAGACCTAGAATAAATTAGAATAAAGTGATGCCTCATGTTTTTCATAGAGAAGTACAAAATCCTTTTTTTTTTTTTTTTATCAAATATTATAGTGTCCCTTGACCTTATCATTCCCTGTAACCCTAATATTTTCAGTGCCATTCTTAATTTAGGATTAAAGAAGAAGAAAAAAAATAAATAAAGGGATAACGAGGAACAATTTGACATTTTTGATGGCCTGGTGCTTCCTCTCAGACCTTGCTGCCCTGAGCATTGGCCCACCAACGTCTTCCACAGCTGTCACTCTATCAATTTCTATCTGATGTTTTATGTCATTTACATCTTCAGATACGCCATATCAACCACAGAAATAAAAACACAGAGAAAAATTATAAATGAAGAGAAAAGATGTCACAAATTACTAAAAATATTGTCTTTCCATTGGCTTCACAGGTCCATTGACAATATTGAAGAACATTTTTGAGAAGACATAAGAAGTCCTTTGTGTCGCCTGCAATCTCTTATATGTAATAAAGAAACACATCTATATACAATGGCTTCATCTGTCATTTTTTTTTATATGATCGGATATACTAAATCTCATGGTACTACAGAGTAAAAAAAAACAAAAATTGTATACTCACCTATATCAGTCATTTTCCTTTACTGGTGCGTCCAATGGCAGCATAGGTGTCACCTTTCTAACCCCATAGAGCTAGATTTTTGTTAAATATGAGGGTACAGCCTGCCACAGTATTTCTGTAACTATTATGCAATTTTGGGTGGGTATATATACATTGCCATTGGATGCATGGGGAAAGGAAAAATGACCAAAAGATGAGTATAATTTGTTCTTCAATACAGTTCGATATACTGTATCCCGTAGCACTGCCAAAAGATGGCTACAGCGTGGACGCTAACTGCCGGGAGGGCGTCCCAGCCCAGGACGTCCTCCCTTTAAATTCCCCTCTGCGTGCCATCGCAGTGCCACGTATTAGTGCCATGTGTCTTCAGTGCCACGTGTCATCAGTGCCACGTATAAGTGCCATCTGTCATCAGTGCCACATATTAGTGCCATCTGTCAGTGTCACGTGTCATCAGTGCCACTTAGTAGTGGCATCTGTCATCAGTGCCACATATCAGTGCCACGTATCAGTGCCATCTGTCATCAGTGCCACGTCGGTGTCACATGTCATTGTCCTGGTGCTCCAGGGCCTTCAAAAGTGTAATAGGTAGTCAACAAGTTAGATGTGTAATTTATGCTCCTAGAACATGTGACGGCGCTCCCTGCATGTTTGGCCTCTCTAAGTGGCCAGGCTGTGGAAAAGTCCCACACATGTGGTATCGTAATACTCAGGAGGAGTAGCAGAATTTATTTTGAGACATTATTTGTAGTATACACATGCCATGTGAGAGAAATAACCTATTACAATGACAATTTTGTGGAAAAAATTTAAATAAAATAAAAAATCTTCATTTTGCAAAGAATTGTGGTAAAAAATGACAACATCAAAAAGCTCACCATGCCTCTTACTAAATACCTTGGAATCTCTACTTTCAAAAATTGGGTCATTTGGGGGGTATTTGTACTTCCCTGGCTTGTTCGGGTTGCAACAAATGAGATAGGCCACCAGTACATCAGATGTGATCAATTTTGTGTGATTTGCACCACAAATTGTAAACTCTCTAACTTTCACAAAGACCAAATAATATCCACTAATTTTGGTTATTTTTACCAAAGATATGTAGCAGTATAAATTGTGGCCAAAATTTATGAAGAAAAATTAATAATTTGCATAATTTTATCACAGAAACAAAGAAAAATGCGTTTTTTCAAAATTTTCGGTCTTTTTTCATTTATAGCGCAAAAAATTAAAAAAACTAGAGGTGATCAAATACCACCAAAAGAAAGCTCTATTTGTGGGAAAAAAAGACAAAATACTCATTTGGGTACAGTGTTGCATGACTGAGCACCAAAAGCTGAAAATTGGTCTGGGCAGGAGGGGTGTTTAAGTGCCCAGTAGGCAAGTGGTTAATAAGAAAAGTCACCAACAACAGTTCACAGCAAGTGACAAATAATCTGATATTATGCTTACATTTTTTTGTACCAGAAATTTTATTGGTTCCTTTAGAAAGCATTTTTTTTTTCTAAAGGTCTAAACATGGGTCATCTTAATTATCGTAGTTGCACAGATTTGTGTCGCAGCTAGTCCCATTGTTCCGGAAGCTCCATAAGTCGAAGTCTTCAGGACACTTTGCTGCGCATCCTTTTTTCTTGAACAACAAGCTGTTTCCTGCAAAATTAAAGAGGACATAGAAATTATGATTATTAATAATATTATTAATGAAATGTGCACTGCAAGGTTTAATTGTTCTTTTTTTTTTTTTTCATCAAGGGGATGGAAACTGCTGTTTTTCTTACCCAGTCCTCCACTCCTGCAGGTTCCTCTATGCTGCAGCCCGGTACCTGAAGCCTTTCCTCCCCCTGCACTCTGGTGGATGGATGCCCCTGACGTCATCACGTCAGCCCACAGCCCTGCATTGGATGTGATAATGCTGATGGCCAGTACACTCCTAGAGCATAGTGGAGTAGAGGAAAGCTGCTGGAAGAGGCGGAGGACGGAAAACTGCTTTTCCCTTCCCCTAAATGAGTACTGAACCCTTGATATGTTGCGGCAGCCCCACAGTAAAGCTCATTCACAATGTAGCGTCTCAGCCATCACATATTTCCTTTTTTTTTTTTTTTTTTTTTTTTTAAGAACTTTAGTGAAATATCACACAAACTGCTCTGCATTGGAAAATAGTACAGATTGCTGTACTTTTTTTTCAATGCACACCTCCCTCACACCACCACAATGCGGTGGTAAGAACCAGGCACATAGGAGATAAGGCATTTTGCCATGTTGTGCTGTGAGACTGCAGTGGAAAAGCCACCCAATTTGCACAGAAGCTGGTGTGAATAGACCTTAGCGGCTGGCTCACACCACAATTTCCAGATGCATTTCTGAATGCACATTTTTAATGCATTTTTGATGTGTCCCAGTGCATTTTTACCCTTTTTTTTCTTAATCTCAATTGAGGACATGTGCATTCTGGTGTGTTTTTGATGCATTTTGCCGCATTCCTGATGCGTTCCATACAGAAAAAAATGTAAAATGTTCTACTTTTGTTGACTGAACTGGTGTGATCTAGGGCCATTGTTAAACACTGACCATGCAATTTTGATGTCAACAAAAACGTGTTGGACTGAATCTGGTGTGAACCAGCCCTTAGAGAGGATTTGTACTTTTCCCAGAGTTGGGCTTTAAACTGGTCAAGTAATGCCCCATACACACAGTCAGACATTCCGACCACAAAAGCTGTCAGATTTTTTCCGACGTATTTTGGCCAAAACTTGTCTTGCATACACACAAAGTTGACAGAAAATCAGATCGTTCGGAATTAGGCGACGTTATACACAACAGGACTACGTAGAGGCTAGTAGCCAATAGCTTTCATCTCCAAATTATTTCTGAGCATGCGTGGCACTTTGTGCGTCGGAATTCTCTACACGCAATTGGAAAAAGTCAGATCGGATTTTGTTGTCGGAAAATTTTAGATCCAGCTCTCTAAATTTTTCCGTTGGAAATTCCGACAGAAAAAGTCCGATAGAGCCCACACACGATCAGATTTTCCAACAACATAATCCAAACTGGCTTTTTCCGTTGGAATTTCCGACCATGTGTATGGGTCATTAAGGTTTTAAATCCTGTTATCCAAGTGTAGAGCCCCCCTTGAAAGGGGCCGCTGTTTTGCCCCAAATTCATTTTACCATACTAGTGCAGCAGCAGCCAGGCACACAGTTATAGTCACTCTTCTGGCTCAATGAGCAGTCTAAGGGTATCGTTTTGATGCGTTATTGAAAATTGAACTTTAAAAGGGTGCAGGGAGATTGTGGGATACTTCAGAAGCACAATGTAGTAACACAAGCACACTCTTCACTTTATCAAAGCCTCATAGTATAGTCCATCTAGCAGCAATGAATGGATTGAGTAACACTGAGACACCATAGGCAGTGGTGGTGTGTCCATAAGGGCGCAGGGCGCCGCCCCTCTCTCCTGCCACCCCCTGGCACCAATAGTTAGATTCATGCATTGTATGAATCTATTTATGACCGCCGCGGTTATCCCCCTATTGAGGCGCCCGGCCCCTTTTCTGGCCCAGGACGCCAGAATTACAGCGGAGGGGGTGGTTTTGAAGCACCTGATTAGAGCCATAGGCAAAAAAGGTGACCTGCAAGTGCCATGCTGGGCGCTCGCAGGTCACTCAGCTGTGTGTTCGACTATTCGCCTTTCTAACACTAAAGCCCCTCTCCGCCAATCAGCTGCTCGGATCTGTTACCGGTCACCTGATTGGCTGAAACCACAGGCGCTGTGATTGGATGCCATTTCAACTAGAACTTGTGCTTCAAGTGCTCTGCAAGTGTACAACTTGCCAGGGAAGATGTGTAGCAAGTTCACAAGACTTACAATTCAATACTGCCACAAATGTGTGCCAAATTATCCTTGCTATCTGGGTAGCTGGGACCTCAATAAGCACTTTTACAATGACAGACAAGAACAGGGCTGCCCCAGGCCCCTGGCTATTTATGCACTATTCAGCCACCTACTGGGTATCCTCCCCCAGGGATTGGCTGGGACCACATATATATTCAGGCTGTCCATTTGCCTCTTCCACCCCACTACAATCCAGAACCCTCCACAGCCACTGAAACCTAGAACCCAAAGTAATCACAACCTGCTCCACTGATAACAGGGGAGTGAAATAATCCTGTAGGCAGGTAGTGGTTAATGCTGCCCCAGCAAGTAGGGAAAGAGTTAACCCAGTTCCCGTCCTTTATCTGAGCTCTAGCCTCCCTGTACTAGAAACAAAAGGGGGGCGGGCTCTGCCCACACACATTCAGTCGGTATGGAAAGGGAAGACACAGACAGCAAGATGATGTTCCTTTTGCAGATTCCAGCAAAGTTGCTACTCGCCTGTGTCCAGGAGCCTTCTGCAATGTAGGAGGATTGCTGTAACTTGCATTTCTTCCTGAAGATAACATCCATGGACTCTGCCAAGTATGGACTATTTCACATGCAGGTATACTGGGGCAGCCACAAGCCTGAGTTAGGGACTAGGAATGTTAGGGAATTGACTGCACTATGTTGAACTGTTATCTTGCGATTCTCATCATGCTGCATTATTCAAGTAAAGAAAAGCCCGGAGTAAAAGTAATAAAAGAAATTAAAAGAAAACGAAGGGCGGGCATGCAGTGCTAACTGGGGCAGCAGTGAAGCATGGTAGTTTGTAAGAGTAAGTAGGATTGGTCAGGAAGGAGAGGGGGCGGAGCAGTGAGGAAGTTAGAGGAAGCAGGATCCCTCCCCAGCTCAGTCAGCAGGGGAGGAGTGAGCTTACCACCCTCCCTCCATAATAATGGTGAGTATAGTGTGTGTGGATTCTTACACTTGTTTTTGCGTCTACAGAGCAGTGAATGTCATGGCAGTGGCGGGGTGTTGGTCTTTGCGGGTGCAGGAAGAAACCCCGGATATGGAAGAGTTCGGGAACCCTCGTGGTATTCGGTCCCGTTGGTGGTATTCCAGCTAGCGGTGGTTTTAGCTGGAATTTGGTTAATGGGGGCACTGCGGTCAGTGGTTTGTCTCCGAGCTAGTATGTCAGCTGGAGGCCTTAGTTCAGTTGAAGTTACCGCAGTGCAGGAGTGGATTGAGTGGCAAGATTGTTTTTTTTTTCCTGCAAAGACCAAGTGAGTATTTAACTGATGGGGATGTTGTTTATAACAGATGTTATACAGTTTATGTTAATTTGATTTGAGTTTTAATAAAAGAAAATGGCTGCTACGGCCAATGTTTACTTCTGCTTGGTGTGGTCTCAGTTATTGGTAGAAGCATGGGGTATTGGTGGATGGAGGGTTGGCTGGTAGTGGAAGGTAAATGGGGCACCTTGGTTATACAATAGTCAAGCTTTTGAAACTTTGCCCTTGCCTGGTCTGAAGTTAAGATGTAATATAAGTCAGTGTTTCTCAACACCAGTCCTCAAGGCGCCCCAACAGATCATGTTTTCAGGATTTCCCTCAGATGAAAGGCCCGTGGTAATTACTGAGGCGGTGAAACTGATCAAATCACCTGTGCAAAGTAATGGAAAGCCTGAAAACATGACCTGTTGGGGCGCCTTGAGGACTGGAGTTGAGAAACACTGATATAAGTAACTGGCACATATAGTCTACAGCTTGGGTCACTAAACACATTGGGGTATGAAGGCATCAGCGCAAGAGTAAATGCATTGTAAAGTTGCAGTGGTTATCAAGGGTAACAAAGGTTCATCCAGCAGTTTGTCGTTAAACGTGTATATGTGGCAGGTGTGTTAGCCTCTTGCAGCGAGGGAGATGTTGACAGCACTCCTTCCGCTGTGTTCCATTTCCCATAGCAAAAGGAGGAGATCTGCACCACCGGGGCCCTCATCTTGTACACATAGATTTAAAGAGGAAGTAAACCCTGATGAGTTTACTTCCTCTTTCATTCCCTGCAAAGGTAAAGCATAATGGACTACTATGCATCGCATAGTAGTCCATTATGTGTCACTTAACTGACACAGGAGCCAGCGAAGTCACCGCTGTCCCCTGTAGTCCGGAGCATCCATCTTCTCGGTGGGTCTCGCTGCTCCGCCGCTGTCATTCGGCGAAGTCGCGGTGACGTCACTCCCGCGCATGCGCACGGGAGCCACCACTCGTGGCATATCGCCGTTGACCGCGGCACACTCAGTGCGCCTGTGCGCCACTGTCTATCTTTCGGCAAATATCTCCTAAACCGTGTAGGTTTAGGAGATATTTCTTGGACCTACAGGTAAGCCTTAATCTAGGCTTACCTGTAGGTCAAAGTGTGTTGTAAGGGTTTACAACCACTTTAAGTGAAGTCAGGTACATGCATGGAGTCCGCACTAGGTGTACGGTGGGACCCCATACTGGGAGCGAGGTAGCAGTGGTACCCTGGTCAAGTAGAGAGGCCAATGACTCTGCATGTCCCTCCTAAATGCACACGTAACCATGGTGTTGCTAACTACATCAAGAAGCTCAAACATAGCACTAACAAATGGTATATTTATTTTTAGGATTTAATAAAATGGGGTTCAAAGTGGGTGGGGTTTTGATAAAATAAAAACAAGCTATTATATATAAAAAATCATAACAGCACAAATAAAAATTTTAGCAGCACAAATCGGCACAAACGTAGCACTAACCAATAAGTCCCGTTTCCTGTCTTTTGGCTATTGTAAGGGGCTGGGTGACCTAACTATTAAATAGTTAATAATGCAAAAATAATAAAAGACCAGAGATTTAAATGGCACAAACAGCACAAATGCAACACTAACCAACGAACCTGGTTTCATGTCTTTTGGCTGTTGTAGGGGGGCTGGATAATGCCGTCTAGTGATGGCCGAACGGTTCGCCCGGCGGTCGTTTCGCGGCGAATTTCCGACTTTCGCCGTCCGCGGGTTCGAACGCCTTTTTCCGTCGTTCGCCCCGGCGGACTTACGTGTTTAATGTATACAAGAACTTTAACCTTTCGTGACACGTTTATCATGTGTTACAGGACAACCAATTGAGACATGACAGCTCATGGACACTTGGACATTCCCCCTAACCTATAAATACACCCGATCCGGTGGCCATTTTACATTCTTTCTTCTGTCACTGTAGGGAAAGGATCCTGTGTGGAGTAGGGACAGAGAAAACGCTAGCTATTTGGTACACAAAAGTTCTTTTCAGGACTGGTATAGGTGTTAGGTCAGCAGCCTGAGTTTCTTTTGTCAGTTTAGATAAAGGGACAGAGCGCTGTATGCTGCTATTTTAGGGACAGCTCAGCCAGATTAGTCTTTCTTCATCATCATCATCATCATCATCATTAGCTGTTACTATCAGGTCCACAAAAGAGCTGTTCCAGCTAATCGTTCCAGCCTACTCTTTTTTGCCAATTTGTATAGGGACAGGCAGGAAGCAGTGTGTCAGGCAGTGAGGATAATTTTAAAGACTTGCTGTTACTATTAGTTCCACAAAGGTTCTTTTCAGGACTGGTATCAGTGGTACGGTAATAGGCTTGTACACGTATAATATTCTTTCTTCCAAATATAGAAAGAATATTATACTTGACTGCTGCCCTTCTGCTGCAGTCTGCTAATCATTCACAACTCACTTGTTCCACAAAGCTCTTTATCAGGACTGGTAACTTGGTCTGTCTAGGGTGCTACGGTACATAGGCTTGGGTGCGGTACAGTCTGCTGTTCTGTAAGGACCGCTATCGGTCCACAATACATAGGGTTGCCGTGCACTACTGCTGACCGCTGCCCTATACTGCAGCAGTCCTTCATTGGTATAGGGACTGACGTACAGTCTGCTAATCACTAACACACAACCTGCTTGGTCCACAAAAGTTCTTATAAGGACTGGTAACTTGGTATAGGGTGCTACGGTACATAGGCCTGAGTGCGTTACAGTCTGCTGTTCTGTAAGGACCGCTATCGGTCCACAATACATAGGGTTGCCGTGCACTACTGCTGACCGCTGCCCTATACTGCAGCAGTCCTTCAGCGGTATAGGGACTGACGCACAGTCTGCTAAACACTAACACACAACCTGCTTGGTCCACAAAAGTTTTTATAAGGACTGGTAACTTGGTATAGGGTGCTACGGTACATAGGCCTGAGTGCAGTACAGTCTGCTGTTCTGTAAGGACCGCTATCGGTCCACAATACATAGGGTTGCCGTGCACTACTGCTGACCGCTGCCCTATACTGCAGCAGTCCTTCATTGGTATAGGGACTGACGTACAGTCTGCTAATCACTAACACACAACCTGCTTGGTCCACAAAAGTTCTTATAAGGACTGGTAACTTGGTATAGGGTGCTACGGTACATAGGCCTGAGTGCGTTACAGTCTGCTGTTCTGTAAGGACCGCTATCGGTCCACAATACATAGGGTTGACGTGCACCACTGCTGACCGCTGCCCTATACTGCAGCAGTCCTTCAGCGGTATAGGGACTGACGTACAGTCTGCTAAACACTAATACACAACCTGCTTGGTCCACAAAAGTTCTTATAAGGACTGGTAACTTGGTATAGGGTGCTACGGTACATAGGCTTGAGTGCGGTACAGTCTGCTGTTCTGTAAGGACCGCTATCGGTCCACAATAGATAGGGTTGACGTGCACCACTGCTGACCGCTGCCCTATACTGCAGCAGTCCTTCAGCGGTATAGGGACTGACGCACAGTCTGCTAAACACTAACACACAACCTGCTTGGTCCACAAAAGTTTTTATAAGGACTGGTAACTTGGTATAGGGTGCTACGGTACATAGGCCTGAGTGCGTTACAGTCTGCTGTTCTGTAAGGACCGCTATCGGTCCACAATACATAGGGTTGCCGTGCACTACTGCTGACCGCTGCCCTATACTGCAGCAGTCCTTCATTGGTATAGGGACTGACGTACAGTCTGCTAATCACTAACACACAACCTGCTTGGTCCACAAAAGTTCTTATAAGGACTGGTAACTTGGTATAGGGTGCTACGGTACATAGGCCTGAGTGCGTTACAGTCTGCTGTTCTGTAAGGACCGCTATCGGTCCACAATACATAGGGTTGACGTGCACCACTGCTGACCGCTGCCCTATACTGCAGCAGTCCTTCAGCGGTATAGGGACTGACGTACAGTCTGCTAAACACTAATACACAACCTGCTTGGTCCACAAAAGTTCTTATAAGGACTGGTAACTTGGTATAGGGTGCTACGGTACATAGGCTTGAGTGCGGTACAGTCTGCTGTTCTGTAAGGACCGCTATCGGTCCACAATACATAGGGTTGCCGTGCACTACTGCTGACCGCTGCCCTATACTGCAGCAGTCCTTCATTGGTATAGGGACTGACGTACAGTCTGCTAATCACTAACACACAACCTGCTTGTTCCACAAAAGTTCTTATAAGGACTGGTAACTTGGTATAGGGTGCTACGGTACATAGGCTTGAGTGCGGTACAGTCTGCTGTTCTGTAAGGACCGCTATCGGTCCACAATAGATAGGGTTGACGTGCACCACTGCTGACCGCTGCCCTATACTGCAGCAGTCCTTCAGCGGTATAGGGACTGACGTACAGTCTGCTAAACACTAATACACAACCTGCTTGGTCCACAAAAGTTCTTATAAGGACTGGTAACTTGGTATAGGGTGCTACGGTACATAGGCTTGAGTGCGGTACAGTCTGCTGTTCTGTAAGGACCGCTATCGGTCCACAATAGATAGGGTTGACGTGCACCACTGCTGACCGCTGCCCTATACTGCAGCAGTCCTTCAGCGGTATAGGGACTGACGTACAGTCTGCTAAACACTAATACACAACCTGCTTGGTCCACAAAAGTTCTTATAAGGACTGGTAACTTGGTATAGGGTGCTACGGTACATAGGCTTGAGTGCGGTACAGTCTGCTGTTCTGTAAGGACCGCTATCGGTCCACAATACATAGGGTTGCCGTGCACTACTGCTGACCGCTGCCCTATACTGCAGCAGTCCTTCATTGGTATAGGGACTGACGTACAGTCTGCTAATCACTAACACACAACCTGCTTGTTCCACAAAAGTTCTTATAAGGACTGGTAACTTGGTATAGGGTGCTACGGTACATAGGCTTGAGTGCGGTACAGTCTGCTGTTCTGTAAGGACCGCTATCGGTCCACAATAGATAGGGTTGACGTGCACCACTGCTGACCGCTGCCCTATACTGCAGCAGTCCTTCAGCGGTATAGGGACTGACGTACAGTCTGCTAAACACTAATACACAACCTGCTTGGTCCACAAAAGTTCTTATAAGGACTGGTAACTTGGTATAGGGTGCTACGGTACATAGGCTTGAGTGCGGTACAGTCTGCTGTTCTGTAAGGACCGCTATCGGTCCACAATAGATAGGGTTGACGTGCACCACTGCTGACCGCTGCCCTATACTGCAGCAGTCCTTCAGCGGTATAGGGACTGACGTACAGTCTGCTAAACACTAATACACAACCTGCTTGGTCCACAAAAGTTCTTATAAGGACTGGTAACTTGGTATAGGGTGCTACGGTACATAGGCTTGAGTGCGGTACAGTCTGCTGTTCTGTAAGGACCGCTATAGGTCCACAATAGATAGGGTTGACGTGCACCACTGCTGACCGCTCACCTATACTGCAGCAGTCCTTCAGCGGTATAGGGACTAAGAGTTTTGTCACAGGGTCATTTAAAAAATGACATGCAGAGGAAGAGGCAGGCCCTTCCGCAGGGGTGGTAGGGGTAGGGCAGGAGCAACAGGCTTGAGCCAAAGTGGGAAGTTGCAGAAGGTGCGTTCAATTACTTTAAAGGATGCACCAGACTTGGTTGAGTGGCTCGCTCAGCCTTACTCTTCTGCACCCTCCTCATCCTCTCGATCTGCACCCTCTTCTTCACTCTCTGCTATGTGCACCCCCAAAGACACTACCACCAACAACACGACCACCACCACCACCACCACATACCTTCCGCTTGAGTCACTGGAATTATTTTCCGATCCATATCAAGAGGACATTTCTGATGCGCAGCCACTCTTGGTATTGGATCAGGAAGAGGAGGTAGCAACAAGCGCTACTCAGCAGTCTGACGCCAGTACCCAGATCAGCCCAAGGAGGAGGTTGGTCCCCGGTGTTGCTGCCTACTCTACTTATAGCGGTGGGGAAGGTGACGTTGATGATGACGTGTCTAGTGATGTCACGTGGGTGCCCACAAGAGAGGAAGAGGAGGGGAGTTCAGAGGGAGATATGGACCAGCAGATAGGGAGGAGAAGCAGCAATGACTTACATTGCACAGCAGGGACAAAGCAGACTGCAAATGTATCAGGAGCGAGTCATCGACCATGTACGGTCACATCTGGCGCTCCCAGGACACCGGCACATGGCTCCGCAGTGTGGGCTTTTTTTAACGTGTCCGCTGCTGACAATAGCGTTGCCATCTGCAATCTTTGCAGTCAACGCGTTAGTCGCGGTAAGCCCAATACTCACCTAGGGACGACCGCCTTAAGAAGGCACATGAGCAGCCATCACCGAGCCCAGTGGGAGCAACGGAACACACAAAGCCACACTGCAGGCTCTCACCGTCCAGCCTCGTCTTCTACTTCTCCTTCTCCTCTCTCCTCACAATTGTCCTCCACTCCACCTTCCATCACGCCAAGCTCACATTTTTCTGCAAAAAGGCAGGCTTCCGTGGGCCTAATGTTTGAGCGTAAAAAAATGATGACGCCGGATAACCCTCTTGCCCAACGGTTGGCGGCTGGCTTGTCAGAACTCATAGCCCGCCAACTACTGCCATATAAACTGGTGGACTCGGAGGCCTTTCGCAAATTTGTGGCCATTGGAACACCACAATGGAAGGTCCCAGGAAGGAAGTATTTCTCAGAGAAGGGCATCCCAGAGCTATATGGCCATGTTCAGCGGCAAGTGAATGTATCTCTGGCACACAGTGTCGGTGCCAAGATACATCTGACCACAGACACGTGGTCTAGCAAACACGGGCAGGGAAGGTATATCAGTTTTACTGCCCACTGGGTGAACCTTCTGACGGCCGTCAAGCATGTAACCCGTGGCACCCGTGTAGATTTGGTTTTACCGCCACGGATTGCATGCAGGCCTGACTCTTCTTCTCCTCCTCCTACTCCATCCTCCTCCCTCTCCTCCTCAGCTGCCTCCTCCTTTTCCGCTGCTAGCGTCTCTTCCACTGCACCGCCCAAGCTCCCCAGAACCTATTCCACATGCCAGGTGAGACGTTGCCATGCCGTGCTGCGTCTGTTGTGCCTGGAAGCAAAGAGCCACACTGGCCCGGCACTCCTTTCAGCTTTGCGTTCACAGGCAGATGAGTGGCTAACACCGCTCAATTTGACAGTTGGTAAAGTGGTGTGTGACAACGGTGCCAATCTGCTTAGCGCATTGAAACAGGGCAAAATCACGCACGTGCCGTGCATGGCACACGTCTTAAACTTGGTCGTGCAGCGATTCCTTGTCAAATACCCTGGGGTCCAGGACATCTTGCGGCAGGCAAGGAAAATCTCGGCCCATTTCAGAAGATCTTACACGGCCATGGCTCGCCTTGCTGACATTCAGCGGCGACACCATCTGCCGGTCAGACGTCTTATTTGCGATTGCCCGACGCGATGGAACTCAACCTTCTATATGCTTGATAGGCTGCTCCAGCAGAAACGTGCAGTTAACGTCTACCTGTATGAACTCTGCGAAAGAAACGGTTCTGGGGAGCTGGGTTTTTTTTCACCGCGCCAGTGGCTGCTCATGCGCGACACATGCAGACTTCTGCGGCCATTTGAGGAGATCACCAAACTGGTCAGTCGCAGCCATGGCGCCATCAGTGACATGGTACCTTATGCCTTCTTTCTGGAGCGTGCATTGCGTCGTGTCATTGATCAGGCTGTGGAGGAGCAGGAGCGGGAAGATGAGGAAGTCGCAATGCTGGATGAATTCCCAGGGGGGGCTACTCTATCTGAGACAAGTCAACAACAGGAGTCTGATGAGGAGTCAGAGGAGGATGGTGCCGGGGCGGATGAGCAGGAGCAAGAAGAGCATGCTTTAAACCTTTCTGGGATCCCTGTTGTGCGAGGATGGGGAGAGGAGAATGAAGAGGACGACATTATCCTGGATGATGAGCAGGAGCCAGGCCACCACACCGCTTCCACTTTAGTGCAAATGGGGGCCTTCATGCTCCAGTGTTTTAATAGGGACCCCCGTATAAAAAGCATGAGGGTCAAGGACCAGTACTGGGTGGCAACGTACTTAGACCCCCGGTACAAACACAAAATGGCGGAAATGTTACCGCCGTCGCAGAGGGCTGTCAGAATGCAGCACTTCCAGGCCTTGCTTCGAGAAATGCTGCATTCTGCTTTTGCGTGCGCTGGCAGAGGAGCAATTCCCACTCCCAGAGAAGGATTTGCGGGTACCAATCCAACAGCGCCTGCAAGAAGAGGCCGGTTTGAAGATGTGTTGGTGACTTCGGATATGAGGTCATTCTTTCAGCCGACCCATCGACAGGTGTCATCCGGATCCAGCATCAGGGAACGCCTAGACCGTCAGGTGTCCGACTACATTGGGTTAACGGCCGATGTGGACGCTCTGAGGAGTGATGAACCCCTAGACTACTGGGTGGGCAGGCTTGACCTCTGGCCAGAGCTTGCCCAATTTGCAATCGAACTGTTGGCTTGCCCCTCATCCAGTGTCCTGTCCGAAAGGACGTTCAGCGCAGCAGGGGGGATTGTGACCGATAAGCGTACTCGCCTAGCTCACCACAGTGTTAACTACCTCACATTTCTAAAAATGAATGAGGCATGGATCTCGGAGGAATTCAACACATGTGATCAGTAGACCATGTATATGTCTATAAACAATTTTTGGAATCAAGCACACAGACCTTCTTAATTCATTTGGCTCACTTCCCTGACCCAAAAAAGCACACCGTACTATATGCCCCTACCCTCCTCTTTGAAGAGGTTGAGCGGTGTCATATTTCTACTGGGGCTGCTTATTATGAGGGGTTCCCACCATCCCTGTGCTGTGCTGACTTCCTCCTGGGTGTTCTTATTATGAGGGGCTCCCACCATCCCTGTGCTGTGCTGACTTCCTCCTGGGGGTTCTTATTATGAGGGGATCACACCATCCCTGTGCTGTGCTGACTTCCTCCTGGGGCTGCTTACGGTGCTGCTGTCAGCGCTGTATGTCACGGAGCTGCTGTCAGCGCTGTATGTCACGGAGCTGCTGTCAGCGCTGTATGTCACGGAGCTGCTGTCAGCGCTGTATGTCACGGAGCTGCTGTCAGCGCTGTATGTCACGGAGCTGCTGTCAGCGCTGTATGTCACGGAGCTGCTGTCAGCGCTGTATGTCACGGAGCTGCTGTCAGCGCTGTATGTCACGGAGCTGCTGTCAGCGCTGTATGTCACGGAGCTGCTGTCAGCGCTGTATGTCACGGAGCTGCTGTCAGCGCTGTATGTCACGGAGCTGCTGTCAGCGCTGTATGTCACGGTGCTGCTGTCAGCGCTGTATGTCACGGAGCTGCTGTCAGCGCTGTATGTCACGGAGCTGCTGTCAGTGCTGTATGTCACGGAGCTGCTGTCAGCGCTGTATGTCACGGAGCTGCTGTCAGCGCTGTATGTCACGGAGCTGCTGTCAGCGCTGTATGTCACGGTGCTGCTGTCAGCGCTGTATGTCACGGAGCTGCTGTCAGCGCTGTATGTCACGGAGCTGCTGTCAGCGCTGTATGTCACGGAGCTGCTGTCAGCGCTGTATGTCACGGAGCTGCTGTCAGCGCTGTATGTCACGGAGCTGCTGTCAGCGCTGTATGTCACGGTGCTGCTGTCAGCGCTGTATGTCACGGAGCTGCTGTCAGCGCTGTATGTCACGGAGCTGCTGTCAGTGCTGTATGTCACGGAGCTGCTGTCAGCGCTGTATGTCACGGAGCTGCTGTCAGCGCTGTATGTCACGGAGCTGCTGTCAGCGCTGTATGTCACGGTGCTGCTGTCAGCGCTGTATGTCACGGAGCTGCTGTCAGCGCTGTATGTCACGGAGCTGCTGTCAGCGCTGTATGTCACGGAGCTGCTGTCAGCGCTGTATGTCACGGAGCTGCTGTCAGCGCTGTATGTCACGGAGCTGCTGTCAGCGCTGTATGTCACGGTGCTGATGTCAGTGCTCTGTATTACGGTGCTGCTGTCAGTGCTCTGTATCTCCTGCACCCTCTTGTTTGCCTACCCTGGTCCCTGACCTTCCCTCTCCTCCATTGCCTTCATTAGCTCCATAGTCCTGAATTGTCAGAACAATTTCCCAAATAAAAAAAAAATGCTTGTAGTTATCGATCCCAAATTCACCTCATACATGTATTATGCTATTGTCCAGGTGGTGGGACTACGTGCTACCCCCTAATAATTACCCCGTGGCCGCAAATTCGACCTAAAGGTTTGCGAAATTCGCCTCCCATTGAAGTCAATGGAGCCCGCGGCGAACGGTCGTTTTCGCGAACGTTTGTGTCCGTTCGCGTTTCGCGTTCGCGAAACGTCCCGTCGGAAGTTCGTCCATCACTAATGCCGTCATCTGGAAAAAAACTATTGCTAATATCGTGAGCACCAAGCAAGGGTAAAATGAGAGGCTTACCCTGGGGTGGGTTCTTCTGGGCTATGCTAGGCACTTTGGGTCACTACCATACACATGGGTACCTTTACTTGAGCCATGCTCATGACCCGGCCATGACAAATATAATTAAACTCTATAAGACCCCACATCTCTCCTCAGGCAGGAAAGGCTGAGATCAAAAAAAAAAAAGAACAATCTCAGGCTTTCCTGCTGAGTTCCTGGCATTGCTTACTTCCGCCGGTCCAAACGTCATAACGTCGCTCTCGTGACTCCGAGAGTCATAGAGACTATGGAGGACCATCTTGCCCTTGGTTTTCTCATTTTAACTGACAATTGCTTTTTTTCCCCACAAATAGAGCTTTCTTTTGGTGGTATTTGATCAACTCTACGGTTTTTATGTTTTGTGCACAAAAAATGCATCAATTTTGAAAAAAAAAAAATATTTTTTACTTTTTGCTATAATAAATATCCCCAAATTTAAAAAAATATATATTTCTTCATCAGTTTAGGCCAATAGATATTCTTCGACATATTTTTGGTAAAAAAAATTGCAAGAAGCGTATATTGTTGTTTTGTGCAAAAGTTATAGCGTCTACAAACCATGGGAAAGATTTGTGGCATTTTTATAGCATTTTATTTTATTTTTTATTTTTTTTACTAATAATGTCAGTGATCTGTGATTTTTAGTGATATTGCGACATTGTGACGGACAGATCGGACACTTTTGATACTTTTTTGTGACCATTGACAATTATACAGCGATCAGTGCTATAAAAATGCACTGATTACTGTGTAAATGTCACTGGCAGGGAAGGGGTTAACACTAGAGGGCGATCAAGGGGTTAACTATGTCCGCTCACTGTGTTCTAACTGTGTGGGGATGGGAGTGACTAGGAGAGGAGACATATCGTTTTTCCTACTTAGTACGCAAATCTCAGTGCTGGCGCTTGTGCACGAAATCGCACATGGCGATCACACACAAATCCCAGTGCTGGCGTTTGTGCCCACTGGCCACGCACATCGGGTCCCCCATTGTGCTTTTCGGCCACCAGATGGTGGCCTGAAAAGCGTTAGGATGTACCCATATGTGATTTCACCCAGGGGCACCATTCTGCCGCAGTATATCTGCGTCAGCTGGTCGGGAACCGATTAATAAATAGTAATTAACAAAAAAACGATAAAAGTTTAAATAGAGATTTAAATGGCACAAACCAGCCAGCGTGATTTTGTGTCTTTTGGTTGTTGTAGGGGGAGCTGGGTGACCTTTGGTGGCTGATAGGGAAATTGCATTATTCATAGTCCTTAATAATGTTGGTCTCACGAATATCTAATAAAGACTCTAATATCATGGTTATTCTGGTTACCTTGAATTACTCTTATAGGAGTGTGTATTTGTAAACTGACCAAGTCTTTGAGGGGTCATATTACAAAGGAAGTTGGCTTGGGGGTTGTCTATTCCTTATACGCAAGTCTAAATACCACAGCCCAAACTGGAATAGGCTAGTCTCGTCTCCAGAGCTACATCATGCAACATGCATGCGTCTGGTCTGATTACCTGGCCACGCCTTTATGGGGGGACTCCGTGGTGAAACAGCATCTTTAGTTAAGTATTCTTGTTATATTTTCTAATATTATCAAGTTCAATTAAAACCAATAAGGACACATATATAGAAGTAAAAACACTACAGAGGTTGTAACTCTACCTCACTTTACCCCACAGTAGTTAAAGAAAGGGTTTGGCTGGAGCTCCACTCATTTTAATAAGAAGTAAATCTATGGAAACACTTTTAAAAGGAGCTGAGCCATGACAACTTCAATGTGCATGAATCTGTTCCTGTGATTTTTAATTACCAAAAGAAACATCGACGGTGGTACAAACTCCATGGCAGGATTCAAAGCTGGAAATGGAAAAGCAGAGTGAACTGATCTCAAAGCTGCAAATGTAGCAAATCAATGGTGACCCTGTAAGAAAGAGGAGCACATACGGTACTTAGGACACACATGGAATGCATTGGTTAAAGATTATACATTGTATTTGTTGGTATATCTAAAGGAGATCATACAGTTATAAAATATATTTATTAGGTACACCTGTTCAATTGCTTGGTAACACAAATTGCTAATCAACCAATCACGTGGCAGCAACTCAATGCATTTAGGCACCTAGACGTGGTGAAGACGACTTTCTGAAGTTTAAACAGAGCATCAGAATGGGGAAGAAATAGGATTTAAGTGACTTTGAATGTGGCATGGTCGTTGGAGTCAAATTGCTGATCTACTGGGATTTTCACACACAACCATGTCTAGGGTTTACAGAGAATGGTTCGAAATAGAGAAAGCATTCAGTGAGGGGCAGTTGTGTGGAGGAAAATGCGTTGTTGATGTCAGAGGTCAGAGGAGAATGGGCAGACTGGTTCCAGATGATAGAAAAGCAACAATAACGCAAACAACCACTCGTTACAACCAAGGTATGCAGAATACCATCTCTGAACGCACAACACATCAAACCTTGAAGCAGATGGGCTACTGCAGCAGAAGACCACCCCGAGTGCCACTCCTGTCAGCTAAAAACAGAAAACTGAGGCTACAATTTGCACAGGCTCACCAAAATTGGACAATAGAAGACTGGAAAAACATTACCTGGTCTGGCGTGTCTCGATTTCAGCTGTGATATTGAGATGGTAGGGTCAGAATTTGGCGTACACAACATGAAAGCATGGCAAATGCAGAAAAATTCCTCTAGTTCGACATTTGAGGACAGAAACTCCTTAATAATCAGACAGTATTGAAAAAAATATTAATATTTTATTTATTTTAAAAGTTGAAAACCATGAAGGTAGAACATAGTAAAATCAAAATGGATGCATAAGAGGATTATTGTCATAAAACGTGAAACGCGTTGGGCATCTCCTGTCTTATCCACACATTTGACAGTGTCCAGTAGTCGTTTGTATGCCATGTGATATTGCACCCATAGTTGTATATGCATCCATTTTGATTTCACTATGTTCATCCTTTAAGGTTTTTAACTTTTCAAATAAAAGATGAATATTTTTTTCAATACTGTCGGATTATTATGGAGTTTCTGCTATCAAAAGTCCCACTAGAGGAGTTTTTCTGGATTTGGTTTGATTGGGGATGCGGGCAGCAACTACAACTCTGTTCACTTGACTTCCACTACATGTCGATATACATCGGCACAATGGCAGTTGTGGGCAAATGGACGTCCCCTTTAATTGGCGGGGCTAGCGGCCCCGTCGCCACGTACAGCATGACCATGCCCGCGGGACCTGTGGACTAGATGTCCGCCGGTGTCCCGGTGATCGTGTCACAGAGCCACAGAACGGGGGGATGCCTATGTAAACAAGGCATTTCCCCATTCTGCCAAGTGACATGTCAGAGATCACTGCTCCCTGTCATCGGAAGCAGTGATCGCTGTCATGTCAGTGGTAGCCCCTCCCCCCTACAGTTAGAATCACTCCCTAGGACACACTTAACCCCTTGATTGCCCCTAGTGTATAACCCCTTCCCTGCCAGTGTCATTTATACAGTAATCATTTTTATAGCACGGATCTCTGTATAAATGACAACGGTCCCAAAATAGTGTCAAAAGTGTCCGCCATAATGTCACAGTCACGATAAAAATCGCAGATTGCCGCCATTACTAATAAAAAAATAAAAATGCCATAAAACTATGCCCTATTTTGTAGACGCTATAACTTTTACGCAAACCGATCAATAAACGATTATTGTGATTTACTTTACCAAAAATATGTAGAAGAATACATATCAGCCTAAACTGTGGAAAACATTTTTTGGGAGGATATTTATTATAGCAAAAAGTAAAAAATTGTCGCTCTTGTTTTGCCTATAGCGCAAAAAATAAAAACAGAGCTGATGAAAAGAAATCTCTATTTGTGGGGAAAAAAAGGATGTCAGTTTTGGTGTAACATCGCACGGCTGCGCAATAGTCAGTTAAAGCGTTGCAGTGCCGAATCGTAAAAAGTTCTCTGGTCAGGAAGGGGGTAAAATCTTCCGGGGCTGAAGAGGCTATAAATCTTTAGCTGCCAGATCCAGATCTCAAATTTTTGTTTGTCAAAAATTCAGATGGAAAATGTCCAATGGAGCCTACACATGGTCGGAATTTCCGACAACAAGCTCCCATCGAACATTTGTTGTCGGAAATTCTGACCGTGTGTACGCGGCATAAGACTTTGCACACCTTGTATTAGTATGTTTCAGAATGTATATAGCTGGTTTAAACTGTGGCTTCATTATTCCAGTCCATGCTGCAACATTGTAACCTTTTTATGTTTTCATTTGGTATCAAGCTATAAAAGAGTCTTTGGATCACGTTGTATGTGCCCTGGTCACCTTCCTGTTATCTGCCCCTTTGTCACTGTATCATTTATTAACCAGGTTTCTTTTATTTGTTATCAGTCTGCTATAGCGACTGTTTGGTATTCCATAAACTAAATAAACATCCTCTCCTTTATCTTGCCTGAATTCCTTATTATGACGACCTTATGCCCCCCCATCTCTGCCCTCCAACGTCTGACTATATGAACAAGTCCTTATATCAGATATGTCTTTACTGATATTTGTATTGTTAATCCTAGAAAGTCATCTCCAAAAGAACCTTCTATTGAAGGTGACATATGTATTATTATGGAATACAGTGCCTTGAAAAAGTATTCATACCCCTTGAAATTTTACAACCAAAAATGTGTATTTTATTCAAATTTTGTTTGATAGATCAACACAAAGTGACACATAATTGAGAAGTAGAAGGAAAATTATAAGTGTGGTGTGCATTTGTATTCAGCCCCCCTGAGTCAATACTTTTTAGAACCCCCTTTCTCTGCAAGTACAGCTGCAAGTCTTTTTGGGGATGTCTCTACTAGCTTTGAACATCTAGAGAGTGACATTTTTGCCCATCCTTCGCAAAATAGTTCAAGCTCTGTCAGATTGGATAGAGAGCATCTGTGAACAGCAATTTTCAAGTCTGACACAGATTCTCAATTGGATTTAGGTCTGGACCTTGACTGGACCATTCTAACAGATGACTATGCTTTGATCTAAATCATTCCATTGTAGCTCTGGCCGTATGTTTAGGGTTGTTGTCCTGCTGGAAGGTGAACCTCCGCCCCAGTCTCAGGTCTTTTGCAGACTCTAACAAGTTTTCTTCTAAGATTGCCCTGTATTTGGCTCCATCCATCTTCCCATCAACTCTGACCAGCTTCCCTGTCCCTGCTGAAGAAAAGCATCCCCACAACATGATGCTGCCATCACCATGTTTCATGATGGAGATGGTGTGTTCAGGGTGATGTGCAGTGTTAGTTTTCCACCACACGTAGCGTTTTGCTTTTAGGACAAAAAGTTCAATTTTGGTCTCATTTGACCAGAGCACCTTCTTTCAAGTGTTTGCTGTGTCCCCCACATGGCTTTTCCCAAACTGCAAATGGGACTTCTTATGGCTTTCTTTCAACAATGGCTTTCTTCTGGCCACTCTTCTATAAAGGGCAGATTTGTGAAGTGCACGACTAATAGTTGTCCTGTGGACAGATTCTCCCACCTGAGCTGTGGATCTCTGCAGCTCCTCCAGAGTTACCATGGGCCTCTTGGCTGCTTCTTTGAATAATGTTCTCCTTGCCCAGTCTGTCAGTTTAGGTGGACAGCCATGTCTCGGTAGGTTTGCAGTTGTGCCGTACTCTCTTCATTTATGGATGATGGATTGAACAGTGTTCCGAGAGATGTTCAAAGCTTGGCTATTTTTTATAACCTAACCCCGCTTTAAACTTCTCCACAGCTTTATCCCTTACCTGTCTGGTGTGTTCCTTGGCTTTCATGATGCTGTTTGTTCACTAAGGTTCTCTAACAAACCTCCGAGGGCTTCACAGAACAGCTGTATTTATACTGAGATTAAATTACACACAGGTGGACTCTATTTACTAATTAGGTGACTTCTGATGGTAATTGGTTCCAGTAAATTTTAGTTAGGGGTATCAGAGTAAAGTGGGCTGAATACAAATGCAGGCCACACTTTTCAGATATTTATTTGTAAAAAATCTTGAAAACCATTTATTATTTTCCTTCCACTTCACAATTATATGACTCTGTGTTGGTCTATTACATAAAATCCCAATAAAATACATTATGCGTGAGAGCTCGGGACTGGACATGCTCTGAGTGAGCTCCGCACACCGCTGGCCCAGAAAAGCTATTATTAGCGCAGCAAAACGGCCTTTGCCACTAGAAATTGTTGGGATACTATCTCCCCAAGCTGGTGATGCAGCGATGGTCATCGAGACAGCCCAAACGCAGACCCTACAAGCAGCAGAAGCCAAACTGAGCGGCCGGGCCTTCCCCTGGACTGAGGCCTCAGTTTAAGATGGTGCCGGAGAGGGGGACACCACAAGGTGACTTGGATACAGCAACAAATTTGGGAGCAGATTTCTCAAAACCACAGAGACAGGCAGCCAAGAAAACAAAGCCTAACAAGCTCAGAGACCCCTACTCATCTCCATCCTCTGGAGACCTGGACACAGAACAACCGGGTGAGTCTTTTCATAGCTTCCCCCATCCCCTGCCACAAACAGGGACACTCAAGAGCCTGTAGATTCCCCGGGGTCCTCCATGAACAGAAATACGGCAGAGATTACTGAATTAATCTTCAGCCAGTCTAGCCATGAAGGAGCGCTGCCTGCACCTCAACCTATACCCTATGCTGGGGATGCTGTTTTATTAGCACGCTTCTCTGCCATGCTGCAGCAGGAACTATCTAAAGCTTGCACCATTATAACAACTGATCTTAAACGGGAGATTCAAGGCATAGGAGAAAGATTTGAAATTATTGAAGCTAAGGTGGTGGAAACGGTTACTAAGGTTAACCAGAATTCCACAATGATTACAGATCTCCAGGGCAGATTAGATGAGGCGCGAAGATTTGGAAAACCATTCTTGTAGATATAACGTGTGCTTAAGAGGACTTCCAGAAACTCACAATGATCTTGAAGGAGCCATGAGGGAATTGATGAAAGAACTGATCCCTGACATAACTGAGCAACACATGGAAATTGACAGAATCCATCGTGCCCTGACAGCTCCCAGGTCGGATGGCCTGCCACGCGATATAATAGTCAAGCTGCACTATTACCGCATAAAAGAGAAATTAATGCTAGCTTCCCACAATAGGCCAGATTTGGCCCTATTTGGAACACCAATCCAGCTTTTCACTGATTTGGCCCCATCTACAGTCAAAAAAAGGAGGAACATGAAACCTTTACTGCAACAGCTTATGAATCGACAGATAAAATATAGATGGGGATTTCCATTTATACTGTCTTTCACATTCAAGGGCAAATCCCACTCCTTTTCTACATTCCAGGATGGCAAAGATTTATTGCTGGACCTGGGAATCATCTCACGGGACCACCGAACTGCCTCTTCTTCACATCATGCAAACCACCCTCTCTCCCCTCTCTGGAAAGTGGGCAATAAATTGTCGGCAAGAAGATTCTCTCCAATCACTTGAATCTGGTCGGACTCTACTTCCCTCTGTGTGGAGGTTGACAAGGCCCAGCTAAGGATGCCTGTTGAGGCCAGTTAAAGGCAGTGCATACATCACTGTCATCCCAGTAGTAACCCATTATATTAGAACAAAAATTATGCCTAGATGCTTCTTGAATCATTTTCCTTGAACTGACTGTTCTGCTGCTTCTGAGTTTTACTTTTGGACTGTCCCCCTACGGGGATGGTGGTTGGCCCTCCCTTGTTTGCCCAAATCTCTAGGGCATGAAAGGCTGGATTAAGACCAGCCTGCCCTGGTTTTCTGGGCCATCCGGGGGAAACAGTCTGGTTAACCAAAAAAGAGGAGAAGGAAGGGGAGGAAAAAAAAGAAAAAAGTTCTAGAATGTTAAACAGGTTTAGTACCCATTCCCTTACTTTTTTTTTTCTTTATTATATTTGATCTTTGGGTTGGGATGCACACACATGCCCCCGCTAGTGAGACTACCTCTCTCTATGGATGAAGGTACCCTCAGAAATTCAATTCCGGATGTCATTCCCGGATAGCGTTTCGACCTAAAATCTTATTATCTATATGATGTTTCTTATGCAATGTTACCTGTGCCTAAGGCCAGCTGTTCATTCCCTTTATATTTACTTATCTTTCTTTCTGTTCTTTTTCCCTTTCCTACCCTGGTTTCTGACTCCACGCTCTGACCCGGTGATCCGGCCAAAGATGAGGTTGCAGAAAGTACCACCGACCCTGCATATTATATGAATCAAGGTGAGTGTACTCTGCCCTACCACAATGGCTAAGGTTTGTCCTACACAGTACTCTATAGTGACCCATAATGTCCATGGGTTTAACTCTCCTATTAAAAGAAACAAGGCCTTTCAGTATTACCACTCACAATGGGCCGATGTTCTCTTGCTGCAGGAAATCCATTTTTCCAAAACCTTGGCGCCTAGATACTTTAATACTAAATACCCATAGTTTTACCTATCCTCTGGTCCTGAAAAAAAGGGAAGGGTAGCAATTTGTTTCTCAATATGGACCCCGTTTACACCCATATCTATAATTAAGGATAAAATGTGCTGATATATTATGGCAGTGGAACGCATACAGGACTGATTGGTCTCTTTTATCTCTTGCTATGCCCCGAATTCTGGACAGGTGGAGTTCCTTAGTAAGATGTTTGAGATACTAATGCCCAAGGACAAACCGCCAGACTTTGCAGCGGAGGTCCGCCGGACTTTCCGAACTAGTGGACCTGCCCACACACGACTGGACTTTTCTCCGTGTGTGGGCACATCCGTTCATTTCAAAAGTCCGGACCTAGTCCGCCGGACTTGAAATGAACGGACGTTCCCAAACACGGAGAAAAGTCAGTTCATTTTGAACGTGGCTCCAGGTAGATGGGACTAGCAAAGGAGGTCAATGTCGTGGCCTCCATCGGCGAGATTGACACCTCGCTGGCCCTATCAACTGGTATGGACTTAAAGCCCTACGGGAAAAACGGCGTGGGGGTCCCCCCAAAGTCCATATCAGACCCTTATCTGAGCACGAGTGAGCGCCCCCCCTGTGCCGTACCAGGGCGCGTGCCCTCAACATGGGGGGGTGCTTTGGGGAAGGGGGGCCCTGCGGCAAGTCCGTTCATTTCAAAAGTCCGGCGGACTAGCACACAGACGGGCGGATTGTACACACACACGGGCGAATATAAACGTAAGGAGCCGTCTTTGGGATTTGGACCAAGTCCGCCGGATAGTCTGATCATGTGTACGCAGCATTAGGGTGTAAGATTGATGAAGTTTCCAAATCCCAAAGATGGCTCCTTACATTTATATTCGTAGTGACCAAAATTACAATAGCCAGGAACTGGAAGTCTGCAGTCCTACCGTTTTACCAATTTAAACATAAACTTTCTTGGCTTATGTTAAACGAAAGACTGACAGCAATTTTGCAGGATAAAATAAAATTGTTTAACAAAATATGGGATCCCTGGATCGCCTCTTGACAAATGACCCCTGGACACTAACTGACTAAGGACTCCTGAGGGGTCTAGCACAGAGTGTGGATCCCCCCCCCCCTTTCTTCCTTCTCTCCTCTTTCTATCGCCTTCTTTTTCAGAGACTCTGGTGTTGTTGGGCCGGGGTCCGCTGCTCTGTGGTTTGGGGGGGCGGGTTCTGCTTCCCCTGACGTCTCGTGCGTGCCCGAGAACCCTAATTATATAATTGTTATTGGATTACGGGATATGGTATGAAGCTCAACACGGGTGGCCTATCCCATAAAAGTTGAGAGATTTTGTAAACAAGATGCAGAGTGAGGAAAAGAGGATAATATGGAAAGTGCCCTCCTCCCTCTTCTGAGGGGGAAGAGGGGTATCCGTGATTATAAGGAATGCTTCTCCGTTTGTGAAAACCATACACTGTTAAAAACAATGCCATGGTCCTTACTTTGTATTGTATTGTTTAAGGAATGCTTCTCCGTTTGTGAGAACCATGCACTGTTAAAATCATTGCCATGGTCCTTACATGTATTGTGAAAAACCTGAATAAAAATAATTGAGAGATAAAATACATTTATGTTTTTGACTGTAACATAATAAAATGTGGAAAATTTCAAGGGGTATAAATACTTTTTCAAGGCACTGTATACATGGATCAGCCATAACATTATGACCACTGACAGGTAAAGTGTATAACATTGATTATCTCATTATAATGGCATCTGAAAGTGGGTGGGATATATTAGGTAACAATTGAACATGTTGCCCCTGAAGTTGACATGTTGAAAGCAGAAAAAAATGGGCAAGTTTAAGGATCTGAGGGTCTTTGACAAGGGCCAAATTGTAAGAGCTAGAAGACTGGGTCAGAGCAACTCCAAAAATACAGCTCTTGTGGGACGCGAAGGCCAGCCCATGTAGTTCGATCCAATAGAAGACCGACTGTAGCTCAAATTGCTGAAAAAGTTAATATTGGCTATGATAGAAATGTGTTAGAACCCACAGAGGATCGCAGTTTGTTGTGTACAATATTACCTAGCTGCTGACTAGTCAAGGTGCCCATGCTGACCCATGTCAACAATGGGTATGTGAGCATCAGAACTGGTCCATGGAGCAATGGAAGCATGTGGCCTGGTCTGATGAATTCAAATTGGCTTGAGGAATACGACAAGTTTGAGGTCTTGACCTGGCCTTAAATTCTCCAAATCTCAATCCAATAGAGCATATTTGGAATATGCTTGAAAAACAAATCTGATCCATGGAGGTCCCACCTCACAATGTATAAGACTTAAAAGATCTGCTACTTATGGCTTGGTGCCAGATACCGCAGCATACCTTTAAATGTCTAATGATATTCATGCTTTAAAGGGTTATGCTGGGTGGAAAGCATTGTAAAGGCAAAACTTGATTTCTGGACAGAGCCAAGCTTCTATTGCTGAAAATGTAGAAAAAGGTTTTCTACTTTTTTCCATTTTCTTCTTTTGAGGTCATTTTGGGATGATAGCACTGATAGTTTTCACTGTTCTTTTTTTGTTTCAGCCCAAAGACAGCGTGAATAAGCAAATCTCCTGCTGTGATAAACAAAAGAAAGAAACAAAAACAGCTCTCACCACCAAAAAAACAATAAAAAATTAGGAAAGAATCAGAAGCTATCCTAATGTTCACATAAGTCTATGTGTTATATAAAAATAATATCAAATCTTTCAAACTGTTTTAACCTTGCACCAAGCGACAAGGTACAAATGTCCCAATAAAGTAAAAAGAAAACAGAACGTGTCTCCCAAGATGAAGAGGACCACTGTATATATATCCATCACGTGTTTAAGATAGAGTTCCAAAAGCCGCTTACCAGAACACCTTGACTCTCTGGTTAGGAGCGGTCAATATGAGCATGAGACTGATCATAGGCTCCTTAGGCGACTTTCACACTGAGATGCTTTACAGGTGCTATAGTGCTAAAAATTGCGCCTGCAAAGCGCCTCTCCTGTCACTCCAGTGTGAAAGCCTGAGTGCTTTCACACTGAAACGGTGCACTAGCAGGATGCAAAAAAAAGTCCTGCAAGCAACATCTTTGAGGCGCTGTAGGAAATCAATGGGCAGTGCCGCCGAAGGCGTGTTTAACCCTTTTTCAGCCGCTTGCAGGGGTTAAAAGCATCGCCCCACAAGCGGCCGAAAAGCATTAGTAAACAAACATTAAAGCGGCGCTAAAAAAACTTTACCGCCGACGCTCGCCCGTCCCAGTGTGAAAAGTGCCCTCAATGCGGAGTTACACCGGTTTTTTCATTTATTAGAAGTCAGCAGCTACAAAAAGCATAGCTTACAGCATCACGGCCGGGCGCGCACTGCGCATGCGCTCTCCTATTGGCCAGCCAGCCAGAAGATTGCTGGCAGGGAGGGGCTGCCTAGGGCAAGAGGAGGAGTCAACATAGATGGCTGAAGATAGAAAGCAGGAAGTGGGACAGGAAGTCCCATGAAAAAAAAGGGTACACACTCCCCCTGAAAAAAATGACATGCCAAATGTGGCATTTCAAGGGGCGAGGAGTGCTTAAAGCGGAAGTTCCATTTTTGGGTGGAACTCCGCTTTAAGGCAGCTGTCAAATTCTTAGTGACAAGTTTAGCACTGGATCTCTCTTTCCATAAATGCTGACATGAATAAGAAAGAGGACCCACACATAGTGTATGTAGCGAAGACACTTTAGACAAAGTGTTTGTCACGTACAAATTTGAAATGTTAAGTTATAGTGTAGCGCTATAAAAAAGAAAAGTAACCTATTTATAACTACTTAGTGATATAACAATATTATATAAGTGTCAAAATTAAAAGACATTCAATGATGCTTCTCAGACTGCACCACACTTGCATAGATTCGTGAAAAAAATACAGTGAATGTGAAAAAGTCCAAAAAAATCAATAAATGATATACAAAAAAAGTCTATTATTCGATTTAAATTAAATCCAATCCACACGTGAGAGGGAAAGAACCATCCACCTTCTTCTTATGAAGACCACATGCAGGCACCCTGTGGCATTTCCATCACCAAATAGGATGTAAGCTTACCAAATTGAATGGATCCAAACGAATATACATTCGAAGGATCAATCAGGCTTTTGAACACTCTTGTATAGAGCTATCCAACATAAAAGACTCTCCAGGGAATTTTCAACCAGGTACTCAAACGATGGGAAAATCTTCCGCTTTAAACTCCAACGCACATTGTAGAACTCATACAGAAAGAAAATGAGGGCCACAATAGTGTAAATCCGTAAAAAAATTTTTTAATAAAATAAGTAATGAACTTACATGTATCCAATGAATTAAGCGCTTATATCATATAAAAATAGAGCTGCAGTAGGAGTCCCGACGCGTTTCGTCCTCAAAAGACGTCATCTGGGGACCCCAGATGACGTCTTTTGAGGACGAAACGCGTCGGGACTCCTACTGCAGCTCTATTTTTATATGATATAAGCGCTTAATTCATTGGATACATGTAAGTTCATTACTTATTTTATTAAAAAATTTTTAAACGGATTTACACTATTGTGGCCCTCATTTTCTTTCTGTATGAGTTCTACAATGTGCGTTGGAGTTTAAAGCGGAAGATTTTCCCATCGTTTGAGTACCTGGTTGAAAATTCCCTGGAGAGTCTTTTATGTTGGATAGCTCTATACAAGAGTGTTCAAAAGCCTGATTGATCCTTCGAATGTATATTCGTTTGGATCCATTCAATTTGGTAAGCTTACATCCTATTTGGTGATGGAAATGCCACAGGGTGCCTGCATGTGGTCTTCATAAGAAGAAGGTGGATGGTTCTTTCCCTCTCACGTGTGGATTGGATTTAATTTAAATCGAATAATAGACTTTTTTTGTATATCATTTATTGATTTTTTTGGACTTTTTCACATTCACTGTATTTTTTTCACGAATCTATGCAAGTGTGGTGCAGTCTGAGAAGCATCATTGAATGTCATTTAATTTTGACACTTATATAATATTGTTATATCACTAAGTAGTTATAAATAGGTTACTTTTCTTTTTTATAGCGCTACACTATAACTTAACATTTGGAATTCTGTTCACTGTTTTATATCCTTGTGATCGTGTTAGCAGCTTCTTTTTGTTTATAGTTTTTGGGGATAGCGCAGTGTTGATTGTCATTCAGGTACAAATTTGGTTTTTGCCTCAGAACAGTAAATGTGTTCTGAGGGTTAATTGTATAGGTTTAACTTCGACATCAGTTAGTGAGGTGCACATGACAGGCTCAGAACTAGGCCTGGTTGGATGTTTAAGCTATCAACTTCCCAGAGCCATTTAGTGGGTGCGCCGGGCCCCGCTGAGGAGACCGGGGAAGGGTACTTAAGGTGTTGAAGTCACGTGTTCCGGGTTTGTTCGTGAGGCCTTAGCGGTCTGTTCCTGATTCTGGACCGGGGTAGCCCAGCGAGGGGTTCCGGTCACGGGAACGCAACATGCTTCAGTTGGTTAACCTCAATAGACCCGCCTGGTCTGGGGTAGGGATCCGTCTGTTCCCGAGTCTCGGAAATGGCTGGTCCGAGGCGCAGTAACTGATGGAGGATTCAAGGTGCCCGGGTGTGCTCTCGGCTTGGAGGGGCACCGCAGCTCGTTTAAGTGACCGGGGGAGGACTCTTCAGAGGAGGGCCAACAAGCTGGCATCCTGAGAAGTGCCTGGTTACTGAGTTGTGAAGGACACTGACGAATTCACGCTTTTTCCAGTACTGTCAAGGAGACAGAGAACGTTTCAGGTACTGAGGAAAAAGGTTCCTGTTCACTTTCAGTTACAACTTGTTCAAGGTCAGAGATTTAACAAGTTATGAGTTAAAGCACTGATTGCCATAATCTCTGGCTAGAGATTTGTTCAGCCTTGAAGTGGCCAGCTGCGAGTGGCTACTCTCTGGGTTGTATTAGAGACTTTGTGATATTTGCAGTTCAAGGTGCCTGAGTTTTTTCACCCTTGCCATCTGTTCCCAAATGAGACTGTGTTGTTGGACGTTACCCCTGCAAATAAAAACCTTTCAAAAGGACTTTCTTGGTGTCGGCGTCCAAGGTTGTTGGGTACTAACTGTGGGAACCCCTAGACGTGGAAGAACAAGCCAATCAGAGGTAATCGGTAAGCCCAAAAGTTAAGGCCGCCCTGCAAAGGGTTATGGCTGTTACATGTAAAATTGTCACAAAAGCATTTATTAAGAGGAAGTATTGCACTTACGTAAAACGCACCTTAAAAAGCATCCAATAGCAGTGGAAGTTTAGCCTAAAATGAATTATCTCTAAATCTACTTGCAGCCACATTCTAAGACTAACCTATCTAGCCATGTAAAGTAAAAATCACTATACATAAATTTTCTGCATCCGATCCGGTCCGATCTCCATGCTGTGTACACGAGGCAGCCAACAATAGCTGGGAAATGCCTGAGAAGTGACATCACTCATAGAGTTACTATGGGGCTTCCCTTGTCGGCTGCCTCTTCTGCATCCACTTACACAATGAAGCCGCCGCGGACAGCTCCGCGTGAAACGGAAACGGAACGGCTTCCGAAAAGGTATGTTTAGCGATTTCTTCTTCACAGGGATAAATAGGTTAGTCTAAGAATGTGGCTCCATGTAGGTTTAGAGTTAGTTCGTTTTAAGCTGAACTTCTACTACTTCTACTTTAAGGCTGGGTTCACACGTAGTGCGGACACGGCTCACGGCAAGGGGCCGGTTCGTCGCTTTTCTCCTATTCAGGGATGAATCAGGCCTGAATTTTTAATTCGGAAGTGAAACAGAGCCAAAGAAACACAGGACCCCTGTGCAATCTGCTCCACAGCCGCCACTGAGATGTGTGAACCGAGAAATCCGCGTCCAATTTACACTAGTGTGAACCCAGCCTAAAGGATGTTCTACTGATGACTTGGTGCCAGATACCACAGCATACCTTCAGATGGCCATGCCTCAATGGGTTGGGGCTGTTTTGGTGTCAAAATGGGAACCTGAACAGAATTAGATAGGTGGTCATAAAGTTATGGCTGACCAGTGTATGTATTTTATCTGTGTACAGTAAAACCTTGGTTGGAACATTTTTAAATACATTTTGACTTTATATACAAACAATGTCTTGATATACGAGTAGTGTCATGTCACAACTGAGTATAAAAGAGAAGAGAGGCACCTCTAATTGTAGTAATATGTTTACATTTAATGAAGGTACAACATATAGCAACTCACATGTTTGATGATAAAAACAGGCACATCTAAGTATGCAGGCATCCAGGGTAAAGCTGTCCACATAGACCATCCCATGCACTGCCATCGTCGTCATCCCTTCCACGCTGCGCTCCACGAGCGGTTTAATCGCTCTACTGCAGGGTAGTCTTCCTGGTCACAATTGCAGACTGACATTGGTGAGAGCCAGCGTGTGCGGGGAATGGTCTATGTGGGCAACTTTACCCCGGATGCCTGCATACTTAGATGTGCCTCTTTTAATGATCAACCATGTGAGTTGCTAAATGTTGAACCTTCATTAAATGTAACCATATTGCTACACTTAGAGGCGCCTCTCTTCTCTTTTATACCTTGTAGCTCCTGCTGGATTTTGCTTCTAATCCCCTTGTGGAGGCTTCCATTTGTGAATGGACATATTATGGTCACACAACCTATCACATTGCTATAATCTTTTTATATGGCCTATAAACTGAAGGACTTATGAATAAATGGTTGTGGAACGAATCATCTGAGTTTCTATGATTTCTTATGGGGAAATTTGCTTTGATATACAAGTGCTTTGGATTACAAGCATGTTTCTGGAATGAATTATGCTCGCAATCCAAGGTTTTACTGTTTATCTGTTTGCCTGGAGTTAGGCTTTAAGGCGTTTGTAAACTCTAGATATGAAATAAGCATATCTCACTTGTGCTATGTCGAGCCTGTAGGACATTAAAGTGGATCTAAAGTCTAAAAGTTTTTTTTAACTTTAATGCAGTGTTTTCCAAACTCTAGCCCAGGGACCAGATGTGGCCCTTTGCTTGCCTATATTCGGCCCTTTGGATGCTATTCCTCCAAATGACCCCAATGATGGGCCACTATTCCTCCCACCGATACTAACAATGAGGCACTATTCCTCTAACTAACCCCAATGATGGGGCACCATTCCTTCCACTGATGAATGAGGCACTGTAACAATGGGGAACAATTCCTGCCATAAAAAAGAAAAAATGATAAGGTAAGGTTTACACTGGCCACAATCTGCCAAATATTAAAGAGCACTCACCTGCTGACACCAGGCAGAAAATTAAACTCAGACACAGCAGATGCTTCATAGTACTGGTACCTTTAATGCCTGCAAAAAGTTAGACAACAGAATCTTTAGTGCCTATTAGACAATTTGTTTCGGTCTGAATACAAATTCGGACAAACTTTTGGTGATTCAGATTCAGATGTATCCGAACCTCCGAATAAGATAGTAATCAATTTTTTTTTTATTTTTTATTGTTAGTAAAATTCCAAATTTTTTGAAAGAATTGAATTTAGATCGATCGAAAAATAAACGACCAATTAGAATTCTTTGTTAAGAATAGCTGTTTGTTTATCATTGGGCAGGGAAGCCGGCTGGCGCATCCTTAACAACCGATGACTTATTAGCTGTCAGCGAGCTTCCACACTGACAGCTGAAATGTAAACAAAACAATGCCAGCAATAGAAAAATCCAACAAAATACAGCGTGGGGTCCCCATACTCCCCCCCCCCCCCCCCTCCCAATCCATACCAGGCCCTTCCGGCTCTGGTGTGGATTCTAAGGCAAACCCCATGATAAAATAATAAAATAAAAAAAACGTCATGGGGTCCCCAAAATTCCATACCAGACCCTTATCCGAGCATGCAGCCTGGCAGGCCAAGGGGGGGGGGGCAAGTGAGCGCCCCCCTTCTAAACCATACCAGGCCACATGCCCTCAACATGGAGGGACCCCCAGATACCAGTTCCCCTCTATGCGAATGAGTATATGGTACAAAAATTTGTAAGAAAGTGAATAAAGACAGTATACGAGTTTTTGACAATTCCTATATTAACCTCCCTGGTGGTATGATTCAGTCCGGTTTTAGGTGCTGAAAGCGGTACAATTATTTAGCATGGGAATTTGGCGTTTTATTTTGTAGTCCTGTAATTCTTAGGAATAACTCTCTTAAATCTGTTCAAACCAGAGTTTAGCAGACATCCCGGGTATGATAAAGTTTACAATATAATAAAGAATACAAAAAATTATTCAATAATGTAATCAAATCCAAAAACACTGAAAAAGGGACACTTTTTGGTTGCTATGGGCAATCTCCAAATTCCAGGCAGAAAACAGTATTTATTATATTTATAATATAAAAGTGCATGCAGGGCATTGCACAGACCACTAGGGACAAAGGGGGTGTGTATTTTTTAATACAGCACTGTAATCTGTAAGATTACAGTGCTGTGTGTGTTTTTTGTGTATTTTTACTTTTTTGAATTTGCCGCCGTTCTCCGCTCCCGTGCGCCGTAACGTCGCAGGGAAAGGAGCTCGGCGGCATTCGGCACTGTGAATCGAGCGGAGGACAGCTCGATCACACAACGCAGAGGACATCGCTGGATCCAGAGGACAAGGTAAGTAAGTCTCCCTGTGTCCTCCCCTGCATCCAGCGAAGCGATCCCGAGTCTGGCTCGGGCTTACCGCTTCTACCAGTAAATTCCTAACCCGAGCCAGACTCGGGATTACCGCTAGGGGGGTTAAAAAAATAAAAAACAATATCCCCCGCTTTGTAAATCAATCATCAATCACCCACTACTACCGCACCCGGAAAAAGCCCAAATAAAACCTCTGGCTTTGATGTGGCCGGACATTATTTTTTATTTTTTAATAGAGGAATCGTCAAAAGCTTGTGTACTGTCTTTATTCACTTTTTACACTTTTTTTGGTGAATGGGTAGGGGTACAATGTACCCCTACCTCCCAACATTTTGAGATGGAAATGAGGGACACCTCCTAACAAATGTATGTAGGCATAGGGCACACCCCTGACACACCCCCTTAAAGGAGAATAAACCAAAAAAAGGTTAATTAAATTCACAAGGACTTTTTTGTACCACTACTATTCTTTTATATTGGCTTTTAAAATGTGCAGATGCAGTAATTTAGAAATTAGATGAAAGGTTTAGCACTGGGAAACACTTTTTGAAAGATAAAAAGTGCATTTTATATACAACTATATAGATCAGACCAAAATGAGGGACAAATGAGGAGGAATGAGGGACAGAGGGACATTGCTCCAAATCAGGGACAGTCCCTCAAAATCAGGGACATTTGGGAGGTATGTGTACCCGATACTCATTCACATGGATGGGGGTCTGTGGGTGGCCCCCCACCCACAGATCCCCACAACCACAGCCCAGGGTTGTGGGGAAGAGGCCCTTGTCCCCATCAACATGGAGACGAGGTACTTTGGTGTGGGGGGGGGCAGAGTCCCCCCTGTCCCAAAGCACCCCCTCCATGTTGACGGCATGTGGCCTAGTATGTTTCAGGAGGGGAGATGGGGCGCTCGCTCGTCTCCTCCCCTTTCCTGGCCTGCCAAGCTGCATGCTTGAATAAGGGTCTGGTATGCCTATATACATGGTTAGAGTTTTGCCCTATAACTTCATGTCTAGTGTTTGAACACCACAATAGAAATTGACTTAAATTTTATATTCTCTCCCCATTATGAGTTTTTCCTTCAAATGCTCCAGTTTCCCCCAATCCAAAAATGTAGTAGTGGGTCGATGGACATCCTCTCAGATTGGTCTCGTATGTGTATGAGGGCATACGATGGTGAGTTCTGTCCTGGAACAGGGACTGACATTAATAGATCTATGTACTACTACTTAATAAAGAATAATATGGGGCTGATTTACTAAAGGCAAATAGTCTGTGCACTGCAAGTGCTCTAAATCTGAAAGGAACATGTAAGAAAAAAAAAACATTTTTGCTTGTGCATGTCATGATTGGATGATTGGATGATTGAAATCAGCAGAGCTTCCCCTCAGATCTAGCCCAACTGCACTTGCAGTGCACAGTACGGTATATTTGCCTTTAGTAAATCAATCTCCAAGTTGGCACCATATAAATAGTAAAAATAAATAGACAAAAATAAATGTGTTTAACCTCTTAGTGATGGAAGGTAAAATAAATCTGAACACAATTTTGCAACTTTGACATATGTTAGTAAAAGTGTTCTACGCAGGTTACAGAAGTAAAAAAAGAAAAAAAAAACATACAGAATGAAAACTTTGGGGTGGATTTACTAAAGGCAAATAGACTGTGCACTTTGCAAGTGCAGTTACTCCAAAGCTTAGTAAAGGAGGGGAAGCTCTACTGACTTCCATCATCCAATCACGTGCAAGCAAAAGTGCTGTTTTTTTTCTTCCCTTGCATGTGATTGGATATTCTTTGCAAAGTGAATCTCATTTACTAAGCTCTTAGGCAACTGTGCTTATAAAGTGCACAGTATATTTGTCTTCAGTAAATTCACCACACTGACTGCTACAATTACTACAAATATTATGTTAATAATAATAATAATAATAATCATAATATATTTGCATTGAATACATTTTTGTTCAAGTCATAATAATAATATTAATAACAATAATAATAATAATAATAATAGTAATACATTATTATTATTAATTATTATTATTATTATTACTAATAATAATTATAATATCTTTCCATTCAAAATGAGATGTATTCTAAATTTATTCATGTATATGTACATAATAATAATAATGGCCATCATAATAATAATCATATTATTATTAATCAAAAAGGAGATATGTTATATTTGTGTTCAAATATTAATATTAATAATAATAATAATAATAAGAAGAAGAATTATAATAATACCAATATGAATAATAATGAATTTTATTATTAGAAATACTATTACTATTATTATTTATATTATTAATATTATTTATATTTTAACAAAAATAAACTTTATCATTTACATTTAATAAGCTATGTTAGAAATGTTCTACTGTTGTCAGTCCCACCGAATGTACCCGTTACCTGTTTCATATTAAATATATATACAATAAATATATTATATGAAGCAGGCCTTTTTCCTCATCCCCTTAAAATTATGAGGAAGACATTGCACATTATTCTTTTACAACAAGAGAACTCTCATTTGCTTTCATTTGAGTAACAAATATTGATAGAAGGTCCTGACAAGGATCCACAAACAGACATACCTGTGCTAATTCCCAGGTAAAGGTGTATCTCCCTCGGTGGCACCCAAAAGTATACCAGGCTCACCAGGATCTCCAAACACTCAAATAAAAACTTTCCAGAAGAAGGCGGTGCACGTTGTGAAGGTGAGGCTTAAGTTATATAACATTATTTAACAGTGTGTATGAACAGGAGCAGGTATATGACATTGATACACATATATATATATATGTGCTGGACTGTGCCGGATAACTCTTCAAGGTCAAGAGTTTGCATTTTCTGAACTGTCCTAAAATCATGTGACAACACTGAAGAAATGACACTTTGCTACAATGTAAAGTAGTGAGTGTACAGCTTGTATAACAGTGTAAGATTTGCTGTCCCTCAAAATAACTCAACACGCCATTAATGTCTAAACCGCTGGTAACAAAAGTGAGTACACCCCTAAGTGAAAATGTCCAAATTGGGCCCAAAGTGTCAATATTTTGTGTGGCCACCATTATTTTCCAGCACTGCCTTAACCCTCTTGGGCATGGAGTTCCCCAGAGCTTCACAGGTTGCCACTGGAGTCCTCTTCCACTCCTCCATGATGACATCACAGAGCTGGTGGATGTTAGAGACCTTGCGCTCATCCACCTTCCATTTGAGGATGCCCCACAAATGCTCAATAGGATTGACATGCTTGGCCAGTCCATCATCTTTACCCTCAGCTTCTTTAGCAAGGCAATGGTCATCTTGGAGGTGTGTTTGGGGTCGTTACCATGTTGGAATACTGCCCTGCTTCCCAGTCTCCGGAGGGAGGGGATCATGCTCTGGTTCAGTACGTCAAAGTACATGTTGGCATTCATGGTTCCCTCAATGAACTGTAGTTCTCCAGTGCTGGCAGCACTCATGTAGCCCCAGACCATGACACTCTCACCACCATGCTTGACTGTAGACGCACTTGTCTTTGTACTCCTCACCTGGTTCCCGCCACACGCTTGACACCATCTGAACCAAATAAGTTTATCTTGGTCTCATCAGACCACTTACAGTAATTGCCTTTCTGTTTCCTTATGAGAGAATTTGGAGGAGAGGAGGACACAGAGGCTTCATCCATTAACTAAGGGTTCCTATTTGGATATCCCTCCAGTGCATTAGACCATCTTTTTAAATAAAGAGGTCATAGCCATCTGGTGAGCAGCTTTCATGTCTGAGCATTTTCATGTTATATCATGTTGTATGGTGAAGGATTTCTTCTCTGCCATCAAGATTTTAGTCATTACTAATTTTCACTATGGACTTTTTCAATGTTATATTTTTATTCACTCGTTCATCCAAACATTGCACTTTATATTTGCACTGATTTATTAATCTATGGTCTATATTAGTTTTTTCTAGTTAGGTATTCATTTTCACTTTATTTGCACATGTCATTTTATTCCATGTTATATGGTCGTATAGAGAAGGCACATATTATTATCACACAGCGCCCCTTATCACTTATTTCTCTAATAGGACCTGCAGTTGTTTTGTACAACCGCTGCATCCTCATAGACTAACAGGCGGCTCCAACCTTAATAAACCATTCTCGCTGTATGGGTGAGAGGACCCATGTATATAAGCACTTAAGCAAGGTCCATCAAAACATGGATGAGCATGTTTGGGGTGGAGGAACTTGACTGACCTGCACAGAGTCCTGAACTCAACCCGATAGAAGACCTGTGGGATGAGTTAGAGTGGAGACTGCGAGCCAGGCCTTCTCCTCCACATCAGTGCTTGACCTCACAAATATACTTCTGGAAGAATGGTCAAACATTCCCATAGACACACTCCTAAACCTTGTAAACAGCCTTCCCAGAAGAGTTGAAGCTGTTATAGCTGCAAAGGGTTGGGTCAACTCAAAATTGAACCCTATGGACTAAGACTGGGATGCCATTAATGTTAATTTGTGTGTAAATCATGTCCCTTAAGAATACTGTGGGACTGGTAGAAGTTGCCGGAGGTCCATGTACTCCGCCAAGCGTTCCATGGCTTTGACTGGACACTTTGTTTACTTCTGTCCACAGGAATTTGGCTAATATTTGACCAGGACAGACCGCAGTTATCCTCTTGTCGTTTGCGGACCAAAGGTCAGTGGGCACTGGTAGAGGAGGAGGTGATGAAGTGTAGGCAAGGCAATGCTTTTTTATAAGACTATATAAGAAATTGTAACAATAATTGTCAGCGGTGTCACTGTCACCAATAACCATGGGGACTGTCCCTCTCCTTTTGTCACTCTTTTTGCTTCTGCACATCACCTATGGAAACCCTGTGGACTGCAGAACTCAAATTAAAGGGACCCCCCCTAACTTTACCCAGGTGAGTGAGCTAGAGACATTAATTCTTTGGTGGGAGAGAACAAAATCTCTGCTCTAAACAACATTTCTATAGTTTAGCTCCGTAAATACAACTTATTAAAGAAAATATGTGTTCCCCAGATCCTGCTCTAGCATTATTAAAGCTGCGAACTGAATGTCACCCATCCAATTTCTGTACAATTGTAGCAGAAAAATTACTATAACGGGATTTTAGAGAGTGGAGCTGGCACCCAATCCATCCAAAGTACTTGCTCTGCTTAAAATCCATTATGCATATAAAAGGGACCTTTCTATCATATCAAAATCAATAACCACCTTTGAATACTCCTGGAAAGCTTGGGTTGACTGGTGTAATTAATGTCTTACTTAATACACAATCATATAATGCTACTATTGTGCCTTTTTCCTTAAATTTCTTGTTTGTCCCAATGGCCCTGCAGAGCTTAGGTGGGACTACCTGACTGATGCTCCATGTTCATTTTGTAACGTTTAAGAGTTTGCTGTTCTGACTTTTCTATGTTTAAAATTGAGAATTCTCCATAAGAATGATTGAAAAGAAAATCTGTGTGCCCTTACTTTGCAAAGCAGGCGGAATTATACCCATGGCGTGAGATGCTTGTTTGGTAGTGGAGGAATAAGGAAACGTCTGCCTTTGGGGAGTTAAAACAGAGCTCACAGACCACAATACTGCTGGCCACCACTAGAGGCCGACTCACCCAAAACACACAGGTAGGCATAGACCTTGCAGAAATCGACAGCACTACCGAAAAGGTTATAGAGACGCTTAGTGATTACCACACACTTATGAGATTCCTCAACCTATACTGCAAGCTGGAAACCCTGCATGATCAACTTTTCCACTGTGCCCACATACCCATGCCAGATACATTATTTTAGCTTGCCACCACCTGTAGTTTGTCAGCTGACTGGTGTGCTATCTGGGGTTGTAAGGGGTGCTGCACTGCATGCAATATTTAGGTCAGACACCAGCATCATCATAACACATGCCTATCCAGGGCATTTAGGGCAGCCACAGCATTCAGAAGGGGGCAAAAATCTACTTGTCTTTAGACCTGCTCCTTCTTCCTCCCACTGTCATGCTAGCACAGTCATGCTATGGTGAAGATGAGAAGGTAGAACCCTCTTGTGAAATATTGGGGGGGGGGGGCTACTGAGGACTGTTATCTAAAGGTGGGAGGGGGGGATTGAGGACTCTGATGTGAAAGAGGATCTGAGGACTCCGGTATAAGGGGGGACTGAAGACTCTGGTGGGAAAGGGGGGTGATGTGATAGGGGATCCCATTTTAGATTGGGGTGCATTAAGATTTTTCATACTTTCAAAGGGTGCTATGACAGAACGAAGGTTTAGAAACACTGTGCTAGGGGAGATTTGGGGTGAGAATTTGTGCTAGGAGGGTGGGATTTGCAGGACGAGGTTTGTGCTAGGAGGGGGGGGATTTGAGGGTGAGGATTTTTGCTAGGATGGAAAAATTGAGAGAAAAGAGAATGTGTACTATGAGAGGTGACTTTTGGGGTGGGGAGAGTTTGTTTTAGGAGGAGGGAATTGGGGGGATTTGAGCTAGTAGGTGGAATTGGAGGCGGGGGGGCAAAGATTTGTGCTGAAAGGGGGGATTTGGAGTGGGAAGAGGAGGAGGAATTTTTGCACACAGGGCATTCAACAGATCTTCTCCTCCCAATACAGCACATAGTTGAAATCTGATTATTTTACAGACACGGCCTGTGGGGGTTATTTACGAAAGGCAAATCCACTTTGCCCTGAAAGTGCACTTGGAAATGCAGTCACTCTAAATCTAAGGGGTAGATCTGAAATGAGTGGAAGCTCTGCTGATTTTATCATCCAATCATGTGCAAGCTAAAATACTGTTTTTTATTCTCCCTGCATGTTCCCCTCGGATCTACAGCAAATTTACTTCCAAGTGCACTTTCAGTGCACTTTAAAGTACACGTGCAGTGCAAAGTGGATTTTCCTTTAGTAAATAACCCCCAGTGTGTAGCTGGCTGCTCTGTTGCAGTTGTGGCCTGTAAAATTGCCAGATTGGAATGGCAGCGCAACTGCAATAGCCTGCTGCACACTATGCAGATTGAGCCTGTGTCTGTAAGGGAATCAGATCTCAGCTATCTACTGTGTGGCAGTAGGAGGTCTGCTGAGTGCTCTGCCAGAAGTGACCCTATCTTCTTCTCTGTTGACCCCTGTCATCTAACCTGCTAACTCCCTTTACCCTACCTTGCTGACCCCTGTCCTCTGCCTTACTGACCCTTGTCTTCTGCCATGATAACTTTTGTTCTCTGCTCTGCTGATCCCTATCCTCTGCCCTACCTACCACCTGTACACTGCCCTTCTAATATCTCACCCTCTGTCCTGCTGATCAACTGCACACTGCCCTGCTGCCCCCTGTCCTTTGCCCTGCTAACCCCCTGTACACTGCCCTGCTGCCCCTGTCCTCTGCCCTGCTAACCCCTGTACACTTCCCTGCTGCCCCTGTCCTCTGCCCTGCTAGCCCCCTGTACACTGCCCTGCTAACCCCCTGTAAACTGCCCTGCTACCCCCTGTACACTGCCCTGCTAACCCTCTGTACATTGCCCTACAAACTTCTGAATGTATCCTTTGCCCTGCTGACCCCTTGTACACTGCCCTACTGAGTCCTATACACTGCCCTACTGACTCCTATACGTTGTCTTTCTGATTTTACATCATCTGCTCATTTTCATCTCCCTGTGACCCATATTTTAGGTCTATATGATAGATGAAAACATATTAACTCTGATCCTTGGAAAATGACAAATGCTTGCGGTCTATCTGGAGCCTCAAAGTGTAAAGACCTCTTCCTCCCCCCTGCTTTATTAATTGCAAGGTCTGTAGGCTTCTTTGATGGATTGTGAGGTGATAGCTGATTAATTTGATATAAACCATGATGCTGTCAGAAACCTATTGACAGCTTTGTATTAAAGCAGAACTAAAGCCTCCTCCCCTTTTCAGCTACCATCTTATCCAATGTAAGAGAAGGTGACCACACTCCAGAATGCAGAGGATGAGAAGCTTTATTCCATAAAATCCATGGATACTATCAAAACATGATTACGATATAAACAGACTGCAGGTGAATCTTGCTGCTGTCTGTTTGTATCGTGATCATGTTTTGATAGTATCCATGGATATTATGGAATAAAGCTTTTTGTTCTCTGCAATCTTGAGTGTGGTCACCTTTTCTCTTATATTGGATATTGCGTTCAGACCACGTACTGGACCAGCACCCAGTCATCAGAGGGAGGATCATTTCACCCGGGGCGGCTTTGTCTCTCCCATTCATTGTAAGCTGCCATCATAGTCTCTGATTGATCTGCAACTGCCATGATGCTGCACGTGATCATTTATGGCACCAGCCATTTGATGGTTTGAAAGTTTGCTTGAAAGCACAAACAAGTATCTTAGCATTCCACACATGCTGGGAATGTAACTGTTTTTTTAAAAACATCAAATAAATGGGTTTAGTTCTGCTTTACTTTAGGTTTACAGGTCCGTGCAACACCATTAAATCAATGGGTTTAGTTCTGCTTTACTTTAGGTCTACAGGTCCGTGCAACACCATTAAATCAATGGGTTTAGTTCTGCTTTACTTTAGGTCTACAGGTCCGTGCAACACCATTAAATAAATGGGTTTAGTTCCGCTTTACTTTAGGTCTACAGGTCCGTGCAACTTTTTTTACATTCTAAATTGTGATCATTGTCTAAACCCAATCTTTCTCAACTCTTTACCCCAAAGGGACACCTTAAAAAAATTTTAGTCCTGGGGAACATCTTCTAAAACCAATTCATTGGGGGTCAGTGGGAGAAATGCGGCTTACATTGGTGGTCAGTGGGAAGAGTCAACAGCCAAAACATAACTGATGCCAAGCAGCTGGCTCTGCCACATGGCGTTGGCCCTGGAACCATTCAGGTACCATTAGATGGGAGGTCAATTAGGCCTTGTTCAAGGAAACCTAGCAACCTCTGGAGGAACTTTAAGATTCCATGGAACCCTGGTTCAGATAGGCTGGTCTAAACTATGAAGCAATAAACTAAGTAAGAAAATATTATCTGACTTTCAAAGAATGACCACATGGGTCCTTTTTTGTAAAAAATCCTGCTACATATATGACTGTTTTCTGAAATTATACTGAGGAATTGGTATGTGGCCACTTAAAACTTAAGTACTCTGTAAATGTCCTTGCTCTAAAAGGCTCATGTCCTTGTGTCCTTGTGTCCTTGTGTACGAAGGTGATTAGCAATATGCAACGTAGAGAAACCCACAGCAGCCAATCAGGTAAAGCGATTCTGTACAGTATATATCAAATCTCATCATCTTTGCTGTTTGTACTGTTCTGTAGATTGTGTTTGGAAAGCAACGGGGTAAACTAACACCAATGCATGTTTTACAGATAAATGGACTTTGGAACTTTCAGTTATCATCATCAGAGACAGAGTTTAAAATGAAAGGAGTAGTATACATCTTTTCCAGAATTTCTGCAAATGAGAAAGAAGCAAATATCAGTTTTTCCTACAATCCGTAAGTTGCCAGTATTAAAGTAGATGTAAATTACAGCTGAATGACATTTAGTTTGCAGAAGGACTATGTATCATAAACATGGAACATGTCTGTGCACAGGGGTCAAGTCCTGGGGAAAAAAGTGTGGGAACTCCCACCCAAGATCCACTCCCACACCAAAAAAATAAAAAATAAATAAAGGTACGCTCATATGCATATATATTTCACAGAAAATACAGTACATTTATTGTAAAGTGCCAGTTTACAAAAACAAAATAAGTTAAGTTGTCAAACAGAATAATCAACACAATGGGTGATGATCTTTCCCTCGCAGGGAATTTCTAACACAAATACACCCTGTTCCAAATTCAAATACAGCAAATTAGAAAATATCCCACAAACTGGAATAGTCTTGGCAGGGTAAGTATTGCAGAGTATTGGCAGGGTATTGCAGAGTATCAGCGGGGTATGTATTGCAGAGTATTGGCAGGGTATTGCAGAGTATCGGCAGGGTAAGTATTGCAGAGTAAGTATCGCAGGGTATGTAATGCAGAGTATTGGCATGGTATTGCAGAGTATTGGCAGGGTATGTATTGCAGAGTATTGGCAGGGTATGTATTGCAGAGTATTGGCAGGGTATTGCAGAGTATTGGCAGGGTATGGCAGAGTATTGACTGGGTATTGCAGAGTATTGACTGGGTATTGCAGAGTATTGGGTATTGCGGAGTATTGGCAGGGTATTGCGGAGTATTGGCAGGGTATTGCAGAGTATTGGCGGGGTATTGCAGAGTATTGGCGGGGTATTTCACAGTATTGGGTATTGCAGAGTATTGGCAGGGTATTGCAGAGTATTGCAGAGTATTGGCAGGGTATTGCAGAGTATTGGCAGGGTATTGCAGAGTATTGGGTAATGCGGAGTATTGGCAGGGTATTGCAGAGTATTGGGTATTGCAGAGTATTGGCAGGGTATTGCAGAGTATTAGGTATTGCAGAGTATTGGGTATTGCACAGTATTGGCAGGGTATTGCAGAGTATTGGGTATTGCAGAGTATTGGGTATTGCACAGTATTGGCAGGGTATTGCAGAGTATTGGCAAGGTATTGCAGAGTATTGGCAGGGTATTGCAGAGTATTGGTGGGGTATTGCAGAGTATTGGGTATTGCAGAGTATTGGCAGGGTATTGCAGAGTATTGGCAGGGTATTGCAGAGTATTGGCGGGGTATTGCAGAGTATTGGGTAATGCAGAGTATTGGCGGGGTATTGCAGAGTATTGGGTAATGCAGAGTATTGGGTAATGCAGAGTATTGGCGGGGTATTGCAGAGTATTGGGTAATGCAGAGTATTGGCGGGGTATTGCAGAGTATTGGGTAATGCAGAGTATTGGTGGAGTAATGCAGAGTATTGGTGGGGTATTGCAGAGTATTGAGTAATGCAGAGTATTGGTGGAGTAATGCAGAGTATTGGGTAAAGCAGAGTATTGGTGGAGTAATGCACAGTATTGGTGGAGTAATGCAGAGTATTGGCAGGGTATTGCAGAGTATTGGGTAATGCAGAGTATTGGTGAAGTAATGCAGAGTATTGGTGGAGTAATGCAGAGTATTGGTGGGGTATTGCAGAGTATTGAGTAATGCAGAGTATTGGTGGAGTAATGCAGAGTATTGAGTAATGCAGAGTATTGGTGGAGTAATGCAGAGTATTGGTGGGGTATTGCAGAGTATTGAGTAATGCAGAGTATTGGTGGAGTAATGCAGAGTATTGAGTAATGCAGAGTATTGGTGGAGTAATGCAGAGTATTGGTGGGGTATTGCAGAGTATTGGTGGAGTAATGCAGAGTATTGAGTATTGCAGAGTATTGGTGGAGTAATGCAGAGTATTGGGTAAAGCAGAGTATTGGTGGAGTAATGCACAGTATTGGTGGAGTAATGCAGAGTATTGGCAGGGTATTGCAGAGTATTGGGTAATGCAGAGTATTGGTGAAGTAATGCAGAGTATTGGTGGAGTAATGCAGAGTATTGGTGGGGTATTGCAGAGTATTGAGTAATGCAGAGTATTGGTGGAGTAATGCAGAGTATTGAGTAATGCAGAGTATTGGTGGAGTAATGCAGAGTATTGGTGGGGTATTGCAGAGTATTGAGTAATGCAGAGTATTGGTGGAGTAATGCAGAGTATTGAGTATTGCAGAGTATTGGTGGAGTAATGCAGAGTATTGGTGGGGTATTGCAGAGTATTGGTGGAGTAATGCAGAGTATTGAGTATTGCAGAGTATTGGTGGAGTAATGCAGAGTATTGGGTAATGCAGAGTATTGGTGGAGTAATGCAGAGTATTGGGTATTGCAGAGTTTTGGCGGAGTAATGCAGAGTATTGGAGGGGTATTGCAGAGTATTGGGTAATGCAGAGTATTGGGTAATGCAGAGAATTGGGTAATGCAGAGTGCAACTTAACATACTAGTGACTAACCTGGTTTATTTCTTGGGAGAGAAGTAAACTGGTAGCAGTGCAGCGGCTGTGGCCCCAGGAGGCCTGGACTGTCTGGCACTGGGTAGAGGGGAGGGAGGAGACAGTCCGGATCCCAGCGGCGTGTGTCTGTCGCTGGATGCGCTGACTCCAGTGCGTGCCCATGTGTACGGCCGACGTCATGTGACCGGTTGCTAGACGCGGAGCGGCCCTAGCCTAGCAACCAGTCACTCGGGCGGCAGAGGAGCGGCAGACTACGCACTGAATAGCCTCAGGCGGCTAATGGGAACGGCGTTCCCATTGTGGAAATAGTACGGGAACGCCATTCCCATGCGTTCCCACAGGACTCGAGCCCTGGGCATAGGTGCTTGCAGACTACATCTGGAAACATGTAACAGAGTGATAAAACAGGAGCACAGCTGGGAGACTTGTCACCCTATAACAGGAAGTGTCTGGACAAGGATCTCCATAGCAGAATCACCCTGTATTATTTTAATGGAAGCTGGAGAATTAAAAATAGGAAAAATTACTTTTGAAGTTACGCTAACAAGCTTAAAACCGGGCACTTTCACCCCCTTTCTGCCCAGGCCAATTTTCACCTTTCAGCATTGTCCCACTTTGAATGAGAATTGCGCAGCCATGCAACACTGCACCCACATTTTTTAGACAGAGCTTTCTTTTGGTGGTACTGTATTTATTTTTTGCTAAAGACCAAAAATTTTGAAAAAAGTTTTTCTAATTTCTAATATAAAATTTAGCAAATAAGCATTTTTTTCTTCTTCACTGATGTGCGCTGATGAGACTGCACTGATGAGACTACACTGATGGGCACTTATGAGGCTTCATTGATGGGCACTGATGAGGCTGCACTGATGAAACTACACTGATGACACTGCACTGATGGGCACTGATGAGGTTGCACTGATGAGACTACACTGATGATACTGCACTGATGGGCACTGATGAGGCTACACTGATGACACTGCACTGGTGGGCACTTATGAGGCTTCATTGATAGGCACTGATGAAGGTACACTGATGACACTGCACTGATGGGAACTTATGAGGCTTCATTGATGGGCACTGATGAGGCTGCACAGACGAGGCTGCCCTGATGGGCACTGATGGGCACTAATAGGTGTCATTGATGGTTGTGATAGGCTGCACTAATGGGCACTGATATGCAGAACTGAAGGGCAATGATAGGTGGCACTGATGGGCAGTGATAGGCGGCACTGATGGGCACTGATAGGCGGCACTGATGGGCAATGATAAACTGCACTGATGTGCACTTATGGGGCTGCACTGATAATCAGGGCACTGATCATCAGTGCCCTGATTATCAGTGTAAATGCTGTATTCCCTGTGCCCTGTCAAATCACCTCTCCTTTCCTCACACACTCTCTCTGTGTGAGGAAAGGAGAGGCGATAATCTGCAAGACTGTTTACGTGTGACCAGTTGTGATTGGTCATAGCTGATCACATGGTAAAGGGTCACTGTGATTGGCCAAGGGACACAGCAATCACAGACACTTCCTGATGCGTGCCCCAGGGGGGATGTGAGAAGTGCGTTCTCAGGAGGACATCCAGGGAGACAAATTTAGACAGAAGCCAATGACCCTCTCAGCACATCCTAGGAGTGTGGGAGCAAACCGGAGTACCCGGAAAGAAACCCATGCAGGCACAGGGAGAACATGCAAACTCCAGGCAGGTAGTGTCGTGGTTGAGATTCAAAATGACAGCCCCAGTGCTGCTAGGCAAAAGTGCTATCTACCTAGCCACTGCGCTACAGAAAGTAAGAAAAAAGCTTGTTATTTTTTTCAAAATGGTTGGTCTTTCTTTCCTTTTTATAGTAAAAAAGCAAAAACCCAGCCGTTGCTAAATGCCACCAAAAGAAATCCCTATTTGTCTTAAAAAAATTATGTAAAGTTATTTTGGCAAGGATATTACATGAGTCATTTTTAGTCAAACTATCACAGCATGGCTTTGTATTGAAGGATTTTTATAGGAGCTGAAATACTGAAACAAAATTATAGCCGCCACATCCCTTTAAATATATAGAATAAATTCAAAAAGTTTCAGTGGGACTTAGAAAAAACAAATGAAAATATGAAAAATCTAAATTTTAATAGATTTTAAAACATATAAATACATAAATTTTATATTTCAAAGAATACATCACAAAGTGCATAAAGATATTTGCAATGCTGATTGGTCTCTACATGCTTTGCCATACAAAATGGGGTTTCTTCAGGAAGACAGTTTATATCAGCCGTTATGCATATAATCACTAGAATGAAAAAAGACAAAAATCAAAAACATACAATATATATATTACAATTTACAGCCATGCAGAATACCATATAGACAAAAATTGGCTTTAAGAGCTGACCTGCGCATTCAATGAAAATGATGATCCAAAAGTAAGTGGATAAAAGAGGATCAGTTTTGATGATACCATAGAGAGGGGTAAATCAGTAAGGAAAACAATACCCACTGGGGTCCGTTTGTCAAATAAAAAACAATAATAAATAATGTATTCAAATAACTCAATAACAGAGCTCAATCAAAGATCCACATAACGAACTTGCCTACCTCAATTTATAAATAAAGAGAGGAGCTAGCAGCTTTCAAAGTGGAAGAGAAATATGAAGAGAAAACTTCAAGATGTAAATATTATCAGGAACCCCTTAAAATAAGATAAGAACCACTTAGCCACAACAAGCCAAATTGCCGTAAAAAAAGTCCTAATAAAGGACACGACTGATGAATAATTACCTGAATATACAACATCCAGAAATTCCAAAATAATAAGCAAAAAGAGGGCAACCTCAAGGTGTATAGATACCAAAGTCCCCTTCTGGAATTAAAATACAAAGTTGATTTTAATCAAATGAATATCTAAACCAAAGATGGCGTCAAGCCATAGTAAAGAACGTTATTATTACCTACTAGCAGACAGACTCCCTCTCTGGTTTATCAGCCATTGACACTAAACTAAGCAATCCTTTTATCCCTCTCCACCTCGTTTGGCGCCAAAAGTTTGGCGCGAAAAACGAGGAGAGGACACAATAAGCATCATACACAAGGCGCCGTCGCACCGTAAGTGACGCCATCGCACCGGAAGTGACGCCGTCGCACCTTAAGTGACGCCGGCACACCGGAAATGACGCTGGTGCTAAACATCATTTCTGGTGTGCCAGCGTCACTTCCGGTGACAAATCAGACACTTAGGGGGTTATTTACGAAAGCACTTGGAAGTGCAGTCGCTGTAAATCTGAGGGGTAGATCTGAAATGAGGGGGAGCTCTTCTGATTTTATCATCCAATCATGTGCAAGCTAAAATGTTTTTTATTTTCCTTGCATGTCCCCTTTGGATCTACAGTGATTGCACTTCCAAGTGCACTTGTAGTGCAAAGTGAATTTGCCTTTAGTAAATAACCCCTAAGTGACACTTTTTTGGGGTCCAGTGACAATAATAGAGTGATCAGTGCTAAATATATGCAGTGTCACTGTACTAATGACACTGGCTGTTAAAATCAGGGGCGATCAAAGGCTTAACTGTGTGTCTAGCTAATGTTTTTAGTGTGCTATATGTTCTGCCTGTGTACTGAACGATCAGCGGGACACGCTGTGTGGTATCACAGTGGGAGCGAGCCGCCAGCGGCGCGCACTCGCGCCCGATAACCGGAAGTGCAGGATCACGTATATATACGTGTTCCTGTGCAGCATGGCCACCCTGTAGCAGTAAAACTGCTATAGGGTGGTCGGCAAGTGGTAGATACACTTTAGTAGACATTTGTCATCGTCAGAATGCATTTCATAGATTTTCGTGTTTGTTTTAACAAATCGATAACGAACGCGCAGAATCCAAAATCTGAAATCAAAAAATGCTTTATTTTTGTATTCATTATATTTTCATATCATCGCGACAACAGTTCGATATAGATAGATTCGACATGACGGTGACAATAGCGATCTGTGTCTATCGAACCTGCGTTCAAATGTGCCTATCCTAATTCTATTAGTCCAAGATTATTCAACATAGAGAGAAGAGATTTGACATTATAGAGACATGAAGATTCGACGAAGCAGCTAAAAACATACGATCGCCGCAAGCGGACATTTACGGTCAAATGCTCTGCCCATAGGCTATAGAAGAATTCTAATGTTGTTTGACTAGTAATAATAATTATAATTATTACTATTCATACAACATTAGAATTCTACTATAGCATGTGGCCGGAGCATTCGACCGGAAATGTACGATCGTGGCGTCGTACAGTTTAGCTGCTTTGTTGAATCTTCTTAGAACATCCGACAGACACCATAAGCCTTCAATTGACAGATTCAACCTTAACTAATTCGGATTTTCATATAAATGCATTTTTTAACGAAACAAAATAAATAAAAAGGAATTTCGGGAGTAATTAAATAAATGTATTTTTCGGACTAAACCGAAATTCCGAAACAAAATATTTCAGTGTGCACATGTCTACTCTTTAGGCTCATTTCACAAAGCTAACATGCCAGGATAAGGAAACAAATTTTTTTTAAAAGTGACAGTTATCTTCAGTTAAGGCCAATGAGATTTGAAAACTACAGTCACATGATTAAGATACTTGTTCTGGTGTTAAATCTTTGAAGATATGTCATGAAAGGTGTGGCCCAGTAAAGGCAACCTACAGGGGATTGCCACGGAAATATTTCTTTGGTCCTTAACTTTTCTTCATTTCTTCTAGGTTGTCTCAAGTGGGAAATGAAATTAATTTTAAAAGGGTAAAACATGATAGTTCCGAGGATCTGTCCTATGAATTTGAATTTACTGATGGTAAGTAATATTTTTTAACAACTGACATGAAAAAAAAAAATGGAGAATCACATCTGAAATTTTTCTGTTTGGGCTGATTGATTTTGGCAAATAAAAGGTTGGTCTTTGGGTCCCGACACAGGGAAGGTTGAGTATGCAAATGAGTGGTTAAAAGAAAAGTATAGGAACATTTTTTTTTTAAATCATACTTACCTAGGTGGATGCTATATCGGTCCCCCCATGGAATCTAAAGCCGCGTACACACGTAGCCGTCTGTCCGATGTACTTAGTCTGGTGGACTTCCCGCCAGACTGTACGTCGGACTTTCCGAACGGGCTACTTGCCCACACACGGCACTTTTTCAGCGGACTAATACGGCGTACTAAGTCCGCCGTACTATCCGCCCTACTTTTGAAATGAACGGATTGAAATGAAGGCGGCGGCGGCGGCGGCGGCGACAGAAGACCGGGCCACCGCCTGTAAAAGAGCTAGAAGAAGACGCGGTGGCCCGGCAGAAGAACCGAAGAGGGGGACAAGACCCCCAAAGTCGGAAGAAGAGGCCGGCGGCGAGGAAGAAAGCCGGGCTCCTCCGCTAGCAAAAGAGCTACAAGAAGATAGCGGATGAGTCCGGCGAGAAGACCCCCGAAGACGGAAGACCCCGGAGCTGTGCAATAAAATATTTTAACCCTGTGTTGTGTTTTTTTTTAACTTTTTTTCACAGGTGAATGGGTAGGGGTACATTGTACCCCATACTCATTCACATAGGGTGGGGGGCCGGTATCCGGGGGCCCCCTTATTAAAGGGGGCTCCCGGATTCCGATAAGCCCCCCGCCCGCAGACCCCGACAACCAACGGCCAGGGTTGTCGGAAAGAGGCCCTTGTCCTCATCAACATGGGGACAAGGTGCTTTGGGGTGGGGGGGCCGCGCGGCCCCCCTTCCCCAAGACACCCCCAATGTTGAGGGCACGCGGCCTGGTACGGCTCAGGGGGGGGGTGCTCGCTCACCGGCCGGGTAGCGTGCTCGGACAAGGGTCTGTTGTGGACTTTGGGGGGACCCCCACGCCGATTTTTTTCAGCGTTGGGGTTCCCCTTTAAGTCCATACCAGGTGGCGGGGCCGGCCCCGCCTACCTGGAGACCCACTCGAAATGAGCGGATTTTTCTCCGGGCGGGAAAAGTCCGCTCATTTCAAAAGTACAGTGGACTGGCATACACATGGCCGGATTGTCCGCCGAAATGCGAGTCCGGCGGGAAGATTGGAGTGTAACACGGCATTCTAAGTCCGCCGTACTTTCGGGTCAAAAAAGTATGCAGGAGGCTACACACGGGGGGATTGATCGTGTGTACGCGGCATTAGACTAATAACCGAGGGATCAAACACCACTGATCGCTCATTTCTCTGATCCCCTTGACCAGAGAGCTGGTGACTGTCAGTAAGCGGTTCCCTGGTCTGCCCCCTTCCTCTGCGCTCACTGAAGTGCTGGGCTGTGGAGGGGGTGGGAGTGTCTGGCTGGGGCTCTCAGTGGCTTAATGAGAGGCGGAGCTAGGTGCCATTCCAGGCATGTGGGCGGATCCCCACCCTGGACCGGTTCTGTCACATCAGCCAATAGCAGGCTTCAGCCCGCTGTCTGCTGAAAACTGGTCAGTAGAGTGCAGAACAAACTGCACTCCTGTGATCCACAAACGAGCTTTGGCTGTTCTTCTCCTTTAACCGCTTCAGCCCTGGAAGATTTTACCCCCTTCCTGAGAACTTTTTGCAATTCGGCAACTGGTTTAACTGACAATTACGACGTTGCAACGAAACAAAATTGACGTCCTTTTTTTCCCACAAATAGAGCTTTCTTTTGGTGGTATTTGATCACCCCTGCGGTTTTTATTTTTTGCACTATAAACAAAAAAGAGCAACAATTTTAAAAAAGCAATATTTTTTACTTTTTGCTATAATAAATATCCCCAATAAATGTATAAAAAAAATGTTCCCTCAGTTTATGCCGATATGTATTCTTCTATGTATTTTTGGTAAAGAAAAAATGCAATAAGCGTATATTGATTGGTTTGCGCAAAAGTTATAGCGTCTACAAAATAGGGAATTTATGGCATTTTTATTATTATTATTTTTTTATTAGTAATGGCGGGGATCTACGATTTTTATCATGACTGCGACATTATGGCGGACACATCGGACACTTTTGACACTATTTTGGGACCATTGTCATTTATACAGCGATCAGTGCTATAAAAACACACTGATTACTGTGTAAATGACACTGGCAGGGAAGGGGTTAAACACTAGGGGGCGATCAAGGGGTTACGTGTGTCCTAGGGAGTGATTCTAACTGTGGGGGGTGGGCTACAACTTACATGACAGCGATCACCGTTCCCGATGACAGAGAGCAGTGATCTCTGTCATGTCACTAGGCAGAAAAGGGAAATGCCTGGTTTACACAGGCATCTCCCCGTTCTGTAGCTCTGTGACACGATTGTGGGGCACCGGCGGAATATCGAGTCCACAAGGCCCACAGGTCACGCTGTATGAGGCGGGTACACGCGTGCCCACTAGCCCTGCAAATTTAAGGGGACTTACAGGTACACCCATTTGCCTACCGCTACCATTGTGCCGACGTACAAAGATGTCGGAAAATCTGATCGTTTGGAAAGAGGTGATGTACAAAACATACAATGGGACTACGTAGAGGCCAGTAGCCAATAGCTTTAGTCTCCAAATTTTTTCTCAGCATGCGTGCCACTTTGTGCGTCGGAATTCTCTACACACAATTGGAAAAAGTTAGATCGGATTTTGTTGTTCGTAAAATTTTAGATAACATTTTTTAGGAAATTCCAGCAGAAAAAGTCCGATAGAGCCCACACACCATTGGATTTTCCGACAACAAAATCCAATCGGACTTTCTCATACAAGTACATGGTACAGCAGGCACATATCAGGAATATGAAATGTTGGGTTTATATACATGCATTAAATGCATGATGTGTGTGGTGTGGTAAAACACTTTAATATTAAACGAATGGCACCCCCAACACACTAAGGCAATGCAAGGCAACACATGGTTGCAAAACATTTGCGTTACAAAAAATGGGTTACATTTTAGCACATCAGGCCATGTTGACAGCCCATTCATTTTAAGCCTAGTACACACAATAAGATTATCGGACGAATGATTGTCCGTTATTTTTGGGGTTTTTTTGCATGCTAGTCATCAGATAGAAAATGAAGAGGGTAAAGTGCCTTGAAAAAGTATTCATACCCCTTGAGATTTTCCACATTTTGTCATGTTACAATCAGAAACATAAATGTATTTTATTGGGATTTTTTGTGATAGACCAACACAAAGTGGCACATAATTGTGAAGTGGAAGGAAAATGATAAATGGTTTTCAACATTTTTTACAAATAAATATGTGAAAAGTGTGATGTATATTTGTATAGCGCCCCCCTGAGTCAATACTTTGTAGAACCGCCTTTCACTGCAATTACAGCTGCAAGTCTTTTTGGGGATGTCTCTACCAGCTTTGCACAGAGAGGGACATTTTTGCTCATTCTTCTTTACAAAAAAGCTCAAGCTCTGTCAGATTGAATGGAGAGCGTCTGTGAACAGCAATTTTCAAGTCTTGCCACAGATTCTCAATTGGATTTAGGTCTGGACTTTGACTGGGCCATTCTAAGCCATGAATATGCTTTTATCTAAACCATTCCATTGTAGCTCTGGCTGTATGTTTGGGGTTGTTGTCCTGCTGGAAGGTGAACCTCCACCCCAGTCTCAAGTCTTCTGCAGACTCTAACAGGTTTTCTTCTAAGATTGTCCTGTATTTGGCTCCATCCATCTTCCCATCAACTCTGACCAGCTTCCCTGTCCCTGCTGAAGAAAAGTTCAATTTTGGTCTCATCTGACCAGAGCACCTTCTTCCATGTTTGCTGTGTCCCTCACATTTGCTTCTCGCAAACTGCAAACAGGTCTTCTTATGGCTTTTTTTCAACAATGGCTTTCTTCTTCTTGCCACTCTTCCATAAAGGTCAGATTTGTGGAGAGCACAACTAATAGTTGTCCTGTGGACAGATTCTCCCACCTGAGCTGTGGATCTCTGCAGCTCCTCCAGAGTTACCATGAGCCTCTTGGCTGCTCCTCCCATTATTATTATGATTATTTCGGATTTTGGGTGCTGAAAGCAGTACAATTATTTTGCATGGAAATTTGGCGTTTTATATTGTAGTCCTGTAATGCCCCATACACACGAGCGGACTTTTCAACATCCAAAGTCCGACGGAATGATTCCGTCAGACTATTCGATCGTTTGTGGGCTGCAACGGACTTTTGACTCGCAAAAGTCTGACAGACTTTAGAAAATGGAACATGCTTCAAATTTTTTCCGACGGAACTCCGCCGGACCCAGTTCCTACCGAAAAATTTGCTCGTGTGTATGCTATTCCGACGGACTAAAACCGACGCTAGGGCAGCTATTGGCTACTGGCTATGAACTTCCTTATTTAAGTCCAGTCGTACGTCATCACGTTCGAATCCGTCTGAGTTTGGTGTGATTGTGTGTGGCCAAGTCCGCTCAGTCGAAAAGTCCGTCAGAACTCTGTCGGAACTCCGGCAGAACTCCGGCAGAACTCCTTCGGAAGTCTGTCGGACATAAGTCCTCTCGTGTGTACGGGGCTTTATTCTTAGGAATAACTCACTTAAATCTGTCCAAACCAGAGTCTAGCAGACATCCCGGGTATGATAACGTTTGAAAAATGAAATCATAAATTATAATATAATAAATAACTATAAATAATTATACCAAATAATAATATAACAATAATAAAAAATATTCAATAATGTAATCAAATCAAAAACACTGAAATTTGCTCAGCTGTAGAATTGTCACTGTCATTACTTTTCAGTATTTAATGACGGATCTCCCCACAAATCGCTATTGCTCAATTCCTGCGAGTGATTACAATTTATTATCGCTGTTTTCTAGCTGGTCTAAAACCACTTTTGATGTAAAGGGACAGTTTTGGTTGCTATGGACAATCTCCAGTTTCCAGGCATAAAGAACAGTTTTTATAATATAAAACTGCATGCAGGACACTGGGCAGAACACAAGGGACAAAGGGGATGTGAAATATTTACATACAGCAATGTAATCTGTAAGATTACATTATACTGTATGTAATGTGTATGTTTTACTTTTTGAATTTGGTGCCGTTCTCCGTCCCCGTGCGTCGCAGCGCTTGCTGGGAATGGAGCCCGGCTCCGTGATAGATCGAGCGGAGGACGGCTCGCTCGTACAGTGGGGGGACATTGCTGGATCCAGGGGACAAGGTAAGTAAACCTCTCCCTGGATTCAGCGATGCGGTCCCGAGTCTGGCTCGGGTTTACCGATAATAGTATAAAACTTTTACCCCGAGCTAGACTCGGGAATACTGCCAGGGGGGTTAATGCTCTCCTTGCCCGGCCTGTCAGTTTAGGTGGACGGCCATGTCTTGGTAGGTTTGCAGTTGTGCCATACTCTTTCCATTTTCGGATGATGGATTGAACAGTGCTTCGTGAGATATTCAAAGCTTGGGATATTTTTTTATAACCCTGCTTTAAACTTCTCAACAACTTTATCCCTGACCTGTCTGGTGTGTTCCTTGGCCTTCATGATGCGGTTTGTTCACTAAGGTTCTCTAACAAAACTATGAGGGCTTCACAGAACAGCTGTATTTATACTGAGATTAAATTACACACAGGTGGACTCTATTTACTAATAACGTGACTTCTGAAGGCAATTGGTTCCACTAGATTTTAGTTAGGGGTATCAGAGTAAAGGGGCTGAATACAAATGCACGCCGCACTTTTCACATAATTATTTGTAAAAAAAAATTGAAAACCATTTATAATTTTCCTTCCACTTCACAATTAATGTATGTCACAGTCAATCACATAGAATCCCAATCAAATACATTTACATTTTTGGTTGTAACATGACAAAATGTAGAAAATTGCAAGGGATGTGAATACTTTTTCAAGGCATTGTAACTAAAGTTACGAAAATTCTCATACGACAGAATAAAAAATTGGAAGTGATGTCATGTATTATAGTGTATTGTATTTTATCTTCAGAGGAAAGCTGTACTGATTAAAGAAAATCGTAAGATCTGGTATCTTATGAGGACATTTTTTCGTGATTGTCCCTTCGGATAATTTTGGATAAACTGTTATGATGGGTTCTTGAAAGCTGTGTACTAATGATCAGATTATCGCATGATCGCTTCGAAACCTGTATTTTTTGTATCATTTTTTGATTGTGTGTACTAGGCTTTAATGCAACACGTTAACATATGTAACAATGTAATTCCAATACTTTTCCCTGAGAAAAGTAGACTTTGTCCTGCCGTATATCATTCTTAAAGATAAAGTATAGGCATTACCTTGTAATTGCCAAAGGGCAACTTTATTGGAATAATACTGTATATGGTCTTGTGTTGAATAGTGATACTACTGGTGACACTTTTGCCTTATGTACTGTATTTATGACATGGTACTTTTATGAAATTGCAACTAAAGATTTATAATTTTTTTATAAAAAGGTTTCGTGAATAAGTATAGCAAACCAGCTATTTACAGCCTAAGTTTACCTACAACAAAAAAAATGAAAAATCAGCACAAGGGATATTATTTAACTTCAGTAAGATGTGTCCCTTGTGCTGATATCCCCTCCTTTTGCTAAAATATTCCTCATTTAATTCCTTGCCCCACCCCCTTCATGTAATCCTCCAGCATGGTGGGGGGTTAATAGAACTGAGGGAGCTGTCATTTGCACTCATCAGGAGTGCTCAATTATACCCTTTCCGCTCGGCTCCTCCATTCATAGAAGCCATACTATGGCTTCCATAAATGAAACAGAATCAATGAATGGAGGGGGAGGACCTTTCAATTGTCCACACATCCTCCATTCATAGATCCCGTTTCATTCGGAGAAGCTGTAGTACCCACGTGTATGAATGTAGGAGGTGGGCAGAAAGGACAGGAAAAGTCAGAAATGAGAGCTCCCTCAGTTCCTTTGTACCCCCACCACAACAGGAGGGGGTGGGGGGAATTATAGGAGGTATGGGGAATGTGACATGAGGGTTTCATTTTTGTCTGCGGCCATGAAGCAAAGCATCTGAGCCCTGAGAGGGCTGCATGCCCTTGCTCAGGTGGGTCGTCAGGGGGTGGTAAAACCATGCCTGCTATTACCGCCCCCTGGTTGAATGTCTGAATGAGCCCTCAATGGTATATGTAACAGACCAAAAGGAAGCAGATAAGAGAAGGTTAGGAGTCACAGACATGCTAGGGCCACCATAGGTGGCTGCAGGAAAGAGATTTGCACCATCTATGGCCTGCCTAATTTACATCTATGCATATTGTTTTTAAGCATCGCTGTAGTTTTTTCTTTTTTGCCGCGATTTCCCACACTTTTGCCACGATTTGCATTTTTTATGCTTTTTTTTTGTCTAAGGCCGCGTACACACGGGCGGACTGTTCGCCCAACTTTGTCCGCTGAACAGTGTTTCAGCGGACAGTCCGCTCGTGTGTGGGCTTCAGCGGACAGTTTCAGCGGACAGTCTGACGAACAAAGTTTTTCGGAATTCCCGTAAGACAGTCCGCTGAAACTTGGTTTGAGTGGACAGTCCGCTCGTGTGTAGGCTTGTTCGACAAACTAAGTCTCGCGCATGCTCAGAAAGAATTTACACGGCGAAGGTTGCATTGCAGTGTATAGGACGTCGTTTTTCTAGTCCCGTCGTACGTGCCGTTCACGTCATCGCGCACGCTTTCAGCGGACTGTTCGTTCATCGTGTGTTGTCAAGTCCGCTCATGCAAATTTTGAGCGGACTGTTTGTCTTACTGTTTGACGAACAAAGTTGGGCGAACAGTCCGCCGTGTGTACGCGGCCTTAGGCAAATTTCTTGATTTAAAAATGCAAATCACGGTAAAAATGTACTACATGCTTTTCTGCATCTTCTCCATTGAAGACTATTGAACCAAAAAAGAATAAAAAAAAGTAGTATTTTGCTTTAAAAAAGTCCCAGACCCTTTCCAAAAATGGAGAGGTCCAAAAATGCATTGATGTGAACATGTTCCATAGGAACCCATGTTAAAAATAATGCCCTGCGTTTCTGCAAAAAGCAAAAAAGCATGAGAAAAGGCATTGGTGTAAATGGGGACTAAGGCTGGATTCACACCTGTGCAGTTTTAGTGCTTTTTGCAGATTTGCACTACAGTCCATTTAACATTGTTTCCTATGGAACACGATCTGTAGTGAAAATCTGCAAAATGCAAAAAGCACTAAAAATGCCATAGGTGTGAATCCATCCTAAGTGAATGAATGAATTGCTTTTTTAATGTGCAAACACGGTGCGTTTATGTTTATAGGAACACAAGGTATGCTGACAATTGTCCAACCCGACCCGGAAAGTCTGATCATATATTACAAAGCAAATGGAGTCTACAAGATGGCGTCATTATACTGTAAGTACTGAACTGCAGAAAAAGTGTAGGCTATAAGCTGAGCTGTTAAAACGTACAGTGCCTTGCAAAAGTATTCACCCCCCTTGGCATTTTCACAACCTGGAATTAACATGGATTGTTTGAGAATTTGCATCATTTAATTTACAGAACATGCCCACAACTTTGAAGATTTTTTATTTTTTTTTATTGTGAAGCAAGCAACAAATAGGACAAAATAACAGAAAAAGTCAATGTGCATAACTATTCACCCCCCTAAAGTCAATACTTTGTAGAGCCACCTTTTGCGGCTATCACAGCTCCAAGTCACTTTGGATAACTCTTTGGATAAGTGTCCTGCTGGAAGCTGAACCTCCGCCCTAGCCTCAAATCACACACAGAGTGGTACAGGTTTTACTCAAGAATATCCCTGTATTTAACACCATCCATCCTTACCTCAACTCTGACCAGTTTCCCAGTCACGACTGCTGAAAAACATCTCCACCACCATGTTTCACTGTGGGGATGGTGTTCTTTGGGTGATGTGATGTGTTGGGTTTGCACCAGACATAGCGTTTTCTTTGATGGCCAAAAAGTTCAATTTTTCATCAGACCAGAGCACCTTCCTCCATACATTTTGGGAGTCTCCCACATGCCTTTTCGCAAACTCAAAACATGCCATTTTGTTTTTTGCTGAAAGTAATGGCTTTCTTCTGGCCACTCTGCCATAAAGCCCAACTCTATGGAGCGTACGGCTTATTGTCGCCCTATGTACAGATATTCCAGTCTCTGCTGTGGAACTCTGCAGCTCCTCCAGGCTTACCTTAGGTCCCTATGCTGCCTCTTTGATGAATGCCCTCCTTGCCCGGTCCGTGAGTTTTGGTGTGCGGCCGTCTCTTCACAGGTTGGCTGTTGTGCCATGTTCTTTCCATTTGGTTATGATAGATTTAATGGCGCTCCTATGGCTCATCAAAAATTTGGATTTTTTTATAACCTAACCCTGACTTGTACTTCTCAACAACATTGTCCCTTACTTGTTTGGAGAGTTCCTTGGTCTTCATGGCAGTGTTTGGTTAGTGATGCCTCTTGCTTAGGTGTTGCAGCCTCTGGGGCCTTTCAAAAAGGTGTGTATATCCATATATATATATATATATATATATATATATATATATATATATATATATCCACCTATATATATACACCCCCATCAAATCATTCTCTGCAGCTATTACCTTTTGTACCACCACCCCCTCCCTTTAGAATGTAAGCTCTACAAGCAGGGTCCTCCTGTACCTTTTGTATTGAACTGTACTGTAATTGTGTTGTCCCCCCTATACATTGTAAAGCACTGCATAAACTGTTGGCGCTATATAAATCGTGTATAATAATAGTAATAATATATGTAATGACAGATCATGTGACACTTAGATTGCACACAGGTGGACATTATTTCACTAATTATGTGACTTCTGAAGGTAATTGGTTGCACCAGAGCTTTTTATGGGCTTCACAACAAAGGGGGTGAATACATACGCACAGGCCAATTATCTGTTTTTTATATCGGAAAAATAGTTTTATGTATATATTCTTCTAATTTTACTTCACCAACTTAGACTATTGTGTTCTGATCCATCACATATAATTCAGATTAAAAAAACATTGAACTAAAGGCTGTAATGTCACAAAATAGGTAAAAAGCCAAGGGGGAGGGGAGGCACTGTAGGATTGTATAGATGGAGGTTTTCTATTTATTTATTTTTTTCTATTAGTTGAACTGGATGGACTTGCACAATTTAACTATTTAAAATTACCCAACTACAACCCTTATTGTTTAGAAAACATTATATTGCCATTTACTTGTTTGATGTCATTTTTCTCCTTCCTTACAGACCAAGAAACACCTTCAGTGGATCAAGGGGACCATTTTATAAAGTGGAGCAAATGCAAGAATCTTCTTTACACTTTGGTCCTTGACACCTCCTTCAATTATGGTATTCTTTCTCATGGTAGCCATACACGCTTTGATTGTATTATCTGACCAATGTGGAATTCGATCAAAAAAGACAAAATCTGCAAACAATTGAAAAGCCATAACTTCCCTCAGTTAAGATCAGATTCGATCAAACTGAGCCAGTTGGCCAAGGCTGAAAATCATTGATCAATTTGCATCAAACAGCAGCATGACATACTTTGTTAATGAATTATTATTATTATTATACAGGATTTATATAGCGCTTTACAACATTAGGGCAGACAGTACACTTACAATACAATTCAATACAAGAAGAATCAGAGCCCTGCTCGTTAGAGCTTACAATCTAGGATGGAGGGTCAAGTGATACGAAAGGGTAATAGCTGTGGGGGATGAGCTGATGAAGAAAATAAAAGAACAGTTGTTAGGTGGAGGCAGTGTGGGCTTCTCCAAAGACAAAAATTTTCAGGGATTGCCTAAAATTAGATAGATTTGGAAACAGTCTGACAGAGTGGGGTAGGGTATTTAAAGCGGTTCTTCACCCTAAAGGGGAAGTTCCGCTAGTATTATCCCTCCCCCCCTCCGGTGCCACAATCGGCACCTTTCGGGGGGGAGGGGGGTGCAGTTACCTGGATAATCCAGGTAACTGCACCCACTTCCGGCCAGATCGCCGCATGGCTCCGCCCACCGCCGCATGGCTCCGCCCCGCCCCCCCCCCGTTGTGTTCTGGGAAACACACAGTTCCCAGAGACACAGCGGGGAACCAGCGCAGCGCGACTCGCGCATGCGCAGTAGGGAACCGGGCAGTGAAGCCCTCTTGCTTCACTTCCCGATTCCCTGACAGAGGATGGCGGCGGTGGCTGCAGCGAGACGAGCGATCGCTCGTCATCTGCCGCCGACATCGCTGGAACCTGGGACAGGTAAGTGTGATATTATTAAAAGTCAGCAGCTGCAATATTAGTAGCTGCTGGCTTTTAATATTTTTTTTTTTTGTGCAGCTCCTCTTTAAGAGGATGAGAGAGGCTCGGGAGAAGTCCTGGTGTTGAATACTGGAGGAGGTGATGAGGGAGCATGCATGATGGACTGAAGGGGAAATAGCCTATTTAAAGGTAGAGGAAAAAATACTGCGCTCCTAACTAAATAATTATAAAAAAAAATGAGTAAATGAGTATAAAGGAAGGTAGCTGCGTGGACAATGACACCCCTGTTAGTGAATCAGAAGTAAATAAATAGGTAAATTAATAAACAATGAAATGTGAAATACCACCAGCCAACGGTGTGCAAATAAATCGAAATTGTATCGCGAGTGATCATAAATTATAAAAAATGAATACAATAAATATATAGTATACAAATCAAATATTATAAAGTCCAAGTGATAAAATAGGTGGTTGTGATCAATTCTTGCAATCTTTCGTCACCAATACGTCTTGACCACCATAAAGAATGCACGCTTACCAGAGACAAGCATCAACCAGCTTGCAAACAAACACCCCGATAGGGTCCCAATGAAAGATCCCATATGATAATTCAAAAGGCAGCAGGCCAGGAACACAAAGCCCCCAATGGTCAACTGAAGAGACTCCCAGGCATGAGACAATTGTCACCCAGAAATAAAACAAAAGGGACTTCCCATAGTGTAAAACTGGTAGACTATTTTAATAAAAATGGATAAAAGCACTTAGAAACATATGAAAAAAACAGCATATATGCCGGCCGGCAAGCGACGTAAAGGTAAGCCAATGAGGAGGGAGGTGCAGTAGTCGAGGTGAGAGATAACCAGGGAGTGAATCAGGAGATTTGTGGTTTCACTGGTTAGTAAGGGACGTAGTTTGGATATGTTGCAGGGGTTGAGGCGGCAAGCTTTGGAACACGATTGGATGTGGGGCCAAAAGGACAGTCCAGGATAACGCCTAGCATGTAGGGATGGGTGGATGGTTGTGCCATTGCTCTTACCAGAGAAGAATCCAATCATATTTCCATGGTAAGATTATGAAATTACATGGTGGAAACAGAGATGTGATTGATAACTTACAGTTGTAAGTTACCATTATATCTTAACTATTGATCACAATCCACATCTCCATGTGTGGCATATCGATCAAATAGGTTTTCGACTATAGAACGATTATTCTTATTAGAAGAGATTGATCGGAAGAAAAATCAACCATTTATCAAGTTGTGTATGGCCCCCCTAAAGTCTTCAGCTACATTGTAAACACTGCAGTATGACCTGTTTTTTCAAATGACTTTTATGCTTCAATATAAGAATTTTTACAAGAGGAAGCAGTAACAGCCCAGATCAACCCATCTGCCCGTTTGAACTTAGCCTTAAGCCTCGTACACACGATTGGATTTTCCGACGGGAAATGTGTGATGTCAGGCTGTTGGAGGAAAATCCGACCCGGTGTGCGCTCCATTGGACAATTGTCAGACATTCCGGCAACAAATGTTGGCTAGCATGTCTTCAAATTTTCCACCAATAAATGTGTGTTGTCCAATTTTTCGATCGTGTGTACACAAGTCCGTTGGACAAAAGTCCAAAGGACAAACACGAATGCTCGGAAGCAGAAGCAGTCAGTCTTGTAAACTAGCGTTTGTAATGGAGAATGACGTGGCAAATTATGCAATCTCCAAATGCAGCGCACATTCTCTTCTTTTTTAATGGGATAATAATGAAGCTGCTTTGCTGATGAAGGAGTTGTTACAAACAATTTTTCAAAGGCTTTTTTTTATTATGTTTTTTTTTTTTTGGGCAAGTTACAACACCATTATCCCGTGTTTTTTAAGATCAAAGATACAACTATGTTGGTGTCCCTTGTCTATTTTACATTGTATTTTTTAAAATGTAACTGCCTACTCCCAAACTGTCATTTGAAGTAAAACACATAGCCAAGTATTATTCTACACAATTTTTTTTATTGTGCATTAAAAATAAATAAAACAAATTAGACATGTGATCTCCCAATAGAACTTAATCAAAAAGTGCATTCTATGCATCCAAAAATATAGAAAATATACCAAATCAAATCATTATGAACCAAAAAAATAATGTCAAAGCAATAAATCCAAGGCCAATAATAAATAACACGTTATCTCTTCCGATTCCGCAACATGGCTGGTTGAGGAACGGCCGTTCAGAAACGAACTGAAAAGCACGAAATGAAAAGCGCGAACTGAAAAGCGCTAAATGAAAAACGCGAAAAGAAAAGCACGAATCAACGCTCACCAAACTTTTAGTAACATGAAATTAGCCAAAGAAGCCCAAAGAGTGGCTCTAAAGAGATGAAAAGCCACATAGTACATCTAGTACGTCACTACGTCCATAATTGTTGGTCAACATTTGTGTGACCGTGTGTATGCAAGACAAGTTTGAGCCAACACCCTCCGGACAAAATTTTGGAAATGCATATCCCTGGCATCAGTTGGAGGATAAAAATTCCCCGGTGTGCCTTGGTGCTGTGTAAGGAAAATATACAGTATTTACTGTATATAAGAATTTCTACAGAACTCTGGAAAACACTGGTGATCAGTATAGAATAGCATTATTATTAATTCATACATATACAACAGTTGAAATAAACTCCCATTACAAGATTTTTCTCAGTTCATAATATGCTAATGTATTTGGAGAATTGTGATTTTCTTATGGTGTAAATGTTACTTCTTTTAATGCCCCGTGATGCTCCACATGTCACTGAAAACACTTAAAGCCCCATACACACTATCAGATTCAGGGGCGTAACTATAGGGGGTGCAGCAGTCGCGACCGCAACTGGGCCCTGTGCTGCAGGGGGCCCATGCAGCCCCCTCTACATATGGCCGGCAGCAGCATAGGCAGCTAGGGGTACCAGTGCACCATGCACACGGGTGGCTGGAGCTGGGGGGTGACTAGTAGAGCTCCATGCTGGACTATCGCACTGGCTGCTCTTTAGTTGTGCATTCCCCGCATGACCTGTGTCTTCGGCTGGCTGCTCAGCGTACCCCTCTTCTGCTCCATGCATTGCCGCTCAGTCTGATGTCTGTTCTCCCCAGCCAGAGTTGAGAGCTGCCCTGGAGAAAAGGACATCATCTCTTCTGGGGACGGGGACTCCATCCTGCCTAGGGACAGTCCACCTAAAAGTTAAAAAAACTAATAAAAAAAACTACTGATGCCAGTGGTGGAACTACAGGGCTCATAAAGGTCCTGTGACCACGCCCTAGAGTTCCACCGCCGGACTCGGAGGGAAGGGCCCTGGCTGGGGTTCAGGGGGGCCCTTCATGGTTTCTTGCATCGGGGCCCGGAAGGTTCTAGTTACGCCACTGATCAGATTTTCTGCTGATTTTTTCCTTCAGATTTACCAAAAGGTTTGACCTCATATGATATGATTTTGGTAAATTTGAAGGAAAAAATCAGCAGAAAATCTGATAGTGTGTATGGGGCTTTACAGCTGTACTTCTTCTCATTTGCAGCGGAGAAGTGCTCTGGTCTGTTCGAGGAGTCGGATGATCTGGGTCATATGAAGGTTTGTACTTTTAGTTTTGTTCATCATTCACCATTAAAACATAAAAATTGGGGATGCCCAACCAAATTAGCATGTAAATATTCACCAGCACACTAAGGATCTTCAATTTTGTCCAAGCGTTTTTTTATTGAAGAAAGATTACATCACTAACTGTGTAGTGCAACGTTTCAGAGCCATGCAGGACCTCTTTGTAAGGCATGCGATGACGAAGGGGTACTGCGCAGCTCTGAAATGTTTTTTGATGTAATTGAAGATCCTTCGTGTGTTGCCAAATATTTACATTCTGTCGTGAATGATCCCGTATCTGGCTGGTGGTCGCTGCAGCACCAGGTACTTTCAGAGCTCATTCTAGGATTGTGTGCAATGGGAATATTGACTGTGTGCCCAACCAAATCAGACCCTATCTAATGTACATTATATTACCAAAGGTATATGCCTGCTTTTACATGCACATGAACTTTAATGGCATCCCAGTCTTAGTATGTAGGGTTCAATATTGAGTTGGCCCACCCTTTGCAGCTATAACAGTTTCAACTCTTCCCGGGAAGGCTGTCCACAAGGTTTAAGAGTGTGTCTATGGGGATGTCTGACCATTCTTCCTGAAGTGTATTTGTGAGGTCAGGCGCTGATATTGGACGAGAATGCCTGGCTCACAGTCTCTGCTCTAATTCATCCCAAAGGCATTCTATTGGGTTGAGGTCAGGACTCTGTGCAGGCCAGTCAATTTCCTCCACCCCAAACTTGCTCATCCGTGTCTTTATGGACCTTGCTTTGTGCACTGGCGTGCAGTCATGTTGGAACAGAAAGGGGCCATCCCCAAAATGTTTCCACAAAGTTGGAAGAATGAAATTGTCCAAAATATCTTGGTATGCTGATGCCTTAAGAGTTCCCCTCACTGGAACTAAGGGGCCAAGCCCAACCCTGAAAAACAACCCCACACCATAATCCCCCCTCCATCAAATGATTTGGACCAGTGAACAAAGCAAGGTCCATAAAGACATGGATGAGTGAGTTTGGGGTGGAGGAACTTGACTGGCCAGCACAGAGACCTGACCAAGCAAGAAAACATTTGGGATGAATTAATGCATAATATAGTGTATTTAGACAAGCTTCATCTACTTTTTGCTACACCCTAATAAATTTCAAGGACAGATATTCGAGACAGTTCTGCTCATTTACTCACTATGCTCAGATGCAGGCGCAGGCCTCATTGGTGCATTTTCCCACAACTCCGTGGTGTACTGGATGATACATTTATTTGCTTCTCGCCCTGGGCAGCTCAGAGAGGCCACAGCTGATAAGGCAGAGGTAGCTGGGCAAGTTATATACAGCCAGAGGACAGGTTTTACACTGTCAGAACCGGCAGGTGGGAAGCCAGGTCAGAGCCTAATAGCATACAGTTTCTCTAGAAGGCCCAGCTACTGTGTGGAGCCCCTCCCCAATTGATACCAGAGGACTGCAGTTGGTAGTGCATAATCCTTCGGCACTGAATCCCTCCAGGTGTTGACCTGTGTTACTAGAGATACCCTGAACTTCACTACTCTCTGTCTTATCATTTAGCCAAATACCAATGAAATGTGATCTATGAAGGGAGGCGGTGGGCCTTTAATTCACTTTCTGGAAGATGGAAGCTATAGTGCAGCTCCTATGAAAGGAGGATGGGGTGGAAAGGGTGGGCATAGTCAACACTCTTGAAAAGTGACTATGACAGGTCCATCGGTTCTGTTGACTCCTGCAACACTGGAAGATTTCAGCCATGAAATAAGAGGAGGGAGGATCAGAGGACTTCAGTTTTCAACTAAAACCACTACCAGCAGCACAATGGACAGTTCTCATTGACTGTAACTCCGGTCCCTTGTGCTGATATATATTTTTTTTACTTTACAATGTTTTATTGAAGATAAATAGAGCATAGTACATGTTAATGACATACACAAAGTGCATTTGTCAATATAATAGCGTTTTAAACAATCGTATATGTTTTTGTAACAATTTTACTAAACTTTAGCTTTAAAACCCAATTCCAAGTTGGGCACATTTGTCCATAGTTCCACTTTAAAGTGTAATTAAAGGCAAAACTTTTTTTTAGTTTTGGATAAAGTGGAGATTGATTAGAACACCTGTCCCTGTCAGTTTTTATTGCAGTCTGTGCCCCTAATAGGGAAATTAATTCTCGCTGTTATCATAGAAAGTGAACGTAAATGGATACCAGACCATTAATAGAGGGTAAAACTTCCAATGGAGACACTGGTTCTGGTGATTCTCTCATTTTGGAAGTATTTCCCCTCACTTCCTGTTGTGGCTATGGGACAGGAAGTGAAGTGAAATCTCCCCAATGGGACATAGATGGCAAAGAAAATGACAGGGGCTATAACTATAACCCTCACTATCCAAATTGAAAAAAAAGTTTTGCCTTTCAATACACTTTTTTTATTTACCTCTACTGTTTTTTATCTTTACTAGGGTTTTATCTCTCTGAATCTTGTGGGGAAGGCGGTCAGTTCTGATGATCTGTTTTCTCATTTTAAAACGCTGTACACAGCAAGGCTGGAAATTCGACATTTCAGTGATAAGTACACTGTGCGCGAGTTCAAAACAAAGTAAGTCTACCACTGATATAATTGTACAATTAAAGCTAAACTCCAGGAAAATATAAAAAAAATTCAAATTATTGCAGCTCTGTAATCATTATTATGTCACTTAATGTATTTTTTAAACTGAAAATGATTGCTCAAAATATAAATGGACTTTATTGGCACCGCAAGGAGTCACACAATAGTAAATTAAAAACAAAAATGTACTATCTACACATCAGTGCATAATATAGTCCATAAAACAAATATTCAAACATATATTGTTATCCATTCAAATTGTCATAATATTAACTACTTGATGCCGGCTGCCACCCTTTAAGGGGCTTGCTATGCCAGGAGGTGGGGCAGGGCTTATAGCCATGTGACTGCTGTGATTGGCTGTCATGGCGGTCACATAATTGGAAAAGTCGATCGAGAACTTTCCGTAAATGGGCTCTCGGCACAGCACTGTCAGTGCTATAGCACGCAAATATGCAGCCGCTCGGCGCCAATGTAGCGCCTAGCCAATGTAGCGCTTACCACCAAAAGGGCCCAGAGGTCCTGAGATTCGCAGTCTCTGACACTCTTTAGGTTCAATGATTAGTCTATGGCGTATCCTTTTTTAATGCTTTATTGAAAACTTGAACTTAGATGCATGTAGGGTACCATGGGATACTCCAGTAATGTTAAGTAGTAACTTGAGGACTCCTATCTTTCTCCTAAAGATTCCTAGCACAGTGTCTCATTCTAGCATCCTGGTTTCGGATGTGATGACTTTCCCTGTCTACCTATCCACCTGCAAGGTGATTGATGTAGCCAGTCTCTGGAGATCAAATCTAATTTAAGCCAGCCAAGCCTGCAGTCCTATGGTTTGTAACACATGTTCCAAGCTCCCTGTTTGTCTTCCCTGCCTGCTATTTTGGATGCCCTTGTTGATGACCTCAGATCAGATATCGAATATGCTCAGAACTCAACCTAGCCCGAACCCGGACTGCCACTGACCACTATGCCTGTCTGCTAACTGCAAGTACCTATTTGCTGTGCTCAGTTCATGCCTGCCCCAGCATGGTGGCCAGGCACTATAGCATAGTGTATAAGACCTGGGGGCAACTGAGTACCAGTAGACCTGCTTGTCTTATGGGAAATGGGGTTGCTATAGGTGAAGAACACAGAAGCTAGCTATAGTGCCTGACGACATGCACTAGGGGTAAGGGTATAATATATAAACTCTTACAGGAGAGAATTTCCCTTCCTAGGGGTAGATTTCATCTCACTTCTTGTTGTCTCCTTCCGTTTGCAAGTAGGAGACGTTTGTAAATTGGATGTTTGAAAGTAGGGGCCTGCTCTATATGCTCTGCAGAAATTTGGGCCTAAGGTTTTGGTGTTGCCACAACACTGTAAGCCCTTGGTTACTCTTGGTGGACGCTGGAACACCCTGCTGTGAACTATTATATCAAGAATTGTAATTACATGCCATTGTTGAACAGTGGTAGAAAAACTGGGCCTTTGGTGGTGGTGGTGCTGGTGCCACAACACTGTAAGTCCTCACAGTTACTCTTGGTGGGCACTGGAATGGGCCCTGCTGTGAAATATTATATCAAGAATTGTAATTACATGCACCTGTTAAACAGGGGCAGAAAAATTTGGCCTTTGGTGGTGTTTGTGGTTGTGGTGTTGCCACAACACTGTAAGCCCTCGCAGTTATTCTTGGTGGGCACAGGAATGGGCCCTGCTGTGAAATATTAGATCTAGAATTGTAATTACATGTCCCTGTTGAACAGGGGCAGAAAAATTGGGCCTTAGGCACTGGTGCCACAACACTGCAACACCTCACAGAAACTCTAGTTGGAACGCAGGAATGAGCCCTGCTGCAAAGTATTGCATCAAAAATTGTAATTACATGTCCCTGTTAAACAGGGGCTGAAAAATTGGGCCTTAGGCACTGGTGCTGTTCCCACAATAGTTTGATCTTGCCCCTAGGTATTCGTGCATAATGAAAATCAGACGCTGGCGATGGTTGCTGGAACCGATCATACCTTGGGGCTGCGGACTAAAAAATTGTCTGAACGCATCAGTCAGACGGCCACCTTCTCCACTGCTCCTTCTGTGACTGACCAAAGCCTCAGCAACACGTTGTCCAGGACCAGGAATTTGTAACCTCCCAGTCTCTGGGAACGCATTGCACAGACCTTTCTGCAAGGCCTCCCGAAGATGTTTCATCCTCTGCTCCCTCTGCGATGGCAAGATAAGGTCCACAACCTTACCCTTGTAACGTGGATCAAGGAGGGTTGCCAGCTAGTAATGATCCCTCTCCTTGATCCGACGAATACGAGGATCCTTCCGCAGGCTTTGCAGGATCAGGGAGGCCATGCAGTGTAGGTTAGCTGAGGCATTCGGTCCGGAATCCTCTGGGACACTAAGAACGACATGATCCACAGCCACCTCCTCCAAGCCACGTACAAGTCCACGGGTTTCTTGGGACTGTAAATGATCCCTAAAAGACTGCTGCTGATGCTGAGTGCCAGGCTCCACCTCCATGCTGACACAATCCTCCTCCTCCTCCTCTTCCTGTGTGATCGGCGGGCCAGCCGGAGCACTGTCTGGATAAAGGCGGCCTTTAGGCCGCGTACACACGCGCGGACTGTTTGCCCAACCTTGTTCGTCAAACAGTTTCGGCAAACAGTCCGCTCAAAATTTGCATGAGCGGACTTGCCCACACACGAGCGGACTGTTTGACGAACAAGGTTGGGCAAACAGTTCGCTCAACTTTTGAAATGAACGGACTCGCCCACGTAAGGAGGAGGCAAATCCGCCCATTTCGAGCGCGTGTACAGGTAGGCGGGGCCCGCGAGGGAGACGTCGCGGGCTCCGCCGCCTGGAATGGGCTTAAAGGGGAACCCCAACGCCGAAAAAAATCGGCGTGGGGGTTCCCCCCAAGTCCACACCAGACCCTTGTCCGAGCACGCTACCCGGCCGGCCAGGAAAGGGGGGCGAGCGAGCGCGCCCCCCCTCCTGAGCCGTACCAGGCCGCGTGCCCTCAACATGGGGGGGTGCCTTGTCCCCCCAAAGCACCTTGTCCCCATGTTGATGAGGACAAGGGCCTCTTCCCGACAACCCTGGCCGTTGGTTGTCGGGGTCTGCGGGCGGGGGGCTTATCGGAATCCGGGAGCCCCCTTTAAGAAGGGGGCCCCCGGATACCGGCCCCCCACCCTATGTGAATGAGTATGGGGTACAATGTACCCCTACCCATTCACCTGTGAAATAAAGTACAAAAAAAAACACAACACAGGGAAAAAATATTTTATTGCACAGCTCCGGGGGTCTTCCGTCTTCGGGGGTCTTCTCGCCGGACTCCTCCGCTATCTGTGTGTAGCTCTTTTACTAGCGGAGGAGTCCGGCTTTCTTCCTCCCCGCCGCCGACCTCTTCTCCCGACTTCGGGGGTCTTGTCCCCCTCTTCGGTTCTTCTGCCGGGCCACCGCGCCTTCTTGTAGCTCTTTTACAGGCGGTGGCCCGGTCTTCTGTCGCCGCTGTCGTCGCCGCCGCCGCCGCCGCCTTCCGTTCTTGTTCTTGTTCTTCTTCTTCTCCAGGAGATGTTGACTCGACGAGCTCTCCGGCCGGAATGCCAGGGACACTCTCCGCTGCCACTTATATAGTGACAATGGGGCGGTGTCACATGGTATATGTCACATGGGTTGGTCACATGGTGACCCCGCCCCCTTACGATGTCATAGTCCCCATGTGACATCAACCCATGTGACCAACCCATGTGACATATACCATGTGACACCGCCCCATTGTCACTATATAAGTGACCGCACAGCGCGGCTCTGGCATTCCGGCCGGAGAGCTCGTCGAGTCAACATCTCCAGGAGAAGAAGAAGAAGAACAAGAACGGAAGACAGCGGCGACAGAAGACCGGGCCACCGCCTGTAAAAGAGCTACAAGAAGGCGCGGTGGCCCGGCAGAAGAACCGAAGGCGGCGACAGAAGAACGGAAGACAGCGGCGACAGAAGACCGGGCCACCGAATGTAAAAGAGCTACAAGAAGGCGCGGTGGCCCGGCAGAAGAACCGAAGAGGGGGACAAGACCCCCGAAGTCGGGAGAAGAGGCCGGCGGCGGGGAGGAAGAAAGCCGGACTCCTCCGCTAGTAAAAGAGCTACACACAGATAGCGGAGGAGTCCGGCGAGAAGACCCCCGAAGACGGAAGACCCCCGGAGCTGTGCAATAAAATACTTTTTCCATGTGTTGTGTTTTTTTTTGTACTTTATTTCACAGGTGAATGGGTAGGGGTACATTGTACCCCATACTCATTCACATAGGGTGGGGGGCCGGTATCCGGGGGCCCCCTTCTTAAAGGGGGCTCCCGGATTCCGATAAGCCCCCCGCCCGCAGACCCCGACAACCAACGGCCAGGGTTGTCGGGAAGAGGCCCTTGTCCTCATCAACATGGGGACAAGGTGCTTTGGGGTGGGGGGGGGCCGCGCGGCCCCCCCTTCCCCAAGGCACCCCCCATGTTGAGGGCACGCGGCCTGGTACGGCTCAGGAGGGGGGGCGCGCTCGCTCGCCCCCCTTTCCTGGCCGGCCGGGTAGCGTGCTCGGACAAGGGTCTGGTGTGGACTTGGGGGGAACCCCCACGCCGATTTTTTTCGGCGTTGGGGTTCCCCTTTAAGCCCATTCCAGGCGGCGGAGCCCGCGACGTCTCCTTCGCGGGCCCCGCCTACCTGTACACGCGCTCGAAATGGGCGGACTTTCCGAGCGGGAACAGTCCGCTCATTTCGAAAGTACAGCGGACAAGCCCACACACGGGCGGACTGTTCGCTCAAACACAGTTTCAGCGGACAGTTTTTCGGAATTTCCGAAAGACTTTGTCCGTCCAACTGTCCGCTGAAACTGTCCGCTGAAAGCCCACACACGAGCGGACTGTCCGCCCAAACACTGTTCAGCGGACAAGGTTGGGCGAACAGTCCGCCCGTGTGTACGCGGCCTTAGAGATCAAGTGCCCTGTCCATTATTCCATGCAGTGTGTGCTCCAACAGGTGGACAAGAGGGACAGTGTCACTGATGCATGCACTGTCATTGCTCACCATCCTCATGACCTCCTCAAATGGAGACAGGACAGTGCATGCATCCCTGATCATGGTCCACTGGCGTGGGGAAAAAAAGCTTCCCTGACCCTGTCCTGGTGCCGTAGTCGCACAGGTACTCACTGATGGCCCTCTGCTGCGAGTGCAGCCGCTGCAGCATGGCTAACGTTGAGTTCCACCTGGTGGGCATGTCACAGATTAGGCGGTTCTTGGGCAGGTTAAATTCCTTTTGGAAGTCAGCCAGCCAAGCACTGGCATTATATGACTGGTGGAAATGCACACAGACTTTCCTGGCCTGCCTCAGGACATCCCATAAGCCCGGGTACCTGCCAAGAACTGCTGTACCACCAAGTTAAGGACGTGAGCCAAACAGGGCACATGGATCAGTTGCCATGTCGGAGGGCGGAGAGGAGGTTGGTGCCATTGGCGCAAACCACCATTCCTGGCTTAAGCTGGCATGGCGTCAACCACCTCTCAGCCTGCCCTTGCAGAGCTGACAGAACATCTGCCCCAGTGAGGCTCCTGTCCCTCAAGCACACCACCACAAGCACCGCATGGCATAATTTTGCCTGCGTACTTGCATAGCCCCTTGAACGCCTAGGGAGCACCGCTGGTTCAGAGGACAAAGCACAGGAAGAGGCCATGGAGGAAGAAGAGGAGAGGGTGGAGGAGAGAGGTGTGTCAGAATCACCAGTAGTAGCATTTTGGAGGTGTGGTGGCGGAACAACCTCCAACACTACTGCACCTTGTCCTGCATCCTTCCCAGCTGCCAGCAGAGTCCCCCAATGCGCCGTGAAAGATAGATAACGTCCCTGTCCATGCCTGCTGGACCATGAGTCAGCGCTAATATGCACCTTACCACTGACCGCCCTGTCCAGCGAGGTCAAGACATTGCCTTCCACATGCTGGTAGAGAGCCGGAATCGCCTTCCATGCGAAAAAGTGACATTTGGGAACCTGCCACTGAGGAACCGCACGTTCTACAAACTCACGGAAGGGGGCAGAGTCTACCAACTAAAAAGGCAGCAGTTGAAGTGCTAACAATTTAGACAAGCTAGCATTCAACCGCTGGGCATGTAGATGGCTGGGAGTGAACTTCTTTCGGCGGTGCAGCAGCTGGGGCAGGGAAATATGCCTGGTACAATCAGACATCGGTGTACCGATAGCAGATTGCCCACAAGTACTTGGCTGTGACACACATAATTCTACACCTTCATTCCTCTCAGTGCAGGTTTCAGAGAGGACTGAAGGTATAGTGGGGTTGGAGATCCCAGCTGATGAGGAGCAAGGAGAGATCCGCTTTGTTCTTTGGTGTGGGTCTTTTAGGTACGCTTGCCAAAGAACTGCATGGCAGGTCGACATATGTCTGGTCAAGTATTTGGTGCCCAAGCGGCTGATGTTTTGGCCACGCGAGATACTCTTGAGACATATGTTGCAAATAGCAGCGGTGCGATCTGATGCACTCGTCTCAAAAAAGGCCCACATCAAAGAACTTTTGGAATAACGTACAGAGGCAGCGGCCTGCACATGCGGAGCTCTGCGGTGTGATGCAGTCGGTGTGCTGCCCTTAAGCTGGCCCCTGGAGGGCATCCTGCCTCATTGCAGATGTGCCTCCTCCTCCTCTCTAATATCAGGCACCCATGTGGAGTCAGTGACCTCATCATCCCCTCCCTTCTTATCACTGGAGCAAACCTGGCAGTATGCTGCAGCTGGGGGAACATGACTGACAGATTGCTGTGCTTCTTGGGCATCCCCTCTCTCTGGGCTCATGTTACTGCCTTCCTCTAGCTGGGTATCATCATCGGAACCTTCAAAATGCTGGGCATCCTCCTGGAGCGTGTACCCAACACTGTGGTCAAACAGTTCGGGATACTCCTCAGGAGGACATGGTGGGGCTAGGGAAGGAGTGACTGATGCCATTGAGCCAAGGGAAGAGGCCACGTTGGCAGCTGCTTTGCCAGACAAAGTACCCTGAGCCCGGGTGAGAGAGGATGAGGACAGCTTGGTCATCCACTCTACCAAGTCTTTGGCATGTTGCGGCTCAACGCGGCCAGCTGCCGAAAAAAAAAGGACAAGCGTGTCCCATGACCACGTGCTGAGGAGGATGCACCGTGTCCATGACCAGCACTGTTGCCTCTAAACGCAGAGCCTGCTTGCCCTCTTTTATTGGCTCATGACTGTCTGCCTCTCCTTGTTGGACTTCCAGACATATGACTAATGGCCTGCAGGGAGATGTAGCTGCAAAAAGCTGGGACGTATATACTGATATACTGCAGCTAGCAGAATCAACTGCCTGCCTGTAGTATTATTAGTATGAGAACACCAGCAATTGGGGTAGCTTTATGTGCACACTGTACAGAGGACACAGTACGCCATCTGTAATTACTGCAGCTGCCTGCGGATAGGATCATATATATATATATATGATCTATATCACACAGTATTTTGTGAATTAAATAAAATAAAAATAAACAGTAAAGTAAAGTAAAGTTAGCCCAATTTTTTTCTATAATGTGAAAGATGATGTTATGCCGAGTAAATATATACTAAGATGTCATGCTTTGAAACTGCGCACACTCATGGAATGGTGACTACGGTACCTAAAAATCTCCATAGGCGACTCTTTAAAGAAAGTTAGAGGTTACCAGGTTAGAGTTACAGAGGAGGTCTGGTGCGAGAATTATTGCTCTGCCTCTGACGATTGTGCTGATACCTCACATGTGTGATTTTAACAGCGTTTACATATGCCGGTGTACCTTGTGTATGCATTTTTTTTTTCTTATTTTTTTTTTTACATTGTCGCTGTAAAAAAAAAAAAACGTTGATCACTTTTAATGCTGCCACAAGGAATGTAAACATCCCTTGTGACAGTAATAGGTGGTGACAGCTAAAAGACCCCATATCCCTCCTTTACACTTACAAAGTATTCAGATGATTCTGAATACTGTAGGTTTTTTAAAATTCAGCGCCATTGGCACCCGAGTAAACCAGAAGTGATGTTGTTTCCGTGTTTACACATAGGAGACTGGAACAAAGCTGTTTCCGGCTTTGATTCAGTCTCTCTCTAGCCAGCAGAAGTGGCGGATCGTGGATCGGGTCTCCCAGTGGGATGTGAGGCTCGTTAACAACAGCGGAAGGCGTCGGAAGGGGGGGGCACTGGGGGTGTCAAATGACCATACTGGAGCACCCTCAGAATAGGTAAGTATAAGCATCTTCCTTCTTCAGTGTAGTTAGTATAGGAGTTGGAGGAGGGGAGGGAGCTGTTTTAAAGCTTAGTTAGATCTAGGTTGGAATTCCACTTGAAGGCCATTTTTAATTTTCCCATTTTCAATAGCGTAAGAAACGCTTATAACCCATGCTAGGATTTTTACCATCTATGTCCCATTGGAGAGATTTCCCTTCATTTCTTGTCCCATAGTCACAACAGGAATTGTCAGGAAATTCCCCCAAAGTGAGGGAAGTCCCAAGCAGTCACCAGGGTCCCCAGAGCTAGTATCCTTAGTGGAAGATTTCTCCTCTATTCCTGGGCTGGTGCGAACCCAAAATTTGGGATTTGCTTTCACATTCGATGATAATGGTAAACAGACAAATACTCAAGCTGGGTTGATATCCCTAATGGGGACAAAGATAGCATTAGATACCCAACAGGGTTTCTAATCGCTCTCTACATATGAAACAAAAAAGATTTTGCCTTCAGTCATACTTAAAAATGAAGAACTTTGCATAATTTCCTCTCTTCATTTCAAATTCTTTAATTGTATTATTATATTTTAGGACAGTTGAGTACAAAGAAGCAGAGTTTAATTTTATCAAAGGATTAAATACAGGTAAGTGTTTTTTAAAAATAGTATAAATCCATGACTAATTTTACATTCCAAAGTGTTGGACAGTAAAAGAGAGCACTGGCTGCCAAGAGAATGTAGAATAAGGTAATCATATTACCTTATTCATCATTCCCTGGGCAAAATGAGCAGTTAACCCTTGCAGTGTGGGTAAATCCTTTACAAAAAAATGTAACTACCATCTAACACGAAGTCAGATAAGCATCAGCAAAAAAAAAGAAAGAAAAGGAATTTGGAGGAGACTGAAAGCAATAGAGGGGACTTTTTTGAGTTAAAGTGGTGGTAAAGGCAGAGGGTTATTTTTTTTTATCTAAAAAGCCCTCCTAATACTTACCTAAGCCCCCCAGTGATGTGCATGAGTGCCTCGGCTGTCTGGGACCCACCCTCCTAATTGCCTTAAACACAGCAGTGGCAACATTGGCTCCTGCTGCTGTCAAATTCAGTTAGCCAATCAGGATAGAGGGGGCGGATCAGAACCACGGCTCCATGTCTAAATTGACACACAAAGCAGCGGCTTGGCTCGGGTGCCCCAATAGCAAGCTGCATACTGTGGGGGCACTCAAAAGAAGGGAGGGGTAAGGAGCACTGAAGAGGAACCCAAGAAGAGGAGGATCTGGGCTGCTCTGTGCAAAACCATTTCACAGAGCTGGTATGGCATGTTTATTATTTTTAAAGAAAAAAACAAGTTTAGTATCACTTTAAGAATACATACTTGAATCAAATTTTTTTAAATCAGAGTTTAGTTTTACTTCAAAGCAATCAATACTAGCGCTTAAAAATTAGCTGTAACATAAATACAGTGAGAATTCACGAGATCTGAGTTTTTTATTGAAAAAAATTAAGGGGGAACATAGCATTATAAGTGTTACGGTATATAATTGCAACGAATTTCCCAATAGACGTTGGGTGACATAAAAATCAATCAATCTTCTCTAAATTGATCACTCACTTCTTTATAAGTACGTTCCTTTCAACCTGTTTTGAATGTGTTTTGAATGTGAAGATCTTGATTTGTTTTAATTTTGTATTATTTCCTACCAGACTACATTAAAATGTCAACATTTAAGACGGCAAAAGATTTGCTGCTTCTGGGAGTCAGGAAGGGCTCTTCAAGAACCTTATACCTAGCATGTGAGTGCCACCAATGCTCTGTGTATTACTGTATCATTTAAAGGGTGTGTAAAAACCTAACAATAACCTCTTACTTGCTCCCTTTTGGCCCTTTAAATATATTTTTGAAAGAATTTTGCTATATCAATTCCATAAGCACAAAACAAACAAATCTTCTTAAAGTAAACCCTTCTATCGTTTTCAGTCAAGGAAGCCCCCATCTTGGCCTCTAATAATTCTTCAACTGTCATAATGCTGCACATGTGATCAGTTATGACACCAGCCATTGGATGGTTTGAAAATTTGGTTAACCAATGTGAACGTTAGCATTTCTGGCATGCCGGGAATGTAAGTGTTTTTTGAAACTGGGTTTACTCCTGCTTTAATTGTGGATTGGGGATGCAGAAAAAGTATTATTCATGGACATTGGGTTATGTAACTGCCTTCAGGAAGTAGACACAATGACAAAAATGTTAAAGTGTTAAATGTTAAAGGCTAGCCTCTGTTAAACCCCATCCCAGATGACCTCCTTCAGTTTTATTCTAGTGTTCTGGGATGTTGGATACTGAGGTAAACTTTCTTGCTTTAATAAATTTTTCTCCTCTATTAACATTCTCAGTATTTTGTGGGTTTTTTAAACACTAATTGACTTGGTTCATTCCACTCTGCATATGGCAGATTTACCTGGTAATACTGATTTTGAGTCTTCTACTTTTGAAAAGACATTTCTAGTACCCTGTTTTTTGTCTCAGCTACAAATCTTCCAAGACATATACTCCATTCACTAGTGTTCCTAGCTAATCTTCTTGAAATGTTCTCCCTTTTCAAAGATGCAGAGGTTTTTCACCTGCATTATTTTCCTCTAATGGCAGTTTCCTTGTACATACTGGTAGAAGTTTGTATTGTTCTGTATTATTCAGACCCCTCCTTCTCATTTGGACTTAGGTTCCTGTGTATTCCTTATGCTGCGTACACACGATCGGATTTTCCGATGGGAAATGTTGGATGTGAGCTTGTTGGCGGTAAGTCTGACCATGTGTATGCTCCATCTGACTTTTGTTGTCGGACTTTCTGCCAACAAATGTTGGCTAGCATGTTCTCAAATTTTCCGCCAACAAATGTGTGTTGTTGGACTTTCCGATCGTGCGTACACAAGTCTGTTGGACAAAAGTCTAAAGTACAAACACGCATGTTGGAAGCAGAAGCGTTCGGTCTTGTAAACTAGCGTTCATAATGGAGAATTAAAATTTGTGACGTGGCAAATTATGAAGTCTCCAAATGCAGTGCATAATTCTCTTCTTCTTTAAAGTGGTTGTAAACCCTTAGGCCGCGTACACACGCGCGGACTGTTGGCCCAACTTTGTCCGTCCAACAGTTTGAGCGAACAGTCCGCTCAAACTTAGCATGGACGGACATGGCCACACACGACGGACGAACAGTTTGCTGAAACCGTGCGCGATGACGTGAACGGCACGTACGACGGGACGAAAAATACGACGTCCTATACACTGCAATGCAACCTTCCGACGTGGAAATCCTTTCTGAGCATGCGCGAGACTTAGTTGGCCGAACAAGCCTACACACGAGCGAACAGTCCGCTGAAACCTTGTTTCAGCGGACAGTTTTTCGGAATTTCCGTAAGACCTTGTTCGGCCAACTGTCCGCTGAAACTGTCCGCTGAAGCCCCACACACGAGCGGACTGTCCGCCCAAACACTGTTCAGCGGACAAGGTTGGGCGAACAGTCCGCGCGTGTGTACGCGGCCTTACAGACCACTTTGACCTACAGGTAAGCCTAGATTAAGGCTTACCTGTAGGTGAAAGAAATATCTCCTTAACCTACACAGTTAAGGAGATATTTGCAATAAAGGCGGCACCGATGGCACTGAGCGTGCTGTTTAATTAATGGGATTGTGCCGTCACTGATGGAGTGATGTCCTCGCGGCTCCAGCCAGTCACAGTGTCGGAGCCGCGATACACGGAAGTCACTCCGGGTATCATGGCGGCGACAGAGGAGGGGACCAAGGACTGCTGCGGAGACTTTGATCTCAGGTAAGTAATTCATAATGAGCTAGTATGCTATGCATACTAGCTCATTATGTCTTTGTCTTGCAGGGTTTTTTTTTTTTTTTAGAGAGGGTTTACTTCCTCTTTAATGGGATAATAATGAAGCTTCTTTGCTGGTGATACTGATGGAGATATTGCAAACAATTTTTTTTTCTAGCAATATCAAGAATAATATTATTATGTTTTTTTTTTAGTTTGTAAGAACAAAGATACAAATATGTTGGTGTTGGTGTTAAAATGTAACTGCCTACTCCCAAACTGTCATTTCAAGTAAAACACATAGCCAAGTATTAGTCTACACATTTTTTTTTATTGTGCATTAAAAAAAAAAAAAAAAATTAGACATGCTATCTGCCACTATAAAATAACTAAAAAATCAAATCATTATTCAACCAAAAAAAAATGTCAAAGCAATAACTCTGTTTTGGACTTGGTCTTAATATCTCCCTTCTCCAACATAATTCCTTTCTTTTCAATTATTTTTTGAGATTGGCTTGTGGGTGGGGCTTAGGCATCCTAGTGGGGGACACTAAAACTATACATACTAATTGTCTACATTCTAGGCAGGAGTTTGCTTTCATGTGAAAATCAGCATTAAGGCATAACTCCAGAATAATGCCCCATACACATGATCGGACATTCCGACAACAAAATCCATGGATGTTGGCTCAAACTTGTTTTGCATACACATGGTCACACAATGTTGCTAATTCAGAACGTCAAGAACGCGGTGACGTACGTCCAGCCGAGAAAAACGAATTTCAATAGCCAGTGCAGTTCTTCTGCTTGATTCCGAGCATGCGTAGAACTTTGTGCTTCGGAATTGTGTACACACGATCGGAATTTTCAGAAAATTTGAGATCCAGATCTCAAATTTTGTGTGTCAGATGGAAAATGACCAATGGAGCCTACACACGGTCAGAATTTCCAACAAAAAGCTCCAATCAAACATTTTCCGTCGGAAAATCCGACCGTGTGTACGCGGCATTAGAAGCCAGCCACAATGAACGCCCGTTACATTTTAGAGGACTTAAATGTACCTGAGATTTTAGTTGACTAAAATGTATTGGAGATTTTATTCGACTAAAATTAAAATGGCATTTTAGTCAAAAGACTATAACTAAAACTGAATTGAAATGTGATGTCAAAATTAACACTACTGAAGAAACAACATACAGGAATAGTTCTTATTAGTCAGCCTCATGCATGAATTCCTGTTCAAGATGCTTTAGTGCCCATAGGTTAATCACATCTGAATAACAATAGAGCCCATTGTCCTTTAGTGGCAAGTGTTCATGATTGGGAAATAATCCACAAGAGGTAGCACAGAGTACATTTAGTCCATCTTTGTCATAGATTGTTAAAAGGCTATCAGTCCAACCCTGGTACCCAAAAGTGCAGCATGTCCTCAGGTTCCCATTCCCTCAGGGAACCCTGACTGGCCTCCCCAGATGGGGGAGCAGTCCAGAAACATAACAGTCTACATTTTGACAGTGTTTTTTAGCAGCTCTCTCCTAGGACATTGAAGGGCCCCTTTTTATGTGAATCTGTGGAAAATGAGTGGAAAAAACTAGCCAATCAGTCCCTCAAGTCCACCACATATTAACATTTTAACAGTTTCACAGGAAAGACAGCAGACTTGACCCAGACAGCTACAGAGCATGAGTCAGCACAAGAAAAAACCCATTAACCCTTCTGTAGGTACCTACCTACATGCTTATTATGCCACATACACACGACCAGACTTTTTGACCGACTAGGTCCGGCGGACTGGAATCCGTCAGACAATTCAATTGTGTGGGCTTCAGCTGACTTTTTCTTCCCAAAAGTCCGGTGGACCTAGAAATAAAACTTTCTTCAAATCTTTCAGACGGACTTGAGTCCGGTCGAAAAATCAGGTCATCTGTGTGCTAGTCCAACTAAAACTGACGCTAGGGCAGCTATTGGCTACTGGCTATGAACTTTCTTATTCCATGTCATCACGTTCAAATCCGTTGGACTTTTGGAGTGTTCGTGTGTGGCCAAGTCCGTTTGTTTGAAAGTCTGGCAGACCTCAGCTGCAAAGTCCGTCGGATTGTCCTCCGGACCAAGTCCGTTGAAAAGTCCGGTCGTGTGTACGCGGCATTAGATTACATACCGTAGTTCCCAAGTAGCAGGAATATCTTTTGATGAGTCAGTTTTATTGAGCTGACTCACTTTTTCATTGCTATAGAATGTAAGATTTTCTTTTGCTGGAAAAGCTCAATAGACAGGTCTATTCAGAGTTGTGTGTTGCCAACATCCCTAATGCATCAATAAAAAGCAATTTGTATAACATATTACATATTTTATTTGTACAATTTTCAGATATATTCACATAAAAAGAATTATTATTTCATAATGGTACATCATCAATACCCATATACCCACTGGCAGGGTTAACATACATGTATATCCAGTTCCCGACCGGCGCAGGCCGATGTACGTCGGCAGAATGGCACGGGCAGGCATATTGGCGTACAGGTACGTCCATATTTATATGCCGCCCTGCCATCGCATGCGCGCCGCCAGCTGCGTGCTCGCGTGCCAGTCGGGACCCCCGTGGGTCTGGTCGCAGGTCCCGCAGCGATATCGCTGCGGGGACACCCGCGATCGTCTCATGGGGCGGCTGAATGGGGAGATGCCGTTGTAAACAGCATCTCCCCGTTCTACCTAGCAACAAGTGACGCTGATCTCTGCTCCATGTGATTGGAGCAGAGATCAGTGTTCACTAACACAAAGCCCAGCCCCCAACAGTTAGTAACACGCCTCTAGGAACACTTAACCCCTACACTGCCACCCCCTGGTTAACCCCTTCACTGCCAGTGTCATTTACACAGGAATCACTGCATTTGTATAGCACTGATTGCTATATAAATGACAATGGTCCCAAAAATGTGTCAAAAATGTCTGATGTGTCCACCATAATGTCGCAGTCACAATAAAAATCGCTGATCGCTGCCATTACTAATAAAAAAAAAAAAAATCATAAAAATGCCATAAAACTATCCCCTATTTTGTAAACGCTATAACCTTTGCGCAAACCAATCAATAATCGCTTATTGCGGTTTTTTTTATATGTAGAAGAATACGTATCAGCCTAAACTGAGGGGAAATTTTTTTTTATATATATATTTTTGGGGCATATTTATTATAACAAAAAGTAAAAAAATAATGCATTTTTTTCAAAATTGTCACTCTATTTTTGTTTATACCGCTAAAAATATAAACCACCAAATACCACCAAAAGAAAGCTCTATTTGTGGGAAAAAAAGGACGTCAAATTTGTTTGGGAGCCACGTCACACGACCGCGCAATTGTCAGTTAAAGCGACGCAGTGCCGAAACGCAAAAAGTGGTCTGGTCTTAAGCCAGCAAAATGGTCCGGTCTGAAAGTGGATATACACATCCAATATTAGAATTTCTTCACAAAGTGCCCCCTGCTGGGGGGAACCCAAGGTGTTTCAGTTTGTGCTTTACAAATCTTCCTCAAGGGGTATGTATGTTAATATCTCAGATGTGTCACCACTAAACATAAGCCGAAGAACTTAAATGGATACCATCTCCTCATACCTCTGGGCCCCACGGGGGCCATAGGGACAGCGAATGCAAGGCACCACAAGGATGTTCAGGACGAGTTCAAGAGATAGAGCCCCAGGGCAAAAACATAAAACTTCAGTATCCAACATCAAATGGGCAATACAAATAAGGCTCACACATGCATTATGGTGATGACTGTACCATAGGTATCTAGGTAATAAATGTATTTTGTCCATCTCTAGAGTTTTAGCTTCTGCAGGAAACATTCAGCTAGGGGCATTTCTTTTGCAAATATTGTTTTTTGTTTGTTTTTTTTTCAGCCAAGACTTTTAAAGCTGACCAGCAAATTCTGGATACATTTATGAAACAAGCTTCGTGCTTTGGAAACAAATATGTCTATTTTGTTCCTGGCACTAGAGAAAGCGACCGTGGAGGTAAATGAAAATGCCCAGGAGATACTCTTTAAGATGCAGTCACCATTTAGAGCCCAATTGAACCTTCAGTTTAAATCAGCTAAATACATTACAACCCATAAAAATATATATATTATATATAGTTTTAAGTCTTGCAGTTCATGTTTTTTTAGAAAGCAACCACACGTGAGTAGAAAGGCCTTTTCCCTGCCAGCACGCTGCAGGGAAGGACTTTGATTCAATCAACCACACTGCCCTTATAAGGTACTCATCACTTATTCTTCAAAGTCTCCACTCACCAGCCACTTTATTAGGTACACCTGTTCAATTGTATGGTAACACAACTTGCTAATCAGCCAATCAAGTCACAGCAACTCCATGAATTTAGGCATCTAGACGTGGTGAAGAAGACTTGCTGAAGATTAAACCGAGCATCAGAATGGGGAAGAGTGGGGATTTAACTGACTTTGAAAGTGACATGGTTGTTGGTGCCAGATGGTGCCAGATGGGCTTTTCTGAGTATTTCAAAAACTCAAATAACCACTTGTTATAACCAAGATATGCAGAACACCATCTCTGAATGCACAACACATCGAACCTTGAAGCAGATGGGCTACAGCGGCAGAAGACCACACCGGGGGCCACTCCTGTCAGCTAAGAACAGGAAACAGAAGCTACAATTCGCACAGGCTCATCAAAATTGGACAATAGAAGACTGGAAAAATATTAACTGGTCTGATGAGCCTTGATTTCAGCTGCAACATTCAAATGGTAGGGTATGAATTTGGCGTAAACAACAAGAAAGCATGGATCCATCCTGCCTTGTTTCAACGGTTCAGGCTGGTGGTAATGTAATGGTGTGGAGGATATTTTCTTGGCGCACTTTGGGCCCCTTAGTACAAATTGAGCATCAAATATTACTGCCTACCTGCCTTGTTGATGTCAGAAGTCAGAAGAGAATGGGCAGACTGGTTCAAGATGATAGGAAGGCAACAATCAATAAAAAATTAAGTTGTTATTTACACAACTTAAATTTTAATTTTTAATTTTAATTGAATTCATTTTAATTTTTAATTAATTAATTTTAGTCTTCATTAAAATTTTAATTAATTTTAATTAATTGTTATTTTAATTACAATTTTAATTTAAAAATAATTTATGTCACTGTGGTAGGATCTCACAGATTTAGTTGCTGCTAGGTCATGTTTAGGATAATTAGCATGGTATTTTTTGTTTTCTAGAAAGGCAACAATAACTCAAATAAACACTCAATAACTCAAATAAACACTCAATAACTCAAATAAACACTCAATAACTCAAATAAACCCTTTTTTGAACCAAGGTATGCAGAATACTATCTATGAACACACAGCACATAAAATATTGAAGCAGATGGGCTACAGAGCAGAAGACTACTCCAAGTGACACTCCTGTCAGCCAAGAAGAGGAAACTGAGACTACAATTTGCACAGGCTCACCAAAATTGGACAATAGAAGATTCTCAATTTCAGCTGCACCATTCAGATGGTAGGGTCAGAATTTGGCATAAACAAAATGTAAGCATCCATCCTGCCTTGTATCAACGGTTCAGGCTGGTGGTGGTAGGGTAAAGGGGTGGGGGATGTTTTCTTGGCACACTTTGAGCCCCTTTGTACCAATTGAGCATTGTTTAAATGCCACGACCTACTTGAGTATCGTTACTGACCATGCCCATCCCTTTATGACTACAGTGTACCCATCTTCTGATGGCTCCTTCTAGCAGGATAATGCACCATGTCACAAAGCTCCAATCATCTCACCACTGGACAATGAGGTCACTGTACTCCAATAGCCTTCACAGTCACCAGATCTCAATCCAGTAGAGCACCTTTGGGATGTGGTGGAACGTAAGATTTGCATCATGGATGTGCAGCCAACAAATCTGTAGCAACTGTGTGATGTTATCATGTCAATATGGACCAAAATCTCTGAAGGATGTTTCCATCACCTTGTTGAATCTATGCCGTGAAGAATTAAGGCAGTTCTGAAGACAAAAGGGGGTCCAACCCGGTACTAGCAAGGTGTACCTAATAAAGTGTATATACTATATATAATCTGTGAAGTGTTTCCCCACTTTCCTTCACTGTATGTTCACAAAGTTCAAAGCACTTAATTCTGCACCATTATTAGAGTCCATATTCGCTAATGATGACTTTAGCCAAAAATTCTTATTTGCATACATTGGCAATTGCCTCTCACTTAAGGAAATTATTATGTTCTTCAAATATGCATAGATTTGTCCGCCATTTTTTTATACGCCTTTTGGTGCTTTCCAAATATAACCGGGTGTTCTCTTTATTTCAGTGTCATGCTTTGGTAGTTTAGAAGATGTGACACCACTTCCAGTCAATGAGGTAATAAGCTATATGAGGGGGATTGTTCACAAAATGAGGGATAGGAACATATGACATAATATATAACTTATGATATTCATTCTAGTCTCTGGGCAGATGGAACCTGGCGATATCAGCTCAAAGATTTAGACATTCTCTAATGAACGATGTGGTCAATTCACACAGCGCCATAGAACTACGTGAGGAGGAGGGCAAATATTTCCTAACCCAGGTGACTATACCGTGAGTATCGTAATGCCAGTATGTGCTACATATTCAAGGTCAGACTGATGCAGTCTGGTTTGCAGGGTTTGAATATCTCTTCCATTGTAAGACAACAACAAGACAGGCCAGTATCTCCATTGAAAGAGGACTGTGAAAAAAGAAAAAAAAAGTCTGGTGATCTAGCCTATATATATTGTGCAAGGTCTACAAAACATCACTAGATTTCATCTCACTTGCAGTAAGGGTAACTGTAGAGAGCTATTAGCCTTATGCCATGTACACACGAGCGGAATTTCCAACAGCAAAAGTCAGACAGGAGCTTTTCATGGTATATTCCGATCGTGTATATGCCCCCTCTGACTTTTTACGTTGAAAATTCTGACGGACCTAGAAAGAGAACATGTTCTAAATTTTTCCAACAGAACCAATTCCTATTGGGAAAACAGCTCGTCTGTATGCTGTTCTGACATACCAAAAACGGTGCAAGCAAGTACGAGACGGAAGCTATTGGCTACTGGCTATTGAACGTCCTTTTTCAAGTCCCGTCGTACGTGTTGTACGTCACCGCGTTCTTGACGGTCGGACTTTGGTGTAATCGTGTGTACGCAAGACAGTTTCAGTGGAATTCCGTCGGAAAAACCTTCAGAGTTTATTCCGATGGGAAAACCGGTCGTGTGTACAGGGCATTAATCATAGCAATAGTTCAGCACAACATTAAAATTACAACAAATGTCCATAAGCAATACAAGTCCTTTTCACTGTCCTTCAATGACCAATGTGTAGTAAGAATGGTCTCCTCTTCCTGAATTTCTACACAAACATGCAAACCCCGCGTTGGAAAAAGCTCTGATGGTTTTCAGGTCGGAATTCCGACGGAATTCCGCTCAAACTGTCTTGCCTACACACGGTCACACCAAATTCTGACCGCCAAGAATACGGGACTTGAAAAGGGAAGTTCAATACCTAGTAGCCAATAGCTTCCATCTCGTAGTTGAATCTGAACATGCGTGAGTTTTTGTGCGTCGGAATTGTATACACACGATCGGAATTTCCGATAGAAAGTTTTTCCAATGGGAAAATTGAGAACATGCTATCAAATTTTTGCTGGCGGGAATTCGGCCAGCAAAAATTACGATGGAGCATACACACGGTCACATTTTCCGATGGAAAGCTCTCATCGGTCTTTTGCTGGCCGAAATTCTGATCGTGTGTACACAGCATTAGACTGAGGTCAAAAAGCACTTTTAGATAATCTCCTGCTGAAGTAAAGAACCTCCAATGGCACATGCATAGCTTCCAGCTGTCCCTGATTTCGGGGGACTGTCCCTGATTTGGAACAAAGTCCCTATGTCCCTCCTTCTTCCTTTTTGTCCCTCATTTTGGTCTGATTTATATAGTTGTATATAAAATACACTTTTTAGCTTTCAAAAAGTATTTCCTAGTGTAAAACCTTAATTTAATCTCTAATTTCTAAATTGCTGCATTTGGAAATTTTAAAAGCCAATAGAAAGGAATAGTAGTGATAAAAAAAAAGCACGTGGGTTTAACTAATCTTTTTTTTGTATAAGCCCTTGTACACACGGTCGGAGAATCCGTCGGAATGTGTCCTATCGGACCGTGTCGTCGGATAATCCGACTGTGTGTGGTATGCATTGGACTGATTCCGTCTGAATATCCGTCCGACCCAATTTTCCAACATGTTGGAAATATTTCCCGACCAACTGGGCCGATCGGACATACTCCGATCATGTGTAGAGAATTTTGATCGGACCAAGTGCCACGCATGCTCAGATCAAATTCCTACATTAAAGCTATTGGCTACTAGCCTGAATGTAGTCCCATCGTAACGAAATTACGTCATCACGTTCTGAAAGATCTGATTTTTTCACCAACTTTGTCCGACCGTGTGTATGCAACAGTTTCGGACAAGATGCGACGGACAAAATCCGACGGATTTGGTTGGGGAAATCTCCGACCGTGTGTACAGGGGCTAAGTCTCCTTTAAGGGTGGCGTGGCAGGGGGTGTGCCCTCTGCCTACATACTTTTGCTAATAAGTGTCCCTCGTTCCCATCTCAAAAAGTTGGGAGGAATGCACATGGAACATAAACAACTTCTTGCAGGTATTGTAGCCCATAGTATATAAACATACAGTATCTCACAAAAGTGAGTACACCCCTCACATTTTTGTAAATATTTTATTATATCTTTTCATGTGACAACACTGAAGAAATTACACTTTGCCACAATGTAAAGTAGTGAGTTTACAGCTTGTATAACAGTGTACATTTGATGTCCCCTCAAAATAACTCAACACACAGCCATTAAAGTCTAAACCGCTGGCAAAAAAAGTGAGTACACCCCTAAGTGAAAATGTCCAAATTGGGCCCAATTATCCATTTTCCTTCCCCGGTGTCATGTGACTCCTTAGTGTTACAAGGTCTCAGGTGTGAATGGGGAGCAGGTGTGTTAAATTTGGTGTTATTGCTCTCACTCTCTCATACTGGTCACTGAAAGTTAAACATGGTACCTCATGGCAAAGAGATCTCTGAGAAACTGAAAAAAAGAATTGTTGCTCTACATAAAGATGGCCTAGGCTATAAAAGTATTGCCAAGACCCTGAAACTGAGCTGCAGCATGGTGGCCAACAGTGTAACAGGACAGGTTCCACTCAGAACAGGCCTCATCATGGTTGATCAAAAGAGTTGAGTGCACATGCTCAGCATCATATCCAGAGGTTGTCTTTGAGAAATAGATGTATGAGTGCTGCCAGCATTGCTGCAGAGGTTGAAAGGGTGGGGGGTCCGCCTGTAGTGCTCAGACCATACGCTGCACACTGCATCAAATTGGTCTGCATGGCTGACACCCCAGAAGGAAGCTTCTTCTAAAGATGATGCCCAAGAAAGCCCGAAGTTTGCTGAAGACAAGCAGACTAAGGACATGCAAAACAAAATATAGTGTAACGCAACCAAAAACAAATAATGAAACAAGTCCAAATATAACAAAATTCCACCGTTGTGCAACTTTCAGTGACAGTTCATAAATTTCCAGTGACTTCAGTGACCACCATCTCTAGCTAGAATGCCTGCTCACCTACAAAAGTGGACCCCACCTCATGCCCGTGATTATATCTCTCAGGATGACTTGGGAAAACAACTTCTCCTCCTGGTGTTCCTGGACAGGACAGACCTCCTCCCGGGTCCTCATTATGTAGACTCCACTGCAGAGTTACACACACTTAGTGTAATATCTCTCTGGATTTTTTCATCATAGTGGGGTCTAAATAGTGAGAACCCGGAAGGAGGTCTGTCCTGTCCATGGACACCTGGAGGAGGAGTGGTTTTCCCAAAGCATCCTGGGGGATATAATCACAGGCGTGTGTGACTCTGTAGTGACTCTGTAGTTGGGTCCACTTTTGGAGGGGAAGAGGAAATCCAGCTAAATGTGGAGGTCACTGAAGTCACTGGAAATTGGTGAACTGTAACTGAAAGTTGCACAACGGTGGAATTTTGTCTTAGTTGGACTTGTTTCATTTGTATTTGTTTTTGGTTGCGCTACACTATATTTTGTTTTCTTTGATATATTGAGAATCACATGTGGATATACTCCAAGTGGTGTGGGCAGCGATCACGTTAAGCCTATTAGTCTGTCCTCCTCCTGCAGGGTCACACCGACAGAAGGGGGCTATGAGTCTGTCCTCCTCCTGTGGGATGATACAGGCAGATGGAACTATGAGTCTGTCCTCCTCCTGCAGGGTGAGACAGACAGATGGAGCTATGAGTCTGTTCTCCTCCTGCAGGGTGAACCCGACAGAAGGAACCTATGAGTCTGTCCGCCTCCTGCAGGGTGAACCCGACAGAAGGAACCTATGAGTCTGTCCTCCTCCTGCAGGGTGATATAGACAGAAGGGAGCAATTTGTTTCCTACTCCTACTGTAGGGTGTCATCAACCTTAATACATTTACATGCATTTTTCATAAATTTCCTATTTTAGTTCTTCACTTCCATTTTTGGAGAAGAATACACCAGTTGAAGTAAAAGATGGATATTTGTCATTCCCAGGTAATGACTTTGATTTCATACATTTATTTATCAGTTCATTCTATGTAGTCATACTACAGATGGTCAGACTGTGCTGGTTGCTAAAATAAGTGAGATGGATTAAAGTCTGTGTAATCCGTCTTTGTTTTATCTGTTTATTAAGTGCTACAATTACCATTTGATTATCTCGGAAATCTTGTGAGCTGATAAGTTTGTGTGCATTTCGGAAGGTGTAAGACAGGCTAGACTGGCTAGTATCCCTTTTAGGGTGAGGCACCACCTTGTCTCCAGCCAGTCTGGGTTGGCCATTCTTTCCTCTTGCAGGGCATATACTGGGGGTGGAGCTGCTGGTGTGATGGCATATGGGAGAAGAGCCATGGAAAGCTCCAGCAGATGCTGGTAATAGAACTGCATGTCTTCCAATATGCAGGCCCAAACCAATTACTTGGAGGATAGTTCTATGAGTGTAGCTATTGATTATGGATGCAGACTTTGATCACTCGTGGCCATCACTTGTGGCTTCATCACAGAATAATTTGATTTTCTGCAGGGGAAGTTAACATTTGGATGTCTCACCATTATATTAACCCTTTAATAGAATTGTACTGTTTAATTAAGAAAGCTTCAAAGCAAGTTTACTGGTTCAACGGTCTGCCAATGAGAAAGCTGGGAAGAGTATGAGACCTGAGATGGCATCAAGGATTCATATTTTTGTACAGAGTATTGAAATAATGTGTTGGAAGCTTCTTGTTTGCAACAATAGCTTTGCTTTTATGGAGGATTAGCAATCCATGTCTTTACAGCATGAGAAACATGAAACAGGAACTAACCACAAACAAGTGCCCTGAACTTAGATAGACGGTACATCCTGTGATATCATAGAATATATATTATAACACTATAATACTACAGCGCCACCTGCTGCATAGATAAGAATAAGGGCTTGTTCACATTTGACTACATTTCTGATGCTCAACAAATGCTCCTATAGCATTTTTATGGCGTTAGTATGGGCATCAGACAGGTGTTAATAACCTTTAGAATGGGGCATTTTACAAGCATTAAAAATGCTCCCTAAATGCCCTATGTGTGGTTTTGTAGCATTTGATGCGTGTTAAGGCACGTTAAAACTGCTCCAGAATGGATAGTGACAGAAACAAATTAATGCGCCACAACCGTACCAAAACCGTGCCAAACATGCCTGCCAGAGCATTTTGCGGAGCATTACCATAAACTTGAATGGGAGGCGTTAAAAGGCTTCAAACGCCTCCTGACTCGACACGAGGCTTCAATGTTGAAGCGACCAGACGCTAAGGCTTAGTGTAAACAGCACAATGTGCTGTTTATTATATCTTGTGCATAGGTGTTTGAGGGGCGTTTTTAATGCCTGTCAAATGCTTCTCAAAAGCCTGCTCTTAATGCCAGCGTGTACTCAGCCTTATGCATACAGTATATAGTTCACATTATAAAGACACTTGTTTTGCTTTTCCAACACCTCTTCTCAACAGCATGTGCTTTGTCAAATATTATTCAGCTTTATCTTGAAATAACTATGATGTTCCTTCAACAAAGGCTTGGTGAGTGCATCAGCAGTCATCTCCTCTGACGGGCAATATTGAATGTCAATAACACCTTGCTCTTGATTGTCCCTCAGTAGGTGATACATGACATCAATGTGTTTGGTCCTAGGATTGACCCTTTCTTATTGTGTTTATACATTCCTGGTTATCTTCAAAATTGGGAATTCGTTTTGACATGTCTATCCCAATGTCCACAAAAAAGTTGGCAAATCCATATCGGTTCTTGACATGCGTGTGCTGCTGCAATGTACTGTGCTTCAGTTGAAGATCGAGCAACAGTTGTTTGCTTTCGACTAGACAAACTTATAGTTCCTTCCCCATACTCAATGATGAATCCACTTGTGGATTTGTGGTTTGTGCAGTCCCCGACCCAATCAGCATCCACATATACGACCAGTTTTGGATCCGATGAATACAACAGCCAACACTCGGATGCTGGAATGAGGAGCGGGTGATCCTGACAAGCATGCAGTGCATTGCAGGGTGTTCGGCAGGGGTGAAGACCAGTCAAATGCCCTGCAAATTCGGGTTTATGCCAAGCAGGTGAACAGGCGATGTTCAGGCCGAACTTTTCTTGGGCCAGAACTGTTCGCCCAACTCTAATTGTGAAATGTGCATGTATTCCAGAGATGTGCTAATTTTTTTTTTGCCTTGACATATGCTTTAAGTGACTGAATGACCTCAGACTCCAGCCATATCCTGCCATGGTTATCCAAATAATAACACAGAGTTTAGGCAATGTGCAGACAAATGTTGAAGAGTTGGGTAAGGAATGGGTGTGCAATTTCAAATTCCAGAAATACCAGTCACATAAAGAAAAGATTTGCTCAGAGAAATTTGGAGATTGCCATTACTGATTTTTTTCTTCCTTTCCAGTCACACAGAAAATATTCAGCATGACAGCCAGGCGACTAGTATTTTCAGAAGTATATTTTCTCTCTCTTTCTAGGAAGCAATAAGCCTGTTTTACGACATTTCAGCAGAAACTGTGCCTTGCATTCTTCAGACGATCAGGGAGATGCCATATTTGTTTTTTGTAAGTGTTAGAACTTCTGTTTGATTCCAATGTAAATAGCTTTGCAAATAATACATTTGATTTTAGGACAATGGGGTTTATTTACTAAAGCTGGAGAGTGCAAAATCAGGCTCACTTCTGTATAGAAACCAATCATCTTCCAGATTTTTTTACCAAACCCTTAGGGTCCTTTCACATGGACGTGTCCGTGTATGGGCTCCGCTTTGCTCAGCAGGGATCGCTCCATCGATTCCCGCTGAGCAGGCAGATGACCACCAAGTCTGTTGCAGAGTCCCCTAAAACTTTTGTGACATCAGTGCCGTTCAGTTTTTTCTACATTTTGACAGCAAAACCTTCCGGACCCATGTTCTAGCTATAGAGGACCAGGTGTTTTGCATCTGTTTCTATGAGGCTACCTCCTGTATGTTGTGTATACTGTGGGTCAGGAATAAAGGAAAAGAACACAGTTTATTAAATTTTTTTTGGACCTGGATGAACTTGGGGGTAAGGGGATATAAATAGACCTGCCCATAGAGTTACATAAAGCTTCCAATCAGGTCCTCCTGAAAAACTGACAGTAGAAACTGATCAGTCTGCTTATGTCAAGGTTTTTAGAAAATGGTGAGAAAGTGAGAGAAAAAAAGGGGTGGGGGGGGGCAGGGTCAATAACTTCTTCAGATTCCTCAGCTCCATATTAAACATTTTGAATAGGCAATATATGGTAAGTAAGCAAATTCAATTTTTTTTGTGGGAGCAACACCCCTATTACTCCCAGGGGTGTACTGGGCCTACGTCAATTATACCCCCCCCCCCCCCTAGGGCTGCTCTGATGACAAGTAAAAAGGCTGCACTGCTTCTGCCACAGACAGGTCTAAATACTTCCTGGTGAAGAGGAGAAAAAAGTCCTCCATGCCCACCAGAAGCTTTCTCCTCTCAGCCAGCCCTGACCAAGTTGCTCCCCAGAGACGGTGCAGCGGGCACTGTCCAGCCGGCAAGAAACAGGGAAGAGAGAGGGAAGAGGGAGAGTGGGTGGAGGGGGCGAGTCATTGCACCATGGACCTCTGGGTTGTATATGCCCCCGAGTCAAAAGTTACCAGTCAGCCCCTGATTTCCCCACTATCCTAGGGAAGCCTTCTTCTTCTGTTCTCTAACAACAAGCATATGGTCTTTATTGCAGGTCGCTCTTATGTACTCAACTATGAAGACAAAATGTTATTTACACAATATGCGGTCTGTCAGAAGTTTACAAACTTGGTCATTAGAAGGCAAAGTGGTAAGTGTCAGCACAGGAGCCTCAGAAAGGTTTTAGGGTCAATTCAAAAAACAAGAAAGAACCGATGTGCTGCAAGGAAAAGGTTTAAGTGTACAAAATTTTAAATGCCAAGATAATTAAATAATTTACTGGCCACCCCTATCTATGACCTTTTATTGACCAGCCTTTTTCAACCAGGGTGCCTTGAGGTTTCTTCAGAGGTGCCTTGGCAAAATGCCTAAAAATTGCCCAAAAAGTGTATACAAGCCAGTGTGTGGACAAAGGCTGCCTTCTAGGAAGGCCGCGTACACACGCGGGGACTGTTCGCCCAACTTTGTCCGTCAAACAGTTTCAGCAAACAGTCCGCTCAAAATTAGCATGGACGGACATGGCCACACACGACGAACGAACAGTTTGCTGAAACCGTGCGCGATGACGTGAACGGCACGTACGACGGGACGAAAAATACGACGTCCTATACACTGCATTATAACTTTCGGCGTGTAAATCCTTTCTGAGCATGCGCGGAACTTAGTTTGACGAACAAGCCTACACACGAGGGGACTGTTCGCTGAAACAAAGTTTCAGCGGACAGTTTTTCGGAATTTCCGAAAAACCTTGTTCAGCGGACTGTTCGCTGAAACTGTCCACTGAAAGCCCACACACGAGCGGACTGTCCGCCGAAACACTGTTCAGCGGACAAAGTTGGGCGAACAGTCCCCGCGTGTGTACGTGGCCTTACACTTATGCCGCATACACACTTTCCGGCAGAAGAAGTCCGACGGACTTTCGACCGAGTTCTGACAAACTTCCAAATGAATGGACTTGCCCACACATGAATGGACTAAGTCCATTCGAAAGTTTGTTCATTTTGAATGTGATGACGTAAGACGGGACTAGAAAAGGAAGTTCAATAGCCAGTAGCCAATCGCTTCCCTTAATTAAGTTAAGTTAATGCCAAAGAGCTCAATTTTGCTCTCACCTGACCACAGCACTTTCTCCCAATCCTTTTCTGAATCATTTGCAAACTTCAAATGGGCCTGTACATATGCCTTCTTGAGGAGGGAGACCTTGCGGGCAGCGGCGTATTGTGTTACCAATGGTTTGTTTGGTGACTGTGGTCCCAACTGCCTTGAGATCATTCACAAGCTTCTCCCATGCAGTTCTGGGCTGATCCCTCACTTTTCTCATGATTATCCTTATCTCATGAGACAAAATCTTGCATGGAGCTCCAGACCGAGGGTGATTCATTGTTATTTTGTATATCTTCCATTTGTGAATAATCGCTTCAACAGTTGTCACCCTCTGACCAAGCTTCTTCCTGATGGTCTTGTAGCCCATGCCAGCCTTGTGCAGACCTACAATATTGTCCCTGATGTCCTTTGACAGCTCTTTGGTCTTGCTCATGATGGTGTGGTTTGAATGGAAGAAAGATTTTGTGGACAGGTGTCTTTTATACACATAACGAGTTGTCCTTAGGAGCAACTTCTTAACTTGACAGGACTAAGCTCAGCTGTGTACCACATGAGCACCTACTGTAGCCAGTCTGTGGGAGAAAGAATTATAATTGGTTGTGGGGGATCAAATATTTATTTTATTTACTGAACTGCAACTCCATTTATGACATTTGTGTCATGTGTTTTTTTCTGGATTTTTGGTTGATATTCTGTTTCTACCATTTAGAATACACCTATGATAAAAAATTATAGACCCGTCATTTCTTTGTAAGTGGGCAAACGAAATCTGCAGGGGGTCAAATAATTATTTTCCCCACTGTATACTTACTTTTCCAGTGGCCCTTGTGTTAAAAATGTTATTCTGACCCTGACACTTTGGTTGCATTGAATATCTGTGCGTAGGTTCCTCCTACATGTTAATGAGCTGCTAATCAAACCCAAGGGCCTGTGTCAATAGGCTTTGAGATCATTCATAATTCATTTACAGGTCTATCTGGCATCCTTGTAAAATGCATTGGACCTACTTGAATGAAGGTTTTGCATTCCTATAGACCCAAGGACTCCTTGACATCAGGACTGGAGTGAGGTGAAGAAATTGTTAGATGTTAAAATCACCTCCATGTCCCCAATTCATAAATCTTGAGCCATAGTTTCCCCCTTCTCTGCAGTCAGTTGGTTGTCAGAGCCAATAACTTTATTCTAACCAACAGAAAACGTTGAAAAACTTTGATGTTGAAAAACTACAAGAAAAATATAGTAGGTTACAGCTTAACAGTCCCTAGGTGTGGTGACTGCATCAGTTGTTTTTTTACCAGATGATCCTGCCACTAAGAAACTTCCTGTCCTATGGTGACAATGCTCACTCTGTACTGTTTAGGAGGAGCAGCATTGTCATTCAGCCTAGGCGGTTCTCCTGATTTGGACTACAAACAACTCCCCAATTCTCATCTTCATAACAAACAGCACATTTCATAACAAAAGCACTCATGTCCCGTACACATGATCGGAAATTCCATCAGCAAAAGTCCGATGTGAGCTTTTGGCCGGAAATTCCGACCATGTGTATGCATGCGCCATCAGAAATTGAGAGCAGGTTCTAAATTTTTTGGTCGGAAAAAGTTCCGATCGGAAATTCTGATCGCCTGTACCAATTCCGGCGTGCAAAATTCCTACTCATGCTCGGAAACACGTATGCTCTGAAGCATTGAACTTAATTTTCTCGGCTGGTCATAGTGTTGTACGTCACCGCGTTCTTGACGGATGAAAGTTCAGAGAACATCCAAGTTTTTTCCAACTGAAAATCCGATCGTGCGTACGCGGCATTAGTTGACATAGGCTTATAACACAACTTTGCATAAACCGTGTGCTTTATTACTTACAGTACCTTAACAATACCTTTATTTTTTTCAGCCCTCTCCTGTCTAAATATCCCCGCTAAAGTAAAGCACATAGACCCAGAAAAGGTGAGAATAAAAATTGAATTACTGTACAACATGAGAACTTCTGTCCCGTGAATTTTTCTGGTGTGTCCTGCAGGACATGGTCAATCATATTTGTTGCCCTTTTTCTTCAATTGTCTTGTGAAAATATCTGATTGCATGCTAAATGCTAAAGGTTCAAGTATTTATATAATGCGTTATTGTCTGCATTTGACTGGTCCTCTTTTCTTTTTTTTTTTTTATCAGAAAAAACGTTTATTTAGAAATTTAGAAACAGTACATGTCCCCTTCTAAGCTAATTATGACTTTCTTCGCTCAGCTTTCAGGTAAATGGAAGGTAGAAGCGTCTGCTACTTTTTTATCCAGAAGAGAGGTAAACTTTGCAACTGAGATGGATTTTACAGGGCAGGATCAGCAAGTGATTGTCTCACAGGAGGATGGGTAAGCAAATCCATGTGCAGGTTATACAATATAGTCATTAAATGGACAGTGTGTCAGTCCTTAAGGCCCCTTTCACAAGGGCTGTCCAATCAGGTCCACCTGTCAGTTTTTTTCAGACGCACCCGATCAGACCCTCCATTCACTCCTATGGAGCAGCGGATGTCAGCAGTGTCCACTGACATCCGCCACTATCTGATCCGATCCTGTCCGCCAAATCCAGACAAGTAGTGGTCCTATTTTCCATCTATCTGGTGGATCGGATATGTATAGCTCCCAACTGTTCCTGATTTTGAGGGACTGTCCCTGATTTGGAGAAATGTCCCTCTGTCCCTCATTCCTCATTATTTGTCCCTCATTTTGGTCTGATCTATATAGATGTATATAAAATGCACTATTTATCTATCAAAAAGTGTTTCCCAGTGCTAAACCTTTCATCTGATTTCTAAATAGCTGCATTTGTAAATACCAAAAGCCAATATAAAGGAATAGTAGTGGTAAAAAGCACTTTTGGGTTTAACCAATCATTTTTTTTTAACAATTCTCTTAAGGTTGTGTGGCAGGGGATGTGTCCTATGCCTGCATACTTTTGCAAATAGGTGTCCCTCATTCCCAGGGCCGCCATCAGGGGGTACAGCCCATACACCTGTAAGGGGCCTGCAAGGAAGGCAAGGACGGGTGTAGAGGAGCTCCGTGGCTGGGCTGGCTTTTGGAGTGAATGTGAGCCGGCAGCTGTATCACTGAGCTTGCATTGGGCTCTTTGCTGCCACCTCTGGCAAATTCCTGCATGTGCTCTCATCATGTGTGTACAAGAGCTGGGACCAGGAACACCGCCTTACAAGTAAGGGCTGTTCTACATGTGAAAGGGGGGGTGTACATGTGTCTGTGTACATGTGTGTGTGTGTGATCAGTGGGTATATGTCTCTGTGTACATGTGTCTGTGTATATGTGTGTGTATGTCTCTGTATACATGTATCTGTGTACATGTGTGTGTATGTCTCTGGGTACATGTGTGTGTGTGTATGTCTCTTTGTACATGTGTCTGTGTACATGTGTGTGTATGTCTCTGTGTACATGAGTGTGTATGTCTCTGTGTACATGTACATGTGTGTGTGTGTGTCTGTGTACATGTCTATGTGTACATGTGTCTGTGTACATGTGTGTGTATGTCTCTGTGTACATGTGTGTATGTGTCTGTGTACATGTGTGTGTATGTGTCTGTGTACATATGTGTGTATGTCTGTGTGTGTGTGTACATGTGTGTGTATGTGTCTGTGTACATGTCTCTGTATGTGTCTGTGTATGTGTGTGTGTGTGTCTGTCTGTGTGTGTCTGTGTCTGTGTACGTGTGTGTGTGTGTGTGTGTGTGTGTGTGTGTGTGTGTCTGTGTACATGTGTGTGTGTGTGTGTCTGTGTACATGTCTCTGTATGTGTCTGTGTACATGTGTGTGCGTGTCTGTGTACATGTGTGTCTGTGTACATGTGTATGTGTTTGTCTATGTGTACATGTCTGTCTGTGTCTGTGTGTCATATATACACATGTGAGGGGTACTGAGAGTGTACAAGTGTGAGGGGGGCTGAGAGCATTCAGCTGCTGCATCTGGATGTCTCTTTTTGGCAGATATAATTTCCTACTGTTAAACCTTGAAAGCACTAATGACTTATAATACATTGTGCATTTTCATATATGACATTGTATGAGTGTTAAAATAAAAGTGTGTGCACTGAAGAACTCATGGGCGGATTCGTGGGAAGGCCAGTGGATGGACCCTAAGAAATGTTGGTGGTCAGGTCTGGGGGGGCCAAGGCCTCAAGCTGTCTAAGGGGCCCCACAACTTCTGATGGCTGCCCTGCTCATTCCCATTTCAGAAAGTTGAAAGGTATAGATATCAATGGGTGAAACGGTCCGTTTTCACCTGATCTCCCCATAGAGCAGAGTGGGACTTGGTCCGTCTCCACTTTGCACAGTGCGCGGAGACGGACCTGTCATCCACCTGCTCAGCGGGGATCAGCAGATCAATCCCCCTCTGAGAAAGCAGAGTCTGTCAGGCAGAGGTGCCCGTGTGAAAAAAGACTAACTCCAGGAATACTAGGACTTTAAATAGTTTGGACAAAGTTGGCCCCAACAAACAAAATCCTTTACTAATAAATGAGGCAGTTGTAAGCACTGTGTAAACTGTATGTAACATTTAGCATTTGATGTGTCAAATGCACATCAAATGCAGGAAAACCATGCCTGTTGACATTAACTTGAAGGCCCTGTACACACGGTCAGATTTTCCAACAGAAAATGTTCAATGGGAGCTTTTTATCGGAAATACCAATCATGTGGAGTCTCCATCGGACATTTTCCATCAGAATTTCCGTCACACAAAACTTGAGATCTGGATCTCAAATTTTCCGACAACAAAATCCGTTGTCGTAAATTTCGATCGTATGTACACAATTCCAACGCACATAGTTCCACGCATGCTCAGAATCAAGCAGAAGATCCACACTGGCTATTGAACTTCAAATTTCTCGGCTTGTCATACGTGTTCTACGTCACCGTGTTCTTGACTTTCGGAATTTCCGTCAAGATTTGTGTGACCGTGTGTATGCACGACAAGTTTGAGCCAACATCTGTCAGAAAAAATCCATGGGTTTTGTTGTCGGAATGTCCGATCAATGTCCGATCAATGTCCAATCGTGTGTACGGGGCATTAGGCTGTTTGCTACTATCTAAAAGTAACTGTTAATAAAAACACAGTACAATACTTATTGCTAAGTATATAAAATAAGTATATACATTACATGTGCATGACATATACATTTCGGTAGAAAAACCAAGCTCCAATACAGGAAGAATGAAACAATAGGGTAATACTATTACGACCATCTGTTATGGTTAGGATGAGTCAAAGCTGTATACAGGAATACAGTGAATAATATAATATAATAGTACAACATATGCAAAAAAAAAAGGAAACAAACCTTAAAAACGTCTGTATTCATAGATCTAGAGCCTTCAGCATGTACTATTAAAAATTAATATTTTTTTTGCTAAACTTTATTGTATTTTTTTTTCTTTTGTTTAACCACTTGAGATCCGCGCTATAGTAAAAAGACGTCTACAGCGCGGATCTCAATTTCCGGGACTACGTCTATTGACGTCGTCCCCTTTAAGAGTTCCCCGCGCGCTCCCGGGAGCGCGCATTGGGGAAAATCTGTGTTGGCCGTGTCCGCTGGACACAGCCAATCACAGATCGCTGTAAACGGCCAATCACAGCGGCCGTTTACAGCGTGATCGCCTCCTCCAATGGGTGATGATCTCAAATGTAAACAAATGAGATCATCACCCATTGCCGAACGTGTCTCCTCACACAGCGATAGCGTGTGAGGAGACCGAAGGAGTTAGTGAGTTTTGCAGCATACTAAAAGTGACAGTAAACCTATAAAAACCCTGCCAGTGCCCAGATCTACCCCACCTGTGCCCAGATCTACCCTGCCAGTGCCCAGATCTACCCCGCCTGTGCCCACCTGTGCCCACCTGTGCCCACCTGTGCCCACCTGTGCACTGCCAGTGCCCACCTGTGCACCGCCAGTGCTCCATCTGTGCACCACCAGTGCCCGCCAGTGCCCATCTGTACCAATCGGTGCCCATCTGTGCCTCAGCAGTGCCCATCTGTGCCGCCTAAGCAGTGCCCATCTGTGCCGCCTCAGCAGTGCCCATCTGTGCCGCCTCAGCAGTGCCCATCTGTGCCCATCTGCTGCCTTATCAGTGCACATCCGTGCAATAAATCAGTGCACATCTGTGCCGACCTATCAGTGCCCATCTGCCGACTCAGCAGTGCCCATCTCTGCCCCCTCAGCAGTGCCCATCTGCCGCCTCAGCAGTGCCCATCTGCCGCCTCAGCAGTGCCCATCTGCCGCCTCAGCAGTGCACATCCGTGCAATAAATCAGTGCACATCCGTGCAATAAATCAGTGCACATCTGTGCCGACCCATCAGTGCCCATCTGCCGCCTCAGCAGTGCCCATCTGTGCCGCCTCAGCAGTGCCCATCTGTGCCGCCTCAGCAGTGCCTATCTGTGCCGCCTCAGCAGTGCCCATCTGCCGCCTCAGCAGTGCCCATCTGCCGCCTCATCAGTGCACATCCGTGCAACAAATCTGCACATCTGTGCAATAAATCAGTGCACATCTGTGCCGACCCATCAGTGTCCATTTGTGCCACCTCAAAAGCGCCCATCTGTGCCACCTCAAAAACGCCCATCTGTGCCACCTCATCAGTGCCCATCAGTGCTACAATGGCTAAACGCGTCTTTTCCGCTGAGGAGGCGTACCAAATTATTTCCGCGGCCGACGAGAGCAACGGGGAGCTCTCCTCTTCCGATTCCTTTTCGGATTCGGATTCTGAAGACGTAACTTATGAGCCAGTCCTCAGCAGTGAAACACTGACTGATGAATCAGAGGAGGAAGATATCCGGCCCATCAAGCGAAGGCGTTCTAGTGAGGCAGTGCCGTCCATCAGCACCGCAGTGCCGTCCACCAGCACCGCAATGCCGTCCACCAGCACCGCAATGCCCCAGCAAGAAAGGCAAAGTACCAGTGGGGTGTCATCTCAGCCCCAAAGGGTTAGGAGCCATGCTGGCCTTCCCTATGCCCTTCAGAACCCCTTGTGGCTTCCTCCTAATTCAGGAGAGGCCAATGTTCCCCCTTTCACCGCCCAGCCAGGAGTCCAGGTGGACACGGAGAATTTTAGCCCCATCGATTTTTTTAATTTAATTTTTACGGAGGACATGTTGGCGTCAATTGTGGCCCAGTGCAACCTGTATGCACAACAATTTATTTTTCAAAATCCGACCTCCTATTATGCCCGTCCCTACGAATGGAGAGACCTAACGGTGGAGGAGTTCAAGCTTTTTTTAGGCCTCACATTTAATATGGGACTCAACAAAAAAAAACAATTACGTACCTACTGGTCAACCCACCCCCTCCACCACTCACCGCTCTTCTCCGCGGTAATGCCCAGAACTAGATATCAGATGATCCTGAGGTTCTTACATTTCAGTGACAATTCCCAATGCCTTCCACGAAATGATCCAAATTATGACCGCCTTTACAAAATTCGACCAATACTAAATTATTTTTCTGAAATATTCCCCAAATTGTTTACCCCGGACCAACACATATGTGTGGATGAGTCCCTTATTAAATTTAGTGGCAGGCTTAGGATGAAGCAATTTATGCCCAGCAAAAGGGCCCGCTATGGGGTGAAGGTCTACAAATTATGTGACCGAGCCACAGGGTACACATATTCCTTCAAGGTGTACGAAGGGAAGGACACCCAGCTCCAGCCCCCTAATTGTCCGGATTATTTGGGATCCAGCGGAAAAATTGTTTGGGACCTCATATACCCCCTACTGGATAAAGGCTACCACCTGTATGTAGACAACTTCTACACATCTCTGCCCCTGTTCCACAACCTTCACCGGAAGAAGACGCCAGCATGTGGCACTGTAAAAAAGAACCGGAAGGGCTTTCCTCAAAGTCTGGTGAACAAGAAGCTGCGGAAAGGAGAAACCGCAAGTCTAAGAAACAAGGAGGTTCTGGCAGTGAAGTGGAGGGACAGAAGGGATGTGTATATGTTGTCTTCTATCCACAACGATACCTTCGTAGAAATCCCCAGAAGGAATGGCCCCGTAAAGAAACCCAAATGTATTTCCGAGTATAATTTGTTCATGGGAGGAGTCGACTTCAACGACCAAATGATGGAACCATATCTGGTCTCAAGACGGACATATCATTGGTACAAAAAAGTAGTAATTTATTTTTTTCAATTGGCCATTTACAATTCATATGTAATTTACAGCAACGCCACCCAAAACCCCAAACGTTTCTTTGGCTACCAGGAGGAAGTTTTCACAGCCCTTATTTTCCCAAACGGCCCACCAGAAAATATCAGATCAGACGTTGTTAGTCGACTCTCCGAGCGCCACTTTCCGGATAAAATTCCCCCCACACCAGCAGGCAAAAGACGCCAAAAAAGATGTAAGGTGTGTACCAAAGCAGGAGTCAGAAGAGACACATCTTATTATTGTGCACAATGTCCTTCCCAACCAGGCCTCTGCATAGGCGACTGTTTTCGGCGTTACCATACTTCAATAAATTTTTTGTGAAGTATGGTAAACATAATCCTCAGTTCCTGCCTTCATACACCTTCACACCCCTTATGCCACTGCCTGCTTTGTAACTGACCCTGGCTTGTTATTTGACCACTCTTATGCCTGCCGATTCTGTACATACCGCTGCCTGATCTGGAACTGACCCTGGACTGTTATTCGACCACGCTTCTGCCTAACGATTCTGTACATACCTCTGCCTGATCTGGAACTGACCCTGGACTGTTATTCGACCATGCTTCTGTCTAACGATTCTGTATATATCTCTGCCTGATCTGGAACTGACCTTGGACTGTTTGACCACGATATTTGCCTGCCTCTTGGACTGATCTTGTATTCTGCAACTGGACTAGTGGGATTCAACACGGGGTCTCACATATGTGAGGGGCTCCAATATAGTTTTTCTGGAAGAAGAAAACAATTTTCTTTGTTTTCTTATTCCTAGATTAGGGTCTGGAGACTTGGAGGCTTCAAAGAGATTTGGGAGGGAGAAGCCTCTACCCCTATCCCCATTCTGTCCTGAACGAGGCTCTACTTTTGTCTGCTGCCTGTAGGACTTACTGCCATCATGCCGCACTGACCACACCACAAGGACCTGCCTACTACCAGGACCAATATTTTTGGCACTGCTGACATCTCTGCACTAACCCTGGACTGTAATATGGACAGTATCCCTGCCTGCTGCCTGAAAAACTGTGTTCGCTGTTGCTGACCAAGTCCCTGCCTGCTGCCTGGACCAGTGATATCCTCCTGTGGACAACTGCGCTTCTAAAACCACAGGTAATCTTTTCTTTACCCTTTGCTCAGCATAATGTATTTGGGGGTGTAATTCTTGGTATGTGCACTCTATGTGTCCCTGGAACGCCGACGGTGTTTCTTGCATGTTGCGCCTCTGTATTTGGTCAGGCTGTGTAAAAGTCTCACACATGTGGTATCGTTATACTCAGGAGGAGTAGTAGAACGTATTTTGGGGTGTTATTTTTGCTATGTAAATGCTATGCGTTGGAAATATCTTATAAACAGACAACTTTGTGTAAAAAAAAATGCGTTTTCATTTTTTTCCACATTTTCCGAAAACTTCTGGAAAAAAATGAACCATTGAAAAGACTCATTATGCCTCATAGATTATACGTTGGGGTGTTAGCTTTCCAAAATGGGGTCATTTTCTGGACGTTTCCATTGCCCTGGTGTTCCAGGGCCTTCAAAACTGTAATAGGTGGTTGAGAAATGAAATGTGTAATTTATGCTCCTAGAATGCCTGAAGGTGCTACTTCAAAATTAGGCCTCTGTATGTGGTCAGGCTGTGTAAAAGTCTCACACATTTGGTATCGTTATACTCAGGAGGAGTAGTAGAACGTATTTTGGGGTGTTATTTTTGCTATGTAAATGCTATGCGTTGGAAATATCTTATAAACGGACAACTTTGTGTAAAAAAAAATGTGTTTTCATTTTTTTCCACATTTTCCGAAAACTTCTGGAAAAAAATGAACCATTGAAAAGACTCATTATGCCTCATAGATTATACGTTGGGGTGTTAGCTTTCCAAAATGGGGTCATTTTCTGGACGTTTCCATTGCCCTGGTGTTCCAGGGCCTTCAAAACTGTAATAGGTGATTGAGAAATGAAATGTGTAATTTATGCTCTTAGAATGCCTGAAGGTGCTACTTCAAAATTAGGCCTCTGTATGTGGTCAGGCTGTGCGAAAGTCTCACACATGTGGTATCGTTATACTCAGGAGGAGTAGTAGAACGTATTTTGGGGTGTTATTTTTTCTATGTAAATGCTATGCGTTGGAAATATCTTATAAACGGACAACTTTGTGTAAAAAAAAATGCGTTTTCATTTTTTTCCACATTTTCCGAAAACTTCTGGAAAAAAATGAACCATTGAAAAGACTCATTATGCCTCATAGATTATACGTTGGGGTGTTAGATTTCCAAAATGGGGTCATTTTCTGGACGTTTCCATTGCCCTGGTGTTCCAGGGCCTTCAAAACTGTAATAGGTGATTGAGAAATGAAATGTGTAATTTATGCTCTTAGAATGCCTGAAGGTGCTACTTCAAAATTAGGCCTCTGTATGTGGTCAGGCTGTGTAAAAGTCTCACACATGTGGTATCGTTATACTCAGGAGGAGTAGCAGAATGTATTTTGGGGTGTTATTTGTGGTATGCACATTCCGTGTGGGAGAAATAAGCTATTACAATGAAAATTTTGTGGAAAAAAAAAAAATCGTAATTTTGCAAAGAATTATGGGAAAAAATGACAACTTAAAATAACTAACCATGCCTCTTACTAAATACATTGGAATGTCTACTTTCCAAAAAGGGGTCATTTGGGGGGCATTTGTACTTTCCTGGCTTGTTAGGGTCTCAAGAATGGAGATAGGCCTTAGTACATCAGATGTGATCTTTTTTTGCAAATCTTTATGATTTGCACCATAGCTTGTAGACTCTATAAATTTCACACAGATCATATAATATGCAAAAATTTGGGTTATTTTTACCAAAGATGTGTAGTAGTATAAATTGTGGCCAAAATTTATGAAGAAAAATTGCTAATTTGCTAAATTTGCTAAATTTTGTCACAGAAACGAAGAAAAATTCATTTTTTTTCAGAATTTTCGGTCTTTTTTCATTTATAGCGCAGAAAATAAAAAACCGAGAGGTGATCAAATACCACCAAAAGAAAGCTCTATTGGTATGAAGAAAAGGACAAAAAAATCATTTGGTTACAGTGTTGCATGACTGAGTAATTGTCATTCAAAATGTGAGAGCACTGAAAGCTGAAAATTGGTCTGGGACTGAGGGGGGTTTAAGTGCCCAGTAAGCAAGTGGTTAAAGGATAAGTTCACCTTTTAAAAAAAAAATAATAAATGCACTTTTTTGCAGTTCAAAAAATTTGCATTTACTATTTTTTTTATTTTTTATTTTTTTAGGAGAATGGAAAGCATTGCACCCGTGATAAGCAGATCGCTGCTGCCTTGCAGGTCTCCTGCAGTCAGCACTGTTGTAATTAATTGAGAGTTACAAGCCAGCGGTTGCAAAGGCTGTCGGTAGTTGTAGCTCATTCATTAACAGAACTCTGTGAATGAATGAAGCAGCCATGTGGGTTTGTATGGGGAATTTCTCCCGATACTGCTGTCCTACAGAGGGCTTAGGTCGCAGAGCCACTGCAGGATCGGGAACATGTCACATGTTCCACCCTAAAAACAGGTTCCCAAAGCTGAACCTATCCTTTAAAGTGTTCATTACACTAATATTTTATGTTTACCACATTTTATTTTTACAAATCTATTCAATTACTGCAGAATGAAAATAACATTGAAGAAAAACACAACAATGGAGAATAGTAATCACAAGTTTGAAGACATTGTTGGTAAGTGAACTAAGCATTGGTGTAGCTTGTCCCAGTGAAAGATATCACCCCCCGAGCTTCAGTCCAGTACCTGCTACTTCTAACTTAACATTGCCATCCACCATGACCTCATGCCACCATGACCCCTGCTGGAGCTAACATGCCACCATGACCCCTGCTGGAGCTAACATGCCACCATGACCCCCGCTGGAGCTAACATGCCACCATGACCTCCACTGGAGCTAAAATGCCACCATGACCTCCGCTGGAGCTAACATGTCACCATGACCCCTGCTGAAGCTAACATGCCACCATGACCTCCGCTGGAGCTAACATGCCACCATGACCTCCGCTGGAGCTAACATGTCACCATGACCCCTGCTGGAGCTAACATGCCACCATGACCTCTGCTGGAGCTAACATGCCACCATGACCTCCACAAGAGCTAACATGCCACCATGACCCCTGCTGTAGCTAACATGCCACCATGACCTCTGCGGGAGCTAACATGCCACCATGACCTCCACAATAGCTAACATGCCACCATGACCCCTGCTGGAGCTAACATGCCACCATGACCCCTGCTGGAGCTAACATGCCACCATGACCTCTGCTGGAGCTAACATGCCACCATGACCTCCACAAGAGCTAACATGCCACCATGACCCCTGCTGGAGCAAACATGCCACCATGACCCCTGCTGGAGCTAACATGCCACCATGACCTCTGCTGGAGCTAACATGCTCACTTTATTTCATGCATCTAAAAAATTTGCAACATTTATAACTTCTGCATAAGCCCCTTCACCCCATACAGTTTGTTCCTAGCTGTGTATATTATTATCCAATCATCAGCCTTGAGCCTGCTGATGACCAAGCTGCATTGGGGAGAGAAGTGAGGTCACAAGCTAACTATTCTATCTGGCAGGAGTGTCTAAATCAGATGAATGTCTAATTATGATTACAGTTATTCTAGCAGGTTACACTGTTTGTGTACATATGTATTTTGACCATGTATTTTTGCTTGAAATTTAGCTCTAAGGTACCTTGCAGGACAAGTTAAAAACATGCAGATTTCCCAATGTCTTATCCTTCTTAAAAGAAAGGTATTACAGTCTATCAGCTGATGTAGCAGAGCAGCGCCAAGTTCCCGAAACAGTCCTCATATTGTTGTCAGTATCCATCCAGCTGCCTGATTGACATCCAGCTCCACTCTTCAGGACATGACTGAGAGCCCAAGTCAATGTCAATGCCTCCAGCCTAGCAGTCTAGTGAGTGCTGGAGGAGCAGAGCCGGTGGGGTTTGGCGACTGGCAGTCACTGCTCTCCACTACAAGCAGACTGAGATCAGCAGGTCAGGTGATCTTTCAGCCTGCGTGGGACAGCATCATACAGATGCTGTAGCATGGAGGTCAGAATGTATGTTTGTTTCTTTACTAACCTCAAATTCTCTTTTAACCAGTTCCTGCCCGGCCTGTGACAAAATGATGGTCAGGTGGACCTTTCGCCAATCTGGGTGGGCATCATATGACGTCCTCCAGGGCTGTGCTTTAGCATGATCTGTCACCAGCTGTGTCCATTGGACACAGCTAATGACTGATCAGTGTACCGGCTTGCTGCCAGTACCATGAGACCGCTGTGACCAATCACAGCAGATCAAATGACAGTTGCAAACAATGAATGGCTTCCTTTCATGCCATCCATTGTGTATAATTGTGTTGCTAGCTGTAATTGGTCAATGCAATCACATGGTACAGACAGGGCCAATCACAGCCCATCTGTACCATGTGATTAGCTCTGGCCAATCATAGCTAATCACAACAAAACAAACAAAATGAATCAGTTTCATTTAGCAAATGAAATTCACTGCTATAAGCCAGGGGTCTCCAAACTTTCTAAGAAAAGAGCCAATTAATATCACCAATGAGGTTCTATTCCTCCAATTAAAACCAATGATGGGGCACTGATGGCCGGGCCTTTTCTACCCCCACTGGCCACAATCTGGCCCTCCTAAAGCCAGAAGGACAGTCCTTCTGGCTTTAGGAGGGCCAGATTGTGGCCAGTGGGGGTAGAAAAGGCCCGGCCATCAGTGCCCCATCATTGGTTTTAATTGGAGGAATAGAACCTCGTTGGTGATATCAATGAGAAGAATAGTGCCCCATTCATGGTGTCAGTAGGGGAATGTTGCTCCATCATTAGTGTCAGTTGGTGGAATAATGTCCCAAGGGCCAGATAAAGGCAAACATAGGGCTACATCTGGTTCCCCGGCCTCAGTTTGGAGACCACTGCTATAAGCAATCATAATGTGTAAAAAAAAAAAAAAAAAGAAAAAGAAAATCTTGATCACTTCCCCAGAGTAGTACAATGTTACTGTGGTAATATTATATTGCTCTGGTCACAGTGTGTTAAAAAATCGTAAATAGAAAAAAAAGTAATAAAAATAATAATTTTGAGAAAAATATTGTTATTTATTTTGATAATGACTTTTTACTACTATTAATTACTATTTTTTTCGTACTGTCACCAGTGTCTCTGATCACATCCACATCAGTTATATGATGACATTGTACTGCAATGGCGACAGTATTTATTTATTTATTTTTTTCTTAATTTTCCAAAAAAATATGACTAAAAGTTAGAACTTCATGCCTCTTACTAAATAGCTTGGACTGTCTACTTTCCAAAAAAGAGTAATTTAAGGGATTTGTACTGTCCTGGTGTTTTTGAGCCTCAAGAAATGAGACCAGCCATCAGTACATCAGGATTGATACATTTTCAGATATATACCATAGTTTTTGGACTACAAACGAAATAATATACACTGATTTGGGTTTTTTTTCACCAAAGAAATATAGCAGAATGCATTTTGGCCTAAATTTATGAAGAACAATGTTTATTTGCAAAATTTTATAACATAAATGAAGAAAAAGCATGCTTTTTTGGGCAAAATTTTCAGTCTTTTTAAATTTATTTAGCAAAAAATAAAAAATAAATGGTGGTGATTAAATACCACCAAAAGAAAATTCTAGTTGTATGAACGAAATGATAAACAAATTTAGTTTGGGTACAGTGTTGCATGACGGTGCAATTGTCATTCAAAGTATCACAGCGCTGAAAGCTGAAAATTGGCCTGGGCAGGAAGCGGGTAAACCTGCCCTGTATTGAAGTGGACTTTGCAAGGACAGAAAATACTTGTTGATCTTTTAGAAATGCCCTTCTTATCTCCCAGGTCCTGCTTTAGGTTGCCAACACAGCATTTTCGTAGATGGAATTGTGTCAGTCCTGCTCAGCTATCTTTTGCTAAACTACTTAATTCCTTCCACTGTCCTAATCTCTAATGCCGCGTACACACGATCGAACTTTCTGGTGGACTAGAGTCTGTTGGACAATTTGATCATGTGTGGGCTCCAGCGGAATTTTTCTTCCCAAAAGTCCGGCGGACCTAGAAATAAGACTGGCTTCAAATTTGTCTGCCGGACTCGGCTTTTAGGGGACAATCCGTTCATCTGTATGCTGGTCCGACGGACTAAAACCGACGCTAGGGCAGCTATTGGCTACTGGCTATGAACTTCCTTATTCTACGTCACCACGTTCAAATCTGTCTGACTTTTGGAGTGATCATGTGTGGCCAAGTCCATTCATTTGAAAGTCCGGCGGACCTCAGCTGCAAAGTCGGATTGTCCGCCGGGAAGTCCGATCGTGTGTACGCGGCATAAGGCATATTACTTTACCATCTACTTCACTCTGTAATTTATTTCTGAAACTGTTGTGAAAAAATATTCATTGAAAATGATGAAACAATATCTGATCTTGTACATTTGTGTTTTTTTTCTATAGATGGAGATCATTTTGTAGTGTTCCATCTATCGGTAGGAGACTCATTGATTGTCTGGAGTGGAAGAAATAAGGATCCGGTTACTGCTGTTTATCTGTTATGTAAGTCATTAAATATTCCTCTACAAAAAACAAATAAATATTTAGGAAGTAAAACATTTTATGAGTCTGGAGTGTTCCTTGGCTTCAATGGGCTCTCCAGCCAAAACTATTTTTCGACAGATCTGTTTAGCATAGGAAGGGATTAGAAGTTGTCAGAGTGAATTGATTTTTTCTTATGTAATTTAGTCTGATTAGGAAAGCAGCAATAACATTGGCAACTCCTAATGCCACATACACACGACCGGACTCTCCGGCAAAAAGGGTCAGACGGAATCATTCCGTCGGATATTACGATCGCGTGTGGGCTTCATCTGACTTTTTTCTTAAAAAATTCAGACAGACCTAGAAATGTTTCAAATCTGTCCAACGTAATCAATTTCTATTGGGAAAACCGTTCGTCTGTATGCTGGTCCGACGGACCAAATACGATGCTAGGGCAGCTATTAGCTACTGGCTATTGAACTTCCTTTTCTAGTCCCGCCATACGGCATCCCGTTCAGAACAAACGGACTTCGGTGTGGGCAAGTCAGTTTGGTTGGAAGTCCGACGTAACTCCATCGAAAGTCCGTCAGAACTCTGTCCGGTTGTGTGTATGTGGCATAACTCTTCTACTTCTACCAAAGGTTTCTTTTTATTTTTTGCCTGTGTCTCTGTTAAAGAGATTTTTTCATGACTTCTTGTTCTAGTGACAACTGGCGCTCCACTAAGTGATAACTTAGAAAGGCAGTCTTGTGCGGAGAATCAATCAGAGGTTGGATTTTTACAGCCAACTGCTGGGGTGTCTGCAGGGCTGGACTGGGACAAAAATTTGGCCCTGGACTTCATCCAGACCGACCCACTCCAATTTTGCAAACGCGCACAAAAACAGTATGCTGCGCACTTGCACGAGAGTGACGTCATCACAGCCCGGCTAGACACATAGCAGGAGTATGCAAACTCAGAAGCCGACAGCACACTGCTGGTGATCTTTTATTTTCCAGCCCCCCCCACCCCCTGGTGTCCCCCTGTCACCTGCCCGAAGTCTGGCTCTGCATTATATATTTTAAAATAAGCAACTAATGCGCACACCTATTTTTGATCAACCGCAGTAATGAGAAGCTGCCAACATCAAACAGGTTTAAGCCCCTTTCACACGGGACGGATCAGTAATGATCCGCCCCGTGATGATCCGCTCGCTCAGCGGGGATCGCTCCGTTGTCCCCGCTGAGCCGGCTGCGGACAGGGCGGTCTCCGCACACTGTGCGGGGACCGCCCTGTCAGATCTCTGCTCTCCTCTATGGGGATCGGATGAGCACGGACCGTCTGTCCGTGTTCATCCGATCCGCTCTGCAGACGGATAGAAAAATAGGATTTTCCTCCGTCTGCAGAATCGGACTGTTGCGGAGGCGGATGAAATCGGGTGTCTGCGGATGTTCATCCGCAGACACCCGCTATCCCATAGGGATGAATGTATGCCCGTATTTCATCTGCAAACGGATGGATGAAATACGGACATATCATCTGCATGTGTGAAAGGGGCCTAACACAAACCCACAGATAAATTGAATATATAGCAAAGGATGTGATGCTAACCAAAATAACATAAAAAAAATCCATTTGGTGCAAATAATGATTCAAATAATACAAAAAATCCAACATAGCTAAAAGTACATCAAACGTGTCAATTAATATTGAAATGTGCATAAAAAAAAATTTCAGCAAAAAATTTGTATATAAACGATGCTTATAATTAAAACCATTTTATCCAAACTATGTCCTTGGTATTAAAGTGCAAAAAGAGTACAAAAAAAAGGGGGGTTTTTAATTATAAGCATTTTTATATATGATTTTTTTGCTGAAAATATTTTTATGCACATTTTAATATTAATTGACAGTTTTGGTGAACTTTTAGCTATGTTGGATTTTGCATATTATTTTAACCATTATTTTCACCAAATGGATGTTTTATGTTATTTTATTTAGCACCACATCCTTTGCTATATATATATATATATATACACACAGCTATATATATATATATATATAATATATACACACATGCACAGCATATATATATATATCCAGCCATGTGCTATATACAGTATTCAATCGGCCGGCCGGTTACCTGGATGGGTTCCTGCAGCACCGCCATCCTCCAGGCTCCCTCGTCTGCTCCAGGGACTTCTCTGCCTGTCGGCTGCTCTCATGGCGGCCCCCGGCTCATTTAAACTCACAGCGTCCGTTACCGCGGGGGCCGCCGGAGATAGCCGAGTTTTGTTCGCTGTCGGAGAGGAGCAGGGCGGGGGAAGCCGAGCGGTGACGGAGGTGGCCGAAGATGTGTTATGAGAGCGCCGAGTGGGGGCGGAAAGAGCCGAAGTGCGCCGCGCTGTGCTCAGAAGTACAGCGGTGCTCAAATGAATAGCTGTGCGAGTAGCGCAGCCATTCATTTGGCTAGGCTATCACTGAAACCGGCCCACTGAGCCATCGGCCCACCGGGAATCTCCCGGTAGTCCCGATGGCCAGTACATGCCTGGGTGTCTGCAAAGTTGGGTAATCTGATCTTTTCTCAATAAAAAGGGCGTTTTTTTTTCTCAGCATTAAAACACTTCCATAAAGTGAAATTTTTGATATTTTGTTTTAAAATATATATTACCAAGAAACATTTTAAAAATACGGTGAATAGATGCACAATATATTACAATGTTTAGACATTAGACCCTGTTAGATACAATTTTTTCCACTATGGAATTAATCAAGACCCATGAACACGTTTCACAGTAAAAAAAAGCGCTTCTTCAGGAGAGGGTAAAAATTGTAACTCCACAAAAAGGATTTGATCAGATGTCATATAAAATGATTTGATTACTTTTATGTAGCATTCCATTGGATCCCTTTATGTAGCGTTAAGCATTTTACTGTATCAGAAACAAGATTTTTTTACCCTAAAATGTGTCCACAAGGGTTTTTCATGAAAATAATAGTGGATAACAGAATCTAATGTCTACAGATTATAATGTATGTCTAATCACTGTGTTTTTAAAAAGTGCTTTTTTTGGGTGCTAAAAAAGTTTAATTATGTATAAAAATTCTGACATTTAATTTAGGAGTTTTTTTCTGAAGACTTTAAAAGCCAGTGATCTGATCACACAGCTCGGCACATGTCAAAACAGTTGGCTGTAAAAATCCAACCTCTGTGATTGATTCTCCTTATATGATTGGTTGACTCTTTGGTACATTTTAGACCCCTTTCACACCAGGGCGTTTTGCAGGCGCTATAGCATTAGAAATAGCGCTTGCAATCCGCCCTAAAGAAGCTGCACCATTGTATGTAGTGTGAAAGCCTGAGGGCTTTCACACTGCAGCGGTGCGCTGGCAGGACGTCAGGGAAAAGTCCTGCCAGCAGCTTCTTCGGAGCGGTGAAGGAGCAGTGTGTTTACAGCTCCTCCACTGCTGCTCCCCATTGAAATCAATGGGGCAGCGCTGTAATACCGCCGGCAAAACGCCGCTATTGTGGCGTATTGCCGGCAGTTTTAACCCTTTCTCAGCCGCTAGCGGGGGTAAAAGCGCCCCCGCTAGCGCCCAAAATGCGCCACGAATCCGCTGCAAATCCGGCGATAAAACGCCGCTAAAAATAGCGGCGTTTTACCGCCCATGCTATGGGCGGTGTGGTGTGAAAGGGGTATTAAAGTTAAGGTTGAGATAAAATAGTCAAAGATGCATCACTTGTTTCTATTCCACTGAGTGGGTGATGGGGTTCCCTTAAATTAGAAGGAAGAAGTTTTTGCTGGAGCACAGGGGATATTTAGCTCAGAGCCAGTGCAAGGCTATGACTCATGTTTAATCCATCCAAAGTGGGAACTGTCTAAATAAGGTGACATAATAAGGCAATACAACTACCAAAGAATACTGTGCTTTTAACCACTTAAAGTGGTTGTAAACCCTTACAAACCCCTTTGAACTACAGGTAAGCCTAGATTAAGGCTTACCTGTAGGTCCAAGAAATAGCTCCTAAACCTATACGGTTTAGGAGATATTTACCTGAAGACAGCCACCACTGTCTATGGCGCATGCGCTGTAGACAGCGGCGCGCAGGCGCACTGGGTAAGCTGCAGATCGCGGCGACATGCCGCGAGTTTCGGCTCCCGTGCGCATGCGCGGGAGTGACGTCATCGCTGCTCCGTCAAATCACAGCGCCGGAGCAGCGAGACCCACCAAGAAGATGGACGCTCGAAACTACAGGGGACAGCGATGACTTCGCTGGCTCCTGTAGTCCATTATGCTTTACCTTTGCAGGGAATGAAAGAGGAAGTAAACCCATCAGGGTTTACTTCCTCTTTAAGGACCAAGCCTCTTTTTGAGATTTGTCGTTTACAAGTTAGAAACAGTTTTTTTTTGCTAGAAATTTACTTAGAACCCCCAAAAATTATAATTTTTTTTTCTAACACCCTAGAGAATAAAATGACAAAGTATTGTTGTAATACTTTCTGTCACACTTTTTTTGAAAAAAATACACTTTTTTGAATTAAAAAATAAGACAGCAGTAAAGTTAGCCCAATTTTTTTTTATATTGTGAAAGATAATCTTACGCTGAGTAAATTGATACCCAACATGTCATGCTCTAAATCTGCGCTTGCTCCTGGAATGGTGACAAACGTTTACCCTTAAAAATCTCCATAGGCGACGTTTAAAAAAATCTACAGGTTGCGTTTTTTGAGTTACAGAAGAGCTCTGTTTTCATATGTGGATGCTACTCACATATGCGCTTCTGCATGCGAGCTCGGCAGGACGGGCCGCGTTTAAAAAAATTATTTTTTTTCTTATTTATTTCACCTTTTATTTCTTATTTTTACACTGTGTTGTAAAAAAAAGTTCACTTTTTTTCACCTCTCCCGCTGCCAATAAAAGTGATCTCGCGGCGAATCCACCACAGAGACCACTATTATCGGAAATCGGACCGCCGGCCGAAAAATAGGTTACTGGGGTTATGGCAGCCAGCTAGCTGCTACCATAACAATGATATTCCTCTTCAAACTTAGGACGTATATCGGCGTGCGGGGGTTAAAGGTGCTTTTTTGATCTCTTGCTTAAATTATATGCTTGAGTTTTTTTAATTAATTTTTTTACTTTTCTTTTTTTTTCTTTGAAACCTTTAACATTTCAGACATTTAGGGGGAGATTTACTAAAACTGGAGAGTGCAAAATCTGGGGCAGCTCTGTATAGAAACCAATCAACTTCCAGTTTTTATTGCCAAAGTTTAATTGAAGAAGCTGAAGTTAGAAACTGACTACCATGCACAAATGCACCAGATTCTGAGTGCTCAAGTTTTAGCAAAATCTCCCCCTATTAATGCTCTAATAGTTTAATCTCCTTATGTGGTAAGTCTTGCCTATCTTGGTCGGTGATTGAATGATGAAGTTGGAGCTTTTTTTGTTATCTTGAATGTTCGTGTTTTAAGTATATATTGTCTTCTCATATATGGACATGCTTGTCTGATTTAAAAAAAGAATTAAGAGAAAAAAAAAGAATTTAAGGGTGCCAACCGCCAACAACATCAAAACGCTATATAGGTTAAAGATCATATTTGCAAATTTTAGTATTCTCAAATCAGTTTTTAGTTTTATCATAAAAATAGGATGCAATCTAAGGTCAATGTGTAAGCCTATGCATAATGAAACATAGATATCCCTCTCACATGCCACCTATATATATATATATATATATATATATATATATATATATATATATACATACCCCACTTTTAAGTACACAATGGGGTTTATTTACTAAAGCTGGAAAGTGCAAAATCAGGCTCACTTCTGCATAGAAACCAATGAGCTTCCAGGTTTTATTACCAAAGCTTAATTGAACAAGCTGGGGTTAGAAGCTGATTGGTTTTGATGCAGGAGTGAGCCTGATTTTGCACTTTCCAGCTTTAGTAAATAAACCCTATTGTGTACTTAAAAGTGGGGTATGACTGTATATATATATATATATATATATATATATATATATATATATATATATATATATTATACATACAGCGCCTTGGAAAAGTATTCACCCCCTTGGCTTTTTACTTATTTTGTTACATTACAGCCTTTAGTTCAATGTTTTTTTTAATCTGTATTATATGTAATGGATCCCCAGAGGCTGCAACACCTAAGCAAGAGGCACCACTAACCAAACACTGCCATGAAGACCAAGGAATTCTCCAAACCTGTAAGGAACAATGTTGTTGAGAAGTACAAGTCAGGGTTAGGTTTTAAAAAAATCTCGAAATTTTTGATGATCCTTTGGAGCACCATCAAATCTATTATAACCAAATGGAAAGAACATGGCACAACAGCTAACCTGCCAAGAGACGGCTGCACACCAAAACTCACAGACCGGGCAAGGAGGGCATTAATCAGAGAGACAACACAGAGACCTCAGGTAACCCCGGAGGAGTTGCAGAGTTCCACAGTAGAGACTGGAGTATCTGTACATAGGAGGACAATAAGCCGTAGGCTCCATAGAGTTGGGCTTTATGACAGAGTGGCCAGAAGAAAGCCATTACTTTCAGCAAAAAACAAAATGGCACGTTTTGAGTTTGCGAAAAGGCATGTGGGAGACTCCCAAAATGTATGGAGGAAGGTTCTCTGGTCTGATGAGACTAAAATTTTGCTTTTCGGCCATCAAAGAAAACGCTATGTTTGGTGAAAACCCAAAACATCACATCAACCAAAGAACACCATCCCCACAGTGAAACATGGTGGTGGCAGCATCATGCTGTGGGAAAGTTTTTCAGCAGTTGGGACTGGGAAACTGGTCAGAGTTGAGGGAACGATGGATGGTGCTAAATCCAGGGATATTCTTGAGCAAAACCTTTACCACTCTGTGTGTGATTTGAGGCTAGGACAGAGGTTCACCTTCGAGCAGGACAATGACCCCAAACACACTGCTAAAGCAACACTTGAGTGGTTTAAGGGGAGAGAGAGAGAGAGAGTGTCTCAGTTTAACATGTTTCACACTTTAACTTCTTTAGGAACACAGAGGTATTTTTCATAGGATCATATCATGTATGTGGTTAGTGTTAAATGGCTGAATGGCTTTTAGGTTTTCCCATCAAAGCCATCCCACATATCAGCTCTCTTATTTACCTTTCCCTGTGGTTCCTCCCCTAAGGAGGAGAACTTTTGTAGAGAACTAATGTTCTTTTATTATTGACAGTAGTAAATCACATTTTGGAGAATAGGAAATGCATACATCTATGTAACAAGAGATACAATGTAACAATTCTAGAGAATTCTAGAGGGAATTAGAACATAAATGTACATTTTGCTTTAAATGAGTAGTAAAAATACCATAACCCCATAAAACGTGCACGCTTTGAAGAAAACACAAGTGCATCTTCTAATGCGTTGGCGTGACCAGGCATTACAGCTGTGTTTCAATCAGTTTCAAACTACTTAGAAACATCTGCAGAATTTTGAAGACACATTTTACGTGCGTATTACATACCCTTTCTTTCTCTTCGTCATTTCCTGTCTCCATCTTGTGGGTTTTGTCTGTGTTTGTTGGAAATGTGGGCATGTGATCTTGAAAAACACGCTTATTAAAATGCATTTTAATGCATGGCCAGTGCATTTTCCATGTGTTCCAATAAGCAATGCACGAAAACATTCAACGGATGCAGCAAGCAAGATCTTTTTAAAAACGCAATGCACTGGGCTCTAATCCACTGATGTGAAGAGCTTTATAAATTATAACAATAAATAGTTTATAGGCGCTTTTAGTGTGCACATACATTTTTGCTGTGATCTTTGAGAATGAATTACAATATAAGCAGCTACAGAGGTCAGGGATGGCTTGTTTTAAAGCTCTTTTATGGCTGTTAAGAAATAATGCGCATAGCCTGGGCATAGGTGCACTTTTAAAAAAAAGAAAAAAGTAGCTGCTCTACCTATCTCTCTAACTCATGCTAACCTAGAACAGAACCAACACCACCCAAGGGCTAACTGTCTTGTTCATGCTAGCCTTATTATTTGTGGTACCTATGTAGTAACTTGTTGAATAGGGCACAGTGGCGGCCCGTCCATTAGGGGAGCCACAATCCATGCACCCGGCCCCCCTAATCTCCATGCAGGGCGCCGGACTCATGTATTTCATTTTTTTTAGCACGTAATTACAGCTGGAGGCTCTATGTTCACTAATGTCTCCCCGCTTCTCCTCCCAGCCAATCAGTGAGCCCATCCACTTGTGTGACATTAGTGAATGAATATTCATTAAGGTCTTCCTGCTTCTCCTCCTTGCCAATCAGGAATATTGGCCGGGCGTCTTAGGACTCCCGGCCAATCAGATCTCAGGACCCGCCTCCTGTTTGTCTGGGAGGAGAAGCAAGGGCCCGATGGCAGCAACAGCCTCTTCCAGAAGCTTGGATTTGGCAGTGCACCACCACCTCGTCCTCCCCGCACCTCTACCACAGTATAAGGTAAGGCCACGGATAGCGCGGAGGGGTGACGATGAGTGGATTGAGAAATGCACTGTGCTATAAGCTCATGCAGAGTCATGCAGGACCTATGGCTGGCCAGTTGCTGCACCATGATGATATAGTGTATCTCTGCTCACTGATAAGCAGAAAACTGTATCGTACAATAATATCTCACATTTTTCTTTTTCATATATTTTACAGCAAAGTCGAGTAAGTTGGATCCTGCCGAAGTAACTGTCTTTAAGGACTTTGCATCATGTTTTTCATTCACTAACATTAAGGTTCCTGTATAAATGGTAAGGAATTTATTCTCTGTACAGTGCTGAAAAAAATAAAGTGTCACTATGTATTTTTTATCTTCAAAATAAATGAAGAAAAGGAACCTGCGACTTTTCTCATTCATCATGACAAAGTATCAAGCTTTCCCAAGGAGGAACTTCATTCTGCCAGAATTCTCCTGCTGCTCCTCCTCCTTTATTGTCCCATGTGTGCGCAAATGTGCCTCCGATCTCTGCTAGGGATTTGGGAGACGTGTCTGTACATGCATAAGATATTCCCACGCATGCGCACACATATAATACAAAGAAAGTGTAGTGCTACCCTATTTATAATGTATGAATAGTGGTGAAACTCTCCTGCACGTTAGTGGAACAATGATACTCTTAATTAGTAAGAAACCACCGTAAAAAAAAAATACTTAAAAACAACGTAATTAAAAATGCTCCTGATAGCATCTATACCCAAACACATCAAGTGTGATACAGTGCAATTATAAACAATGGTGAAAACCCCTAAGGCTCCATTCACACCAAGGAGCTCCGGATCGTGGGCGGAATTGGTGCTATTCTGCTTGCGATTCCCAAATTGCCGAAAAACATGGGCTGTGCTTGCGATCCCGTTACTTTCAATGGCACCCCAATCATGGCATGATTTTGCTGCAATTGTTGCCCAACAAATTGCGGCAAAATCGCACAAACAAAATCGCTGGACACCTGTCGCCCAAAAGAAGTAGATAGAAGAAATTGATAATTGATATTTGTTTCCACAATTTTTTTTTTCATTTTAATTTTATCTTGTAATGTTAGTAAATTAAGTTAGGGAAAATACAGATTATTTGATTATTCATTGGAGGTAGGCACAACAAAAAATAATACCACTTTCATTTACAATATCAAATACATAGTTAAAATCTAATATCTTTAAAATATTTATAAATCAAACTCATTTTTATTTCAGAAGTTGTTTGGAATACCTGACCCTTAGGGCCGGTTCACACTGCGGGCGATGCGAGTCGATACGACTTGCCTCGCCGCGATCTGACAAGTCGCCCCCGTTCTGTACAATGGAACCGTTCTGAGAGGAGCGACTCGGGTCGCTCCGACTCAGAAAAAAGGTTCCTGTGCTACTTTTGGGCGACCTCGGGGCGACTTGCATTGACTTCTATACAGAAGTCATTTGCAAATCGCCGCTGAGGTCACGGCAGGTCGCGGCGAGGCAAGTCGGTGTCGCCTCGCATCGCCCGCAGTGTGAACCGGCCCTTAGGGGTTTTCATCATTGTTTATAATTGCACTGTATTACACTTGATGTGTTTGGGTATAGTTGCTATCACAAACATTCTTGAGTAGTTTTTACATTTTTATTTTTTTTTTACAATGTTTTTTTTTGCAAATTACTTGTACACGCACACACACACAACCTGCAGGTTTCCTATATGACCTGGGCCCAGGATTGGAGGCTTTATCCCACCCAAGATGTTTTTAAGTCTGCAAGCTCTAGACCTCAAATCCGGATTACAAAGCCATATGTCATCAGAGGCCAGCTGCCTGAACGCAGAAGAGGAGGCTGGCTTCCGTTGACTGAGGAGGCTCAAGATGGCGACGCAGGACCTAGGCTGCTACACATGATCATCGGATCACAGCAGAACAACACAGGTGAGTATCTGAATTCAGAATAATGCCGCATAATAGATAATTGGGGATTTAAAAATAAATAGCAAATTAAGTTCCTATTTTCCTTGATTACAGATGATGGGTTGCAGAGATAGCAGTTGTAGCTTGGTTCCAGTTTAATCCCCAATAAAGGTGCACTGTACCACTATAACAAATTTAGGAGCAATTCTAGAAGTTTAACGTGTACGTCAAGCCAAAACTTAGTAGAGTAGAGAAGGATTAGAATTCCTGTTGAGTATTTTAATGCTATCAGGGGCTCCGTTAGAGTGATTTACTCCCACGTCCTGCACTGCAGACAACGGTTCCACTAGAAAGGAATTGAAAATCTGCATCGGTAATCCCAAAAATTAAAAACTGACACGGGGTCTTAATTTCCCCCTAATCTACTAGAGAAAAGAATTTCTACTTCTCCCTTTGTTGTCATTAGAGAGTTTCTTTTCCTATCTGATTAAAAGTCAGTAAGGGTAAATCTCCTTAACAAAGGGCTCAGGTAGCAGTAAAAACCTGAAAGGGGTTTGAATATTTTCCCACTCAAAAACTACATAACTACAAAAACCTTTTGGTTGGACATGCACTTTAATATAAAACGTATGCCGCATACACACAATCAGATTTTCCAATGGGAAATGTTGGATGTGAGCTTGTTAGCTGAAAGTCCGACCGTGTGCATGCTCTATCGGACATTTGTTGTCGGACTTTCCACCAACTAATGTTGGCTAGCATGTTCTCAAATTTTCCACCAACAAAATTTTGTCGTCGGACTTTCCAATCGTGTGTACACAAGTCCATCGCACAAAAGTCTCAAGTAACACGCATGTTCGGAAGCCAGGACAAGCCGGAAGGGATCGATCCTGTAAAACTAGCGTTCATAATGGAGATATCACATACATCTTTTAAGTCACTATGTTAGTAATTGTTGGCCAACATTTGTGTGACCATGTGTATGGAAGACAAGTTGGAGCCAACACCCTTCAAACATAAGTCCACGGTTTTGTTGTCGGAAAGTTTGATCGTGTGTACTAGACTTTAGTTGCGTGGTCAGCTAGCTTCTGTTGATGTGGTTTCTTTGTAGTCCATTTCTCTGTGAATTCAATTTCTATTGGTAATGCAGCCCAAATATATATTCTGATATGAAAATTAAATATTAATTGAGCATTACAGAGCATAGTTTTGTATTACATAATAAATTATATGGCCAAAACTGAGAAATACCGCACCAGACAAGAGCAAACTATACTAAAAATAAAAATAAAAAGCTGCACCATCAAAATGAAAAAGTCAAATAAAAATAAATTGCTGCGCTACAAAAGATACATTTCATATAGTCAAATGACTATTAAAATGTCCCAATTGAAATTAATCAAAAAAGTGTCCATATATAATTCAGTGAGCAAAACAATTGTGAAAAAACATTATAATAAAGATTAAAAAAAAAAAAAAAAATCACTTCGGTCCAATTCGAAAGCAAATACAAATGCCTATCAACTTTCAGCTCTTTGAATAAATAAATCTGTAAGTGAGGGTCCTTACCAGAGCGAGTGGACTCCCTTGCAAGCGGAGTCACAATTGCAAGCAGATTCAGCCCTCTGCAGGTATGAATGAATCTCTGATGCTTCAAGTCTGGTCAGCCACTTCCGAAGGTAAACAAGGAGACCCGACAGAGGAGGGCAGTGTGAAGATCAGTTGGTGGATAGGCTCGTCTGTCCCTAATGTGTTCGGAGTCTTCTGCTGATAGACAAAAAGTCGTTTCAGCAAGAGGCGGCAAGCTTAAAAGTGTGGCCAGTGAATCCACTAATCTGAAAAAGATGCACCCGGGCTCAGGACCATGAGTGTTGGCCCTTGTACACACAGTCGGACATTCCGACGGAAAATTTCCGATCGGACCGTGTTGTCAGATAATCCGACTGTGTGTGGGCTTCATTGGACTGTTTCCATCGGAATATCCGACGGACAAAGTTTTAGAGCTGGGCTATAAAACTTTCCGACAACATGATCCGATCGGAATTTGTCCGATTGTGTGTAGAGAATTCTGATCGGACAAAGTGCTATGCATGCTCAAATCAAATTCCTAGACCAAAGCTATTGGCTACTAGCCTGAATGTAGTCCCGTCCTAACAAAATAACGTCATCACGTTACGTACGATCGTATTTTCCGACAACTTTGTCCGACCGTGTGTATGCAACACAAGTTTCAGACAAAATCCGTCGGACAAAATCCGATGGATTTTGTTGTCGTAATGTCCGACCTTGTGTACAAGGGCTAAGAGGAAAAAAGACGGACTCCAATCGTGAAATACCATTAAAAAAAGCCTTTAATGCTTAAAAAAGAACAAGCAGAAAAAAACGTACTACAACATAAATTATGCACAAAGATAAATATTAATGTAGCGCTGACCCCCGAAGGAGAGGCTGGTTTGATTGGGCTTACCGTTACCTTCTTGACTTCTTGAACTCCGCATCATCCAGGAGGAAACTGCTCTGCATGTTTTCTGGGAGTGTCCCTTTGCACAGGACCTGTTAAGGGCTCTGGAACCTGATCTCAAAGACTTTGTTCCACAGACTGCTATTACACTTTGGTGTGTTAAACGGACTCTTTTGTGGAACTCATTCACAGGAGGACATTGATAGTGCCTGGCGGGTGCTGTGTTGCTTTAAGGACGCTGTTTGGTGTGCCAGAAAGCGCCTCATCCACCAGAGGGAGAGGATGTCCATCGAGGACTGTCGCAGACTGACTCACAGTCTGCTCAGAGACTATCACCTGATGGACAACAAGGAGGAAGAGGAGGTCTGAAGATTTCCCCTCCCCCCCCACCCTCCCACCACTATGTACCCTTTTGGCAGTTCAATAAAGCTTCGGGCCTGTGAACTCTTTCCCCTCCCTACCCCAACTTCTCCACCCCTCCCCCCCCCCCCCCCCACCTGTTGCTCATTGAAATGCCATTTGACTCTGACTAAGACCGTATGACTTGATGACATGTTTTTGGTAACGTTTTTGGTAATGCTTTCAGGGTAATGCGGCGTCATGCATGATGTGATGTTTCAGGGTATTATTACTCTGCGCAACACATCAGGCATCATACCGCAGGATGAATGTAATTTATTTGTATGCTTGGAACTGTATTGTTATGTAGTGTATTTATGCACTGCGTTGCAGTACAGTGTGGAATGTACCCTGTTCAAAGTATTTTGTTTTTTGTATATTTTCTTGCAAAATAAAGTATACATTTTCAATCAAAAAACTGTCTCGAGGAATGAACGAATTGCGATCAGTGGTTTTAAAGTAAGTAGATGTCATCAGTACACCATCTTCATTACAAATATTCAAATCTAGAAAGTTAATAGCATGTTGACTGGCTACATATTTAAATTCTATACCTCTATCGTACATATTTAGACCTGTCATAAATCTCTCTAGAGATTCCAAGGTACCATTCCATAGGAGGAGGACCTCATCGATATGCTTTGCCCAGAGGGCCAGCTCTGGTCTCATATTAGCATAGATGACGTCCTCCTCCCATTTCCCCATAAAAAGGTTGGCCAAACTGGGGGCAAACTTTGCCCCCATGGCCACACCCTTTTTCTTAAGGTAATACTTATTAGCATGCCAAAAAAAATTATGTGTAGTAGCATACTCCAAAAGTTCCACGATAAACCTGATTCAGGGTGTACCACCTTTGTCAAGGTACAAGCAGCACTGCATGGACATTGAAGAAAGGGAGTACACCCCAAAAGCTTGTCCTGAAAATTTGGATGTTTGTGCAAATAAATATAGTATCATGGACACTACTCAATTGTTTCTGATTCAAGTGCACTAATATGAAAACTGTATAATATATTTTTTAGGATGTCCCTGGGGCTGTTCCTTAGAGCACAGATACTGATCTGTCTTCTTGTGAAAAAAATCCATATAACATACAAGTCACATACATATTTATTTTGAAATAAATTAAGTAGGCTTAATCATACTTTTTTTTCCTTTTAGACCTGTCTTTCATTTTGGCAGAGAAACAAAGCAGTATAGGTTGGTAGTATCATTATGTCCATCAAAAACCATTGACAAGACCTGAAGAACATTTATAAAGACAGAAGACATCCAAGGCCATCTTTTGCCATATTCCAGTCTCTAATTGTCAGTAAAGAAACATTTTAACATAGATGCTTTATGTGTCAGTTTATATTTCACTGATAACGGCTAAGTCCATATTTTGCAAAAAGGTAATAAAGGCACCCATATTAATTAACCACTTGAGTCCCAGTAAATGATCTATTCTATTCATCAGATCAGGTAGAAAAATTTAGTCCTAAAGTGTATCTAAACCCATAACCAATGTATTTGGGATATCACCAACTCTCTGTACACCCCTTTTTACCCTTAGACCTACCTATTACCTATTCCCTTTTTCCCCAATAAATAGACCCCAGCGGAGTTTGGAGTGTAAATGGCCATAGCAGCAAATAACTTTATTAACTATTTATAAAACACTATTTAGCAATGGCAATGTTAAACTCCCAGTCAGTTGGTCTTTGACGGTACCCGGTTTCACCTTTAACTTGACACTCTCCACCAGTACACTGCGGGACCAAACTTTACCATACCAGGCCTCCGGCCTTTTATCAGCCCGGAGACAACCCCCTTTCCTGCAGTGCCACCAATCCCGTATTCCAGCCTACCCTTCCGTTGGGATACATCAAAAGGGGGCACATACCACTTATGAGCCCCCCCACACTTCCATCACATCAGTTTCCTTGCCCCATCAAAGACCAAAGTCACCGCCGTTACAGCTGCTATGACGACCCGCATCACCGACCCCTGTAAGAGAAGTAAACACAGACAAACAACAAGAAAAACAACACAACACATAAATACAGTTAAACCCCACAACACAAATGGGCAAGTGGGTGGGCAACTTCACCCTTGCTCTGTCCCACGCTTGCCGCTAAAACTCCTCCCCCTCCTTTTATATCTCTCCACCCCCTTTAATTTCTTTCCATAACTCTACCCCCTTTCTCTCTGTCCTTCCAGTTAACCCCATCCGTTCCTTCACCCTACCATTTGTCATGCCCGGCCCTCCACCTACGTCTTCTAGCCTGCTTTTCCGGGCCTCCCTAGAACCACAATGTAAGTTTCACCTGGTGATTCTGCTAGTAACACACTTCCTGTCCTAGGATGACAACCCCTTAATGTACTGTCCCCATAGAATAGTAGCATTGCTACTCCAAGACAGGAAGTATGCTGGACTACAGAACATGTCCCACTCTTCTTAACTCAGTAACATTGGTGAAAGGTATTCTGGAGTTTACAAACAGGGCTAGTAACATTGTTTAAAATTTCAGTGCAGTGTTGTCAGCTTGCAGGTTGAGGGGAAGGGGGGACCCAGGTGGTAGACACCCAGAGGGAATGTATGGCATACACAGTGGTCATTTGAGGTACAACATCAGAGTATCTCCAACAATAAGAACCATGCAGCAACACTCACAGCAATATATGGAATTTACAAAAGGAGCATGGTACACCAAGTCCGACAGCACCTGGTGCAGGGAGTGGCTGGGAGACTGTCACGTACCTAGTGGTGAGCCCGGAATGCAGAAGGAGACCTCTCTTGCGTCCCCGACTCATGGCCCCTGATGGTGGTGACAGGAGGCATGGGAGTCAAAGGTAGCACGAGTGCCTGGCAGGATCAACAGCCGGAGGATGAATCAGGCTGACTTCAGGAACTGTAGCTGGACAAGCAGACCTCAGTGGCAGCGGACAGGAACCAGTAAACAGCAGGAGACCAACAGGAACAGGTAGATCGCTCAGGAGCAGGCACACAGAAGAGTCGGGCAAGCCGGGTCAAACCAGACAGTCAGTACAGGAACAGATGCAGCAGGCAAAGGCAGGAACGTGGAACAGGCCGGGTCGGTAATGGATGAGCATGGATGGACCAGAGGATAAGACATTGCAGAGTCGTAAACAAGCTGGAGGTCAGAGGCAGGCAGAAGGCAGGGAAGGTCACAGGTCAGGTCGGGTCAATACACGAAGAGATCAGATTCAGGCAATAGTCTCAGGATCAAGATCAAGGAGCAAGATCTGAAGGGAGAACTGGGTTTAAATAGCCCGCCTGGCGCCGGTAACCTGCACGCACACGCACAACCGCGAACGCGCGCCCGCACGACCGTGAACGCGCGCACCCGCATGACCGCAAACGCACACACGGACACGTCCAGGCACCCGCAGGCACGCACAGACAGGCGACGGACCACTGTCTCCAGCCAGCCTTTCCTGACAGAGACAGATACAGTAAGTACAGGTGGTGAAAAGTTCCATAGGGAGCTCTAGAACAATTCCTAAGCTACCCTTCCTCCTCTACAACCTTTCCCTGAGCTAGGCTCACTCTCCCTGTCAAGCGGGTTCATGTCCCTCACCTAACCACATGCAGAATGCACACGCCCCATAGTGAGCCTAGCCTTTTTTTAACCTCTGCCCTCACTAGTGATAGCTGAGGGGTCACCCAGGTGGCAGCTTCCCGTTGGACAGCAGCCCACCCGATGACCATGAAGAGCCCTAAGAGGTATAGGTATTTCTCTTACCCACCACTCTCCCTGCCAGACGGATGCAACAGCACCACCCATGTAGGGAGGTCAACCTTCCCTTGTCTACAAGATTAAAACAAGAAGTTAGTTAATCTTTGGATTTCTGGCAGGATCAACTGACATTTTTTGCACTTAATGAACAGATATAATGACATGCTTTCAATTGTATATTTAATAGACCAAAAGTGAGAAAATCAGAGAAGTTCACTGTTAGGATTTACATACACTTTCATTTTTATATTGAATTATATACTCCTAAGCAACAGCTTTAATGAGAAAATATCAGTGAGGTCACAAATGGCAGTCAAGACATGATATGGATGAAAAGTGGATCGGACTAATTGGATGGGAAAAACGAGGTTCAGGTCCACATCTCTTGTACAACATGTAAAAGAAAAGTTCCTCAAAAAACGTGACTTGAGCACTCAGAAGAAAAGTATATAGTAAAAAATATTTTTTTTAATTCATTTAACATATTATAAAACACATAATGACATTGTAATACAGATAGAGTTGCAGCATATAAAAGAGAATGGAAGAGGCCCAAGCTGCCAACTAGACAGATAAAATCCAACGCGTTTCAACATGTGAAGTAAGGATCTTCTTCAGGGTAAAGGGAGAGGGCTGAGAGGCTTCCATAAAAATGCGAACAATCTATAAAGTTGATACAAAATATAATAAATATATATAAATGTAACACCATGCAAATACATACAACAGTTCAATCATTTATAGAATCATATGTATTATGTTATTATCAAAGACTGACCTCATGTGTTTGATGCTATTATGCACTGGAAATCAATTACTCAAGGTAAGAGGAAGAGGATGGGAAAGTCCACATAAAACAGCAAGATGTTGGGTCATGTGCAAGTCTCATCCCATGCACTACCGAAATACGGCCCAGAGAGGAGGATGGAGAGCCGACACAAGAGAGGGGGACGAATGGGTCAACCAAACAGTGCAGATCGCATTGACTTGAGAGCAGAGAGGATGACCAAAAACGACTCCTTAGTGATTACAGTGGCATCTGTGGCCTCACTATACACCTATTCATATAATAAAATATGGAAAGGATTTAATGGCTGATCAGAGTGATAAGCCAAAAAACTTAATGAATTAATATTATTAATATTTATTATCTCAAAAGGCAGATAGAGACCATATATTACAGTAAGGTGACCTACCTATTAGTGGTGTTTTTAGGATCACTTCTGATCACAGAGGAGCCTCAAAAGATTTTTAAAAAAATACCATGCAGTCAACCCCAGAAGAAAAAAATTTTTATCCACAGATTTTACAGGTTGAAAAAGACCGTAGGCCGTAGATGGTATGACAAAAACAAACAAACAGGAAAACAGCAGTATGCCCATATTTGATAATATAGGGAAATGAGAATAAATCTAGGTTTTCTGCCACCTATGTTGCCTCCAGAGTGCATCAAAGCAAACTGAGGATTGCTGCTGTTAAATAGAGCTCAAATGAAGAGTGCTGGCCGAGCTAAATGTGCCACACCTGGGGCAGTGTAACACACCCCTAAGGTGTGCCCTCCCCTTGCCACCTAATCATCATCCCCTGGGAGGGCGTCATTCCGCTCCATCCCGCCCACACACTGGTTGGAATGTGTGTTGGGATGCAAAGCCTAGTCACAGTCCACAGGCATGGCCAGGGTGCAACAGGAAGCACTGTCATAGAGACGGGCCGAGGCCTGTCACATGACAGCGCCAGCGCCTCTGATCGGAATACAACAAAGGGGCTTCCATGGAAACCCAGTCGAGTGCAGACACATGACACGGCGGCTAGGCTGTCCGCCGACTGACAGAAAATGGGGAGGTAACAAAAAAGGAGGCGGTAAAAAAGGGGCGGTAACAAAAAAAGGGAGGGGGAACCAGATAATAAGTACAAAGAACAAAAAAAGGGGGAAAATTACTGCACAAATCATGAAGTCAATGAGTGACTTAACAATTATAACAATCATGAACACAATACAGAACCCCAGAGTTATCATCTTTTTACTAACCCATTAATGCCGATTCTTTGAGGAATTTCAATTTGAATAGGCCTTTTATATATATATATATATATATATATATATATATATATATATATATATATATATATATATATATGGCTAATAGTAAAATATATCATATGTGTTCAAAGACATGATGGGTTCTAAACTTTCCACAATCGAGAATTTAAAAAAAAGATGTTTTATCTGCAGTTACATGTTTACTATTAAAGCTAGTGGCTCATTGTCTAAGAGGAAGGAGAAACTATGTCACTTACCCGTTCCCCTACTTCCCTGGCAGGGAACACTCCCCCGCAATCTGGCGGTGGTCCCTCATGTCCAGTGCAGAGCTGTGGACCTTGTTCTGGTCTTGAACATATATAGACCATGACCAGTCTACCTGCTGGAAGGAGCAAAGGATCAAGTAAGTAAATGTCCTTCTTATTAGGCATAATCGAGCAATTAGCCCTTGCAGTGCGGGCACAGCCCCACTGCAAGGGATCATTTTTTATTTGCCTGGTGTTGGGCTTTAAGGAAAGCAACTTGATGTATGTACATAAAGCAAGGTAAGTACTACACTTTTTTCACTTTGCATACAAATCCGCCCATGTTTTTTCCAAAGAGTTAACAATCCAGAGGTTGCAACACTGGATCAATATTTGATCTAGACATGTCACTTTCTGTCTGTTGATTACACACATCTAGTCATTGGACGCTTGCACCACTGTAACTTTTAGCCTACGTAAAAAAAAAAATGATATTTGGATTCAATTTCTTCAACACCTCACATACAGCCATGAGGATGATTGCCCTCTGTGTTTTAATGTCCTGCCTGTCTATTTGCTTGGGCTATGGTTCAGACTGCAGCACCTTCATAAAAGGTCCTCTAACTGTAGAACAGGTAAGTGACGGGGGACAAAAGCTAGTAAACTAAAGTGGGTAGAAAGGAATCACCATTTTATAGTGTCATCATTCCAGTCTTGTCGTGGCTACATATCACTGATTAATCCAGTCTATGCCAAAGCTATACGCAGGTTGAATATTGCTCAAAACAACAGTGAGAATCTGTAATAGAGGAGAAAAGTAGCCTATGATGGTAGGTTTGACTGCAACAAGCTATTATTCCTGTAGGGGGCCTGTATATTAGTCTCTTACTATAAGGCCTGGTCATCTAGAATTGATATCATCTGTCAGTGGCATCTACAGTGAAGGTTGCTCCTACTGGCCACATTACATGGACAGTGTGATGATGGCAGTCTCAGCCTCACCCTGCACAGAGATTTTCCAGCTCATGGGACAACAATCTAAGTGCCAGCAGACTGAGAGCGGTCAACATTGGGGTCAGATAACTTTGCATAACCCTTTACATAACAAATAATAGTTGACACCACGTAATTAATTAAGTAATTAATGAAAACATGCACCATTCGCAGGTATCTGATGACATTTAAAAATTGTCTGCAATATGTGTTGCCACACCAAACAGATGTTAAAATATTTGAATGTAAGTGCCCAGGTGCAGAGCCCTCCTAACTCTCTTGTATTGAAATCTATTGTTGCTGTGCTGTCTCCCATTATATTGTAAAATGCTGTGCAAACTGTTGGCACTATATAAATCATAAATGTAACCCCCGAAGGAGCTGCTGGTTAGATTGGGCTTACCGTTATCTTCTTTCCCCTCACTTCACGTTTAGGGGTGTCCCGTGGTAGATGGCCAAGTAACTTGAGAGACTGACGGCAGATCCACTTAAATGGATTTTATTTGCAAAAAAAACGTAAACCATGAACAGTATCATAAAATGGGATTAGAGGGTTGGAAAGGAAGTTCAAGTACTCTAAGCCCTTGTACACACGGTCGGACATTTCGCCAACCAAATCCGTCTGATTTTGTCCATCGGATTCTGTCCGAAACTGTTGCATACACACGGTCGGACAAAGTTGTCGAAAAATCCGATCTTTCAGAACGTGATGACGTAATTTCGTTATGATGGGACTACGTTCAGGCTAGTAGCCAATAGCTTTGATGTAAGAATTTGATCTGAGCATGCGTGGCACTTTGTCCGATCGAAATTCTCTACACATGATCGGAGTATGTCCTATCGGACCAGATGGTCAAGAAATATTTCCAACATGTTGGAAAATTTGGTCCGATGGAAACAGTCCGATGCATACCAAACACAGTCGGATTATCCGACAACACGGTCCGATAGGACACATTCCGACGGATTCTCCGACCGTGTGTACAAGGGCTTAGTGTCAAAGTCAATATTGAAGAGCTTGCTTACTTTGACTGCATCCAGAGAATAGCCATTCGCAACTGGATGTTCACTCACGTTGGACAGTCCCTCTCTCACAAGGCCTAGCAGCCAACAAGGTGCTTACTCAGGAACAAGTCTCTGCCACAGACATTGTTGTAGAACACGTAGGAAAACTAAACTTGTAGAACACTCGTGTGATACCTGGATCTTTCAGCCAGCTTGGCGATATCCACGAGATCAGATTCTCTTGGGTACTTCAGCTCCTCCAGGCTCTTGCTAAGAAACCAACCCGTACGTGGCCTTCTTCTGAAGAGTCCTCCCCTGGATAGCATGAAGTCACTGGGAGTCACCCGAACCACGTGACATCTGCACCTTAAATACCCTCTCCCAGAAAGCACAGCAAGAGCGCCACTCCCACTGGGCGGGCTCCGAGAGAGAGTAACTTAACCACTTGCAGACCGGACCATTTTGCTGGTCAAAGACCAGACCACTTTTTGCGATTCGGCACTGCGTCACTTTAACTGACAATTGCGCGGTCATGCGACATGGCTCCCAAACAAAATTGACGTCCTTTTTTTCCCACAAATAGAGCTTTCTTTTGGTGGTATTTGATCACCCCTGCGGTTTTTATTTTTTGCGCTATAAACAAAAATAGAGCGACAATTTTGAAAAAAACTCATTATTTTTTACATTTTGTTATAATAAATATCCCCCAAAAATATATAAAAAAACATTTTTTTCCCTCAGTTTAGGCCGATACGTATTCTTCTACATATTTTTGGTAAAAAAAATCGCAATAAGCGATTATTGATTGGTTTGCGCAAAAGTTATAGCGTTTACAAAATAGGGATAGTTTTATAGCATTTTTATTAATAATTTTTTATTATTTTTTTTTTACTAGTAATGGCGATGATCAGCGATTTTTATTATGACTGCGACATTGTGGGGGACCCATCGGACATTTTTGACACATTTTTGGGACCATTGTCATTTATACAGTAATCACTGCTATATAAATGCAGTGATTCCTGTGTAAATGACACTGGCAGTGAAGGGGTTAACCAGTGGGTGGAAGTGTAGGGGTTAAGTGTTCCTAGGGGTGTGTTACTAACTGTGGGGGGGTTGGGCTTTCATTTAGTGAACACTGATCTCTGCTCCAATCACATGGAGCAGAGATCAGCGTCACTAGTTGCTAGGCAGAATGGAGAAATGCTGTTTACACGGCATTTCCTCCATTCGGTTGCTCCATGAGACGATCGCGGGGATGCCCGCGGCGATCGAGTCCGCGGGTCCCGCGACAGGACTCACGGGGGTCCCGACCATGGCAGGGCAGCATTGAATATTGGACGTACCTGTACGCCAATATGCCTGCCCGTGCCATTCTGTCGACGTACATCGTCGTGCGCTGGTCGGGAAGTGGTTAAGCACCCAACCAGACCATAGTTTCATGCCTGCCAGAAGAGACAGTGCCCCCTGTGGTCAGGCTGAACATCTCACAGTCCAGTCAGACTGATGCTGGAGTCCAAATTTAGACAATTGTACCCTAACCAAACTATAGGTCAGGTGTAACCTTAAATTTGAAAAACACATAGCGCATTCTCTTCAGGAGCCGGCGCTACATAAATAATAATAATAGTATTCTTCTGCAAAGAGCAAGAATTATTTAAGATCTGATTTAGAGCATTTAGAGATAAGGCTTAATGGTTTTAAAATATAATTTAATGAAATACAAGATGCACCCAAAATATTAACAGAAAAATTTATTACAAAGTGTCATGTACCTGGTAGGAATTGAATTGATGAGGTTGGCCTCTCTTGTATCTCAAGCCCAGGCCCCACTGAGAGTGGAGCAAATGGTGCCAAGGGGCAGAAAGAATACGAGTGCCTTCCTGCAGGTGTTGATTGCAGAACTTGTGGCTGTAGTTGTAGACTTCGTGGGTCAGGGAGAGCATCAGGTCAGGAACCAAGACAATACAGGATAGATCAGCCAAAGTTAAAGGTATCAGAGCTCCCAGCAGGCTTGGGACGGAAGCACACCATGTCCACTGGAGCTGGGAAGAGGGGCAGCCAGTGCAGGCACTCAGATGTAACCTGAAGCAAGGAGACAGAAGCGTAGTCAGAAGGATAGCCAAGCTGGTGATTAGGTACCGAAGCACCAGACAGAAGCAAGGTCAGGTGTAAGCCGAGGTCAGGAGCGGATGATCAGAAGCATAAACAGGATCCACAGGTAGGTTAATAACAAGCCAGTTCAGCAACAGATATCATAGAGAATACAAGCAGGGCAAAAGCCCTGGAGACCAATCAGCACTGAGCATGAATCTGAGCATCTTTTATATGGCCATCTGGCTCCAATGGACACTGTAAACTGGTTTTGTGAGTAACTGCATTGTTGCACACATGCGCATGCACATTTCTATGAATATGTGAGCGCCTGTGCACAATGCTATGGACAATACTATGCGCATGTGCACATGTGTGCGTCCTACATGTCACAGCAGTTTCCTGACACAAAGTAAATAACAGAAAAATAAATGGGAGTAAGGCTGGCCATACATTATACACTTTTATTGTTCAATTTCCTTTATATTTACATTTTACTATATAGTGCAAGGGCCTGCCTGTTTGCATACAAATTTAAAGTGTTTAGATTTAACCTCATATTATATGGTTTTGGTAAATCTAAAGGAAAAGTGCATAAGAAATGGTATGGCCAACCTAAAAGTTAAAGGTTCTTAACAAGGGTCTTCCTGGTCTGTTATCAACAGAGTCCAGTTAGCCTCCCTGGCTGTATGATTAGTTCTGATTTTAGGTGCTGAAAGCGGTACAATTATTTTGCATGAAAATTTGGCGTTTTATATTGTAGGCCTGCAATTCTTAAGAATAACTCTCTTAAATCTGTTTAGACCAAAGTCTAGCAGACATCCCGGGTATGATAATATTTATAATATAAAATATAATAATAAAAATTATTCAATAATTTAATCAAATCCAAAAACACTTAAATTTGCTCATTTGCAGAATTGTCGCTGTCATTAGATTTAGTGTTTGATGATGAATTTCCCCACAAATCGCTATCGCTCAATTCTGCAAGTGATTCTAATTTATTATCGCTGTTTTCTAGTTGGTCTAAAATCACTTTTGACATAAAGGGACAGTTTTTGCTATGGGCAATCTCCAAATTCCAGGCAGAAAAAACAGTATTTATAATATAAAACTGCATACAGGGCACTGCACAGACCATTAGGGACAAAGGGGGTGTGTAATTTTTTTATACAGTACTGTAATCTGTAAGATTACAGTACTGCGTGTGTTTTGTGTGTTTTTACTTTTTTGAATTTGGCGCCGATCTCCGCTCCCGTGCGCCGTAACGTCGCAGGGAACGGAGTTCGGCGGCATTCGGGCACTGTGTGAATCAAGCGGAGGACAGCTCGATCACACAGCGCGGAGGACATAGATGGATCCAGGGGACAAGGTAAGTAAGTCTCCCTGTATGCAGCGTTGCCATCCCGAGTCTGGCTTGGGGTTACCGCTTATGGTACTGAAATTCCAGCCCGAGCCAGACTCAGGATCACCGCCAGGGAGGTTAAATGTAGCATAAATTCAGTTCTAATATATCAGAGTCATTAGCCCTCAAAATGACTCTTAAGCCTCGTACACACGCTTAGATTTTCAGGTGACTGAACGTCCGATTTTTGTTGCATGCTATGTCAAAAGTTTCTGAGCATGCGTAGTCATGCTCTTACGATTTCTTTCTTACAAAAACTGTGCTAATTAAATGAAAATTGGACGCTGAGTTCACATCCGACAAAAATTTTATAGTCTGCACATCCAGCTTTTGTTGGATGAAAAATCTGAATCGGCTGTCGAAAGCACCGTACCAAAGATTTGAAAATTGGCAGACAGCTGGTCCTACAAAATTTTACTTCCGATTTTCGTATAGTGTGTACAGGCCTTTAGCATGTTTGCTTAGTTCCAATGGAAATGGAGAGCACTTAAGAGCTGCAGATGCAACCATCTTTTCTGGAAACTGAGAAGGGTTTTTAACAAAAAGGGCATGACCAATAAAGGAGTCTGAGGGGTGTGGGAGTGTTTACATGAAGGTTCAGCAGACCCTCCCTTAGATACATTCTAACTAGTGTTGAGTGAACCCGAACTTATGGGTTTTTGGGTCCCGAACCCGAACAATTGACTGTATGTTCGGGTTCGGGTCCGGTGTTCGGCAACGTAATGGCGTATTTTAAAAAGTCCTACAGCAGCCAATCAGCATTCGTTTAACTGGTGTGCCCTTAGAAGCCATCACAGCCATGCCTACTAATGGCATGGCTGTGATTGGCCAGTGCAGCATGTGACCCAGCCTCTATTTAAGCTAGAGGCACACAGCACAGCACGTCACTCTGCTTTAGACAGTGTAGGGACAGGTTCGTGGCTGCTGTGAGGGAGAGAATTACATGATAGGAGTCCTGATTCTGAAATCTATTCTAATTAGTCAGCGATTTTACACTGCACTGAGAGAAAAGATAGACAGTGTAGGGCAAGGTTCCTGTTGGTGCTTTTGAGGGAGAGAGAATTATCTAGGAGTCCAGATTCAGAAATCTATTCTAATAACTCAGCGATCTACATAGATTTACCTGGTTGGGTTGCAGTGCACAGTCTTTTTACACTACCATGAGCCCAGTGCCAGAGAAAATATAACTTTTATCTGCAAGCTCAGTGCACCAGCCCTGCATATGTTACTGTGACATACACCATGTACATACTCTGGGTGTATTCTGCTATTGCAAAAACACCCATCCAGATGTCCGCTCAACCCTAATACTAACCATATCAATATTTGGAGTAATGTTCCCCTTAACCGTTTGTACCTCATATCACAGAGGTGCATACCTCCTAACTTTTGAACTTTGAAATGAGGGATACTTGAGGGAGGAAGTAATTTGCTATGAGCACTGCTGCAAAATATGGGTGCGGCCAAACTCTTAACAGTGGGAGGGGCTTAATGAGTGTGGTACACAGGAATGGCAGAGGCAAAGGGTCTGCAGGGCAGTGTACAGGGGTCAGCAGGACAGAGAAGAGGTATTACAAGGGCAGTCAGTAGAGCAGTGTAAAGGAGTCAGCAGGATGCAAGACAGGGGGTCAGTAGGTTTACAATGTGCTCTTTACAAACTACATTATTTCAGTGTGCTAACGACTATGTAGATTACTGTAAACTGTGTAGTTTACGGGAATTGCAAACGCCAAATGATTGTAACCGCAGTAAACGTGCACGTTTGCGTTTATAAGCATTTGCGGGCATTTGGGAGGGTCTCCTGGTGTTCTCATTAAAAAATGCTTCTAACCTCAAATGCTCATAACTGCTGCCAACCTCGCATAAACTCAGTATGTAAAAGCTGTAAAATGGATGTTTTTCACCGTCGTTATCAGCTGTCAAGTTTCCAGCGTTCAAAAAATGTTTTCAACCGCCCAGTGTACATAAGCCATTAATGGTAAAGTTAAAAAGTTCTTTAAGCTCAAATGAAGGTCTCTGGTAAAGGGTTTGTCTAACTTTGATTGTGTTCTGGTGTAGAGAGGGGTCACAGAAAGAATGCCTTTAAAAAAAAATGACCCTGCATAGGGCTTGCAAATTTTATAACAAGAAGGTTAAGCTGTGTTTTTTACTTGGTTTTGGGGTTCCTTGGAGTTCTTCACAGACAAAACTATAATAAACAAATATAATAAACTATAATAAGAAAATAAAGTGTTTTAAAATTACATTATTGGGTAATCTTACCTTTAGCTAAATGGAAAGTGAATCAAATTTTTTAGGCCCAACGAGAATGTATTAACTGTATATAAATCTACATGAAAAATCTTGTATGTGAAATGCAATCTAAAGTTAAAGGCTGGGTTCACACTGTTACGAATTGGATGTGGGTAACACGCATCCAATTCGCATGTCAGGAGATTGTGACCGGCTCTCTATGGAAACGGTTTACACATCTCCAGAGCGGCTCCGGTTCGAATTGCACAGGAGTCCTGTGCGTCTTTTGGTCCGTTTCAGGTCTGAATTCAGCCCAGAATTCGTGCTGAAATCGGACCTGAAATGGTGAGGCAACGGACTCCTACTGTGAGCCAGAGTGTAATTTACTGAAATTAGAAATGAACATGCAAGTGAATAAATTGGCAAAATTGTTGAATTTACAGATCTTCTTGTATTTTGGGATTTTCTCAGAAATGTAAGAACAGAAAAGCAATAAGATGTGTTTTAGCACAGAATAAGCATGTAGGAACAGGTAAGGGCTCCTTCATGTAAGGATATGGTTCTAAAAGTACTCATTTTAGTCTGTAGGTAAATGGAGTCTAATGGCCATGGCTCATGAGAATAATATGACTATTATCTCTGATGTTGGACTGGAGCATGCCTTCATGGAAGTTTATCTAAAAGATAGAGTGCCTCATCTGACTCATCTATCAATCAGGTAAACATTATATTTTAAGTTGTGTTAGTATTGAAAGTACTGTTGTTTTATGGTGTCTGCTTAACTCTTTGTTCTCTTTCAGGGCTGGAAGGGCACGCAGATTTGAAATTGAGGATTTGGCAGTAAAAGATGGATATCTGACTTACACATGTAATGTACTGTAGTCAAAACTACATAAATTATTATAATGTACATTAACCATTGCCATATTTTGGTAATTTATGTTGTAGGCAAGTGGAGCTTAGTTCAGGACCCTTTTAGCTCTTAAAGCGGAGTTCCACCCAAAAATGGAAGAAGGTGATCCCCTGACATGCCACATTTGGCATGTCATTTTTTTTTAGGGGGGGGGGAGCGGATACCCTATCTTTTCAGAGGCATCCAGCTCCTATTTCCTCCCGGGTCCCACGGCTCCGGAGGGAAGTTCACCTCTCTCCCCTCCCTCCGTGCAATCTTCTGGGACACATCACAGGTCCCAGAAGATTTCCCGGCCAATCACAGCGCGCAGTGTGGCTGTCACGAGGGCCACGTACCTGAGGTGAGACCAAAGTAGTGGGGTGGCCTCCCTTGCACCTCAGGTCTTTGAAGCCTCTGGAGATGGAGACAGAGACTTGGTGGACACCAAGTGGCATGGGTGCCAGGGGTGCGGAGCACCGTGCAAGCCTTAGTCCAAGATCTGGGTCGAGGTGAAGTCCAGTTTTGCAATGAAGTATGAAAGGGTTAATCAGAAGAAGAATGGTCAAGATCCAAGCTTGGGTCAGCTACAATTTGGCAGCTGAGTACAAAAGGGGCAAAGAAGTAGAATGGTCAATGTACAAATCTGATGTCAATGGCAAGCAGCAAACAAGAGTAGCCAAATAGGTTTCCAGGTCACAACAAGTTCAGACAGATCACACACTAATACAGGAACAAGGGGGGACTGAAGATAATCCAGACATTTGGCAGTGTCTGGGCTGGGCTTATATAGGGAAGTTTTAGGTCACTTCCTGTGCACCTCCTGGGCATTTTCCTGCCTTTTTCCATCAGGTTGAGGTCACTTCCTGTGCGCCTCCTGGGCATTTTCCCGCTTTTTTCCATCAAGTTTGAGGTCACTTCCTGTGTGCCTCCTGGACATTTTCGTGCCTTTTTCCATCAGGTCTTCTGTGTAGGTGCGGGTTGGCGCACTGAGGCGTCTTTGGCGTATGCTCAGTTGGCATGGATTTCCTCTTGCGTCAACGCGCCATTGGTGCATGCTTAGTATGCCCTGGACTCTTACAGTGACTCACGCATGCACAGTGCATTCCCAGCTGTGAAGCTACAACTGGGCGCCCACAGTAAGAATGCCAGCACCGCAGAGAGGAGGGGGAAAGTAGCAGAGCTTTGTTTGCCCAAATCGCTGGACCATGGGTCAGGTGAGTGTGCGATTATTAAAAGTCAGCAGCTACACTTTTTGTAGCTGCTGACTTTTATATGGGTGGAATTCCGCTTTAAGTCAGACTCCTTTAAGGTCTGTTCTTCCTATTTTGGAGAATTTTCTAAGTCCCTTTATAAGGTGGATGGAGCAAGGCTCTGGGTCTGCCAACCAGAAGAGCAAAGGAGAGGACAGGCCTGCTGCGGTGCTCTTGATCTCTGCAATCTGCAGGAAGGGCTGCTGAGGGGTCCAATACAAAAGACCTCTAGGTGAAAAGGCGATCTTCACATGTAAGTGGACTGAAGCTCATGAAGGGGATTATGGACAGAACTTGGTGCTTTCCTTGGTTCTCACCTCCACGGAGAGGTGACTAGAGGAGTGAGTTGACAGATGGAAGGTTTAAGCAAAAAGATTTAAAGTGGATGTAAACCCTCCATGTACCCAGTGAAGTGAACAACCTCAGATGATACACAGAGATGAAACAAATCTCTCTACATAAGTCTTATATGTATATCTGCTGTCTTCAGCTTTTCTGTTCTGTTAGATTTTTCACTTCCTGGTAACCCTGTAGGAGGAGATCAATGTGAGACACTGTGAGAAAGCTGATTGGAGGAAAGGCACACAGCCCCTCCCCGCACATGCAGAGTGTGTCTGTGAATTGTTTAGCTGGCTACTAATCTATTCATAGCAACCTTCTTCGACACACACACTTCTATCTCCCCTCTCCCAGAATGCGTGAAAAATTATCAGACTGATGACAGAGCTAGGAAGAGACAGCTACGGGACTTAGCTCTTTGAAGAGAGATAAAAAACGCTGCAGATAGATGTGCCCAGCTCAAATTTCATGAATTGGGTTTACATCCACTTTAATTAAAATTATGGAATGTTGTATTAAAGGGGACATCCACTTTAATTAAAATTATGGAATGTTGTATTAAAGGGGAGATCCACCCACGTTTTTCAAGCCTCACAATGCAGCACTAATGTACATCCCTAAAATGAATTGGCAACTTATTTTTTTTTTTATGTTCACTTACCTGATTTATGCCTATATCTAATTTCACTTCCTCCTCTGGGGGGTCGCGGCTGTGGCTGCAGACATAATTTACAGTTTTGCATTAGCTCCTAGGAGATCTTGGTCAGCTTGGCATGGTGTCTATGGAAATTCTTGGCCAGCTTGGCATTCCATGGCTCCAGTAACATTTAACATTGGTGTCTATGGAAAAATCTTGGTGAGCTTGGTATGGCTGTGCCATGCCAAGCTGACCAAAATTGCACCGCACTGCACATGCATGAGATCGGCAGGTGCATGCTGGGTAGCCAGCATGCACTGAATCCAGGAAGAAGGACACTGTGGCTTCAGATGCCCACACTGGAGATGGCTGCACTGTGCAGAAACTTCACAAAGTAAGAAAACAATGCTGCAAAGATAGAAAACTCAGCATAGTTTACAGCATACCTTTGTTACATTGCACGAGGCATGAGTATTCTAGGGGTATTTTTATCTTAAAAATCATTCGGCCAGAACTCCGCTTTAACTATTGCTTTGAACAAGTAAAGAAAGCTATTGCAAGATCTAGCCTCCATGTGAGTATGTAAAGGAGAAGTGCTTGTATACAGCCAATGCCTGGAAGAGGTGATGAGAGAAGTATTTACTGTTGCAGACCTGGCTGCAGAGTACTGGAAGCAGTTGCTTGGGCTCAGTGTGTGAGCACTCCTGGGAGAGATGGGGTTAAGTATGCATAGGCAGGAGGATGGGAAGGGAAGGATAGGCCTCTGACCTCAATCCATGTGTGAAACAGTACAAGTTGGGCGGACACCAGGGAGGTGAGGTCAGTGGCTGGTGAGGCACTGGCTAGTATCAGAGCCAGATACACACAGGTTACATACGCTACTAGACCTCCTCTGTAACACTAAACATGTAACCTATAAAAATTTTACAGCATTACCTATGGATATTTTTAAGCACTGAAGTTTGGCGCCATTCCACAAGTGTGTGCAATTTTAAAGTGTGACATGTTAGGTATCTATTTACCCGGGGTAACATCATCTTTTCCATTATACAAAAAAAAAAATCAGGCTAACATTTTTTTTTTTTATTCATGAAACAGTTTATTTCCAAAAAAAGTGTTTGAAAAATTGCTGCACAAATACCGTGTGACATATAAAGTTGTGAGGACCACCATTTTATTCTCTAGGGTGTCTGCTAAAAAAAATTAAAAAAAAATAAAAAAATAAAAAATAAAAAAAGATATACACATAATTATATATATATATATATATATATATATATATATATATATATATATATATATATATATATATATATATATATATATATATATATATATTTATGGTTGGAGCCCTCCGCTGTAAGAGATATGAAAGAACACATAAACACGTCACAAGACTAACAACATAAAATAGACCTGAATTGTGCCCTTGGTCTGCTGTAAGGTAAGCCCTGGTGAGCTGGGCGGTGAGCCCTGCTCTGCTGGGCGATATGCCAAGAGAAGGCCGCATACCTTAAGAAAGTAAATGGATGTTTTTGTAGAGAAACGTGTTTTAAGTGAAGTACTCTAAGAAGGGAAATGGGTGGGTGGGTACCTTGCACTGGAACCGACACAGACCGTTGTGGGTGGTCTGATTATATACCCTCCGGGCTCCTCCCATAATTACGGGCCACCATACTGGCCCTCTTATATATATATATATATATATATATATATATATATATATATATATATATATATAATGTTTGGGGGATCTGAGAAATTTTCTAGCAAAAAAAAATTATGATTTTTACATGTAGGAGAGAAGTGCCTGAGTGGCAAGGGTATACAGTATCTCACAAAAGTGAGTGCACCCCTCACATTTTTGTAAATATTTTATATATTATCTTTTCATGTGACAGCACTGAAGAAATGACACTTTGCTACAATGTAAAGTAGTGAGTGTACAGCTTGTATAACAGTGTAAATTTGCTGTCCCCTCAAAATAACTCAACACACAGCCATTAATGTCTAAACCGCTGGCAACAAAAGTGAGTACACCCCTATGTTAAAAGGGCCCTATGAAGCATGACTGAAAAAGGCCTGCTGATCGGCTCCTCATCAGTGCTCTCAGTCAATGCCTGAGGGCGCTGACCGGAGTGTTCTGGTGGGGGGCGCCCCCCTTTTTGAACACAATGGCACAGCAGAGGAGATCACGGTACTAACATTGCATAGTTAGTATAGCGGTTCTTCCTGAGCTGTAGTTTTAATTTTCGTTAAGCCCTGCTGGATTGAGTGAAGAAAAAATGAGTAGTGTGTATAATGCCGCATACACACGAGCGGACTGTATGGTGTACTTAGTCCGTCGAAACACATTTCAGCGGACAGTCCGCTCGTGTGTGGGCTTCAGCGGACTTTTTCAGCGTGCAGTTCGGCGTACTAAGAATTTCGGATTTTTCGAAATTCTGTCCGTCGTACTTTGGTTTCAGCGGACAATCCGCTCGTCAGTAGGCTAGTTCGACGGACTAAGAATGGCGCATGCCCAGAAAGGATTTACACGGCGGAAGGGTGTACACGGCATTAGGCTTTAGGCTTTAAAGTTATCTTAGAATTATTGAGAGTGTTGGTGAAAAGCAGCTTCCATCTATTCCAGCACCGTAGTGACTAAAAGCTGGTTGAAAGTAGTTGAAAATTTGAATTCAACAAATTACCCAATTTGTATGTTCAGCATTAGGGAAAGGTGAATGTTTGGGTGGCATGAGTGTGAAATTCACATTTCTTTTCAGTGCCAAATCCTGATGTCCACGTTATCATTGTTGAAAACAAATGCACCCAAAATAATTTTATTACACAAATGTTTTTGGTGACACCTGCCAACCTGTCCACTCTATTTATACCCTTACAGCTGAGCGTTTTGGCAGTAAACCAGCCTTTCGGTCTATATCCGATGACTGCGCTTTGTATAGCTTTCAAAATCCAGCGGATATTCATTTCTTCTACTGTAAGTGAAATGTGTACTTTTCTCTATCTTAGCACACATTCAGCCTTACTCATCAGATAGATCTTATTAAGTATTGATGTCAGGTTTATGTTAATGCCTGTTTCCCCATTGGGGATTCACCTTCTTTATTTATCCCGGTTACTATACTACCAACACAGAAAATGATGGGAAATTCAACATTTTGAAGTTCACCAGAACAAATTGTGAATGTAAATCTTCCAACTGAATCAACTGTTCCAATGACAACTGTCAAGTAGAAGAATGACCCTCACTTTGCAGGGATTCTGTCTCAATTCTTGTTGTGTCCCTGGGATGGGAAGTGAAAGGAAATCTCCCCAACAGGCAGCAAAAAAAAAATTACCTATCAGAGGTTTTAACCCTTCTGTACTCTATGCTGATGTGGAAATATGAGGCCTACAATTATTTTTTACCTCTGAGGACATCATATTTTTTTTTTTAACATAAAGTTTATTTAACCATAAAAAAACACACAAGAAGTACAATCCAGAATCATTACAGTTTAGCCAGACAATGTTGCACAATCAATAACCCTGTTCTTAATCAAATACATACATAGACAATCGGGGTATTGTTGTGGGGCAAAGCCCCCTCTCAGCCCTTGCCACCCGCCCGCATCTAGCGTACAAATATAGCACTTGAATAAAATGCACCCCTAGAGGAGGGGGAGAAGGGGAGGGGGGGGAAAGGGGCACAGACCCACCACGTCCCCCCCGCCCCCCCGCCCCCCACGACCACCACCCAGCAGCCCCAAGTCCACAGCAGGCCCCATCAATCCGGAGGAGAGCACCCGGCTATCCAATAGTCAGTTGTTTAGCCTCTACCCAGTCCGCCCATATTCTGTCAAACTTCCCTGGGCAATTCCTCCCCATATAAGTTAATTTATATAAAGGCAACGCATTATTAATAAGTTGCAGCCAGAGCTGCCTGGAGGGGGGTTGAGCCTGATTCCATTTCAAGAGAATAGCCTTCCTAGCATACATACAGGTGTAGAAGACAAATAGCTTTTTCCGCTGGGGAGCCTCAAGGAAGGAGCAGATACCCAGGAGGAGGGGGGCTGGACTGCAGGGTACATTCAGTTGCCCTACAGAATTGATGTCATCCAGGACCTCCAACCAGAACTCCCTGATCGGCGGACATGACCAAACCGTGTGGAAGAAGTCTGCCTCCCCCACTCCGCATCTGGGGCATGCCGGCGATCTGTCCGGATACATTTTGGCCAACTTTAGCGGGGAAAAGTAGGCCCGATGAAGGAACTTGAGCTGGCCAAATCTATCCCTCGAGGAAATAGCCAAGGTCAGGTTTTGCCGAAGCCCCTCCTCCCACTCCTCCCCCGTCAGGTCCGCTATGTCCCGTCTCCAAGTCTCATACAGCTGAGAGACCTTAGAGGTGTCTAATAGAGTCAGCATATTGTAGATGGTCGATAGTGTTTTACGTTGCTCTGGGGAACGAAGCTCTGATTCCAAAGCCGACATCTGTAGGGTGATCGGTTGGGGAAATTGGGATCTGTATGCGTGGCGCACCTGCAAGTACCTAAAAAACATCTGGTTCGGAAGGCCCCTAAGGGCCTTCAGAGCATCAAACGTAATGAGTTGCCCCTGGGACACTATATCCCCCAGAGTGGCAATCCCATGCCTTGTCCATACCACTGGGTCCGGGATCGAGTGAAAGTGGGGGAGTCTCGGGTTACCCCATAACGGTGTCTCCGGGGACCACGTGTCAGGTTCCTCAAATTTCCCGGTCACCGTGTCCCATACCTGAACAGTCGTCCTCATAGGTGTCGTCACCCCCGGATTAGCTCTCGGCCCAGTAAATATTAGATTCCGAAGTGTCTCGCCCGACCCCAATAACGCTGCCTCCACCACCGACGCCGGATTCACCCTTTCCCGGGTTAACCACCACTTGACTGTCACTAGAACCGCCGCCCAATAATATTTAAGAAAACATGGGAGGGCAAGACCCCCCAACGTGACCGGTAGCTGTAACGTAGTTTTCGCTATCCTAGGTGCTCTCCCATTCCAAATAAAGGACACCATCACACTGTCCAGTCTCCTAAAGAAGGACATAGGTATGGTGACGGGGGTCTGTCTAAAGAGATAGAGGAGACGGGGTAGGATGGACATTTTAATTAAATTGACTCTACCCACCGGGGAAAGGGGCAAGATCTCCACACCGCACACTGCTGGGTAACCCGAGTCACCACTGGGGCGAGGTTAAGTGCAACGAAGTTCCCAAGATCCCCATCAATCTCCACTCCTAGATATTTAAACCGGGAGACCCGCTTGAGCTGTCCATCCAACTCTCCGGGGCCCACCGCTGAGTGAAGAGGAAATAATACTGACTTGCCCCAGTTTATACAGACCCCTGAGTACCTCCCAAATCCGTCAATAACTTCAAGGGCCCGTTTCAGGGAGGAACCATCGTCTCTAAGAAACAACAGAGTGTCGTCTGCATAGAGCGACACCTTCTCCTGCTGGGGACCCATGTCTATTCCCCTCACCCGGGTCTCGGATCTGAGGAGGATAGCCATAGGTTCTATCGCCAAGGCGAACAGCCCTGGCGACAGAGGGCAGCCCTGTCTCGTCCCCCGCCGCAAGGGGAAGGGTGGAGAGAGGACCGTCTCCGTACGCACCCTAGCAGTCGGAGATCTGTACACAGCCTGAATCCACGTAGACGGGACCAAAGCCAAACCTACGGAGGACCTCCCAAAGATAGATCCACTCCACGGAATCAAAGGCCTTTTCCGCATCAAGGGAGGCCACCACCGCTTTGTCAACGTCCCCGACCCCCGAGGACAAGACCGCATACAGTCTCCGAAGATTAATGTCCGTCCCCTTTCCAGGCATAAAGCCCGACTGATCCTCATGGATTAGGGTAAGTATCACCTCATTGAGACGCCTGGTGAGGATTTTAGTCAAAACCTTTGCGTCGGAATTAAGAAGGGAGATAGGCCTATAGGAGGAGCAGAGCTGGGGGTCCTTCCCCGGCTTAGGTATGACCACAATAATAGCTTGATCCATAGAGTGGGGAAGCTCACCGTCAGTCAACGTCTTTGTAAACATGTCATAAAGTCTGGGCGCCAAATCATCTACATATTGCTTAAAAAATTCAGGTGGAAGCCCATCCGTACCGGGGGTCTTGCCCGACTGAAGAGAGCCCAGCGCCCGCCGTACCTCCCCCATTGTAATGGGGCTATCTAGGGCCCGCTGCGCCTCAGGGGACAAGGTTGGAAACTGTACTCCATCTAAGAAATTGTGCAGCTGTTCAGTAGAGTAGCCAACCCTCGAGGAGTACAGCCTAGTGTAAAAGTCCTGAAAGCACTTATTAATGCCAACTGGGTCTGTGATAACGGTCCCATTATCAGACTGTATCCTAGGTATAGTGGAGAGGGGGGACTGTTCCCGGGCCAACCAGGCCAGCAGTCTCCCAGTCTTTTCCCCCTGCTCAAAAATTATTTGTGTCTGAGCCAGTTGCCTCTTGTGCACCTTAGCAACCCTCAGGAGCATTACCTCCCTGTAAGCCACCTTCATGTCCTGTCCCGTAACCGGATTGGCCGTAGTGGCAAACCTGGACTCCAAGGACAGGGCTCTGGCCTCGGCCTCCTCAAGGGTAACCCGGTCATTCCTGCGTTCTCTCGCAATAGCCGAGAGGTAACACCCCCGTACGTATGCTTTGAAAGCGTCCCACACGGTGCCCATCGAGGCTGTACCCACATTCAACCGCCAATACTGTTGTATCAGCGCAGCCATTTCAAAATCTATAGTGGGGTGCTTAACCCAAAACCTGGAGAGACGCCAGATTCTATCTGAGGTGGCGGTAGATGTTTGTATACTACAAAGCAGGGGGGAGTGGTCCGAGATACCCCTAGGGAGAGTGGTGACCCCCCCAATCCTAGGAAGCAGGGCAGCACTAGCATAGGCAAGATCAATGCGTGACAGTGAATTATGGGGGAGAGAGTGGCAAGTATAGGAGCGCTCCGAGGGGTGCTTCCATCGCCACACATCCTCCAGGCCAAACACACCCGCCCATTTAGATAAGTGAGACTCGCTGGAGGAACCCGGGGCAGCTCTATCCAAGGATGGATTCGGGGCAATGTTAAAGTCCCCCGCCAATAGGATATTATCCGTGGTGTATTGAGCCAGGATGGGGACCATACTATAGAGCAGGGACAGGTCCGCCGGGGGGGGCAGGTACAAGCCCACCACCACCATCTCCACCGTGTCAATAAGAGTGTGCAGTATGACATAGCGACCCCCGGGGTCCAGCTTAACATCCAGCAATTCAAAATTAAGGTGTTTATGTACCAAAATGCTGACCCCCCGGGAGTACGCCGTGTGGGTCGCATGGAAGTGTCTCCCCACCCACGGACGTTTGAGACTAAGAATTTTGCTGCCCACCAAGTGCGTTTCCTGTAAGATACAAATATGGGGGCTATACTTTTTAAGGAACTCAAATACAAGGGAGCGTTTAATTTTGCAATTAAGCCCCCTAACGTTCCACGAGAGAACTTTTAACTGGGCCATAACCTACATAAAATGAGATAACTCACAGGGAATAGTAAATTAGGCAGGCCCCAGGGAGGCGACCCCCCACCCAAGACAATACCAGTTCCCGCCCAGTTGCTACAGTAGGGGCGGAGCCCCAAGGCAACCCCCAGGCATATTAACCACATGTATTCGTGACCTCTTAACTGTCTGGCATATAATAAAACTACAGAATAACTCTGCAAGCTAAAAACAAAACAGAACAAAAACTTAAACACCCAACCCCTCCCTCCCCACACCCCGCCAAACATAGCAGAGGGTGTTTGCATACCCAAACCAACCAAGAGTCTTAATTAGGAATGTCTCCTGGGGGGGGGGGGAATATGGCACAGACAGCACCCCAAGGACCCAACCCCCACCGGGAAAGAGAACCAAATGGGGGGGGAACGCGGGAGCCAGGGAGCCCCACACCGCACCACATAAAATGAAATAAAAAATAAAAAGTACCAAAAAGAGAAAAAGAAGAAAAATTGTCTGCATTAGTAGAGCGTAGCAGTCCCGTACACTGAGGAGAACAGGTGCGGTTGCCATCCACCAACAACAGTCACCCAGTCTCACAACTTGTGTCCCACCCGCCGGTCCCAGCTCCACCAGCCTCAGGAGAAGAAGTCATACGGGGGACAAGGAGCAAAGACGTGCCCCACCAAGGTGCAAAGCCAGGAGAAGTCAGATAGCTGCCCTGCACCCGTCCAGAGACAGGCAGCCGTGTCTCCAGCATGATGCAGCCCAGGGCCGATGTGTTGCAGAGGCAGCAACCCGCCATAGCTCAGCGTCCCGTACAGCCCCGCCACAGCCGGTGACCGAGGGAAGGGGGGGGAAGGGGAAACCAAGGGGCCCACTGAGCGGGCAGCCACCGGGGACACACAAGGAGAAGTAGGCCTAGAAAGTCAGGGCGTAGAGCTGGTGGCAGGAGCACACAGGCGGACAGGGACAACACTGACCTCAGGGGAGAAAAGAAATGGGCTAGCGATCCCGGGGCAGCGACTCCAGCCAGCGGGACACATCCTCCGGAGCAGTGAAGAATTTCGAGGACTCTCCGTCCACGACTCGCAGCTTAGCCGGGAACAACATATTGTATTTCAGGCCTCTTGCACGAAGTTGTCCCTTCACATGGTCGAACGTACGACGAAGGCGCTGGGTCTCGGTTGAGTAGTCCGGGAAGATCATAATCCAAACGTTCTCATACCGCAGCTCCTCGATCTTCCTCGCCTCCCGTAGCACAAGATCCCGATCACGAAAGTTCAGAAGCCTGAAGATAAAGGTCCTCGGCGGCGTCCCAGGTGGTCCCTTCACCGACGGCATCCTATGCGCCCGTTCGACCGCAAATTGCGGGGAGAAGGTTGTCTGGGGTAGAAGGGTATGCAGGAGTTGTTCAGCAAAAGTAGCCGGGTCGCGGCCCTCTGCCCCCTCCGGGAGGCCCACCAGGCGGAGATTATTCCTCCGGTTCCTGTTCTTTTGGTCTTCCGCACGGGACTCCAGCACCTTCATCTTCACCTGCAGAGTCCGGATAGATTCACCATGCCTATGTACGGTATCCTCCGTGTCTCCCACACGTCGTTCAGCTTCAGTCAGGCGCTCTCTATATTTATCCATGTCCCTGCGAATTAGACCCATCTCCAGCTGCATGTGGTCGATCTTGGCAGTCAACGTGGTCTGACACCCCGCAATGGCCTGCATAAGAGCCGTGAATTGCTCACTCCCCAGCGCAGCCGTCGCCTCCGTCGCCTCCGGGGTATCAGTCTGGGACGCCATGTTGGAGGAGCATGCACGTGCGACCAGGTCAGCCGGTGGGGTCTTCAGGTTCTGCTGCCGCTTCCTCTGCGATCCAGGGTTGCCTCTTCGCATTCCCGGGACAAAGTGGCACCCGTCCGGGAATATAAGGGTGATTAAAAGTCTCTCTAGGCGGATAATTGAACCAATGCGGCGCGGAGCTCCCTCTACACACGTCCGCTCAGGTCGCCATCTTGCCACCGAGGACATCATATTTGATAAGACATCAGTATTTATGATTTTTTTTATTCTCCAAAAGGACTAGATGGACATTAACTGCAGTTCTTTGAATAGGCAATTTACCATCTGTTTCGCCACCCTAAACCCCCCCTCCCCCCGAAGGGCTCCTGTTGGTTCAATGCTCATTGTTAATTCTAACACCTTCTAGAGCAGAGATTCTCAACCAGGGTTCCTCCAGAGGTTGCCAGGAGTTTCTTTCAGCATTGGGCAATTTCTGCCTTTGAGATAAGTTCCCACTCACACCATTAATATTTTTAGCTATCTGTAAGGAGGTAATTATTCCCAATGACCACAAGTGTAAGGACCATTCTTCCCACTGACCATCACACTAATATATCACGAGTTGTAGATTTCAAATTTTTAGCAGGGGTTCCTCGAGACCAGAGAACTATTTCAAGGGTTCTAGAGGGTATTGTAATATGTCTTCCTGTGGTAATTGAATTAAAAAGGATATACACCATATTACTAAAAATATTGGGATGCCTGGCTTCACACATGAACTTTAATGGCATCCCAGTCTTAGTCCGAAGGGTTTAATATTGAGTTGGCACACCCTTTGCAGCTATAACAGCTTCAACTCTTCTGGGAAGGCTGTCCATATTTCTGTTTACATAGGTGGACACAATCTACATATGTCTTCACTTCTGTCTGTGAGCACGAGGGGTTCTTTGATTTTTATTGTTTTTAATTGTTTTATTATTTTTTTTATTTTTACACTTCCCATTTAAAAAATGTTTTATCATTTTTATTCCTATTACAAGTGACTTAGATATTTTGTAGATAGGCAACTCCTATCCTTATATTGATTAGTGGTTCCAAATTAATTATAACTACTACAGAAGGGAACAAAAGATACGCTCAGCCTCTTTCCAAATAACCATTCTGCTTTATTATGATGCATTTGAAAGTTTTTATACACATGATTACGTAGGTATCACATTAAAATTAGAATTGTATGTTTGTGGTAACAAGGGGCGTAACATAGGCAGACTAATTCTAATCAGGACTCGAAAGAATGCAAAACATATACTGAAAACATTTTTAGTGCCGTGTGCACAGTGAGGGCATTGTGCAAAAAATATAAAATAGAATACAATTATATACAGAACTTACAAGTTTCTATTACACAAGGAATGTAAATATCTATTGTAATAGGAATAGCACATGACAGATCCTCTTTACAGAGAGATATGGGGTCTATAAGTCCCCAGCTCTCTCCTCTAGGCTGGAAAGCCTGCGATAAAAAAAAATTATCTTAGCCCTTGTACACACGGTCGGAGATTCCGACGGAATGTGTCCGATCGGACCGTTTTGTCAGATATTCCGACTGTGTGTGGTCTACATCGGACTGTTTCCGTCGGAGTATCCGACGGACCAAGTTTTCCAACTTGTTGGTAAAATTTTCCGACAAAATGCTCCGATCGGACATACTCCGATCATGTGTAGAGAATTCCGATCGGACAAAGTGCCATGCATGCTCTGATCAAATCCCTACACCAAAGCTATTGGCTACTAGCGTGAACGTAGTCCCATCGTAACGAAATAACGTAATCACGTCGGATTTTCTGACAACTTTGTCCAACCGTGTGTATGCAACAGTTTCGGACAAAATCAGTCGGACAAAATGCTACAAAAATTTTCAGTTTTTACATCTCTCGCCACCAGAAGTGACGTCATGAAGTCACTTCTGGCCTCTGAGTGTCATAGAGATGGCCAGGGACCATCTGGTCCACAGTCAGCTCTATAGTAAACCGCCTCCACCAGCATTTTCATTCTGCGGCTCGCCATTCAAACGGGCAAGTCAGGAGAAGCACCGCTGCCACCTGTAAAAGCAATCAAGCGGCTAAACAGCTGCTATGAGGGCTTTTAATTTGCAGGGAATTGCCTACTGAAAAAAACAATATCAGAATGATGCCTGCAGCTGCAGGCATCTTTCAGATATCTCCACTCAAAGTCAAGGACATTTTATGATGTCCTACGGGCTGGAAGTGCTTACGTGAAGGTCCGCTTTAAGAACCTGGATAGTATCAGTGTTGTTTGTACCTTCCTATCCTTTGAACACAACAACATAGGATACATGATTGACTTCTATTGGTATTCTACTTTTTTTTTAAAGTGAGACTTTACTTTAAAAAAGTTTGTGAACAGACTGTTTTTTAATGCAGAAGAGAAACTCTATTTATCCTCTGCATTAAAGCATGTTTTGCTTGTTTGCACATGCACAGCTCAGTGTACTTTTTTGCATCTGCTGAGATGAATGATCTCTCTCGCACATGTGTGGGATCGACTTTACCTCGGCCTGGCTAGTCAAAATGGGCAAAGATCAAAAACCCAAAGATGTCATTGGTCCGATCAATAGAGTATAGGTGAGTATAGTCCTGCTTTAATCTAATAATGTTTTTATTCAAGTGTATAGTTGCAATCACGTCCAGGCAATGGTAAATGTTAAATAATTTGACTCATATGTTCACTCATATATTCAGAGTATAAAGCAAAAAAAAAAAAAAAAAAAACAGTTTAACTGCTTTACAAATTAATGAATTCATTGCAGCTTGCTACAGAAGATTTATAGGCAGTATGATCATACTGCATAGTACTTTTGCCTCTGGCCTGTTGGGGGTGATGTTGCACTGCTTGTAGATGTAGAATATGTCCATACTTTCTCTGCTGAATGCTAATTCTCATTGGTCACTTTGTATATATGACAGGTCGCTCTAACCGGCCCTCCATTGATGATTTTAGGAAGATTATCAAATATTCCAATTGTCACAATTACCAGCACATTGTCATCAGGAGAGATTCTGGTAAGCATTAGAATATAAGCTTGGGATAAGAAACAAGTTTATGTTGTCACAAAGGAAGTTACTATTAAAAGAAAAAAAAACTTAAAATTTAAAGAGCAAGGCTTTTTTTTTGCAGAGGAAACATATTATGGGTTACCCTGCGAATGGTTCAGGGTTTGTGTAAAAGTCACAAATAATACACGTAATGTTTGTAATATGCATGAAATTCCAGTTTCTATGTGTTGCCTTTCTCCCTGTAAATTGTAATATTCCCTAAGATTTGATCCTAAAGAAAAAAAAAAAAACAAGATTCGACTAGAGCGGTGGTCTCCAAACTTTCTAACCAAAGAACCAGTTTACTGTTCTTCAGACTTTAGGGGGACCAAATAGTGGCCAGTGTGAGTGGAAAATGTCCTGGCATCAGTGGGAGTAAACTATGCCCTATCTTTGGTTTTCTGGTGGAAGGAATAGTGCCCCATCATTGGTGTTGGTGGGAGGAATAGTTCCCCATCATTGGTGTTGGTAGGAGGAATAGTGCCCCATCATTGGTGTTGGTGGGAGGAAAAGTGCCCCATCACTGGTGTCGGTAGAAGGAATCATGCCCCATTGTTGGAGTATGGAGGAGGAATAGTGCCCCAAAGATCAGATAAAGGCAAGCAAAGGACTAGGGGTGCACCGAATGGGTTTTTTGGTGCCGAAACCGATACCGAAAATGAAAAATACACTAGGCCGAAAACCGAAACCGATAACGAAACAGCACTGATACCGAAACATATTTTAAAAAAAATGTTTTTATACAGGAGATGGTCAGAGACTGGGGACATGGTACAGGAAATGGTCAGAGACTGGGGACATGGTACAGGAGATGGTCAGAGACAGGGGACATGGTACAGGAGATAGTCAGAGACAGGGAACATGGTACAGGAGAGGATCAGAGACTGCGGACATGGTACAGGAGATGGTCAGAGACAGGGGACATGGTACAGGAGATGGTCAGAGACTGGGGACATGGTACAGGAGATGGTCAGAGACTGGGAACATGGTACAGGAGATGGTCAGAGACTGGGGACATGGTACAGGAGATGGTCAGAGACTGGGGACATGGTACAGGAGATGGTCAGAGACTGGGGACATGGTACAGGAGATGGTCAGAGACTGGGGACATGGTACAGGAGATGGTCAGAGACTGGGGACGTGGTACAGGAGATGGCCAGAGACTGGGGACTTGGTATAGGAGATGGTCAGAGACTGGGGACGTGGTATAGGAGATGGTCAGAGACTGGGGACGTAGTACAGGAGATGGTCAGAGACTGGGGACGTGGTACAGGAGATGGTCAGCGACTGGGGACGTGGTGCAGGAGATGGTCAGAGACTGGGGACGTGGTGCAGGAGATGGTCAGAGACTGGGGACGTGGTGCAGGAGATGGTCAGAGACTGGGGACGTGGTACAGGAGATGGTCAGGAGACTGGGGACGTGGTACAGGAGATGGTCAGAAACTGGGGACGTGGTACAGGAGATGGTCAGAGACTGGGGACGTGGTACAGGAGATGGTCAGGAGACTGGGAACGTGGTATAGGAGATGGTCAGAAACTGGGGACGTGGTACAGGAGATGGTCAGAGACTGGGGACGTGGTACAGGAGATGGTCAGAGACTGGGGACGTGGTACAGGAGATGGTCAGAGACTGGGGACGTGGTACAGGAGATGGTCAGAGGCAGAGGACGTGGTACAAGAGATGGTCAGAAATTGCACACATGATACATGACACATGATACAATTTATACAATGCAGCCAGCCAGTGTCCCCCGTTGCAGCCAGTGTCCCCCGTTGCAGCCAGTGTCCCCTTATTGCAGCCAGTGTCCCCTCATAGCAGCCAGTGTCCCCTCATGGCAGCCAGTTTCCTCTCATGGCAGCCAGTGTCCACTCATAGCAGCCAGTGTCACCGCATAGCAGCCAGTGTCCCCTCATTGCAGCTAACCTGTGAAGAGAAGAGAGAAGAGGAGAGCCACCTCTGTCGCCTGTTTGATCACAGCGCTGGGAACATCACAGCTTTCAGTTCAATAGCTGTGTGTTCCCGGCCACGTGCCGTCACACACAGCCCCTCCCCCTTGTCACGGCAAATTGCCGAAAAGGGCATTTTCGGCCGATATGTTTCGGCAGCCGAAATTTCGGTGCATCCCTACAAAGGACCACATCTGGTCCCTGAGCCACAGTTTGGAGACCACTGGAATAGAAGAGTCAAAGTACAAGAAAACCTTAAGTATACAATATACATTACAAAATGTCCACTCCCCCCCTTCCGAATCTGTATAAAAAAAGATGTGTGTGTTTACTCATTTTCAATCTGCCCAATCCTTGGTGTCAGTTGGAGGAATAGTGTCCCGTCGTTGGTGTCAGTAAAGGGAATAGTGACCCATCAGCGGTGTTAGTTGGAGGAATAGTGCCCTACCATTAGTATAAGTGGGAGGAATAGCGCCCCATCGTTGGTGTCGGTGGGAGGAATTATGCCCCATTATTGGAGTCAGGAGTAACAATAGTGCCCCAAAAGTCAGATAAAGGCAAGCAAAGGACCACATCCGGCCCCTAAACCACAGTTTGGAGACCACTGGAAAAGAAGAGTCAAAGTGGAAGTATAACTATTCTTAAAAATGTTCTCTTCCCCCTCTAACTACCTATTCTACCCAACCCGTATATAAAAAAGATCTGTGTACTTACCTATTTTTAAGCTGCTCCAGTCTGGGCCCATCATCCTGTAGCTGAGTGTAAGTGCAACGGCTGTAAATTTCCAGGAGCCATGATATCACCCATAAGCTCTCGTGGGCCAGCCATTGCTGGAGCTAGCTCCCCCCCTTCCCCCCCCCCCCCTCGTAGCAGGCGTTTGCTGACACAGGGGAACCAGAGATGTGGGATTATGTGAATCTTGAATAAGTCTATTAAAAATCAGTAAGCACACACATTTTTTTTTAATATGTAAGTCAGGATAGGTAGGAGGAGGTGGGAGGGGACATTTTGTAAGAATAGTTATAATTAGGCTTTTCTTCCAAATTAAAGATCATTAAACCAAAAAAGAAAATGGCCCAACACCATAGGCTAAAAACATTTGACCAGAAGAGAAAATATAATAAGGGAGACCTCTGAACTGTGTACAAAGTGTATGGAGATTCATCTGTTGTTTATACGGTTCAATGAGCAGCTGAACTTATAGGTGTTCACCTAAGCGAATCTCCAGCTGCAGCCGAAAGTGAAACATGTAGCAGCAGTAACACTAAATAATATATCTGGCATGCCCCTGGCCGATGACATAACGAGGGGGTGTGGTCATCCGACTACATCACCGGGTGACCCTGCCCCTTAGTTATTTAAGAACTGACATGTAGCAGAACTGGCAGACAGTGCAAAGGGCTCCTTTTTTTTTTCTTTTTTGGGTGGACGGTGGCGGCAGGCATCATGACTGACAATGGATTTACTTTGGGGGACATTGTTTTTGTTTTTTTAATAAATGAATTGTCAAAGAACTGCCTACTGTATTTTTTTTACCCTACACCTTTTTTTTGGGACGAATGAGTAGGGGTACTATATACTCATTTGCATGGTGGGGCCGGATCTGGGACTCCCCCTTGTTAAAGGGGATGCCAGATTCCGAACCCCCCACACCTACAGACCCCCACAACCACTGGCCAAGATTGTGGGGAAGAGGCCCTTTTTCCCATCAATATGGGGACAAGATGCTTTGGGGCTCACTGCCCTCCCCTTTCCTGGCCTACCAGGCTGGTATGGATTAAAAAAAAATGGCATGGGGTTCCCTTCAAAATCTATCCCAGACCTAAATGGCCTGGTATTGAATTGGGTAGGGGGCCCCACATCATTTTTTCCCCTATTTTTTCTTCCCCAGCAATTCTTTTTTTTTTACATTCAGCTGTCAGAGGGGAACCCTGCTGATAACTCATCGGTAGTTAAGGACGCAGTGACTGAACACATGTAAAACGCATCAAAAAGGTAACACTTGCATATTTGGTGCAGGGCCATTGAAATTTATTACACGTAAAGAGCAATCTGCTAGAGTGAAAAAGTCCCTGACCCTTTCCATAAAACACAATGACTGAAAAACGCATAGATGTGAATGTGTACCATAGAAAACCATGTTAAATGGACTGTAGTATATTTCTGCAATCTGCACTAAAAACTGCATAGGTGTGAACCAGGTCTTAAACTATCTGTAGTGAGCCCTTCTTCATCGCCATATATTTAAGGTACAGCCATTTTATACAATATTAAAAAAATTACTATATTCTTCTATTTTCTAACTTCTAAAAATATTTGACTTTGTAGAACCGTCTTGTATAGATATACCACATGAAATAAAAGATTTTGATTTGGAAAAGGTAAGATTATTTTACTGGTACAAATAATATGATTAATGACATAAAATTACTTGAGTTTCTAGTTATTGCCAAGCTGACACTGGCATCTCTAAATGTATGAAAAAATAAACACTTTAGAGCAGAACTAAAATTTCCCAACCAACATTAAAGTGGTTGTAAAGTCATTTTTTGACTTTTACCTACAGGAAAGCCTATAATAATGCCGCGTACACACGAGCGGACTGTATGGCGTACTTAGTCCGTCGAAACACATTTCAGCGGACAATCCGCTCGTGTGTGGGCTTCAGCGGACTTTTTCAGCGTGCAGTCCGGCGTACTAAGTATTTCGGTTTTTTCGAAATTCTGTCCGTCGTACTTTGGTTTCAGCGGACAGTATGGTCGTCAGTTTCCTAGTTCGACGGACTAAGAATGGCGCATGCTCAGAAAGGATTTACACGGCGGAAGGGTGCTTTGCTGTGTCTTGGACTTCCTATTTCTAGTCCCGTCGTACGTGCTGTACACGTCATCGCGCAAGCTTTCGACGGACTGTTTGTGCATCCGTGTGTGGTCAAGTCCGTTCAGTGGAAAGTACGACGGACTGTCCGTCGGATTGTATGACGAACTAAGTACGCCATACAGTCCGCTCGTGTGTACGCGGCATAAGGCTTACTTGTAGGTAAAAAATATATCTCCTAAACCTGTATGGTTTAGGAGATATTCCCCTCGCACAGGGGATTCTTGGCTGAGAGCCCGGCAGACGCCGGACCCTGCCGGGAAGTAATATCCCGCACGCGTGCGTGGGAGTGACGATATCGCGGCTCCGGCCACTCACAGTGCCGGAGCCGCGATACCCAGAAGAAACGCTGAGGGAACATGTCAGCTCCCTCGGTGTGGATCGGTTGAGATGTCGGGGCCTCATTCTAAGGTAAGTATTTCATAATGAGCTAGTATGCGGTTCATACTAGCTCATTATGCCTTTTCCTTTGCAGGTGATAAAAAAAATTAAAAAATTCCTCAGGGTTTACAATCGCTTTAACTATTTTTAATCCTTATGCTGCTACACTAGTAAATAGGTAGGAAGGTATAACTTATTTACTTGTGTAGCAATGTCTCGGGCCTCTAGAAGCCCAATAGTGACCTCCAGGACACCCTTTAGTAGTTGCAATGTTAATTGGCAGACTCTGAGACCTCTATAGACAGCCATGCAGGGAAAGGCACTCAGCCGGACACCATATCTGCAGGTGTAAACACATTGGGAGTTATTTACTAAAGGAAAATCCACTTTGCACTGAAAGTGCACTTGGAAGTAAAGTCGCTGTAGAACCCGAGGCGGACAGGTAAGGAAAATAAAAAACAGCATTTTAGCTTGCACATGATTGGATGATAAAATCAGCAGAGCTTTCACTTATTTCAGATCTATCCCTTATGCTGCGTACACACAATCGGAATTTTAGTCGGAAAAAGCTCTGATGGTTTTCCTGACGGAATTCCGACAGGATTTCGCTCAAGCTGTCTTGCATACACACGGTCAAACCAAATTCCGACCGTCAAGAATGCGGTGACGTATAACGCGTACGACGGGACTAGAAAAAGGAAGTTCAATACCCAGTAGCCAATAGCTTCCATCTCGTATTTGAATCTGAGCATGCGTGAGCTTTTGCGTGTCTGAATTGCATACACACGATTGGAATTTGCGATAGAAAGTTTTTCCGTTGTAAAAATTGAGAACATGCTCTCACATTTTTGCTGGCGGGAATTCGGGCAGCTAAATTCTGATGAAGCATATACATGGCCACATTTTCCGATGAAAAGCTCTCATCTGTCTTTTTTGCTGGCTGAAATTCCGATCGTGTGTACGTGGCATCAGATTTAGAGCGACTGCACTTCCAAAAAAATAAAAAAAATGAAATAGTGTTTTCAGTTTGTGGTTCTCAGAAACAGTTCATTTCTTATTTACCATGCTTGCAAAATCTTGAACTGAGAATTCAGGTGATGAATGACAACTCGGGTTTCTGGGTGTACTCAGGCATTTGCGAGCAGACCTGGAAGAAAACCCCAATGTGCTGGTACATTACAGTGCCTGTACGAGCCGCCCGCTGCAGTAAATGTACTGTGGCAGCTCAGCAAGTAGTTAACAGACCAAACTGTCCAATAGGACAATAGGTCCAATAGGTTCGGTTTGCACCAGAACTCCCGAACATGTCAAAAGTTCCGAGCTGCAAACTCTATTAACCCCCCTGACGGTATTCCCGAGTCTGACTCGGGGTGGATTTTTCATACCAAAAGCGGTATCCCCGAGCCAGACTCGGGACTGCATCGCTGGATCCAGGAGGAGGTTTACTTACCTTCTCCCTCGGATCCAGCGTTGTCTCCCCGCTGTACGAGCGAGCCGTGTCTCGCTCGATACATTACATCGCCGATCTCTGTGCCCTGCGAGCGTTGCGACGCACGGGCACGGAGATCGGCGCCAAATTCAAAAAGTGAAACACACAGTATACATACAGTATAATGTAATCTTACAGATTACATTGCTGTATGTAAATATTTCACATCCCCGTTGTCCCTAGTGGTCTGCCCAGTGTCCTGCATGCAGTTTTATATAATAAAAACTGTTCTTTATGCCTGGAAACTGGAGATTGCCCATAGCAACCAAAACTGTCACTGTACATCAAAAATGATTTTAGACCAGCTAGAAAACAGCGATAATAAATTAGAATCACTCGCAGAATTGAGCGATAGCGATTTGTGGGGAGATCCGTCATCAAATACTGAAAAGTAATGACAGTGACAATTCTGCAACTGAGCAAATTTCAGTGTTTTTGATTTGATTACATTATTGAATAATTTTTATTATTGTTATATTATTATTTGGTACAATTATTTATAATTATTTATTATATTATAATTTATGATTTCATTTTTCAAACTTTATCATACCCGGGATGTCTGCTAGACTCTGGTTTGAACAGATTTAAGTGAGTTATTCCTAAGAATTACAGGACTACAATATAAAACGCCAAATTTTCATGCAAAATAATGGTACCGCTTTTAGCACCTAAAATCCGAAATAATCGTACCGCCAGGGAGGTTAAAGTCTATGGGACCTGACCTTGAAAAATCAAAAGTCCCCATTTTGAAGGATTATATGCAAGTTATTGGCCAAAAAAAGGGTATAAGGGCCGGGTACTGCCCTAGGGGACATGTATCAATGCAAAAATGTTTTTACAGGAGCAGTGATTTTAATGATGCTTAAAATTCAACGATAAAAATTAAAAATTTATTTAACCTCCCTGGTGGTACGATTATTTCGGATTTTAGGTGCTAAAAGCAGTACAATTATTTTGCATGAAAATTTGGCGTTTTATATTGTAGTCCTGTAATTCTTAGGAATAACTCACTTAAATCTGTTCAAACCAGAGTCTAGCAGACATCCCGGGCATGATAAAGTTTGAAAAATGAAATCATAAATTATAATATAATAAATAACTATAAATAATTATAAATAATTGTACCAAATAATATAACAATAATAAAAAGTATTCAATAATGTAATCAAATCAAAAACACAGAAATTTGCTCAGTTGCAGAATTGTCACTGTCATTACTTTTCAGTATTTGATGACGGATCTCCCCACAAATCGCTATCCCTCAATTCTGCGAGTGATTCCAATTTATTATCGTTGTTTTCTAGCTGGTCTAAAACCATTTTTGATGTAAAGGGACAGTTTTGGTTGCTATGGACAATCTCCAGTTTCCAGGCATAAAGAACAGTTTTTATATTATAAAACTGCATGCAGGACACTGGGCAGACCACTAGGGACAAAGGGGATGTGAAATAATTACATACAGCAATGTAATCTGTAAGGCCGCGTACACACGGGCGGACTGTTCGCCCAACTTTGTCCGCTGAACAGTGTTTGGGCGGACAGTCCGCTCGTGTGTGGGCTTTCAGCGGACAGTTTCAGCGGACAGTTTGACGAACAAGGTTTTACGGAATTTCCGAAAAACTGTCCGCTGAAACCTTGTTTCAGCGAACAGTCCGCTCGTGTGTAGGCTTGTTCGTCAAACTAAGTTCCGCGCATGCTCAGAAAGGATTTACACGCCGAAAGTTATAATGCAGTGTATAGGACGTCGTATTTTTCGTCCCGTCGTACGTGCCGTTCACGTCATCGCGCACGGTTTCAGCAAACTGTTCGTCCGTCGTGTGTGGCCATGTCCGTCCATGCTAATTTTGAGCGGACTGTTTGCCGAAACTGTTTGACGGACAAAGTTGGGCGAACAGTCCGCGCGTGTGTACGCGGCCTTAGATTACATTATACTGTATGTAATGTGTGTGTGTTTCACTTTTTGAATTTGGTGCCGATCTCCGTCCCCGTGCGTCGCAACGCTCGCAGGGAACGGAGATCGGCTCCGTGATGAATCAAGCGGAGGACGAGCCGCTCGTACAGCTGGGGGACATCGCTGGATCCAGGGGAGAAGGTAAGTAAGCGTCCTCCTGCATTCAGCGCTGCGCTCCCGAGTCTGGCTCGGGGGTTACCGCTTTTGGTATAAAAATTCCACCCGAGCCAGACTCAGGAATACCGCCAGGGGGGTTAAATATAGTGCCTGGGGAGTCCCTTTAGTCTGCCTGTAAAGTCAGCCTTCATTGCTGGTTGAGCTTTCTTTTTTTTCTTTCGGGTCTGGCAGTGGTGGTGGGCATCATGAATGTGAAGGATCTACATTAGGGAACATTGTTTTTTTGTTTTTTTTTAATAAAGGAATTGTCTTTATTTCATTTTGACACTTTTTGGGTGAATGAGTAGGGGTACAATGTACCCCATACTCATTCACGAAGGGGTAGCAGGATCTGGCAGAGCCCCCCCTGCCCCAAACCCCCCCCCCCATGTTGAGGGTATGTGGCCTGGTATAGTTCATGAAGGGGGGGTGCTTGCTTGTTCCCCCTTTTCCTGACCTGCCAGGCTGCATGCTCGGATAAGGGTCTGGTATGGATTTTGGGGGGGAATCCCACGCTGTTTTTATTTATTTTTTCAATTTTAGCATGGGTTCCCCTTAAAATCCACACCAGACCGAAAGGGCCTGGTATGGATTGGGAGGGGGGGCTCCTACGCCATTTTTTTAAAAAAAATTTCAATTGCCGACAATGTGTGTTTTTTTTTTTGCATTTAGTTATCAAGCCCATTGACAGCTGATGACTCATCTGATGTTAAAGACGCAGCAGCTTCCCATCCCGATCCGTAACAACCAACTATTCACTATGCCCTGATTGGGCAAAGCTTTGCCCAATCAGCGCTTAGAATGCACGGTGTAGCATGCAGTTCTTTGTGGGGCGCTCAGCAAGCGAACATCCCCCGCAAGTTCGGGTGTTCGCCGAATGTTCAGGCCGAATGCCCATTGCAAACTGCTCGCCCAACACTACTGTCCAACAAAAGTGACAGTTAGATGGTTGAAGCAAAGCTATTACCACTGACAGGGGTGCTTACAATGTTCAGCTTTTATTCACTTGTGTAAAACCTTTATCCCAAAAGAAAAACAAACAGTTACTGTAACTACTTAAAAATGTCATTGTTAATGTAATTGTTGATCATAGGAAATAAACATATTAGTTAACATACAGAATTTTTTTTATTTTTATATAAATAGACTCCTGTTTGTATTTAATAAAAGCAATAGTGTATCTGTAGCCAAATGTTTTGGTTTGGGATAAAGTAGAGAAAAGTTATCTCCATGACAGGTTTTTATTGGTTTATATAGCTGTCTATTTTCCCGTTGGAATCAATCTTCTCTATTTGACCTGTTGACCATTTTCACGTAGAAAGTGGTGATAATCCAGAATTTTACAGTTTCATCCATCATACAATTTAAATGAGGCAATCATGTTTCAGTGACTGTCTAAGAGGGCATTTTCCCTTGACTTTGAGGAGATTTTGTCTCAACTTTCTGCTTTGTCTCCATAACAAGTAGTGAAGGTAAGTCTCCTTAATGGGACACAAACCGCAACAAAAAGGCTTAATCAAAAAACACCTTCATCTTTACATCTAATTAATGTTTGACTCATTTTTTATATTTTATATATGCATACACTATATTACAAAAAGTATTGGGACACCTGCCTTTACACATGTGAATTTTAATAGCATCCCAGTTTTGGTCTGTAGGGTTCAATATTGAGTTGGCCCACCCTTTGCAGCTAAAACAGCTTCAACTCTTCTGGGAAGGCTGTCCACAAGGTTTAGGAGTGTCTATGGGAATGTTTGACCATTCTTCCAGAAGCGCATTTGTGAGATCAGGCACTGATGTTGGATTAGAAGGCCTGTCTTACAGTCATCCATGTGTTTATAGACCTTGCTTTGTGCACCGGTCCATATCATTTGATGGAGGGGGGATTATGGTGTGGGATTGTATTTCAGAGGTTGGGCTTGGCCTCTTTAGTTCCAATGAAGGGAACTCTTTTTTTTTTTTTTTTTTAATTTTTTTTTTTTTTTTTTTAATTAATGTTTATTAAAGAAGAGAAGCGTGTACAGAGCATAACAATCAGTATAGAAACCAATAGCAAGATCTACAACATTATAACGTTAGTTACATGGGCACATAAATATACACCCACCTCTTCTATCATAAAAGAGGAAATATAGTAGACAGAATTAGAAGGGGAGTAAAGGAAAAGGAAAATAAACAGAAAGAGAGAGATAAAGAAAAAGAAGGGAGAGGGGGGGGGGGGGGGCGGGGAGGAGGCAGACCGCCGTCAGACAACCTATTGCAAAATAACAGTAGATGTAGTAAAAACAAGCGTCATGTTCACTTCACTCTGGTTGAGACATTATGGCTGCATAACTCGAGGAATATTTGAAGGCAACCCAACAGGCCCAGATCTTTGTTGACAACTCAGATTTACCCCGGAGGGAAAGGGTCATATCCTCCATGTAATATGTGGTATCCACAGTGAGCAACCAACGCCGGAGGGTAGGGATCGTCTTCAGCTTCCAAAACTGAGGAATGAGGGTTTTAGCAGCGTTTAAGAGATGTGGTGTAATCGACCTCTTGTAGGAGCCTGTCGGCCTTCCCGTGCAATGGAACAGGACATACCACGGGTCATTAGGTACCTCCCATCCCTGGATTTCTTTAATTGTGTATATGATCGCCAGCCAGAATGGGCGGATCCTCGGGCAGTACCACCATATATGGGCATGAGTGGCTACCTCCCCGCACTCCCGCCAACAGAGCGGGGAGGACTGGGGAGAGAACCTATGTAAAACAACCGGTGTGTAGTGCCATCTGGTCAAAAGTTTATACGCCATTTCTGATGTCTTAGAGGATCCCGAGGAGGCATGAGCCAGTGTTAGGATTTGTGACTGCTGGGACGGAGACAGCTCCATTTGTAGTTCCCTTTCCCAGTACCGTAGAAAGGAGGGGGTACCCGTAGAGGTGAGGGACAGCAAGGCCTGATAGAAGTACGAAACTGGCCGCTCAATCGGGTCAGGTTCAGCAAATGCGGTTTCCACAGGTGTAAGCTCCGCCAGGGTGCGCAGGGGTTTTGGGAGCATGCGAACAAAGTTCAACAGTTGATGATGTTTCCAGCGATCCATGTAGGAAATGGAGGAGTCACCCATGATGGAAGCAAGAGGTAGCACCCCGGATGGGCCGGTGAACTGATGGAGATAGGTGTTAGTGCCCAGCCGCCACGGGTGAATCTGAGGGTCCATGTTACCCGGTGGGAAAAAGTTGTGACCCACCAAGGGCATCAGGGGGGAGTTATGCAGCCAGCCATTTCTCTTACAGATAGAGTCCCATACCATCAAGGAGGAGTGTGTAAGTGGGGACGTGGTAGGCAAAAGGGTTCGGAACTTCCTCGGTATCCACATCAGCGTGGAAGGTTCAGCTCCACAAAGGTCTGTTTCCACATTTACCCAGAGTTTCGTGCCCTTGCAATACTTTAAGTCAGAGAGTCTGGTCAGCACAACGGCCCTATAGTAGAGTTTGAAATCTGGTACAGCTAAACCCCCGCTACACTTAGGGCGGATGAGGAGTGTTCTATTCAGCCTGGGCCTTCTCCTATTCCATATGTACCGGTATACCATAGATGTCAAAATTGTAAAAAACCCCACCGGTATTCCAAACGGGACCATCTGCAACATGAAGAGCACCCTGGGCAGCAAGTTCATCTTAACCAGGCCTATTCTTCCCAGCCAAGAATGTCGTAGCTGGGACCACTTTTGGATATCGGATCTAAGAGTGTTGAGTAAAGGCAGAAAGTTAGCGCGGAAAAGGGACGATAATGAGGGCGTTAGGTAAATGCCCAAATATTTCATGGAGCTCAGCTGCCAGTTAAAGGGATAGTTCTTTTTCAGGTGGGATACCTGTTTGGCGGGTACAGAGATGTTTAACATTTCCGATTTGGACATATTGATTTTAAAGTTTGACACCGCGCCGTAGGCCGAAAACTCGGACATAAGATTTGGAAGGGTGATCAGAGGCTGTTGCACGTAGAACAAAATATCGTCCGCGTAAGCCGCGTATTTGTGTTCCGTCGTACCAATGGTAACGCCACGTATATTCGGATTTTGTCTAACAAGGGATAAAAATGGTTCTAGGGATATCGCGAATAAAATCGGCGAGAGCGGGCACCCCTGACGAGTGCCGTTGTATAGGGTGAAGGGGTCACTAAGGGTTCCGTTAATCCGTATCTGAGCTGTGGGGCAGTGGTACAACGCCGCTATTTGGGAGCGCAGAGTGGGGCCTATGCCCAGGTGCGCCAGCGTAGCCATAAGGAAGTCCCAGTCCACCCTGTCAAACGCCTTCTCAGCATCCGTGGAGAGTAACAGGGTGGGCTGGGCAGTCCGCCGCACATATGCCATCAAGGAGAGTGTGCGGAGAGAGTTATCCCGCGCTTCCCTCCCGGGGATGAATCCTGTCTGATCCCGTGAAATCCATTGTGGCACCAGGGGGAGCAGCCTATTCGCTATAGCTTTAGCATAAATCTTCGCATCTATATTCAAGAGCGAGATAGGGCGGTAGCTCGCGCAGTCACTAGGGTCCTTGCCCTCCTTGGGTAATACCGTGATATGTGCATGAGTGGTCTCCGGGCGAAGGTCCCCGCCGTCCGAGGTCACGTTAGCATATCTGGTCAAGTACGGCATCAGTATGTCAGCGTACGCTCTATAATACGAGACCGTGAGGCCGTCTGGACCCGGTGCCTTACCGCGCGCCATAGCTTTCATGGCGCCCAGAAGCTCCGCAGTCGTCAACTCCCCCTCCATGGAAGCCAAAACCTCCTCGGAGAGTTTCGGGAGAGCGGCGTGGGCCAGATAGTCCCCAATAAGGCGTCTCCGAGCCTCTCTATCATGGTCCCCCTGGTGCACCCTATACAGGCGCTGGTAAAAGTCCCGGAATGTCTTGGCTATACGGGGTGTCTCGAACACCAAGTCTCCCGAGGGGTTCTTAACTTTGGCAATAAACGCTGCCTTCTTCCGCTGTCGCACCGAATTAGCCAGCAGTCTACTGGGCCTATCGCCCCACTCATAAAAACGGTGAGCTACCAACCGCGCGCTACGTTTGTGGTCTAAATGAAGGAGAGACTTCAGGGTCTCCCGTTTTTCCGTTAAGGCGTGGAAAAGGGCTGGAGTCTGGTTCAGCTTATGTCGGCGTTCTAAGTCAGTAATGTCCCGCAACAAGTTGGCCTGTTGAGTTAAGCGCTCCCTCTTTTTCCTAGAACCCAATTCTATGAACTTTCCCCTAATATACACCTTGTGGGCCTCCCAAAGCACTCCCGGTGAAACTTCAGGACTGACATTAGTCTTAAAATAAAACTCCAAACTATCACCCATCACCTTTTTATCCGCTTCTTCGGCTATAAGGTCCTCGTTCAATTTCCAATTAGTGGCCTTCAGGGGTATGGACGCCACGCTAATGGTTAAGGATATCGGAGCATGGTCCGAAATGGGGGAGGAGTCAATGCTTGACTTCACTACGAGCGGAAGATGTTGGTGGTCAATGAAGCATAAATCTATTCTAGAGTAGGTTTGGTGCACCGGGGAAAAGTAGGTAAAGTCCCTTTCCCGTGGGTGAGCAATTCTCCAGACATCCATCAATTGTAGGTCATGGAGTCGAGAACGTATATACCTTATTCCCCTGCCGGAAAGCGAGGAACCACCCCTAGAGGTGTCCAGAGTAGGCTCCAAGGGAACATTAAAATCGCCCGCTAGGAGAATGCATCCACGTGCAAAGTTCCGCAGGGAGCTAAGTGTGGAAGCCAAGAAACGCACCTGGTTTTTGTTAGGGGAGTATAAGGTGGCCAAAGTACACTGCATGCTGCCCAAGGTGCCCCGCAGAAACAGAAAACGTCCCGCAGGATCACACAACATTTCCTCAAACGTGAACGCGGTTCCCCTACGAAGCCCGATGGCCACACCCTTGGCTTTAGAGATGTCCGAGAGGCTGTAGTACCACGTAGGGTACTGTGGTGAGTGTAACCTAACTCGAGTCGTCTGCGTGAGGTGGGTCTCCTGGAGGAAGACCACGTCCCCCCGCAAACGGTCCAGTTCCCTATATAAATTGTGTCTCTTCCCTGGGGCGTATAGGCCCCGTACATTAAAAGATACAATGTTCACAGTAGCCATGGGGTCTCAGGAGGAGGAACCGCGATCACCACAACATTATCAATACAATACCAAGGCGGTCTGCCGCCAGAGAGGGGGGAGGGGAACAGAGGAGGTGGAGGCAGTAGACAGAAAAGGTGAAAGAGAAGAGGACAGGAGAGAGAAAGGCAACAAAAAAATACAAGGCCCCACCTTAGTGGGAAAAACAAATTGAACCAAAAAAGGTGCTGTCGAGAAACAGCCATTAGTGCACGCATTACTATGCCGTGCAAGAGCGGGCTGCGTGACCGCCACAGGGCCCCCACGCCCGCCACCCCAACGGGGGAACGGACGCCGAGGCCCCGCGCCGGGCAGCCCCCGCTCAAAAAGGGGGAGGCGGGACGCAGGCAGCCGGGCGCAAACCACACCATAAAGGGCCAAGGCAGCGCCCCGCGGTCCGGTGCCGACACCCAGGCGACAAAATCTATGAATAACATCATCCAAAACCTAAAGCGCCTGTACAGAACAATATTGGTATAAAACTGAGGCGGTAGGGTACCCAATGGGGGGGGGGAGAGGGGAACCATGAGTCAGATACGCTCCAGAGGCACAGCGAGGAAGATGAAGAAATGTCACGCCAATAAAAAGACAAAGGGCAAAAGTGCAGCGATGTTCATATCCAGACTGAGGGCCCCCTAGGGGTGCTCAGCCCTGACCTGCAAAAACACGTTGTCGCCAGAGGCGGTCAGCTTCCTCGCACAAACTTAGTAAAGGAAACATTCAGGCGGTATGCCCCACAGATGCAAATAGACGTCCTGAACAGGTAACCAAGCTGAACAAGTTGGTGGGCAGGATGCCCTTTCAAGGGCGGCAATCAGGTGCAGAAGTACGGCGGGCACGGCTCACTCTCTGCCAGCCCTGGTCGGTCCCAGCGGGCAGGGGCGGGATGCCTTCATGCCATCCAGGTAGTTCTGGGGTAGGAACGGACATATCCGTGCAGAATTTGGACAGCTCCTCCGGAAATCGAAGTATTGCGGTTTTGCCATCTCTAGATGCGATCAAGGCCGCAGGGAAGCCCCACCTATATTTAATGGACGCCGCCCGGAGCAGTTCCGTGAGGGGCCTTAAGGCCCTGCGTCGATCCAAGGTTTCTTTAGCTAGATCTGGGAAAAAGGATAGCATCGCCCCATGAAAATCAAACGGATTAGCTCCCTTAGCTTTCTGCATAATCAGTTCCTTTTCAGGATAATGGTGGACCCGGCAAATAATGTCCCGTGGGACGTCTGTAGCAAGATTGCGTGGGCGGAGTGCCCTGTGCACCCGGTCAATCTTCAAAGGGGCGTCAGGTGCTCGTCCCAGAAGGCTATTAAAAATGCCCCGAACGGATGGTAACAGATCGTCGTCTCCAGTCGCTTCGGGAAGTCCCCGAATCCGAACGTTATTACGTCTGTTACGATTCTCTTGATCTTCGATCTTGTAAACGGTCGTACGATGCGAAATGGCAAGTTGACGTGTAGTCGCCTGGAGGGATCGAATAGCGTTCGCGTGGCGATCGAGACGTTGCTCCGACTCTTCAACACGAACCAATACTTGTGAGAGATCCGAACGAACTGCGGAGACCTCCTTCCTGATGACCCGCTCGAGGTTCAGAAGCATGGCGGCGAGATCGGAGGTGGTAGGGAGATCGCTCACTCTCGGCGCCGCTCCGGCGGAAGGATGTGACTCACCCTCGGCCCCCGAGCCCGCCGAGGACTCGGGCGAGCGCGACCTCCGGTCCGGCCCATCGCGGGATGCGGAATCCACTCTACTCCGCGGCTTGCGGCCTAGGTCGTCCTGCTCTTCCACCTCGTCCGGTTCCACGGAAAGGAATCGCTTAATCGACCCCGTCGAGGCTCCTTTCTTGGGCAGAGACTTGCCCGTCCGCCGGCCCATCACTCAGGTAGGAAAAATATGAGTTTTTGGATGATTTTATGTATATTTCTCGGTGTCGGCCTCGGAGCTCACAGAGCACACGTCTGCTCTAGCACATCACCAGGCCACGCCCCCCCTGAAGGGAACTCTTAAGGCGTCAGCATACCAAGACATTTTGGACAATTTCATGCTCCCAACTTTGTGGGAACAGTTTGGGGATGGCCCCTTCCTGTTCCAACATGACTGTGCACCAGTGCTCAAATTCAAGGTCCATAAAGACATGGATGAGCGAGTTTGGGGTGGGGGAACTTGACTCAACCCGATAGAGCAGCTTTGGAATTAATTAGAGTGGAGAATGTGAGCCAGGCCTTCTCGCACAACATCAGTGCCTGAACTCGCAGCACTTCTGGAAGAATGGTCACTCATTCCCATAGACACACTCCTAAACCTTGTGGACAGAAGAGTTGAAGCTGCTATAGCTGCAAAGGGTGGGCCAACTCAATATTGAACCCTATGGACTAAGACTGGGACACCATTAAAGTTAATTTGAATGTAAGGGTAGGCGCCCCAATAATTGTAGTAATATGGTGTATATATGTTAATATTTTAAATATGTATTACTTCTACTTTTCAGTTGGAAGGTAAATGGAAGATGGTTGCTGGTGCCTCAGTTGTTCTAAAACATGATATTGACATTTCAACAGAGATTCACTTTATGGTGGATGGGGACAGAGTGACAGTATCACTGGGAGAAGGGTAAGATGTGTCTATATTACTGCCATTTAATTGTTTAAATCCTAAATAATCCTAAAAAAATAGTGAGGGCGCATTAATAGCCTCTTTTTGGTTTTATAATTTTAATTACAAGCTCTCCAGCACTACCCCAAACTCTCTTTGCCTGGTAGTAAAATAAAAATAAGGAATGCTGAGATCTGTGGGAATGCAGCGGTCTATCTCCAACAGTCCAACAAGGCTCATGCCCAGTCACAACTACTTCTATCCAATCAGCAGGGAGTGAGAACATCGATGACCTGAGATTAGGAGTTGTGATAATGCAGGGGACGTGTCAGACCACTAGAGAGTCCCTAAAGAGACTCAGATACCTCAAAATATTGCTTAGGTGTGGAATTGTTTCCTACCATAAAATGACTGTTTAACTGTTGAAAGCCTTATATTTTTATAAATGATTCTTTCTCAAAAAACTTTTCTTTTTTTTTTTTCACCACCCCACACATTCTTTACTGCTCTCCTCAATAGGCACCTTATTCAGACCTGAATGAGGAAAACAACAGCTTCTGCTCACTGTGAATGGTTTGCTTCAAACACCATGCATGTCTGTGCATAAGCTGTAGGCAGGGCAGGACTTACCATTGGGCTTGACTCAAGCCCATGGGCCCCACCCAATACGGGGCCCCGCCGAGATACATAGCCAAGTGTACTCAGCTCGGCTACGCTCACAGTCCCACCCTATGATGGATATAACACAGGGACTGGGTGTGACTGTGAGCCGAGCCGAGAACTCTCAGCTACTCTCGGCTCCGCTCGGGACTGCGAGAGGACCTGAGAGCTGTCGAGAGGACCCGAGAGCCGCCGAGGGCCACCGGGAGGACCGGAGAGCCCCCGAGATACACAGGACTCTGTATCTCGGCGGCACCATCAGTGGCGTAACTAGAACCTTCAGGGCCCCAATGCAAGAAACCATGAAGGGCCCCCCTGAACCCCAGCCAGGGCCCTTCCCTCCGAGTCCGGCGGTCGAACTCCAGGGCGTGGTCACAGGTATGACCTTTGTGAGCCCTGCAGTTCCACCACTGGTATCAGTATTTTTATTTTTATTTATTTTTAGGTGCCCCATTGGGGGACTGTCCCTAGGCAGGATGGGGTCCCCGTCCCCAGAAGAGATGAGGTCCTTTTCTCCAGGGCAGATGAAGTTACTGCCCCCAGGTGAGAAGGGGTCCCTGTCCCCAGGGGAAGTGGGGGTCCCTGTCCCCACGTGAGAAGGGGTCCCTGTCCCCAGGGGGAGATGGAGGGGGTATGTAATGGTGTGTGGGGGATGGGGTCCTCTCACTCACCATGACCAAGCTGTAGGCCATGCACTCATCCATGTTGGCCTGGGCTCCATCCAGTGTGCTGCACGGGCGATCAGCTTATCTCCCAGAAAGACCTTTCATCATCTGTGTATGACGGGGGAGGAGAGGGGCTGGCAGACAAGCCTGCAGTGTTCTCCGGGGAGCCGGCTCTCATAGGGCTGCACTGCATCTGTGTGCTTAAAGTTTGTTTACCCGGGAAAAGTTTGCAGTGCAGAGTGGGCCGGACTCGGGGTGGGAGGGACTCTGGCTGGGGAGAACAGACATCGGACTGAGTGGCAATGCATGGAGCAGGAGAGGGGTACTCTGAGGAGCCGGCTGAGGACACAGGTCATGCGGGGAATGCACAACTAAAGAGCAGCCATATGTAGAGGGGGCTGCATGGGCCCCCTGCATCACAGGGCCCGGTTGCGGTCGCAACTGCTGCACCCCCTATAGTTACGCCCCTGGGCACCATTTTTAAAATTCAAGACTGCAATAAAAAGGCTGCAAATGACAAGGCTACACTGACAAGGCTGCAATGACACTGACAAGGCTGCAGTTGGACACTGATAAGGCTGCATTGATGGGCATTTAAATGTAAGTTTTTTCACTTACATTTCCCTCCTAAAAGCTTTTTTCCTTAAAATTCCCTCCTAAACTTGGGGTGCGTGTTATACGCCGGTGTGTGTTATACACTGATAAATACGGTAATGTATAGAAGGTAGGGCCCGAAAGTGACTCAAGCCCAGGGGCCCCCACCACCCTAAGTCCTGCCCTGGCTGTAGGTCTTGATGTTTTAAGCCTTGTACACACGATCGGACTTTCCGATAACAAAACCGTGGAATTTTGTTTGAAGGGTGTTGGCTTCAACTTGTCTTGCATAAACAACGGTCACACAAATGTAGGCCAACAATTACAAACGTAGTGACGTACAAGAGGTATGGGGAGCCGATGTGATATCTCCATTACGAACGCAAATTTTACAAGACCGAGTGCTTATGGCTCGTCCTTGATTCCGAGTATTGTTCTAATACATGGGTGCTCAACCTGTGGCCCTGCAGCTGTTGCAGAACTACAAGTCCCATGAGGAATTGCAAGGCTGACCGTTACAAGCATGACTCCCAAAGGCAGAGGCATGATGGGTTTTGTAGTTCCGCAACAGCTGGAGGGCCACAGGTTGAGCACCCATGTTCTAATAGCTTAATCTTTCTAAACAAGGCACATTCTAACAAGAAAATGTGTTATTATATAAATAACCCCACCTTAGCATATTATCACTTAATATTGTCATTTAACTAGCAGTAATACTGTACATATATAAAAAAATATATATTTGACCCAAACGTCCTGCTAGCCTGACTTAAGAGGTAGTTTAAAGTGCATTTCAAGGCAAAAATAAAGAAAAACAACATGTGTAGTATACATCTGCAGTACATGCACATTTTCCAAGTTTCCTGTTTGTTTTGGGCTGACAACACACAGCATTTTTGTGGATTGAGTGGTGACAGCCCTGCCTAGTTGTCTTTTGCCAAGCTACTCGACTTCCACCCCCTTTTCTCCACAACAAAAAGGCTAATTGTTCTGTAGCCCTAAGATGAGAACAGGGAGGACTAATTACTCTGTGCACAGGACAACTCTGCATTTCTGACTAGATCAGGGGTCTCCAAACTTTCTAAACAAAGGGCCAGTCAGACTTAAGGGGGGGCGGACTGTGGCCATTGGTAGTAGAATTGGTCCCAACATCAGTGGGAATAAACAATGCCCCGTCATCTGTGTCAGTGGGAGAAATTGTGCCCCATTGTTGGTGTCATTACCGTGCTGTTGAATGACTGTGGCGTAAAACCAAATGCCTGCAGGACTTCACCCTATATAAATCTGCCCTTCTAAAATACAATTTCTGCCTCCATGCTGCCAAACAAGCCTACTTTGTTTCTCTTATTAATACCTTGTCATCCAGTCCCCGTTGGTTCTTCTCAACCTTTAAATCTCTGCTTCGTTCCCCACCCCCTCTACCCACTAACTCACTCATTGCCCATGAGATTGCCAATCACTTCAAAGACAAGATTGATGCAATTCCTGAGGACACATCCACTGTGCGTACCTCTTCCCCAACCCACATACCTTGCTTACCAGCACATTCAACACTCTCCTCTTTTGAACTAGTTACTACTGAAGAGGTTACAAAACTTTTCTCAGATGCCCAATTAACCAATTGTACCCTGGATCCTGTCCCCTCACAACTACTACGGTCACCCTCTTCTTCTATCCTATGCTCTCTCATGCACATATTCAATCACTCCCTCTCTCTAGTGGCACCTTCCTCTCTCCTCTAAAACATGCGCATCACTCCCATACTAAAAAAGCCTCACTGGACCCCCCCAACCTGAATAACTTAGGACCCATCTCATTGCTCCCATTCACCTCTAAACTTAGTCTACAATCGTCTTAGCTCCTGCCTCAGTAAAAATAACCTTCTTGACCCCTTACAGTCTGGCTTTTGCTCACAGCACTCCACGGAAACTGCCTTACTAAAACTCACTAACTGCTAAAACCAACACCCATTACTGCATACTCCTACTACTGGACCTCTCTGTGGCCTTTGATACTATTGACCACCCGCTCCTTCTCAATAAACTCCATTCCCTTGACCTCCAAGGTTCTGCTCTATCCTGGTTCTCTGCCTACCTATCACAGCGCTCCTTCAGTGTTACCTACAACTCTGTCTCCTCCTCTCCATTGACCCTTTCTGTGAGGGTCCCCCAAGGCTCTGTTCTTGGACCCCTTCTCTTCCCTATCTACACCTCCTCCTTTGGCCACTTGATAACCGCCCACGGCCTCCAATACCACTTATATGCCGATGGCACCCAAATCTATCTGTCTACTCCTCACCTCACTCCTTCAGTCTCCTCTCACATTACTAACTTACTAACTGACATATCAGCATGGACGTCACACCACTTCCTTAAACTAAATCCATGACTTTTCCATCAAAATCAACAGTGTAACCATCAGTCCCTCCCCTCATGCCAGGGTACTCGGTGTAATTCTAGACTCTGACTTGTCCTTTCAGCCTCAAATCCAATCATTGTTAAAACTTTGTAGAATTCACCTCCGTAACATCTCTAAAATTCTCCCCTTTTTAACAAATGAAACCACCAAGCTCCTCATTCACTCCCTTGTTATCTCTCACCTTGACTATTCCAACTCCCTTCTCATTGGACTGCCTCTCCATAGGCTATCCCCTCTTCAATCTATCATGAATGCTTCCGCCAGACCTATCTACCTTACCCACCATTCAGCGTCTGCCAACCCTCTCCTCCGATCACTACACTGGCTACCAATCACCCAGTGAATTAAATTCAAAATACTAACCAACATACAAAGTCATTCACAAGTTTGCCCCGAGCTACATCACCAATCTTGTCTCCAAATATCACCCAAATCGTCCTCTTGTCAGAAACCATGAACCAGACTGGTACCAGAAGTACAGAAAAATCATACTTGTTTATTAATAAAAATAAAAAGGTAAATAGAGTAAGTTTAGTCAAAGCATAGCCAGAGTCAGTAACCGGATCGGGTAATCACCCAGGCCAGAAGTCAGGGATCCAAGTAGAGGAACAGCAAGCAGGATAAGGAGCCAGAAGGGATGTTGGCAAAGCCAGTCTTTAAACAGGAATGCAGGAGATGGTTTCTTGTGATGTGACCAAGGCGAAGGCAGGAATGAAGTTAGCTTGAGATCTTTAAGTAGGCATGACTGACGAGAATATCCAAAACAGCTGGTTAACTGTGGAGAGAGATGAGAGCTGGCAATTAGCTGACAGCTGAGTGGCCAGCTCAGAAAAAGAAGGGCTGAGCCAGCCCTGACACCTCTCCACTGCTCCCAAGACCTCCTACTCTAAAGATCCCTCATCTCCTCCTCACATGCTCATCTCCAGAGCCTCTCCCATCCTCTGTAACTTGCTACCTCAACCTGATCAGCTATCCCCTACTCTTGCTACCTTCAGGCGATCCCTGAAATCACATCTCTTCAGGGAAGCCTATCATGCCTCCAACTAATCTTTTATCACTTCTAACAGCTCATTCCCCACAGTTACAACCTTTTGTACCACCTGCCCCACCCTATTAGATTGTAATCTAAACAGGGCTCTCTTGATCCTCTTGTATTTTATTGTATTATAACTGTATTGTCTCGCTTTTGCATTGTAAAGCGCTGCAAAAAGTGTTAGCATAAATCCTGTATAATAATAATAACAATTGTGCCCTATCATTGGTGCCATTAGGCCCCATTGTTGGTGTCATTGGAAGGAATTCTGCTCCTTCATTGGTGTTAGCGGGGGGAATTAGGCCCCATTGTTTGGTATCAGTGGATGAAAATAGTGCCCCAAGGGTCACATCTGGCCCCCGGGCCATAGTCTGGAGACCATTGGATCATTAAATTTTTTTTGCAGTTATTAAACAGATATAACAAAACACTTGCAATGATATATTTAACAG